>NC_138770.1:358947822-359680322 GCF_965119305.1 Pelophylax lessonae
TTATGCCACCTTAAATTTGCATCTCCCACATACCATGTGCAACTCTTGCAGGAATTGTGAATCAAGGATAATTCAGCACAGCTTAATGAACAGACACATTGAGGAGTGTAGGAACACACCGTCAGATTACCCGATCACACTATGGGGTTTTAACTCCTCCATAATTTTGCCACTTTGGAAACCAAGTGCTTACTTTATGTATACTTTTTAGACGGAACTACAATTTCTAGTAGGGTGATATCATTGCATGAGATTTTCCCTCACTTCCTGTCTTAGTGTCACCAAGACAGGAAGTGAGGGGAATATCACTGTGGGGAAATAGCTTGCAATTGTTGCCTTATAATGTCCATAGTATATATAAAAGGAAAGAATTGCTGGCTGTATCCCCACGGGAGATTCCCTCACTTCCTGTCCTGGTGACACCAAGACAGGAAGTGAAGGGAAATCTCCTGCAATGATATAACACTGTTACATGTTCTAGTTATGTAGCAAACTTAAGAATATACAAAGCAAACATCTTTTTTTTTCCATTTTGGCAAAATCATGGATTCATTAAAAAACTATCTTTGTTTGTCCCGTGGCTTGCAGGAAAAACATTTTGCCTTGATTCCACCATCAACACAGACAGGGGAAACCCTCCTGCGGAGCCATTGTGTTCTCCTGGTGCTGCCCCTGCCAGGAAAACACAGTGATTATTGCTAGTGGCTACAAGAGATGCTAGCGATAAGTGTGTGTAAAATCTGACAGACTGGTTGTACGTTGTCCTCCAGGTGATCGACCAATCAACTTGGGTACCTTCAGCCTGGCCATACACAGTTTAAATCTGCATCTCAAATGAAGCAATCCCATTTACATATAACACTCCATAAAGGAGAATTGAGGGGCTTATCAGGTCTGCGTCAAAAATTAACAGCCACACCCAATCAGACAGCTCGTGTTAAAAGGGACCTGAAAAGCAATCTGCATGGCTTGCTTTTCCAAGCATTGGCTAGTTTAGTGAGCCTGGACTAATAACAGTCACTGTAATGCTACCCATACTGCTGTCCTTTTAACATGGTGACAAAAGTTGATACCTATGCTACATGTGTGTAAAGTTACTTGCACCCTGCTAAATGGACAGCAATAAGGTTGTAAATACAGTGACTGCCTGTCCCCCCCTGATGGCGGCCCTGGGTGTGTCATGAAAGGCCAATTGAGAAAATGGCTATATCATGTAGAGGAAATCACCAGTGTGGGGCAACCTATGTCATGGAGGTAGATTTGGACATCGATGTATATGTATCACCAGAAATGGAATTCTTTGTTCTACAATATCTCAAAGACGACCTAGCATGTTATTTGAAGACTGTACTATTTTGGACATACTTGGACTCAAACATACACTGCTCTTTCCACAGCTCCTCCTCCTCTGGGGGTATGATAAAGTTTATACGCATCTTCACCAAAAGCACAAGATGATGTGTCGTCTCCGGATGAGGCTGCAGCGGAGATTTCAGTTTCTGCCTGAGATAGTGGATCTGCAGCGGGCCTGGAGTGATGCCAAAAGGCGCTCACCCAAGCTCCTGCTAAAGGCTGTGGAGCAAATCTCCGGTAAGTAAAAATATACATTACATGTGACCAGATAGGTTACAATTTTTTGGGTAGGTGGACATGTGTTTAGCTATGCAACAACACTAATACCAACACCCCCCCCCCCCCTCCCTCTCGCTCCTACCTTTCCTACCTCCATCAAGTGTCTCTTCACAACCTTTAATACTACTATGTACATTCGTATTTTTTATGTTTTTTTTTTTTCTTCTGCTTCTAGCCAAAGCGGACGGACGGCACCCTCTTGTGCTTTTGGTGAAGAAGGGGAGGAGGAGGACGGCCACACTCCAATATGCAGTCAGAGGCAGCGAGCCATTTGAGCAGCTGAAAATTGTGGATCGTAAGTAGAAAATAAAAATGTTAGAAATTTCTAATCTCTAATCACATTTTACAGAGCCCCCTTTACATCGGAGTCTCCAGACTTACTACACTGTAAGAGGGAAGTGTGAAGACTCTGATATAAGGAGAGTTTGGGAACCATTATTTGAGGGGGGAAGCTGGGGACTCTGGTGTAAAAGGGAACTCTGTGTTCCCCAAAGCTCCCCCATACATCTGAGCTTACAGAGACCCTCTTACACTTCCCTTCCTCAGTCCACCACAGTCAAGGGCACAACAAGTCCCACTGCAGAAGGCTACCTGCTTGGACTTGTAATCCTCTCTGTAGGGGAATGAGGAAATACTGCCTGCTATGCTAAGACTTGTAGTGCCCTCTGTTAGGGACTAAGGATTCCTCAGTCCTCAACATTCTAGGGCACTATAAGTCTCAGCATAGTGGGCTGTCATACCTCAGTCCCTCACAGCTCGGGTCAAAAACAACACAGTTAAACATCTAAAGGACAACTCCAAACAAAACTACCAATAATGGACAGAGTCCATATGCTCTATAATGTCAAAGACCCGCTACCACTCACCTTCCACCTCTGGTGCTGTCATTGTGTAGGGCAAAGGGCTCCATCTACACCATGTTTGGCTTTCATGTCAGATAGGCAGGACTTGCTCAGCTCCACTCTCTTCCTTGGCAATTGACTCTGGCGTCATTGTGGATCTTTCCTCCTCTAGAAAACCCCCAGGGGCCCTCTCCTTGTCCCCCAGCCACCCAGGGCCTTCTTCTCCTCCTCCTCCACCAACCATTTTCAGACTCTTCCAACTTCCCTGGGGCTACTCAACCACTTTGCATAGTGGACACAACAAATCTATGACCAGCCTGCAAAATATCAAGTCTGGGCCTGGTTACCTGTATGTTCCGGGTCCAGGGCGGAGCTCTCCTCCCAGAGCAACAACTGATGATAGCAGAGTGAGTTGACCGGCCAGTCACTTCCTACTGGTGCAGGTACACACCTACCGATTCCTCCACATCTTAGGATAACATGATCAGACGGCCAATCCCCAGGCAGAGAAGGAGGAGTAAGTGTCAGCGGACAACAGACACCTGGCAGACGCAGTGAAGGGACTGCAGCACACTGCTGCAACTTTTTGATCCGAGGATTGAAAGCAATCTTTTACTTGGGAGATTTCCCTGACTGCGCCCTTCGAAATGTTGGTGCTCCGCCACTGGCCGCAAGGCCCCTGTAGGTGCGAGGCCTTAGGCGCCCGCTTAATTTGCATGGTGCCCTCCTGTTTTAAAACATGGTCAATGCATCTCATTGGTGTAAGTGCACTTCTATGTTCTGAATTGTAGGGGCATTGAGTATGGTGCTAGCATGATGAGAGGTTACTGCCTATTTGTGTCCATAAATAATATATAATGTTTTTCTTTTATTTTAGAAACCAGTGATCAGGATGTGGAGGCTCAGCCTTCTCAGGCCCCCTGTAAGTAATGTGGATGTGCTGGTGTGTTGTGTATTAGGTCGAACTTGGAGGAATGATTGTTTGTTTTGTTTTCTTTTGTGGTTGATGTAACTTCAGCAAGAGAGGAGCCTCAGGCAGGGCCAAGTCGCCTGGATCCGGGCCAGGAACAAACTGTTGGCCAAGAAGAGGCCAATTGGTCCGACTCGGATGAGGACCTGGGCTCTCCTCAAAGGGGAAGTAAGTATTCTACATGTGTTTGTGTGTTCAATGTGTCCTGGTAAATATAAGGGCTGTAATATATATATTTTGACATTGGGGTTTTGTAGCAGCTGACATTGAGGATGTTTGTTGTGGAGGACTGGGGAAGAGGGGCCACTGCTTACCCAGTCCACTGTAACTACTACCTTCAATGTTTCCAGACTACTTTCTGTGTGCCTTTATCAAATAGCTTTTGTTCAAGGATTGTATTTGTGTCTTTGTGTTTCTAGGAGATACAACGCCATCCCCCCATGAAGGGACACCATCCCCCCATGTAGGGTCTCCCCCATCCTCCCCCACTCCAGGCTCCCCTGAACTAGTCTGTAAGTACCTAAAATTAGATTCTCACATGAATTGTGTGTGCTAGGATGATGTGTATCTAGGATAATCTAAGTTGGAGTCAAAGCAAGTGTAGTTTTGCTATATGTGACAGGAAGGTTGGTCATGAAACACTCTTGCTTAACCTTCATGTTTGAAAGGTGGTTTTGGGGAGCTTTACAGGACATGTTATCTTTTGTAAGTTATCTCAAGCCACCCTATTCTAAATTGGTGTTAGTTTCTCTACATTGGAAATGGTGTGCTTTGTACTTGTAAATTTTTAGGGGACATTGTAATTTAATCATGTCCTGATTTAGTCAACACTGAAAATGTGTGTTTGTCAATCTTTCATAAATACTCTTCCTCGGTAATGTACCACATTCCAGTTCACAATTTGTGTTCTTTTTGTGCAGTTTCTCCAGAGCCAGCCACGCCATCCACTTCAGGGGCCCCAAAAAAACCTGATGATGGTAAGTTGTGTGCTTTTCCAGTAATGTGTCTACTTAGTAAGTGGAGAAATGCTAACTGTGTATGTCCCCGCTCAGGCTTCAAGTTGTTCTAAAGGCAGCGGGTTCTTTATGTGAATGCATTCTATGCATTAGTATTCCAAGTGATAGGTGTGCATATTCCCCCTAAGACTTACTGGGACCATTTTTTACGGTCCAAATTTTTGCACTAATACTTGTCTGGAACAGACTCCCCCTCCTCCTTAACTGAGGTGACAGCATGCCAATATTGCCTCCTGATGCTGTCACTCCTAATCATTGAGACCATTGGAAGGGAGGGGGGCAAGGCTGGCTCACAGCCTAGTGCCTGAACAGGCACAGGGTGCTTGGCTTCATCTCATGTGCCTCCATAGCAAGCTGCCTGCTGTGGGGTCAAACAACAGGAGGGAGGTGCCTAGAGGTGTGTACAGGGGCCATGTAAAAAGGAGGATTGTTATTTCTCTTGTCCCCAAAAACCTAGAGAGTGTAAGTCTAACCTGATTAGTTTTCCGCAGCCCTCCCAAAATGATATGTTTCCAACACTTAGAACAGGCAGGGCTGAGGCACCAAAAACATCAGAAAAACACAATCAGCACAAAAGCAGGGAGTACGTATCCTTAACGCTACAAGCTTCACCCAGAAGAATGACGCTTGCACTGTACAAATCTGCATCACCACCATATCAATGTCTAAATAAAACTTTCAGGGAAATGTGGAGGGGTAATGAGTGGGTGTTAGAGCGTTTTCATGACTGCGTAACCTACAGTTAGCGTGAGTCCATTTGTTGATAAACTTTTTCTTCTCTCTTAACACAGCTGGGATGGCGGAAAGGAGATCAGGGGAGCAGACACATCTGCTCCGTCCAGAACTGGCCCTCAAAATTCCTAAGGGTGAGTCTCTACTATGTGTCAGGTTCAATCTATAGACAGTAAGAGTGAGAGAGAACGCTCCACAGATTCCAATGGTGATAGAGATAAATGTGTGCACATGTATCGTGTTGACCAATTGAACCCAAAACACCTTACATTCTTCAAAATGATTGCTTGTGTTTACATGCAGAAAAGCATTTTACTTAGCTTTGGTGGAACTGCTACTAACATTCCAAGCCATCTTATGTAACCTTTTGAACAATTTGCTGTGAAAGTTTGAGTTTAAGGTTTACAACAGCAATTTAGCATATTTGCTTCAGAGTGTTGATAAAAGCCAACCAATAGACTCCTAAGCATATTTGTTGAGGCACATTAATTACAATCCTTGTTTGGATCATTTTGCCTAAAACTAATTGTCATGTTTTTTTCTACCCAGGGCACACCCACCTCACCTACGAGGTCCTCCTGGATTATATGAGGTGGTGCGGGGACCGAATTCTCTATTTGGAACACCTTTGTGGCGTGGATCCAGACCCTAAGGAGCCATTCGTTAGGAATGTCACACCTTTAAAAAGATCCTAGTATTTTTTTTTTTGTTGTTTGTTTACTTATGTTGCACGTTGCAACACAAAGAAATGTCACATTTGTAATTGTTGCCCATTATAAACAAAAATCTAACAAAAAAATAAAAAACAGTTTAAAAAAAAACCCTTTTTTTGGGACCCAAAAAAAAAAAAAAAAAAAAAAAAAAGCCTTGTTTTTGGCAACCAAAAAAAATATAAAAATTTAAAAAAAACCCTTTTTTTGGGAACCAAAAAAACCAAAAAAAACAAAAAAAGCCTTGTTTTTGGCAACCAAAAAAAATATAAAAATTTAAAAAAAACCCTTTTTTTGGGACCCAAAAAAACAAAAAAAACAAAAAAAGCCTTGTTTTTGGCAACCAAAAAAAATATAAAAATTTATAAAAAACCCTTTTTTTGGGAACCAAAAAAACCAAAAAAAACAAAAAAAGCCTTGTTTTTGGCAACCAAAAAAAAAATGTTTACAAAAAAGCCTTGTTGTTTTTATGGCAACCGACAAAACCAAAAATGTTTACAAAAAAGCCTTGTTGTTTTTGGTAACAAACTAAACCAAAAATGTTTACAAAAAAGCCTTGTTGTTTTTGGTAACAAACTAAACCAAAAATGTTTACAAAAAAGCCTTGTTGTTTTTGGTAACAAACTAAACCAAAAATGTTTACAAAAAAGCCTTGTTGTTTTTGGTAACAAACTAAACCAAAAATGTTTACAAAAAAGCCTTGTTGTTTTTGGTAACAAACTAAACCAAAAATGTTTACAAAAAAGCCTTGTTGTTTTTGGTAACAAACTAAACCAAAAATGTTTACAAAAAAGCCTTGTTGTTTTTGGTAACAAACTAAACCAAAAATGTTTACAAAAAAGCCTTGTTGTTTTTGGTAACAAACTAAACCAAAAATGTTTACAAAAAAGCCTTGTTGTTTTTGGTAACAAACTAAACCAAAAATGTTTACAAAAAAGCCTTGTTGTTTTTGGTAACAAACTAAACCAAAAATGTTTACAAAAAAGCCTTGTTGTTTTTGGTAACAAACTAAACCAAAAATGTTTACAAAAAAGCCTTGTTGTTTTTATGGCAACGGACAAAACCACAAATGTTTACAAAAAAGCCTTGTTGTTTTTATGGCAACCGACAAAACCACAAATGTTTACAAAAAAGCCTTGTTGTTTTTATGGCAACCGACAAAACCACAAATGTTTACAAAAAAGCCTTGTTGTTTTTATGGCAACGGACAAAACCACAAATGTTTACAAATAAGCCTTGTTGTTTTTATGGCAACCGACAAAACCAAAAATGTTTACAAAAAAGCCTTGTTGTTTTTGGTAACAAACTAAACCACAAATGTTTACAAAAAAGCCTTGTTGTTTTTATGGCAACGGACAAAACCACAAATGTTTACAAAAAAGCCTTGTTGTTTTTATGGCAACGGACAAAACCACAAATGTTTACAAATAAGCCTTGTTGTTTTTATGGCAACCGACAAAACCAAAAATGTTTACAAATAAGCCTTGTTGTTTTTATGGCAACGGAAAAAACCAAAAATGTTTACAAAAAAGAATTGTTTTTGTGAAAACCTTCCAAAAAATGATGTCAAAACATAAAAAATGTTTAAAATGTTTATCTAAATTAAATTTAAGTATGTTGCTCTTTGCAACACAAATGTTACATTGGCAATTTAGTTCATTCTATTATATATTGTAATATATTTTTTGTACGCTACAGTTGGTAGACACCCACATGTGTTATTAAAACATTTATTTTATTACCCAAGTTTTCTTTTTGGTGTACACATCGAATGTCTTTTGTGTTGTATTTGTTTACTTGAGTGGTGTGGTCTGTAATTGTTAGTATGTTGGCTTTGGTTTATGTTAGCCTTGAGACTTGTTTTGAAGCTACATTTGAAGGGAGACCTTTTCTTGGGTCGTTATGTGAACATTGAGTTATCTAAATTTACATGAAATCATATGTTTGGAGATAGAGAAGCACGTGTGTATAAATGCCTACATTAACCAGGGCCATTACTTGGCCACCAACACTCCTAAAAAACCAAAGAGCAAACACAAACTAATCATTTTGCATAAAATTTTATTTCATCCCCAAAAGAAGCACTATAATAAATCATATTGTGCCACCCTCAAATTAAAAAAAAAAATGGCCCAAAAAATTGGCCAATGTAAATCATTAACAAAACTAAACCAAATTAAACAAAAAAACAAAAAATCAAGTTGGTGGTCGTGCCTGAAGCAGTGTGGTGAGCATTGTTAAGTTTCCTGCCATCAAATGGTGTGCCAAGAGTTCCATCTGGTCTGGGGTTAACTGTAGAGTTGTGCTCAAGTGGCCCATTAGGATCATATCTTCTGTCTGAGGCTGCTGATGATGCAGGGTGTTGAACGTTGGAAATGTCCCAGACAGAAGATGTTCGGCCAATAGTGTCATCTGCTCTGGGGTCAGCCTAAGCATTTGGGCAACGTGTGCCATTACCATGAGATGGGATCGTTGCTGCTCCAAGGCTATTTGATGCTGCTGGTGGTGCAAGGGTTGTGAAGATGTGTGGGGAGTGGTGGTTGATTGTTTGTTGTGGTCCACGGTGCGGGGGCAAACGACATGTCGCATTGGTGACAAAAAAGAAGAACGGCCTGGGGAGGAGTGAAGTGATAAAGGTGTGGAGGGAATGTAGTCAGGTGGAAGGGGTACTGTGGAACCAGTGCGCATTGAGGTTGTGCAGGAGGATTGCTCATTGAGGGGTGTGGGAGTCCGAACGGAGTGTGAAGTGCTAGGAGTGGCTACAGGAGGAATTGTCCCATCCCCAGCTGCCTGACAAGTGGCCAACACTGGCATTACCCTCCCACTACCACAACCTGCAGTGGCAGGTGAGTGAGATGTTTGGGAGGGCTCTGCCAATGGGGCATCTTCAGATCCAAACAGGCATTGGCGTGTGGCCAGCACCTGAGTGTCAACACTTTGCCGATCCCGTTGATGCTGGTCTGCTAAACTTACCAAGCTGTTACGCATATCCTGTTGAACCTGTAACATATCCTGGTGAACCTGTACCATTGTTGCTACAGATTCCTGTATGAGCCCGAGCAGACGTACTGCCTCAGTAGATTGCTGAGTACGCCTCCTTAACTCATTTTGGACCTGATACTCATCAAGCAGCCTCTCGGCTACATCCAGCATAGATGGACGAAGTTGGGTAGGTGACAATCCCTCTGCATCTAAGGCTACCTGAAAGCAGAAGAAATAGACCAAATCATTATCAAACATCATGACTAAATATTTCAGATTAGTTTGACAACTTAACACCCCAAGCAGAACGTTGAAAAGTTTGATGTGCTTCTAATGAGTACTTGTTCATTGTAAGATTATCCAAGCTAGCAACACTTCTGATAATGGGTACATATTATATTGGTGTGACTAATATGACAAAGGCAAAAAAGATTCAACATGAAGGTGTTCCCAATTAACCCTGGTGTGGTAGGTTGTTTATGCTTTTGGTAAATCTGTTACTACACCAATGACTTTATACATCTACGTATGTTGTCTAAAATCTTGCCATCAATCGGCTACAGGACAACCCAACCAAACGATACCCATGAATTTGGACCTGGAAAATCAAAGACGGGCCGGACTTTAAAGATCCTGGATGTTTTTGGAACATTAGTGGCACACCAAATTATAACATAATTCCCTGATGTTCAAGATAGAACTCTTGTTGTGCTGGTGCATCGTCAGAATGTCATAGCACTAATTTAACACACACAATGTAAGCCACATCTAGTCCAAAATCAATGCTACCATTGAAATGTTACATGTGCACCTTGTTCCCTTATATCACATACCACAGCACTGGATGCAGAATCGTCGCCAGCTCCTGATCCAACTCCAGCTGCAACGTCAAGAGGGGCCTGATGTTCTTTTAAAAACAAAAAAAAAAAAACATGTTTAGTACATAACCTTAGTCAGTAATGATTATGGCCAGATTGCCCTCCTAGCTTCATGAATGAAGCATTGAGGCCAAACATTCAAAAGTGCTTTCCTGGGCTCATAGGACACTTGCTAAACCCTCCCAAAGGTTAAGAAGGCTTGGTCTGCCTACTAATGACGGCACCCATTAATGCTGTCAACTGTGTTTTGCAGGGTAAACATCTAAAAGGCAACACTCTTTCCTAAGAAAAAACATGTGTGTTAATGGGGTTAATAAGATTCAAAAAAACATTATTTGACTAGACATACCAACACCTTCCTCCAGGCCTAGCTGCACTGGGTGTGTTCCCTGCTGCGGATCTTCTGTAAAGGACATAGCAATATGAGCTATCTTGGCAAAAAAAAAACATCTACATTGTTTGGCACAGTATGATATTGGACCTACCAGGAGGAGGGTCAGCACTGATGTCAACACCTGTGAGTCCGTCTGGTTCGCCAAGCTGCATGGGCTGTGGAGGGGCTGAGATCCGTGCTACAGATGAACAAATTGCAGGTTGGGGAAAACAAAAAAAGGACAATTGGAAGGGCAAGTATCACATTCTCTTAATGTCACACATAGGATAGTAGTTAATCTTTTCCAAACAACTCACACAATTGACATCCAAGATAATATCCTACCTCGGTGCAAAGCATCCGAATCTAAGTCCTCTCTGGGAAAGATGGTATCGGGTCCTATGATGTTCAAGAAAGGTAATTGATAATCCCAGAGAGAACTTCGTGCACGTTCATCCAGCCGACCTTGACGGTCATAAAGACCCTCCGCAGCCCATGCAATTAGCTTCTTCCGAACGGACCCACAGATGTCGTTGACCTTCTTCCGCACACTGTCACGGTGGCGAGGTGCTTCACCCAGTGCATTTACAGCATCCCGGATTTCATCCCACAATCTGTTCTTCTCTGTTACTGAGTAAGACGCGGCCCTGGTCCCATGTATCGCCTGATATCTGGCCATATAGGCGTGGACCAGGGCACAGCACTGATTGTGGGTGAAACGGGGAAGCCGGGGTAATGTGGACAAGCTGACTCTGGTGGACGGACCCGCTCCAGGACTACTGTCAGAAGAGCCAGCTTGTCCACTTGGTGTGTTAACACCTCCCCCGGCTTCCTCCTCCGGGATGGGGATGGTGGACTCCCTCATGGATACAGCTGGAGCCTCCCTCACACCAGAGCCAGACGATCTGCCCACCCTGCCCCCCCTGCCCCCCCTGGCCCCCCTGGCCACCCTGCCCCTTCTCATCCTTCCAGTGGGTGGGGCCATGGGAGCACGAGGTGGGCAGAGAATCTGGCTGTCCAGCAGCAGCAAAGAGCCCCAAACTCCTAAATCTGAAATGACAAAAGAGAAAACAGAAAAAACAGGATTTGCAGATTGCTCTTCATATACAGTATAATTAGTGAACAGTTACAGAACACACTTACCTAATGGCACAAACAGACTTGGTCGTGGTGGTGGTGGTAGTAGTGGGCAAAGAGCAGAAGAGGCTGCAAAGAAAAGGAAAAAAAAAAACACATAAGAAAACGCATATGGGTACAAATCACACGAGGCCCTCCAAACACTTACCTAATGGCACAAACACGGTGGTGGTGGTGGTGGTGGCAAAAAAAGCAGAAGAGGTTGCAAAGAAATGTAAAAAAAAAACACATAAGAAAACGCATAGGGGTACAAATCACACGAGGCCCTCCAAACACTTACCTAATGGCACAAACACAGTGGTGGTGGTGGTGGCAAAGAGCAGAAGAGGCTGCAAAGAAATGTAAAAAAAAAACACATAAGAAAACGCATAGGGGTACAAATCACACGAGGCCCTCCAAACACTTACCTAATGGCACAAACACAGTGGTGGTGGTGGTGGTGGTGGCAAAGAGCAGAAGAGGCTGCAAAGAAATGGAAAAAAAAAACACATAAGAAAACTCATAGGGGTACAAATCACACGAGGCCCTCCAAACACTTACCTAATGGCACAAACACAGTGGTGGTGGTGGTGGTGGTGGTGGTGGTGGTGGTGGCAAAGAGCAGAAGAGGCTGCAAAGAAATGGAAAAAAAAAACACATAAGAAAACTCATAGGGGTACAAATCACACGAGGCCCTCCAAACACTTACCTAATGGCACAAACACAGTGGTGGTGGTGGTGGTGGCAAAGAGCAGAAGAGGCTGCAAAGAAATGTAAAAAAAAAACACATAAGAAAACGCATAGGGGTACAAATCACACGAGGCCCTCCAAACACTTACCTAATGGCACAAACACAGTGGTGGTGGTGGTGGTGGTGGTGGTGGTGGTGGTGGTGGTGGCAAAGAGCAGAAGAGGCTGCAAAGAAATGGAAAAAAAAAACACATAAGAAAACGCATAGGGGTACAAATCACACGAGGCCCTCCAAACACTTACCTAATGGCACAAACACAGTGGTGGTGGTGGTGGCAAAGAGCAGAAGAGGCTGCAAAGAAATGGAAAAAAAAACACATAAGAAAACTCATAGGGGTACAAATCACACGAGGCCCTCCAAACACTTACCTAATGGCACAAACACAGTGGTGGTGGTGGTGGTGGCAAAGAGCAGAAGAGGCTGCAAAGAAATGGAAAAAAAAAACACATAAGAAAACGCATAGGGGTACAAATCACACGAGGCCCTCCAAACACTTACCTAATGGCACAAACACGGTGGTGGTGGTGGTGGTGGTGGTGGTGGTGGTGGTGGTGGCAAAGAGCAGAAGAGGCTGCAAAGAAATGGAAAAAAAAAACACATAAGAAAACTCATAGGGGTACAAATCACACGAGGCCCTCCAAACACTTACCTAATGGCACAAACACAGTGGTGGTGGTGGTGGTGGTGGTGGTGGTGGTGGCAAAGAGCAGAAGAGGCTGCAAAGAAATGTAAAAAAAAAACACATAAGAAAACGCATAGGGGTACAAATCACACGAGGCCCTCCAAACACTTACCTAATGGCACAAACACAGTGGTGGTGGTGGTGGTGTAATCCTTTATAGGCAAAAGGAGGCTGCAAACATTAAACATACATGAGAAATCGCATGACCTACATACGTGCACATAATAAATTACAGTTATCAGGAAAGCAAAAATGGTGTCTTTGGAAGCTGGGAAGGTAAGGGGGCAGGTTTAGATGCCAAATCTAGACTGCACACCTTTAACAAACATGAGAAAACACATGTCCAAACCACATGCACATGGGGCCAACTGCCAATGATTAAAAGACACTTGAGGGGTTCCCAAGCTATTGTGGGTTGGAGGGGATTCACCATAGACAACTTAAGCACACCCAAGATAAGTACAAATTGTCTCCTTCCTTTTTTTTGGGAGAGAGAGATACAATTGTCTTACCTCCAGATAATGTAGGTTGTGGGTCACAGGGTCTTGCTAGCACATAAGAAACATCGATCTATAACATCCAGCAGCCATATTGGCCATGTGCTCCTTTTATAGCTGGCTCACAGGTGTGATAATTAGCGGCCGTTTCTATATATATCTGCGCATTCGCGAATTTGCGCGTTCAAAATGGAGGACGATATCCCAGACGCATTAGATGGTGCAATGCTGGCATTTATTGGTGCCTTGTTTGAGGAGGCCCTGGCACAGGAGGCAGCAGAAGGTGGGGAAGCTGCAGCAGCAGCAGCAGCAGCACCTCCAGCAGCAGCACCTCCAGTCCGTGTGCCCTTACCTCGCCAGCCACGCATTTTTGCTCCAAGGATCTATTTGGACAAGCTGCGGGATTCTGATGTCAGGAGGAAGTTCCGGCTCGAGCGAGGAACTATTCTACACCTCTACCAGCTCATAGCAGAGAAAATTGACCCGGACACACAGCGCGGCCATGCGGTGCCCGGCATGGCCAGATTGCTGGCCACTTTGTATATTTTAGGGCGTGGCAGCTTCCAAGCCACTTCGGGAAGTATCATGGGCATTAGCCAGCCCACAGTTTCAAGGGTGTTCATGTTGGTCATTAATGCCATAGTGGATATAGTGCCCAATTTTATCCACTGGCCACAGAATGAAAATGAGTGGAATGAAGTCAAGTTGGGTTTCTACCGGCGGGCACACATGCCGCAAATCCTAGGGGCAATCGATGGCACCCACATAGCCATTAGGCCCCCAAGGAGCCACGAAAGTGAATACCGGAACCGCAAGCAGTACCACTCTGTGAACGTCCAATTAGTGTGTGACGCCAAACAGCGCATCATGAGTGTCAACACTGGTCACCCAGGGTCGTGCCATGATTCCAGTATGTTAAGAACAAGTACTCTGTACGAGGTGTTTGAAAGTGGACAAATGCCCGAAGGGTGGCTTATTGGTAAAGTATTTTGTCTTAACAACATAAACTGTAAGATTACATAGACATAGGAATAAGCTACATCGGTGTACACCCTGATTTAAGCAAAGCCTACCTAAAATGGATGTGTTATTAGTTGTCAGGCTGTTCACACACAACCAGATCAGCAGCTTAGCAGCTCACAAAAGAAAGATTTGCAAAGTTGTCTTTGAGTCCAATGAAGGTGGTTAACCAATGTGTAAATGGTGTCCTCTAGCCACCCAAAGAAAACCTACAAATGATTCCAATGGTATTGCCATATCCCCAAAGTACTTTGCATAAGTGAGTCAATATTGGTTTCCTCACTCTAGTTGCAGATATATTCCAGAAGTAAGACCTAGGCTAATGTAATAGGAACAAAATAGGGGCCAAGTTGGAACTTGCAAGAGAAACCCACCACTTTGTGTGTCCTTTTTCCCATTTGTATTAGTGATTTAGGCAGTTAGACAGAGTTGAGATGTTTCATATGATTTTTTGCAAACAGACGAGCAGGTTGTTTAGTAAAATGCCTAATTGTCTCCCATTTTGAGGAGTCATCTAAAGTCACATGATAGGAAGAACTAATGTATATTTTTCTTATTTTTCAGGGGATGCTGGTTACCCGCAGCTGACGTGGCTGATGGCTCCAATCAGGTACCCCCAGGGCCCAGCAGAGAGGAATTACAACAGGGCCTTGCGGAGAAGCCGGAGTATCATTGAGTTGACCATAGGTCTTCTCAAGTCCCGGTTTCTCTGCTTGGCCCGGCCTGGGGGTGAACTCCTGTACTCTCCTACAAAGGCTTCCAAGATCATCCTGGCGTGCTGCGTGTTGCACAACATGTGCGTTGCCCGGGATGATTCTTGGGAGCTGACGGAGGAGAGGGAGCCAGAGGTCCGTCAGCCGGCGGCCCCCAGGCGGCGGAGCACCGCTGCCGGTATGGCCACCCGGAATACCCTGGTTGCTAGCCACTTTACATGTAAGTACTGTAACCGGTCAAGATAGGGCATGTGTATTAATTAGCTAGTTAGCAGAGGTGCCACTCACAGGGAGACAGAGGGTGATTATCATCTGCCAATGACACTTGCCATTGTAGATAAAGTGTAGTCAACATTGGTAAAATTGTGTTACTTGAGCAAAAACATGCACCTCTAACCATAAACATGTTGGTATTGTGAATAGTGTAAAGGGCTGAGAAGAGCTGGCAGGTGTTTATTTGTGTCTATGCCACCTGTGTAGTTATTGATAACATGAACGGCTGCTTGGTATCTTATGGTGTTGTAATTTTCCAGAACATCAACATCTTGGAATCATGGCACGTACCATGGGAAGCCTGTGGTGATGGGCTGTCTGGCGTCACAGGTGTGTATTCAAATGTTTACATTAATGATTTCTGGTTTGTGTAAGTTGGCATAAAATGTGTTATTTCACTCGTGATGTCGAAATTAAATGAAGTTCAGAATGAAGCAAACAGGCATTAAGATGTGATTTTCATAATGAAATGTCTTATCCTTTGTTTTATTTTTCCAGGAGTGGTACTGCTTGCGGGTGTAGGTGGTAGAAACCCACCTTGATGGACTCCACTCATTTTCTTTTGTGGTCAGTGGATATTTGGTAAGGCACATGGCCAATGACCAACATGAACACCCTGGAACTTCGAAAGTGGCTTGGAAGCTGCCCAGCAACCTTGCCATGCCTGTCCCCTATGAGCTGGTAGAGGTGCAGAATGGATTCTGAACTCTGCCGGAAGTTGTGGAAGACATCAGAATCCCGTAGCCATGGAGCAAAGATCGTGGTCTGGCGCTGTAAAGGCACACGGACTGGAGAGTGACAATATTCTTTTGCTGCATCCCTCCTTCTGCTGTCATTCTCAAATAAATAAATACATTAGAATTGAACATGTGTTTTTTTGTTTTGTGTGGGTGCCTACAGACAAAAGGGCCATCCACACTGTAAGATTTAGAGAAGACTTTATCCTTCCGATTGACATTTTCTATGTAGTGCAAGGGCCTGCCTGATTGCATCCAAATTGAAAGTGTTGAGGTTTGAGCTTCTATTATATGGTTTGGTTAAGTCTACAGGAAAAAGTCTAGACAAATTGTTAGTGTATGGCCCATTAAGCTGCCAAGGCCGGAGTTTTGCACTTTGCATGCTGCTTGTACTGGTGATGTGAGGGGTTGTAATGTAGAGTAGGGATGTGACAGTGTTGTGTTGAGGTGTGAGGCAAATGTAGTGTTGGACTATGAGGGCCTGTGTTGTTGAAATATGGAGAGAGTCCAATATCAGACACCTATGTTTATTGGTCAAGAAATTGTAAGAACCATGGTAAATATGTAAAGAATTGCATCTCGATAAAACTAGGACCACACTCATAAAATCAAAATTGTGTTGTTTCCATTGATGTGCTTGAAATTTGGGTAGGACACCCCCCTCCCCCCCCAAATTCAAGATAGTTTAAAAAAACTGTTTAAAAAAATGAGAGTGAAAAGAGATCCCAAGTGTAGTGATGTGATTTGAACCCATGACGTTGTGAACTGCAGTGAAGTTGCAAAGCACTTAGCTATTGTGCAGAATAAAGCTGTATGGTGGAAAAAATGGAGTGTGTTAAGGCTAAAAAGCACATATAGCTAAAGAACTAAACATTGTATGGAATGTGGGAAGAAGACCATGGTAAAATTGTGAGGTTTCATCTTGCCCTGAAGTAGGGTAGGGGTTTGGTCACTTGCCTTTGGTACTTTCCTTCATAAGATCGATTCGACACACAGACAAGATCAAAAAAACACTTAAAATGGTGTAAGCTTGCAAGCGCTTCTGAGTGTAACATTATTTAGCAATATATATGATGTAATCCGTTACATTTTAGCAATATAAACAAAAAAAGAAAATAAAAAAAGTAGGTGGAGATGGTAAGCCTCGAACCTACAGCAGAGGGAGATGAATTACAGACATGTGATGTGTGCACTAATCCACTAGCCCACATCGCTATGTGAAACTGCTATAAGCACGAAGACATAAGTTTGCGAATTGGCGAAGCCGCGATCGTAAGTGAATCCCGCTGACGCGGGATTCGTTATTGCTGTTTTACTCGCCAATTCGCCGCAGCGCCAGTTAATTGATTTGAACGCGGCGAAACTGAAACACGTCATAGAGGTTTGAAGCTGCAGTTTCTTTAAATCCGGCCCTGTGTATGTTATGAGAGTACCATTTCGAAATATTGCTGTTTTTGGTAAGCCAAAGATGACTTAAATAGTCATTGTAATCATTTTATGAAGATTTTTTGTTTTTGTTTGTTCCCTTTGCCACATTCAAATTGCAAAAAAAAAGAAACTAAAGTTTTCAATTTGACCGATTCAAAATGTATCAATTCGAACGTTTTAAATTGAAAAAAATCTGTAAATTCAAAGAAAATCGAAAAAGACATAAAACGAATTCCAAATACGAATTCCGAATATGAATCCCAAATATGAATTGAACGAATCAACTGAATTTAACTAAATTAAATAACTAGATTATTGAATCTAAACAAAACTAAACTTTTTTTTTCGTAATGCACATGTCTAAAAATGTCATGTTTATGGATGTTGCACTGTTGTGTGTTCTGATGGAAACACCTGAGAACTGTATGCACAAGGAACTCATTCAAGTAAAATAAGTTCTGGCTAAGCATCAATGCTTAAACCTTCAAGTTAGCCCACTTGGTGGTGAAGAGTGTAAAGGGAAGAGTAGCAAGTTCGGGAGAGGGAGCAGTAGTGACCGGGTGACGGAGGTCTTGTGGGTAGGGTAGTCTGGCACATTGGGCACCATGATGAGTCCTTGGGTTCCTATTTTAGGGCCTGTTGCAGATTGGAACAATCCTAGGGATGTGGACTGGTACCACAGTGTGTGAGGACTCTATTTTTGTTCTGGGTATGGATAAGGATGTTGACATCCTACAGACAGAACACAAGACTGTATATTGCATGTAGCTGAGGCTACATACAGTTTATACAGCGCACCCAGCAGGCACACCCGTTAGAGTAGGAAATAGTTCATTTTGGTCATCTTGGCCCAAACAAACTATTTTAGGTGACAGTAAAGCTAGAGATCAGCTTTAATTTTTAGTGAGTGGATTTATATATACACAAAGGGCAAACTTGATTAGCGTTTACTGTGCTGAAGTAAGATTAGGTTAAGTGAATGTTGATTAGTTGCTATTGGTTACTGCACTGTAACAATGACAATTTTAGAACTAGGAAAGCATAGTGAGGGGAATTTACTAAAAGTGGAGCAGATGTGCATAGTAACCAATCAGCTTCTAGCTTCAGTTAAACTTTGAAAATTAACCGCTTTACGACCGCCCGCCGGGAATTGCCTTAACTATACGTCGAATGCGAGCAGGAGGCTAGGGGGCGAGCACGCACTGCCAGCAGTGCACTCCCACCCCCACTCGTCAGCGGGGAAGCCGATGAAGTGGGCAGGTGGCTCCGATTGCCACCTGACACCCACGATCATTCCCTGCTGAGAGAGAAGAACAGTCAGCTGTTGTAAACACAGCTGACCGTTCCTCTCCCTGGAAAGATCATAGAGCCCATGTGATCCTTCTATATAGGATCACATGTCTCTATGGTCATTTCAGAAGCCACCCCCCCCCCCCACAGTTAGAATCTCTGCCCTAGGCTCACATTTAACCCCTTGATCACCCACAGGGTTAACCCCTTCCCTGCCAATGGCATCATTACAGTAACAGTGCATATTTTTAGCACTGATTACTGTAGTAATGTCACTGATCCCCCAAAAAGTGTAAAAAATGTCAGTCAGGGGTCCGATCTGTCTGCCGCAATGTCACAGTCCCGCAAAAAAATCGCAGATCGCCGCCATTACTAGTAAAAAAAACAAAAAACAATAAAAATTACATAAATCTTTCCCGTAGTTAGTAGACGCAATAACTTTTGCGCAAACCAATCAAAATACGCTTATTGCGATTTTGTTTACCAAAAATATGTAGCAGAAAACAAATTGGCCTAAAATGTTAAAGTATTTTAATTTTTAAATTGTTTTTTGGGAACGTTATATAGCAGAATGTGAAAAATATTGTTTTTTTTTTTTTTTCAGAATTGTCGCTTGTTTTTTGTGTATAGCACACAAAATAAAAATCGCACAGGTGATCAAATACCACCAAAAGAAAGCTCTATTTGTGGGAAAAAAGGACATAAATTTAGTTTGGGTACAGCATTGCATGATCGCAAGTAACACAGGGCCAAGTTGAAAAAAGGGGCCTGTTTATTAAGAGGGCAAATCCTTCCGGGCTTAAAGGGGTTAAAGCGGATTGGTTGCCATGCACAGCTCCAGATTCTGTCTGCTCCAGTCTTATTAAATCCCCCCCTATATCTCCAGTACAGGAATATTTAAAATAGGTTTAAAGGTTTCCATATTTTTGTGTGATTTTAAATAAATTAGTATGGCTTAATATAGCCATTGATCTTCTAGGATTTAATCTTTTTTCTTTAATGTAACCTTCCTAATGTAATAAACATTATCACTTTCTACCAACTTTGCATAGTCTTATAGCAAATGATGCACAATGCTAAAAAATAAACAAATACGTCTCCATTCTATGCATCTAATTTTCTAGATTTAGCCTCGGGTTTTATCTCTTCATGTTTGTTGTTTCACCAGTCCACAGAGAAGGAGGTACAGGTTGCCAAATTAAACCAATGCAAAAAAAAAAAGATTTTTTTTTTTTAGAAAAGTAGGTGTACATTAAACATGCCAGGTTGCTGTTCCAATACTGCTTTCATGTCATAACTTCCTTCAGGGAGAAGGCAAATTTCTTATGTATAAATAGCAAATTTTGCATTTATTTTGTTTACATCAGCTTCACTTACCAAAAGAAATAATCATATAATTGCTAGTGTGTTAAGGGCATACAAAGTTGTAAATTCTGGATTATCACCTACAGTATTTGTGTCTTTTAAAGCACATCTCCACCTTTTAGGAACCCCTTCCCCTCCCTCCTCCCTCTATTCCTTCTCTCCCTGCACTCCCCTACCACATCTATTTATTTTTTTTATTCCCTTCAAATATATATTTAAGCTGAAGTTTGACTAAGAAAATACATTGAGCTTTGGTCAAATAACTTACCTGTAATGAAATATGTCCCATGTTGTGCAGACAACTGGATTTGGGATCAACCGATTATCAGCAAAGCCAATTATCGGAGGGCCGATATTCACTTTTCCCGATATATCGGTATCGTCCTCGGCACTTGCCGATATTACCGATATTGTCGTGATGTCATTGCGTATGTTGCGCCACGCACTGGGCCTAACCTTCTGCCTTCTTAGGCCGCCTCCCTCGCCTTGGACAGTCTCGTCTGGAGTCAGGACTAGTCTCTCGGGAGTGTATAACACAGCCATACACCCACCCACAGCATCCCAGTGCCAGCCAGCCACCCACAGGCCCTGTACCAGCCTGTTAGCCATCCTCAGGCACTGTACCAGCCAGCCAGCCACCCACAGGCCCTGTACCAGCCAGCCAGCCACAGGCACTGTACCAGCCAGCAAGCCACCCACAGGCCCTGTGCCAGCCACCCACCCACCCACCACAGGGTGCCAGACAGCCAGCCACCCACCACCACAGGGTGCCAGCCAGCCAACCACCCACCACAGCGTGCCAGCCAGCCACCCACCCCAGGGTGCCAGCCAGCCACCCACCCCAGGGTGCCAGCCAGCCTGCCACCCACCACCACAGGCTGCCAGCCAGCCAGCCACCACAGGGTGCCAGCCAGCCACCCACCACAGGGTGCCAGCAAGCCAGCCACCCACCACAGGATGCCAGCAAGCCAGCCACACA
The DNA here is from genome assembly GCF_965119305.1 of Pelophylax lessonae. Taxonomy (NCBI): domain Eukaryota; kingdom Metazoa; phylum Chordata; class Amphibia; order Anura; family Ranidae; genus Pelophylax; species Pelophylax lessonae. The sequence goes on from NC_138770.1 coordinate 358,968,809, forward strand.
CCACAGGGTACCAGCAAGCCAGCCACCACCACAGGGTGCCAGCAAGCCAGCCAGCCACCCACCACAGGGTGCCAGACAGCCAGCCACCCACCACAGGGTGCCAGCAAGCCAGCCACCCACAACAGGGTGCCAGCAAGCCAGCCACCCATCCACCATCACAGGGTGCCACCCACCACAGGGTGCCAGACAGCCAGCCACCCACCACAGGGTGCTAGCTAGCCAGCAACTCACCACAGGGTGCCAGGCAGCCAGCCACCCACCCACCATCACAGGGTGCCAGCCAGCTGCCCACCACAGGGTGCCAGACAGCCAGCCACCCACCACAGGGTGCCAGCCAGCTGCCCACCACAGGGTGCCAGACAGCCAGCCACCCACCACAGGGTGCCAGCCAGCCAGCCACCCACCAATACAGGGTGCCAGCCAGCCACCCACCACAGGGTGCCAGACAGCCAGCCACCCACCACAGGGTGCCAGACACTCATCACCACAGGGTGCCAGCCAGCCATTTTTTTTAAGCCTATATTCAATTTCAGTAGTGTCTTTCAAAATTCAATTGAGATGGATGCAGATAGAAAAAGTAAAGTGTGATCTGGGACTATTTCTCGTCTCCATTAGGGTTGAGCGAACACCTAGATGTCCGTGTTCGACGGGTTCGGCCGAACTTTAAAAAAAAGTCCGGGTCCGTGTCCCGGACTTTTACCGAACTTTTCCCGGACACCGAACCCCATTGAAGTCAATGGGGACCCGAACTTTAAGGCACTAAAATGGCTCTAAAACACCAAAGGAAAGGGCTAGAGTGCTGCAAATGGCAGCAAAACGTAATTAAGAGCATGGCAAGTGCTCTGCAAACAAATGTGGATAGGGAAATAACTTAAAACAACAAAAAAAAAACAGAAAAATAAAACAATGTTCTTCTTCATCTCTGAAGGACGAGGCCCATATGGAGTAGGAGGGAGGTTGAGGTGGTGGTGGATGTGGCGGTGACATAGGCGTGCGCACAGGGTGTGCTGGGTGTGCCTGGGCACACCCTAATCACCTAGGGCACATAGCATTGCCAGTGAGGAGATGGGAAAGATCTCCCTGGGACCTGCTCTGCTCTATTTCTCCTTGCCTACAGGTACATGGCCCCGATACATTACTCTCCCTGCTGGCAAACACATGCATGTGTATTTCAACTTTGGGGTGCACACCTTAATGCAATAGGCTGCGCACACCTATGGGCGGTGTAGGTGGAAGCGGCGGTGGAGGAGGACCAGGGCCGGATTAACAGCATCATGGGCTTGGTGCTGAGGATTTTGAAGGGCCTTAAGGGCCGTGCCTTGCCATGCACCCAGAGGAGGAAGGGTGCAGCCATGCATGCCTAATTCAACATGGGATGCTGTCTCTGAAGCCCATAAACACATCCATGCATCGCCAACTGTCCCTCCTTGTCCGGCCTTCACGCTGTGTGGGGAGGTTCTGAGGGTGCTGCCTGGGGAAGCGAGCATAGAAGCCAGACTTCTGTGTTTACAAGTGACAGAAGAGCGGTAACAGTGAATATGGCCAACCCGGGGCCTATATAAAAGGTAGGGGCCTGGAGCTGCAGCTCCAATAGCCCCTACATTAATCTGGCCCTGAGGAGGAGGACGAGGTAGCCAACACTGCTTCTTTTCAAAAATTTTAAATGAGGGTACACCCCAAAAGAGTGAGAAAGAGCAAAAATGGAACAATGGGTGGGTAAGGTCGGTATCCATTGCTATTCTGCATAAGGTACGGAAAAGTCCCGTGGGATCCATGCCTGGTTCATTTTAATGAACGTGAGCTTGTCCACATTGTCTCTGGACAGGCGGCTGCGCTTGTCTGTTATAACGCCCCCAGCCGTGCTAAATACCCGTTCAGATAATACACTGGCTGCAGGGCACGCCAGCACCTCCAAGGCGTAAAGGGCAAGCTCAAGCCATGTGCCCAATTTGGAGACCCAGAAGTTGAAGGGGGCAGACCCGTCATTCACTACATGTAGGCGTGTGCACACATACTGCTCCACCATGTTGGTAAAATGCTGCCTCCTGCTAAGACGTTCCATCTGAGCTGCTGGTGCTGCTGTTTGTTGTGGCGTGCTGACAAAGCTTTTCCACATTTCGGCCATGCTAACCCTGCCTTCTGAGGTGCTGGCGGTGCCCTGGTTGCGTTGGCGACCTCCTCCTCCTCCTCCTCTGCCTTGTGCTTCCACTGTGGCCCCGCTGTCAGATGGGAATGCCAGCAGCATGGCGTCTACCAGCGTGCGCTTGTACTCGCGCATCTTGCGATCGCGCTCCAGTGAGTGAATTAAGGACGGTACGTTGTCCTTGTAACGGGGATCCAGCAGCGTGGCCACCCAGTAATCAGCACAAGTTAGAATGTGGGCAACTCGGCGGTCGTTGTGGAGACACTGCAGCATGTAATCGCTCATGTGTGCCAGGCTGCCCAGAGGCAACGAAAGGCTGTCCTCTGTGGGAGGTGTATCGTCCGTGTCCTCTGTATCCCCCCAGCCACGCACCAGTGATGGCCATGAGCTGGCCTGGGTGCCACCCTGCTGTGAACATGGTTCCATCTCCTCCTCCAGCTCCTCCTCCTCCTCATCCTCCTCATCCTCCAGAACTGTGCCCCTGCTGGACAATTGCGTCCCTGGCGTTTGCGTGTGCAGGAACCCACCCTCGGAGCCCCTTGCGAATGACTGCCCTGAAAGCCTTGGAAATGTTACCTCTTCATCCTCCTCCTCCTCCTCATCCTGTGCCACATCCTCTTCCATCATCGCCCGAATTGTTTTTTCAAGGAGGCATAGAAGTGGGATAGTTAAGCTGAGAACGGCGTCATTGCCACTGGCCATGTTGGTGGAGTACTCAAAACAGCGCAACAAGGCACACAGGTCTCGCATGGAGGCCCAGTTAAATTAAATAGCGGAATAGAAAATATGATCCAAAAAAAGTGTATGTATATCACACGTACACAACCACACTGGGCCCCAATTACTATTGTTTGTACCCCTAAAAGGCTAGATGAGGAGTAGGGGGAGTATGGAACAGGCAGCACCCTCAAACCTTCAGAAGTATGAGATGAACCCCAACAACTTGGAAAGGTGGATCTCTCTCACACGTACCGACACAGACTATCCCGCAATTCAATTGATCCTCAAAGGTTTTTATTGAATAGCGGAATAGGAAATATGATCAAAAAAAGTGTATGTATCTCGCACGTACACAACCACACTAGGCCCCAATTACTATTGTTTGTACCCCTAAAAGGCTAGATGAGGAGTAGGGGGGGTATGGAACAGGCAGCACCCTCAAACCTTCAGAAGTATGAGATGAACCCCAACAACTTGGAAAGGTGGATCTCTCTCACACGTACCGACACAGACTATCCCCCAATTTAACTGATCCCCAAAGGTTTTTGATTAAATAGCGGAATAGAAAATATGATCCCAAAAAAGTGTATGTATATCACACGTACACAACCACACTAGGCCCCAATTACTATTGTTTGTACCCCTAAAAGGCTAGATGAGGAGTAGGGGGGGTATGGAACAGGCAGCACCCTCAAACCTTCAGAAGTATGAGATGAACCCCAACAACTTGGAAAGGTGGATCTCTCTCACACGTACCAACACAGACTATCCCCCAATTTAACTGATCCCCAAAGGTTTTTGATTAAATAGCGGAATAGAAAATATGATCCCAAAAAAGTGTATGTATATCACACGTACACAACCACACTAGGCCCCAATTACTATTGTTTGTACCCCTAAAAGGCTAGGAGTAGGGGGAGTATGGAACAGGCAGCACCCTCAAACCTTCAGAAGTATGAGATGAACCCCAACAACTTGGAAAGGTGGATCTCTCTCACACGTACCAACACAGACTATCCCCCAATTTAACTGATCCCCAAAGGTTTTTGATTAAATAGCGGAATAGAAAATATGATCCAAAAAAAGTGTATGTATATCACACGTACACAACCACACTAGGCCCCAATTACTATTGTTTGTACCCCTAAAAGGCTAGGAGTAGGGGGAGTATGGAACAGGCAGCACCCTCAAACCTTCAGAAGTATGAGATGAACCCCAACAACTTGGAAAGGTGGATCTCTCTCACACGTACCAACACAGACTATCCCCCAATTTAACTGATCCCCAAAGGTTTTTGATTAAATAGCGGAATAGAAAATATGATCCCAAAAAAGTGTATGTATATCACACGTACACAACCACACTAGGCCCCAATTACTATTGTTTGTACCCCTAAAAGGCTAGGAGTAGGGGGAGTATGGAACAGGCAGCACCCTCAAACCTTCAGAAGTATGAGATGAACCCCAACAACTTGGAAAGGTGGATCTCTCTCACACGTACCAACACAGACTATCCCCCAATTTAACTGATCCCCAAAGGTTTTTGATTAAATAGCGGAATAGAAAATATGATCCCAAAAAAGTGTATGTATATCACACGTACACAACCACACTAGGCCCCAATTACTATTGTTTGTACCCCTAAAAGGCTAGGAGTAGGGGGAGTATGGAACAGGCAGCACCCTCAAACCTTCAGAAGTATGAGATGAACCCCAACAACTTGGAAAGGTGGATCTCTCTCACACGTACCAACACAGACTATCCCCCAATTTAACTGATCCCCAAAGGTTTTTGATTAAATAGCGGAATAGAAAATATGATCCCAAAAAAGTGTATGTATATCACACGTACACAACCACACTAGGCCCCAATTACTATTGTTTGTACCCCTAAAAGGCTAGGAGTAGGGGGAGTATGGAACAGGCAGCACCCTCAAACCTTCAGAAGTATGAGATGAACCCCAACAACTTGGAAAGGTGGATCTCTCTCACACGTACCGACACAGACTATCCCGCAATTCAATTGATCCTCAAAGGTTTTTATTGAATAGCGGAATAGGAAATATGATCAAAAAAAGTGTATGTATCTCGCACGTACACAACCACACTAGGCCCCAATTACTATTGTTTGTACCCCTAAAAGGCTAGATGAGGAGTAGGGGGGGTATGGAACAGGCAGCACCCTCAAACCTTCAGAAGTATGAGATGAACCCCAACAACTTGGAAAGGTGGATCTCTCTCACACGTACCGACACAGACTATCCCCCAATTTAACTGATCCCCAAAGGTTTTTGATTAAATAGCGGAATAGAAAATATGATCCAAAAAAAGTGTATGTATATCACACGTACACAACCACACTAGGCCCCAATTACTATTGTTTGTACCCCTAAAAGGCTAGATGAGGAGTAGGGGGGGTATGGAACAGGCAGCACCCTCAAACCTTCAGAAGTATGAGATGAACCCCAACAACTTGGAAAGGTGGATCTCTCTCACACGTACCAACACAGACTATCCCCCAATTTAACTGATCCCCAAAGGTTTTTGATTAAATAGCGGAATAGAAAATATGATCCCAAAAAAGTGTATGTATATCACACGTACACAACCACACTAGGCCCCAATTACTATTGTTTGTACCCCTAAAAGGCTAGGAGTAGGGGGAGTATGGAACAGGCAGCACCCTCAAACCTTCAGAAGTATGAGATGAACCCCAACAACTTGGAAAGGTGGATCTCTCTCACACGTACCAACACAGACTATCCCCCAATTTAACTGATCCCCAAAGGTTTTTGATTAAATAGCGGAATAGAAAATATGATCCCAAAAAAGTGTATGTATATCACACGTACACAACCACACTAGGCCCCAATTACTATTGTTTGTACCCCTAAAAGGCTAGGAGTAGGGGGAGTATGGAACAGGCAGCACCCTCAAACCTTCAGAAGTATGAGATGAACCCCAACAACTTGGAAAGGTGGATCTCTCTCACACGTACCAACACAGACTATCCCCCAATTTAACTGATCCCCAAAGGTTTTTGATTAAATAGCGGAATAGAAAATATGATCCCAAAAAAGTGTATGTATATCACACGTACACAACCACACTAGGCCCCAATTACTATTGTTTGTACCCCTAAAAGGCTAGGAGTAGGGGGGAGTATGGAACAGGCAGCACCCTCAAACCTTCAGAAGTATGAGATGAACCCCAACAACTTGGAAAGGTGGATCTCTCTCACACGTACCAACACAGACTATCCCCCAATTTAACTGATCCCCAAAGGTTTTTGATTAAATAGCGGAATAGAAAATATGATCCCAAAAAAGTGTATGTATATCACACGTACACAACCACACTAGGCCCCAATTACTATTGTTTGTACCCCTAAAAGGCTAGGAGTAGGGGGAGTATGGAACAGGCAGCACCCTCAAACCTTCAGAAGTATGAGATGAACCCCAACAACTTGGAAAGGTGGATCTCTCTCACACGTACCAACACAGACTATCCCCCAATTTAACTGATCCCCAAAGGTTTTTGATTAAATAGCGGAATAGAAAATATGATCCCAAAAAAGTGTATGTATATCACACGTACACAACCACACTAGGCCCCAATTACTATTGTTTGTACCCCTAAAAGGCTAGGAGTAGGGGGAGTATGGAACAGGCAGCACCCTCAAACCTTCAGAAGTATGAGATGAACCCCAACAACTTGGAAAGGTGGATCTCTCTCACACGTACCAACACAGACTATCCCCCAATTTAACTGATCCCCAAAGGTTTTTGATTAAATAGCGGAATAGAAAATATGATCCCAAAAAAATGTATGTATATCACACGTACACAACCACACTAGGCCCCAATTACTATTGTTTGTACCCCTAAAAGGCTAGATGAGGAGTAGGGGGAGTATGGAACAGGCAGCACCCTCAAACCTTCAGAAGTATGAGATTGTGTTCACTGTACCCCACAAAGATTGAGTTCACTGCACCCCACAATGATTGTGTTCACTGCACCCCACAAAGATTGTGTTCACTGCACCTCACAAAGATTGTGTTCACTGTACCCCCCAAAGATTGTGTTCACTGCACCCCACAAAGATTCTGTTCACTGTACCCCACAAAGATTGTGTTCACTGCACCCCAAAAAGATTGTGTTCACTGCACCCCAAAAAGGATGTTGTTCACTGCACCCCAAAAAGGATGTTGTTCACTCCACCCCAAAAAGATTGTGTTCACTGCACCCCACAAAGATTGTGTTCACTGCACCCCAAAAAGATTGTGTTCACTGCACCCCAAAAATGATTTTGTTCACTGCACCCCAAAAAGGATTTTGTTCACTGCACCCCAAAAAGGATGTTGTTCACTCCACCCCAAAAAGATTGTGTTCACTGCACCCCAAAAAGATTGTGTTCACTGCACCCCACAAAGGATTTTGTTCACTGCACCCCAAAAAGATTGTGTTCACTGCACCCCAAAAAGGATGTTGTTCACTGCACCCCAAAAAGGATTTTGTTCACTGCACCCCAAAAAGATTGTGTTCACTGCACCCCACAAAGGATTTTGTTCACTGCACCCCACAAAGATTGTGTTCACTGCACACCAAAAAGGATTGTGTTCACTGCACCCCAAAAAGATTTTGTTCACTGCACCCCAAAAAGATTGTGTTCACTGCAGCCCAAAAAGATTGTGTTCACTGCAGCCCAAAAAGATTGTGTTCACTGCAGCCCAAAAAGATTGTGTTCACTGCAGCCCAAAAAGATTGTGTTCACTGCAGCCCAAAAAGATTGTGTTCACTGCAGCTCACACACAGAAAAATGGATGTGGATCACTGACACCTGCCTATCTCCAATCCCACACCACACAGCAATATCGATTGTAGTTTGTAGAACACAGTTTCCCTAAAATTCAGCAGACTCTGTCCCTAACAGGATTGAGAAGAGATCGTAGATCAGGATTGAGTGCAGACCCCACCCCCCACACAGCAATATCGATTGTAGTTTGTAGAAGACACTGACCCTATAATTCAGCAGACTCTATCCCTAAAATGCCTACAACTCGCCCTGCCTAAACACTCCGACCTGTCCCTCAATTCTATCCGGACACAAATGGTTTTTTCCTGCCTATCTTTCCCTAATCAGCAGCCAGCACGTTGATGTGTGCTCTGTCCCTGAATCTAAGCAGCATAATGACGCCGCTGCGGCTGCCTCGAACTTATAAAGACTTGGTCACATGCTTCAGACGGCCAATCACAGCTACTGAGACATTTGCAGGCATGGCTGGGATGGCTTAAGGCACACCAGTTAAACGATTGTTGATTGGCTGTTGAAAGCCCGCCATGAAAAGAGCGCCAAAGCATGCAAAACCCGGAAATAAAACGACCGAACACGGATTTTTACCCGAACATACAGTAAAGTGTCCGTGTCCGTGTTCGGGTACAAAAAATCCAATTATTCGGTACGAACACGAATAATACAGTCCGTGTTCGCTCAACACTAGTCTCCATCTCTAGGAGAAGCAGCAGTGTGCAAAACGTGCACAAACAATGTAAGCATGGGATCAGCAATTGCAAAAATCAAAAATAAGTCAAATCTTTGGGCCCATCTAAGAGTTCATCATGTTAAATTATATCATGCAGCACAGAAAAAACACAATGAATCACAAGGTGAAATACCAGTATCCCAGACGACAATAACAGATATGTTTCAGAAAAAAAACAGGTGGCTAAATTCAGATGGAAAATCCCAACTGCTGGAGAGAGCAATCACAGAGATGATGGTCACTGATAACCAGCCATTCACAATGGTGTCTGACTCTGGATTAAAGTGGTTGATGTCCGTAGTTGAGCCAAGGTACACACTGAAGCGTGACAAGTATTATTGAACTGAAATGCTGAGAAAGATTCACCAAAAGGTAATTGAGAAAGTAAAGGCTATGCTGAAACCAGAGAATGCTGGCAACTCACTCTCATTCACGACTGACTGCTGGTCAGGACAAACAAAGTCACTAATGAGTCTTACATGCCACTTCATTGACAGCGGATGGACAAGGCGGCATTTGGTGTTGAATACAAAAGTGATGCAATGATCCCACACTGGGGAGTACATTAGAGAAAAGTTTCTAGGCATGTTTGAAGACTGGGAAATCACCAAAGACCGAGTGATGCTTGTGCTTTGAGACAGCGGAGCGAACATGGTGAAAGGAATGAGGCTTGCTGAAGTGTCAGACCTCAGTTGCATTGCACACACCTTCCAACTTGTGGTAAATGATGGTCTGCCAAACCAGAGAGCTTTGCTTGATATAATTGGCATGCTGAAGAGGTGTACAGGCCATTTCCACCATTCAATCCTTGCCAAGCAGCAACTGAGGTGAATTCAGGAAGATCTTGGCTTACCCAAAAACAACTTGATTAACGCTGTTCCAACACGATGGAACTCAACATTTCACATGCTACAAAAAATGATGGAGCAGAAGCGAGCTCTTACCATCTATTCAGGTGAATATGGAGGATATTCTTTTCCTACTGCTGATCAGTGGAACACCTGGATGTCCGGGTTCGGCCGAACTTGAAAAAAAAGTCCGGGTTCGTGACCTGAACTTAACACGAACTTTACCCCGATCCCGAACCCCATTGAAGTCAATGGTGACCCGAACTTTGGAGCACTAAAATGGTTCTAAAAAAAACATGGAAAGGGCTAGAGGGCTGAAAATGGCAGCAAAATCTTTTTAAGAGCATGGCAAGTGCTCTGCAAACAAATGTGGATAGGGAAATAACTTAAAATAACATAAAAAACATAAAAATAAAAAATAATCATCTTGATCTAGGAGGACGAGGCCCATATGGAGTAGGAGGTTGAGGTGGCGGTGGATGTGGCGGTGTAGGTGGAAGCGGCGGTGGAGGAGGACGAGGTAGCCAACACTGGTTTTTGTTTTTAATTTTAAATTTCTTTTTAAATTAGGGTACACCCCAAAAGAGTGAGAAAGATCAAAAATACAACAATGGCCGGGTAAGGCCGGTATACATGGCTATTCTGCACAAGGTATAGACAAGTCCTGTGGGATCCATGCCTGGTTCATTTTAATGAATGTGAGCTTGTCCACATTGGCTCTGGACAGGCGGCTGCGCTTGTCTGTGATAACGCCCCCAGCCGTGCTAAATACACGTTCAGATAATACACTGGCTGCAGGGCAGGCCACCATGTTGGTGAAATGCTGCCTCCTGCTAAGACGTTCCATATCAGCTGGTGGTGCTGCTGTTTGGTGTGGCGTGCTGACAAAGCTTTTCCACATTTCAGCCATGCTCACCCTGCCTTCTGAGGTGCTGGTGGTGCCCTGGCTGCATTGGCGACCTCTTCCTCCTCCTCTGCCTTGGCCTTGTGCTTCCACTGTGCCCCGCTGTCAGGTGGGAATGCCACCAGCAGCGCGTCTACCAGCGTGCGCTGGTACTCGCGCATCTTCCAATCACACTCCAGTGAGGGAATTATGGACATTACGTTGTCCTTGTAACGGGGATCCAGCAGCGTGGCCACCCAGTAATCAGCACAAGTTACAATGTGGGAAACTCAGCGGTCGTTGCCGAGACACTGCAGCATGTAATCGCTTATGTGTGCAAGGCTGCGCAGAGGCAACGAAAAGCTGTCCTCTGTGGGAAGTGTATCGTCTGTCTCCTCTGTATCCCCCCAGCCACGCACCAGTGATGGCCATGAGCTGGCCTGGGTGCCACCCGGCTGTGAACATGGTTCCATCTCCTCATCCTCGTCATCCTCCAGAACTGTTCCCCTGCTGGACAATTGTGTACCTGGCGATCGACCACCTCCTCTCCTTGCAACAGGAGCTCCACCAGCAGCACCACGACCCAGGCCACGTCCTTTATTTGACCTTCTCCTCATATTTCTCTAATTTAGGATCTTCCCCTAAATGGGTGTTTATTGAATAGCGGAATAGAACAACAGTATCCAACGGGTGTATCTCACAGTAACATATGCAGACTAGGCCGCAATTTAATTTTTTTTCCCTAAATGGGTTTTTATTGAAAAGCGGAATAGAACAACAGTATCCTATGGGTGTATCTCACAGTAGCATATGCAGACTAGGCCGCAATTTAATTTTTTTTCCCTAAATGGGTTTTTATTGAAAAGCAGAATAGAACAACAGTATCCAACGGGTGTATCTCACAGTAACGTATGAATGAAAATTTTTTATTTTTCCCTTTAATTGGTGATTTTTGAAGAGCAGTTTAGAACAGCAGTGTCTAAACGCTGTATGTCAGTGTCACAGTAAAGTATGAATGAAAAACTGAAAAATAATTGTCCCCTTAAATTGGTGCTTTTTGAATAGCAGATTAGAACAGCAGTGTCTAAACGCTGTATGTCAGTGTCACAGTAAAGTATGAATGAAAAACTGAAAAATAATTTTCCCCTTAAATTGGTGCTTTTTGAATAGCAGACTAGAACAGCAGTGTCTAAACGCTGTAAGTCACAGTAAAATATGAAGGAAAAAACGTTTGTTTTTTTAAAAATCCAGATTAAGCAGACACATATGCACTGAGCTTGAATTACATGGCCGCTACACACCGCACACCTAACAGACTGATAAAAGTTTTTTTTTCTCCCTCCTCCTCACTGGGTTTAGGTCAGGGCAAAAAGATTGTGCACTGCACCCCCACACAATAAAATTGATGTAGATCACTGTCTGATTAAAGAAGATTCTTCTTATTCTTTCCCTGAAAGCAATCTCCAGCCTGCCCCTACAATAATCTCCTATCTCTCCCTCAGCAGCATCAGGAACCTCTCCCTACAGTAGTTAGAGCAGAGTGATGTGCGGCGCTATATGACTCCAGCTTATATAGAGGCTGGGTCACATGCTGCACTGGCCAATCACAGCCATGCCATTAGTAGGCAAGGCTGTGATGGCTTCTAAGGGCACACTAGTTAAACACTTGTTGATTGGCTGCCCTGCAGCTGTTGAAACCGCGCCATTTAAACCGCGCCAAAACATGAAATAAATTACCGAACAACGGACATACAGTAAAATGTTTGGGTACCGAACACCAAAAAGTCCGGTACGATCCCGAACAATACAGTCTGTGTTCGCTCAACCCTAATTACGACTCATCTGTGTCATCTATCATCCCATGTGTGAGAGTGCTGAAGATGCTTCTTCAAGAGAATGAAGGACCCAACACACATGGCACTAAAACATGTAGGCAAGATAGGAATGAAGGAACAGCCTCGCCAAACATTTTGAGAAGCATGAAGAGAGTAAAAATGTTGTGCTTGCATGTCTTTTGGATCCTCGATACAAGAATCATGCTTTCTCTTCTGATGACGTATTGGCCAAGGCAAAGCAATGGCTGACAGAAGATATTCAGCAGGAGGTGCAGGACATTCCTGCCGAAAAGACAAGTCAGGAAGAGCAGGTTTCTAATCTGCAAGAGCAAAAAAAAAATGTCCAAAAAGACAACGGACAGAAGAGAAACTTCATCGTGGTCGAATGGATGCCATGTTCAGTGTTTTATTGGGGCCTCATGCAGAGGATTCTTCTGAATCTGCAATAATGACCCTGGATGATGAACTTCATCTCTATTTGAAGGACCCAGTAATTGACAGAAGAAGTGGTGATCCTCTTCAGTGGTGGAAAGAAAATGATGCACACTACAAAATACTTCTCATGCTAGAAGATACCTTTCTGCTCCTCCTTCCTCGGTACCAAGTGAGCGTGTTTTTAGTGAAGTGGCAGCAATATATGAAAAAGACACAAGCCGTTTAACTGGTGAGCATGCTGAAATGTTATGCTTTCTGCACTATAATATTGTTCTACTTAACTGGGAGTATTGAAAGTGACTAGTACTAGTGTCCAGTCCACTGTCTTTTGCACTGCAGCTACTAGATTTAATCATTGCAGACAGTGAGTGCACTACTGCAGCACTTTATGTAAATATTGTTTTGGGAAGCTTTTAATTATTATTTTTCACAGTTGTCTACAGTTGTCTACTCTTCTAGGACTCGTTCGTTCACATGATGTGAAACTGATGTCCCTGCAAGTGAAAGCTTTGCTGTTTTCCTATCAGTTTTCATGCAGGTAAGGTGTGAAGAACGAGCCTTTAATGTTAAAAATGTTAATAAACAAACATTAACATGTTCAGTATCAGATTTGTGTCAAAAATTGTCTTTATTTTTCAAAACGTTAAATGTACAAAATATATAAAACATATTGGCCCATACCGATACTTTGTTACCAAAATATCAGTATTGGCATTGGCCCTGAAAAAAACATATCGGTCTATCCCTAAACTGGATCCTGGAGAAATCTTCACTGCAGGGATGCCCAGTACTCTTCCTGTCCAGGAATTTCCACTGCTGCAATGCTTAATAGCCTTAAGTCTTCAGGCAGAATGGTAGTACAGATGGTCCAGCAGGAGCATGCTTCCTCCTTACTCCATTAAGAAAATCTACGAATGAAGAAAAGTCTGGTCACAGGATTCTCTCCCCATTAACAGATCATGTTACAAGCAGTGTAATCAATAAATAACTTTTTTAAATTGAGAAGGAGGAAGGAGGAGTTGTGTCCCCATCAGACCATCTGTACTGCTGTACTGCCTAAAGAACCGAGGCTATTAACTATTGCAGCGCTGGAAGTTTACAGAAAGGAAGTAGACAGGCATTTCTACAGTGAAGATTTCTTCAAGATTGAGGTACCTGCACAACATGGGGCATAGGTCATTACAGGTATAGTGCCGCCTTTTTGAGGAGCCACTGGATATAACGACTCTGTGTAATTGGAGATGAAACACCTGGCTCTTCCAGCCCCTACCAACACACATTGAGCATTTCAACAATTTATTTGAACAAAAACAATCTGAGAAAAATGGATTTTTGTAAGATCTTACCGTAAAATCCTTTTCTCTTAAGCTCATTGACAGACGTAGTCCTCGTTGATTCAACACACTCGGGTTATGCTGCCCTCTACAGGAGTAGGACTAGACAGGAAAGAAAACACTCTGGCCACACCTTAGGGGCAGTCCCAGAGGGTATATCCTCTCTCTCTCTGCTACAGCAAATCAGTTATGTCACAAAGCAGTGTTTAGAGAATTTAACCCAACCCAACTCAAAAACAGAGGGGCGGGTACTACGTCTGTCAATGAGCTTAAGAGAAAAGGATTTTACGGTAAGATCTTACAAAAATCCATTTTTCTCTGTCGCTCATTGACAGACATAGTCCTCGTTGATTCAACACACTCGGGACGTCCCAAAGCAGTACCACAAATGAGGGGTGGGAAAATGGAAATTAAATCCAATCTAGAAGGCCCAACCGGTGCCAACTAGAAGTCTTCAATGCTCATCAATCAAAGATGAGACTCAACAGAAAAAAACCCTCGAGGTAGACCACCGGTCTCCTCAAATTGCGGCCTGCAAAACCTTGCGGCCAAATGAGGCATCCGCCGATGCCATCACATCAATCTTATAAAATTTTGTAAAGGTATGTACCGACGACCAGGTGGCCGCCTTACATACCTGGACCACTGATGCCTGATGGCGGAAGGCCCAGGAAGTACTGAGCGCTCGAGTGGAGTGTGCCCTAACAGGGAACGGAGGACTCCGACCCTTAATAGAATAAGCCTGTACCACCGTCTGTCTAATCCATTTGGAGATAGTCGCGGTAGATGCAGGCAACCCCTTTCTGGGGCCATCCGTGATCACAAAAAGTGAATCCGTCTTACGGAACGATTCCGTAGCTTTCAGGTATACCCTGATTGCCCGAACCACATCCAAGGAATGCAACGCATGTTCCCGATGATGATTGGGCTGAGGACACAAGGAAGGTAGTACAATATCTTCATTCAGATGAAAGTCTGAAACCACCTTTTCAGTCTGGAAATAGGTGGATCCACCACTGGTGGTACCGTCCATTTCTTAATGAGGGATACCTCAAACGGATAGCGTCTAGCAATGCGCTTGGAAATAGTAAAGGTACGCTTAGAATGCTCCCATTCTTCTTTAATTTTATTACCAAAACACTTGGGTACAGGAAAAACCTTCACCGTTTTGGTGGGTTTGTTAGTACCAAAGGGAATCTCTGTTTCAGTTGCCTCTGCCGGTAAAACCTCAAGTCTTAAGGTTTCCCGAACCGCCACAACTAGTGCGTCCACCAATGCTTCTTCCTGAATTATGGCGGAAGCATGAACCTCCTCCTCACTGTCTGAGGGAACTTTACCTGAGACAACAGCCCCTGCAGAGGGACCTGCAGCTGCAATGACTATCTCAGAATCTGAATCTGAAATATCAGACGATATAGGGGTAGGCGGGGGTCGCTTTCTTGACCCCCGTTCCTGACAGGCCGTCTCCACCCGAGCCACCAAAGACTCCAAAACTGCTGTAAATGCATCCATACTCTGTGCACTGGCGGGTCCCGCGGCCCCCTCGAGGGAAACAGGTGGGGGTACTTGTGTGGCAGGGTCCATGATAATTCCAGATGCTACCCGGTAAAAATCAATTTGCCAAAAAAAATAAAACCACTTTTTTCTTTTTTTTTTTTTCAGACCCCCAGCGCCACAAAGCCCCTCAGTGTACCTGCTTAGGGACCCCTATAGAGCGAGAGAGAGAGAGATAGACCCCAGGGCTCACCACTTGATGCTCAGAGTTTTAACTGCAACTTGTCTCAGCACTGTCTAGAGCAGACAGGAAGTCTCTTGGCTGGCTTCCCGGGAAGAAAGGAGGCGGCTCCGCCCCTCTGCACGCCTTCCGGCGCCTCCCCTAGCTCCATGAGGTGTTTGAGTCACCTCAAACATGGCCGCCCCCATGCTGGAGACACGAGGCTACACCAAAATGGCGGCCTCGTGCGATCTACCAGACAATGGCAGCGGCCTGCACAGAATAGCGGCATGTCTGCAGAAGGATCTCAGCCTCACAACCCTTCACCCTCAAGGTGGTCAGCGTGGTCGGCGGTACCGGACCCTGGCGGGCCGTATGCGGTCCGTGGCCGTCGGGAGGCATCTGTTTAGCTGGAGGAATGATCTGGAATGCAGTATACATATATAGACATCGCCCTGTGGCTTCTGACAGGTAGGATACTTTATACTATGACAGTAAAGTTCTAGTACTGCCACTGACTTCATCATTTTAACATCTTTGCGATTAGATTGTCAGCTCCCAAACCAAGCCTCCTGGCTTTTTGTTCACAAAAATCACACTCAAACAGGGGGATCTGTGACATGTTATAGGATAGAGGGAAGACCCATCCTTACCATTACAGCGAGGGGCCCGCGTTCACCACAAGACCCGTCAGGGGGAAAGGGGGAACATACTACTCACCATACCGGAACCAGGCGGGCGCCAACTCCTGACAGTACCCCTCTCCACCGAGGTGGGAGGGCTGTCGACCAGTACGGACGCTGTGACTCATGGTCTTAGGCGTTTCGGCGAGACGTTTAACTCGCAGGGTCAGTCCCCGTCCAGTGGGACTATGTCACGGCCGACCCAGCGCGGAGCTATGGCCTGCACGCGCTCGTAGGCTGAACTGGGGTGACCACTGGATCTCAACATCCAGCCCGTCGCCGAGTTCAGCTTTCTTGCTTGAAGATCTCACAGGAACACTGGAGAAAAAAAGCTGTCTAAAAAATCTTTTCTAAGAAAAAAATCCTGCCAAGACCGAAGATCCTAGCAAGGTATCTAGGTCCTTACTCCTAACTAGACAGAAAAAAAAACTGATTTGCTGTAGCAGAGAGAGAGAGGATATACCCTCTGGGACTGCCCCTAAGGTGTGGCCAGAGTGTTTTCTTTCCTGTCTAGTCCTACTCCTGTAGAGGGCAGCATAACCCGAGTGTGTTGAATCAACAAGGACTACGTCTGTCAATGAGCGATAGAGAAAAGACAATTAGTATGTCAAAGAGCACACAGGCAACAAAACAATACATTTTGTATTGAGTGAATAAGCAATAGGAATGCTTTATTCTAGCAATTTGCAACTGTATGGGTAGCCTATGCTTAATATCAGGGGGAAAAAAAAAGAGTAATTATAGTAGCTTAACAGTCCCTTCCTCACTGGCCAGTGGTAGTTGAGATAAGCACATTGACCAACAGTGGTGGGGCCCTTTAAGGAATAACACAGTCTCAATAGGGAAAAAAGACAGCTTGCTGAAGTTTGAGTTCTTACGACTCCCGCAGTCACTCCCAGAATATTCATGCATTCACACAGACTCAGTTTAGTAAAACTTTAGCCATCATCAGATGGAGAGAAGGCTCTATCAGGTGGTCCAGTCACACCAAATGCCTCACACCCCCCTAGGGATTAGACTCAAAATGTTCAAGTCAAAGCTCCAAACAGGGGCATTCCCCTTGGCTTTCTGGAAATGACCTTTGGCAACAACCACTTGCAATGGGGTTCTGGGTACACCCAGTTACTGTCTGCAGCATTAGAAATTCGAAAACACTTGAGGAGCAATCTCCAGTGGTGGGATACCTTGCAGATAGGCAGTTCAGTCCCTGCACTCTCCTATGCCTGCTCATTATGTGTGTCCTTCCTTCTCTTCTCTTTTCTCATCCAGATCCTCCTCCTCTCTCTTTAGGTAGAACCAGATAGAACCTGACTGAATGGCTGTCCAAAGTGGTCTACTTAAAGTTGGCGATCACATTTCTGTATTATTGAATGTTCAACTAATCATCTTCTTGGCTGCTGCATTGGTACATGAACAACTGTTCAACTTAACTCTGTCAATTTCTTATAATAATAATAAAGCAACAACAGGAGGAAAAGCAAAACTCCACAGTGACTATAGTCCTGGCTAATCAGGTAAAGCTGTAGGGATGTCAAAATTCCTATAGATCCCCAAATATCCACTTGGGTAGAGGATGTGGGGAAGAGGCCTTTGTGCCCAGAACATGGGGCCATAATTCCCTGCAAGGGGCAAGGATCTACTGAGGCAGCCAAAGGGGCAAGGCCCTACTTAGGCAGCCCAAGGACCTGTGTCTATTCCTTTACTGGTCAACTGGCTGAATGCCTGAATAAGGGTCTGTTTAAATGATGCCAAAATCAACACAGTTTTTTGGCTTTTTCTAGAGTGGTATCCTATTAAAACAAAAAGGATGGAAATGATGTAAGTTCTAAAAGTCAAACAGCCCCCTATTCAGAAATGCACCCTGGGTGGCCAGAAAATGAAGGGCAGCAAGCATGCACCCTACCTCTTCCTGTACCCTATGGGGCTGGACCAATATCAGCATTGGAAGTTCCAGTATTTTTAAGCAGTTAGGGGTTAAACGAAAGGCATGGAGGATTTGTATGTAGTACTACCCACCCAGTAGCTTCTGAAGTAAAACTGGTCCCTTGCTCTGCCTTTCAACCCCCAAGATCAAGCTCCACCCCTCTGGCACACCTGGTGATTTTCTGGGTGTATGCGCCTTTAAGAAAACAGTTGAGTAAAGTTCAGCATTCAGGATCTGAAACACAAACCACACATATACAATGTACATGCATACATATATATGCTGGAGGATTGCATTTAGATACAATACAAAACACACTGAGGCTTCTAGTAAGTGGAGAGTGACCACAAATTAAGGTTAATCACACTTCGAGAATAAATGTAGAATGAACAGAATAACAGTACTAACTAAACGTAAGAGTGCACTCTGTGTACTAACGGGGGCCCCCTTTATACTGAATCGCAAGAGTCTCCTGGAGAGTGAGGCCTCAGTCTTCACCGGCAAGGAATCCTTGATCATTCCAAGGATCCCTGATTCTGCTTTGTTCACACTATAATATCAAAAGTATTGTGATGCCTGCCTTTACACCCACATGAACTTTAATTGAATCCCATTTTTAGTCCGTAGGGTTCAATATTAGGTTGGCCCACCCTTTGCATCTAAAACAGCTTCAACTCTTCTGGGAAGGCTGTGCACAAGGTTTAGGAGCATGTCTATGGGAGTGTTTGATCATTCTTCCAGAAGAGTATTTGTCAGGCACTGATGTTGAAGAGAAGCACTGTCTTGAAGTCTGCATTTTAATTCATCCCAAAGGTTGAGATTGAGGTCAGGACTCTGTGCAGGTCAGTCAACTTCCTCCATCCCAAACTCCCTCATCCATGTCTTTATAAACCTTGCTTTCTGCACTGATCATTGTCATTTTGGAACAGAAAGGGGCCATCCCCAAACTGTTCTTGCAAAGTTAGGATAATGAAATTGTCCAAAATGCCTTGGTATGCTGATGCCTTAAGAGCTCCTTTCACTGGAACTAAGGGGCCAAGCCAAACCCCTAAAAAACAACCCCACACCATAATCCCCCCTCCACTAAATGATTTGGACCAGTGTACAAAGCAAGGTCCATGAAGACAAGGATTAGCGAGTTTGGGGTGGAGGAACTTGACTGGCCTGCACAGAGTCCTGACCTTAACCCGATAGAACACCTTTGGGATGAATTAGAGCTCAGGCTGCGAGCCAGGCCTTCTTGTCCAACATGAGTGCCTGACCTCACAAATGAGCTTCTGGAGGAATGGTCAAACATTCCCATAGACACACTCCTAAACCTTGTGGACAGCCTTTCCAGAAGAGTTGAAGCTCTTATAGCTGTAAAGGGTGGGCCAACTCAATATTGAACCCTACGCTCTAAGACAGGGATGCCATTAAAGTTCTTGTGCATGTAAAGGTAGGCGGCCCAATACTTTTGGTAATATAGTATATGTGCTATCTGTATATCTTCTGCTGCTTGTTGCTTCCTGGCTCCACTAGTAATCAGATCACCAGTCCTCAGGGGGCAGATTTGACATGCTGAAGCGAAGACCTGCACCTTTACAAAGATACTACTCCATCTGGAGACACAGTGCAGTACTTCAGTATTAGGGAAAGTATGCAGAAAGCTGCATAAAGCTGCATAGAGCCCGCATGGCAATACTGGGGATTAGTCCATTTGCCCTTTGCTTTCCTTTTTTGGGCACAGCTTTCACAGTACAGGTTCTCCAAAACATGACTTGAGAGTTACTCACTGAGATTAGCTTTCTGAAAGTTGTCCACGACATATCAACAGTCTTTTAAAAGCTGAATTGTATTCTATTTATGGAGTATACATTCTGCAGTCAATTTGCTACTGAAACTGTGTCACAGTGACAGGTTTATTACACTGATTTTATTGAAATGTGAGAAAAGTCTTTCTGATGGGTTGTATTTATGACAAAAAAAATGAAGGCGGCAACAGAATAATAAACCAAAGTGCAATGAAATTTTGCACCTCATATTTCACTTCAATCAGAAAATAGAGAATCAATTAGCTAAGCTCACATAGCTGTGACATTATGACCAAGGAAATAGCTCAGAGTTATTAAAAAGAGTCAACACTATATAAATTCATGGGTCATCAGACCTACTTGGGGTTATTTCAGCTTTGGATTGCCTAAGGCACATACTTCAACTAGCCTGAGATTTTTCTTTAGATAAATAAAATGCATTTTTTTAAACTTTGTCAATAGGACAGAGAGTGAGGGAAAATGTTTGTAATGGAAACACAAATGGCAGTAAAACAAAGCAGTGGGGGGGGGGGGGGGTAGAAGTTTCTGCCCGGCTTTATTATTGCCTGTGTCTCCACAAGAATATTACCCTTTATTTCCTGTCAGGGTGACACTTTAGGTGTCAAGGTGCAACAGTTTGTCATCAGAAAAAAAAAATCAGAGGGAACTTCACCAAAGAGGCCACAGCAATACAGACCTCACAAAGATTAAACTGTATTCAAAAGTAAAAAAAAAAAATGGTTGGGGTTGGGCCTTGGGACCACTTCCAGGCAATTAAAAACCACAAATTAAGTTGCATAAAAATAAACAGCGCTATTCCTAAATATGTTTCTTTAAAATAATATTAAATATAGTTATGTATTAATTAAAAATGATGAAATGTATTTTACATAGAGCTAGCATAAATACCTAAATCTGTCCCAGTATCAGCTTTCTGTAATCCTCCTACATACTAGGGGAAGGATGGCCAGAATTCTGAGTCAGTCAGAGCTCTTTTGCTTTGCAAAGTGGTTTTAAGCTAGCTATACATGTTGCCATTTCTTTTTGCTATGTCAGCAGCTACAGTATGTAGGGCCTGACTGGCTGAATTCAAGTTGAAAGGGTTTGTTTAGGCAGGCCTTGCATGGCAAGGTTGGTAAATCAAAAAGTGAAAGTTTAGTGATACAGGGGATATTAAAGTGGAAGTAACCCCTAATTCAATAATTTCCTCATGTAAAGCAGCCTAGAGGAACTTTATTATGTTTTTCATATTGCTCTAATATGTGCCCTTTAGAAGAAATTGCCAATGTTTACTTCAATGACGTCAACGGTGTATGCACATTTTTGCCTTCATTTACAGCATGCTTTGTGGGCTGTCAGTCTATTCCTCTTGTGCCGGGCCTGCATGATCAGCAGGTAATCTCGCGGACCTATTGAGATTTTCTTGATACACCCCATGTGACTAGCTACGTCACAGGGGGGGGTAACATTGCGCGCTCAGCATCAATGGAGTGAGCAGGTCCACTGCACATGCGCAAGACACAGAGGAAGGGTGGAAGTATGCTGAGGGCAGGAAGCAGACAGGAGCTAAAATGGCTCAGGATCCAACTGGGATAAATAGAAATTAAACTAGACTTGAAAAGAAGCAATGGGCATGGTAGGTGGATAAATCGGATTGCAATGTGTTTTAAAAAGTATAAATTGGTGGCCTTAGGCCCCTTTCACACATACAGTCCGTTCAGTTCATCAGTTCAGTCACGTCAAATGTATCAGTTTTTCATCCGTTTTTCATCCGTTTTTCGTCAGTTGTCATCCGTTTTTCGTCAGTTGTTATCCGTTTTTCATCAGTTGTTATCCGTTTTTCATCCGTTTTTCATCCGTTGTCATCCGTTGACATCAGTTGACATCCGTTTTTCATCCATTGTCATCCGTTTTTTGTCCGATCCGTTTTTTTTGACGGATGAAAAATAGGGCATTCATCCGTTCAAAAAAACGGACATTGACGGAAGTGGATGAAAACGGATGTTAACTGATGATCATCAGTTGTCATCCGTTTTTACATAGAGATGCATTGAATGGATGAAAAACGGACAAACGGACAGCATGTGTGAAAGGGGCCTTATAGTTGCGAATGTTTTTTGCACTGGAGTTTACTTCCGCTTTAAAATCAAAATGAGCATGGTCAGCTTTTAGGTATTTACCCTTTATCTAAACTCAAAAACAAAACTATAATATATTGCAGCTTACCAATTCCTATATGTGGTGGCTTCATTATTTTTTTCAGGATGTTTATCTTTATTTTTACCTGGGACAAGAAGTAACACAAAGTAACACACTTCCCGTCCTAGGTTCACAACGATCACAGGCTGCACTGTATCTATGGAGGAACAGCATGGTGCTCCTGATTTGGACTACAAATATTTTACCCCTTCCTCATCTAAATTACATAGAAGGGCATTACTTTGAGTTCACAAAAAATTGCTGAAAGAGTTGATAACTTTGTTAGATTTCAGTTCAGTCTACCATAAACAATTAATTATAATAACAGGAATTTATAAAGCGCCGTCTATTTACGCAGCACTTTACATATATATTGTACATTCACATCAGTCCCTGCCCTCAAGGATCTTACAGCCTAAGGTCCCTAATTCGCACTCATACATTAGGGCAAATTTAGACAGGAGCCAATTAACCAGTTGCCAAACGCCCCACGTACATATACTGCGGGGCGGCAGCTCTTCTGTGCAAAATCCCCCACAAATATGTGATTTCACTCTTCTGGGTCTGCATCGCGCATGCACGCTGCCTGCGTCCAGCTGCCACTGTGCTTGGACACAGCGAGAGCCAATCAGCAGGTCCGGTGGACCCAATGTTTGCCGGGACCTGCCGATTATTCCAGAGAGAAGAAGAATGGCGGGCTGCCTATTTAAACTAGGCAGATCATGGTTCTGTGACAAGGGAAGACCGAGATCCTGTGTTTTTGCTAAGCAGGGGCATGGAGCTCTGTCTTCCCACAGTTAAAGCACCCCCACACAGTTAGAAATCACTCCCTAGGGACACATTAAACCCTTTGCTCACCCCTAATGTTAACCCCTTCCCTCCCAGTGTCATAAGTACAGTGACGGTGCATATTTTTTTAGCACTGATCACTGTATTAGTGTCACTGGTCCACATAAAAAGTGTCAGTTAGTGTCCGATTTGTCTGCCACAATATCGCAGTCTCGCTATAAGTCGATGATCGCTGCTATTACAAGTAAAAAGTAAATTAATAAAAATTCCATACAAATATCCAATAGCTTGTAGATGCTATAATTTTTTTTGCAAAGCAATCAATATAAGCCTTTTGGGATTTTTTTCTACCAAAAATATGTAGCAGAATACATATTGGCCTAAATTGATGAAAAACTTTGATTTTTTACACTCTTTTAAAGGATGTGTTTTATAGCAGAAAGTAAAAAATATTGTTTGTTTTTTTTTTTTCTTTAAAACTGTTGATCTTTTTATTGTTTATAGCCCAAAAAACAAGAAAAAAAAAAAAAAAAAAAACACACAACAAAAAAAAGCAGAGGTGATCAAATACCACTAAAAGAAACCTCTTTTTGTGGGAAAAAAAGGACATCGCTTTTATTTGTGTACAGCTTTGCACGACCGTGCAATTGTCAGTTAAGATAACACAGTGCTGTATCACAAAAAATGACCTGGTCATGAAGGGGGGTAGACCTTCCGGAGCTGAAGTGGTTAAGCTACTAGAATGTCTTTTGGAGTGTGGAATGAAACCAGAGTACCTGGAGGAAACTCACACAGGCACAGGGAGAACATCCAAACTCCAGACAGCAAGTGTCATGGTTGGGATTCGGACCGGCGACCCTAGTGCTGCTACGTGGCAGTGCACGCAAGAGCCACAGTGCTTCCCATTATGAGGTCAACAGGTAAGCTTCTGTACTTGTAGGATTCGGAAATTTTCTTATGGTGGCCATACATTATACGAAAAATTTGGTCATTTGGACAGTTCTTTCGTTTTTCGGCCAGTTAATTGGCACGATTCGGTAATCAGTTGTGACGTTTTTGAGCCAAAAAAAATGAAGGACAAGTTTGGAAATTTTCTGCTGAACAATAAATTGAAAGGTTAATGTGTTTCTCCCCCAAACTGTTCGTAATAGGTAAATGTGAAAAAACAAACAAAAACGGATTAATTTATGTCCATTGAAGGATTAATCGGTCATTACATGATGGCACGATCCTTTCACGATTTTTCGCATAGTGTATGGCCAGCATTAGTCTTAAAACAGAAAAAAAAATGCAGTCAACATACCAAAGGACCTGTAAGCTGTAATATGTTTCATTTTTGTTTTTGGTCTGGCTGCCTGGCAGGGGTACCTGGATACAAGAGTGATTGAACACAAATACAAATCCTTTGGTAGATAAAACTGTTCACATATAACTGCATGTATTTCAACTTTAAATAATAATGTACATTCATTATAGTCAGTGTGAAGATATTTTAACTAATAAATACGTTTCTTTGCCTTCCATATTCAGTCTTTAGTTTCACACCCTGTAAAGCAGACACAATTTATCAAGCAAAATATTTATCTATGAAAAAGTACAGAATCAGGACATACAGTACTTTTCCTCTGGAGTGCTTTTGATAAATCACCTCCATACTTAGAATGCATGTGAAAGTACCTGCAATCTGTCTCCTGAAAATCCACACAAGAGCACAGCATGAAGTCTTCTGCAGCTGACTACACTGCTCTCTTGTATTAGAAGCTTTGGATGTTCGTATTCTAGATTTCCTGTATGCACTGGTAAGAAGCTGAAATTTCAAAGGAGACACTATCCACAGCCAGTATATTTCCACATTCCTTACCAAGAAGATTGTTGTACCCCCAATAAACTAAAAAAAAAATACCTAAGCATCATTCTCAAGAGTAGAGTCAGCATGCCTTATGTCAATAAAAGGGCTCCCTATTGCAACATGTACTTAAAATGGACCTTCACTCAATAGGTGCATTAGGCATCATTGCACTCCCCTTCTGACCCCCCCCCCATGCACTCCCCCCACCAAAATTTCAAATGACAAAAACATTTAGTTTTTTTAGTTGGCCTTGTCCCCGGGCCGCCATTCTTGCTTGAGCGAAAATAATGTCTTTCTCTATCTGCAGCCTCCTGGGATATGCAGGAGGGGATGCAGGACTCGGACTGTGGCATCTAAGCAGCAGTTTGCAGTAGAACAATGCTGGCTTTGCTGGGCAGGTGTGTATGTGACTCAAAGACAACGCTGCATGACGGGTAAGAGGGAATACATTTTTTTTTTTTTTAAAAAGCAGGGGGGAGTAAAGTTTAATATTTATCAGAATTATGGAACTCAATAGACCTGTGAAAAGTTTGTGTAGATATACAGTATTTTTACATAGTGATTCAAGTCATTGTGATGGGCCAAATTTTCTGAAATTAGATGTGCTCTGCATAGTATTATCCGGGTCATTAAAATATCATGATGCAATTAAAATATAAAACAGATAGAAACAAAATACAAGTTTGAAAAAAAAGGAAACAAAATACAAATAAAGGAAATCATTATTTAAAGTGGATGTAAACCCTTACATATACCCAGTTACTGTAGGTGACCAGCCTCAGGTGATACACAGAGATGAAACAAATCTTCCTATATAAGTTGTACCTGTTTATCTGCAACCCTTGCTCCTCTACAGTATTCCAAAACACACAATTTACATGGCATCTTTCAGCTCTGGGGAGGGGATCTGAATTCTCACACTGCAGAGCTTAGTAAAGGGAGCTCTGAGTCCTGGTTAGAAGGAGGGGGGGACACCACCCTTCTCACAGTACACGGGAACATGCACAGTTGTGACTGTCAATCACAGGTTGTGTGCTGGAGTTCTCCTCCCCTGTAACCTCTTATTTCTTATGGGCCATACACACTATAAGGTTTTCTGAAGACTTTTTCCTTTAGACTTACCAAAACCATATAATATGAGGTCAAACCTAAACACTTTTAATTTGTATGCAATCTGGCAGACCCTTGCACTACATAGAAAAGGTAAATCTGAAGGAAATCTAACCACAAAAGTTGGATATTGTGTATCCAGCTTTAGAGTTGGGAAAAGTTGTCAGAAGCGGCTCATACAGATAAGAAAGAGAGAAAAGCAGAGAAGCGGAGAGAAAACACACTCTCTGTTTGGATAAAGACAAGTGCAAAGTATAAAAGAATGTACTTTGTTCCTAATTCATGTCTAAGGTTTACAACCTCTTTTGTTTATATACACAAAAGACAAACTTCTAAACAAAATAACAAAAAAGTAATATTATTGCAATTTATCAGTCCTTAGATGTGGTAGGTGCATTTTTTTTTCAGATTAAAAACTGTTTTAGCAACTACAGAACATACTTACTGATCTTGCCAAAAATGCAGTGATGTTGTCATTTTCCGTGAAGTTAAAGAAAAAGACAAATAATGTTATCTATCTTCTGTAAACTACTAATCTACCCACCCCTGTGGAAGACATGAGAGGAAGACATGTTTAATATATAGTCTGCATATCCAACCTAGGACGGGAGTGTGTGATTGACAGGATTACCTGGTGAATCTAATGAAAATAAAAATCCGCAGCTGCCATATCTAAAGACTGGTATGCTGGAATATGCAGTGTCATATGTATGTTATATGTGTTATAGTGTATGTATGATATAGTATGTTATAGTGTTATATCATGTTATATTTTATTTATTTATTTTTTATCATTTTTATTGAAAGTTTTAAGGAATTATTACAAAACAGAGACTGCCTGTAAACAGCAAGACAAAGACAAGCAGTCTAAAAAAAACACAACCAAGTAGTATAAAAAAAAAAAAAAAAATACAGAAATAAAAATTGCCTATGGCTAGTACAGCACACTCTATTCACAATAGAAATATCCAGGATTCTCTCTACACATCTGGAACAAAAGCAATCTAAAGTATTTCACACTTTAGTCCTTGCTATAATAAAATAAAAGGTAAAACCCAGTCAGGGAATCAAAGAGACAATAAAACAGCATTTTACATAACACAAAGAGGTTGACCAGCAGTTAAGTACTTACAACAAGTATAATTAATCAGAGATTTGAGGGTTGATTCAACCCATCCCCTCACACCCTGTAAAACTTATGAGGTACTCCCCTGTTCGTGAAGGTTGCTTTACAAAAAGGAAGGGCCCTGTTAACTAAAGCCTTTGAGGGTGTTAACGTTGGGACAGCATTTTTTTTCCAAGAGAGGATAATAGGCTTTCTTGCATAATATAATAAGAGGGTGAGCAGAGTACGTATAGCTCTAGTAGGGGCCAAACCATCCACCAATGCCAAGAGACAAGTTCTCACTGAAGGGCTAAGAGAATTAGTGGTGACAGATTGAATACATTGAAGGACTTGAGTCCAGCAAACCTGGATAGCTGAGCAGTCCCAAAAAATGTGCACAAAATCCACTCCAGGGACAGAGCATTGCCAACAGGAGGATGAACTGTTGCCAAAATATGTAGCCAGCTTACCAGGAGTTAAATAAATGCGATGCAAAAATGTATAATATATGAGTTAATCCCTAGCAGAGATGCGAATAGTGAAAGGTGCCTCCCACATGTCCTCTTAATCTTCCATATCAAGGTCTGGAACAACAGACAGCCATTTGGTTGCTCAGCAGTAGTCACAGGGAAAAGGGATTTATAAAAAGTAGACAGAGATTTGACTAAATCCTCGTTTCTCAGCATAGACTCTAAACCAGAAGGACTGAATGAAACAGGAGCACATCCAAATTGAGACTGGTAGGCACCCCACAACTGTATATAGAGAAAGAACTGGGTATTTGGGAGGTTATATAAGGATTTTAATTCATCAAAGGGTCTCAGCACTCTATTTTTAGTAATATCACCCAATTTCTTAACTCCATACCTTGTCCACATGATTCAAACGTGTAAAAGTGGGCGAGGTTTGGATTGCTCCACAGCAGAGTCTAAGGTGAAGGGGGAAAGGGGCCCCCAAATTCAGCCACATGAATCATCTTCCAGACTCGCATTACAGATCTTATAGAGCTAGTTTTGGTTTGTGGAAATCTAGACCCTCTATGCACTAAGTGAGCCAGTGCATTGTAAGAACCCACCAACACTGCCACTAGGGCTACTGCAGCATTGTCAAATGGACTAGTCAACCACCTATGTGCAAATACAAAAAATATTTAAAGAAGTTAGGCACTGGTAAGCCCCTTTCCCTCCAAGGTTGTTGCAAGACTACATAACGAATTCAGAGCTACCACCCTGCCAAAGAAAATCAGAAAATAGTCTATGAAAGGAAAAAAAAATGGATTTAGGAATCCACACAGGGGAGTTCTGCATGATATACAGTATAGCAGTAGTAGAAGAAATTTCACTTTGAACAAATACATTTTCCCGATCAGCGAGAGGGAGGTTTCTCGAGGCATTGATCTTATGTTTAAATTGGGCAATAAGGGGAGGAGACATTTAAACGCATGTAACCAGATGCTGAATTATTTATGGTAAACCCTAGAGATTTCACTTGCTTTAACTCTTGCAAAGGCAAAACAGGAGAGGAAGGTAACCCCACGGTTTATTTGAGGGGATGGACCTTGGACTTGTGCCAGTTTACACTTAGACCCAAAAAGGACGATCTAACATAGTTAGTGCAGAGGGTAACAAAACATCCAGGTCATCTAAAAACAATATCACATCATTTGCATAGTAGAGTCGTCCTTTCTTCCAAGCTACCCACCCTGATACCGTGTACTAACAAGGAGGTTTGCAATGCAAGGGCAATAGGCTCTATCATTAGGGCAAAAAGTCCAGGTGACAAAGGGTAGCCCTGCCTAGTACCACAGCCAGCCCAAAAAAATTCTGATAGCCTGCCACCAGTTTTAATAGCAGCCACCTGTCGATCATGAAGCAGCAGCGTCCACTGAAGGAATATCTTACCAAACACCATGCGATTCAATAGTTCCTTCATATAGACCCGAGCTACAAAGTCAAATGCTTTCTCCAGATCTGGAAAAACCAGTGCACGATTATCAGAGTGAAGCTCAGTATAGGTAAAAACTCTCCTAAAGTTAATATCAGTGGACATAAATCCCATCTGGTCAGGGGACACTAGGAGGTAGAGCACTTTGGGGAGTCTGGTGGCTAACATTTTAGTTAGATGCACATTGTAAGGGGTCTTTGTCAGGCTTAGCCAACAGGGCATGGACTTCGTAAAACAACTGAGGTAGGGAATTTGTATGTAGGCATTCCTTGTACAGATGCAATAACCGGGGGAGACAAATCCCCAGCATAATGCTTATACCACTCCCCTGGGATCCCATCAGGTCCAGGAGACTTAAAGTTAGAAATGGAGCTGATAGCGGACGAAATCTGCTCCTAAATGGAGCATCAAGTACAGCTCTAGTAGAAAGAATGGGTAGCAGAATGTCACTCAAAAAGGCAGATAAGTCTATAACCTCAACACCCGGTAGGGGAGAACACATAGATTTATAAAATTTAACAAATGCCTGAAGAACTCCCTCACTAGAGGTCTGGAAAATACCATCAGGGCAGTAGATACAAGGTATGACTGTGGGGGCATGGATGTCCATGGTCTAATTTTGTGTTCCTAAGCAAAACAAAGCTAAACATTTTCTTTATTTTAACGTTGCTCTCTCCAATAAGAAAAACAGACTTGAATTATATGAATAAAAAAAATATAAAAGCATTAAAGAGGAAATCTCTCTTGTGTTTTGTTCTGATATTTGTTCTGTTATTTAATTCCAGATATATTTCATTAATGAAAAAAATGTCTGTTTACTATGGTATGAGATAACCATTTTAAAAAAGGGAAAATCTCTTGACAGTTGTAGAACGCAAAATAAAAAATAATATAGTGGGGTTTTTTTTTTTTTTAAATATAAAGAAGAAAACTGAGCCAGAAGTCCTATCTCAGGTTATCTTTGACCTTGTTAGAAAAATCATTATGTATAGTTAGTTAACCACACATGACATTGTATCCAAGACACTGCATTAGTTAAAACATGAATTAGAAATAATTATACTATTTTGCTGCTTCTTTTACAGTCCATTAGTAAAGTAACTGGAGAAAAGGGCTTAGACACAGAGCATAGAGCATTAAAAGGTAATTTAAGGTCAGGTATTATCATTATGTACCGCAGAAAGGATATGTAATACAATATAATAAGGCTGATTTACTGAAGGAGTTGAGAAATTTCCTCCAAAAAGAGTGAAGATTAACTTCAATAATTCAATCATGTGTAGACGAAATAAATAATCAAGGATTTGATTTTCACATGATTGGATAATTGAGGTGAATTTCCATTTTTTTTTTTGTGTGAACATTCTCAACTCCTTGGGTAAATCAGCCACAATATATCATAATGATAATAGCAGGAGAATCTGCTGACATTCAAAAGGATTCTATAAAACTGTGTTTAAACCAAAACCTTAAGTACAAGTCATATAGCAACCAACCTGGGATAAGTCTTATTCTGGTGTGTCCTTTTTTTTGGCTTTTTTTGGTTGGGTTACAGCACCATAAATTGAATAAGCCTGTTAATATTTAACAAATAAGCACAGCAAAATGCTACTACAAAGTATTTACTGTCCCATTTAGGACAAAATGACAGTCTCTTGCTACCCCTCTCATTACCTCTATTATATTTGCTTGGCAGCACTCCCCTGGTGCTCTTTTACTTTGTCGAGTATGTGGGTGCATGTGACCTCTCTGATGATGCAGTGGTTTTGCCTTAGAAGCCAAACGCCAGGAACGAAGTCTGTCATGTGAGGAAGAGGGCAGCATCCTCAACCCAGTGTAAGTTCAGATACCTTCTGACATGAAGCTTGTAGCAACAATGTAAACATAAGTAGGTTAGAGTGAGGGCTAGTTGGAGACCTCCATTTTGCTCAGAATCGAAAAATTAATTGATTCTCTTTAAAACCAATATGTTGGAAAGGTCTGAATGTTTTTATTTGCATTGCCCTTCTAATATGTTCAAAGGTTGACAGGGCAGCTATTATATTTGTCTGAGATTGACTAATGTAGTCCCATGCTGGCGTGGGATGTTGTCAGCTTGTGTTTTTGTGCATACCCTACTACTATAGCTCCTACTATATTCATCTTCTTTGAACTAGCTCATGGCTGTGGGAGTTAGTGGGCTCAGGCTTTTAACAATAGCAGTGGAAGCATGGCTGCAGATTGGAGAGGGGGAGGTACAGGGATGAATGGCAAGGAGGGCTGCAAAATTGAGAAGAGGCTGTGGTTTCTGTGCTCCCTGTACCTCCCCTATAGGAATGCCCATCTCTTGGGCTTCTGCCAGGGGTGGAGCTACAGTCAGCATCAACAATGTTAAAAATAGAATTTTATTTCCAAATGTCAGCACTGATTTTAATGGGGACAAGCACTATGTGTACAGGGCCCCTTGGAGGATGTCATAAGCCTTGATTTAACTTCTGATGAGAAATCTTCTTTAAGCCAAAACTGAATTCCACTGTCTGTGGGATGTCTTTTGCCAAAATGTGCAAGCACACTGTGCCATCCCCAGTGGTAATAATTCAGGGCTGCGATTACTGTTTCATCTAATACTGTTACCATCTCCCCTGCTGGTTCTTCAGGATCCACGGCAATCATTGTCCAGTAGATCTTTAGTCTTTAATCATGTAACCTCTGCGCATGCATTTTTGGCCTACTAAGAATGAGCATCTGCCACTTAGTGTACATTCTTAAAGAAACATTTCTAAAAGTGTGTCGAAAGTTTTCTTTTTTTTTTTTTTTACAAAGGAAATTTTTCAAATCTTTTCTGTTAAAAAAAAAAACAACTAGATTTTACAAAATGCAATGGAATGCTGAGGCTCACATTCACTGTTGGGGACAGTACCTGCTTGACTAAAAGAAGCAGGTAAAGTTCAATGGCAAGTATGTTACTATACATGCTGCTGCAGATGAATGTCCTGCCTCATACCAAGACTACATTTGCGAGTCAGCTAATAACTATCACCTAAGCATGATTTGAGCTTTGACTGTAAGGAATACATCACATTCTTACAGATGTCTTTTATTTATATTGTAAACGGTTATGTCTGGCTACGCATCCAGAAATTCAAAAGCTGTACATTTTACTGTTAGCCAAGCAATAAATAAAAAAGGAATTTTATTTCAGAAAACTCAAGGAGATTTGTACATAAGTTGAACATAATAAATGTCAATTTAATTCACTCTACAGGGCTTTCAACAAATTGGAAGGGGCTCAGTGAAGCCGTTTATTTAATCAATTATTTCCCTGCACATGACTGGGTAATTGAAGTGGGCATTATACACCTTTAGTAATTTCACCCCAAAGTGTCTTTAAAAAACAGAATGAAGAATACAGTTCAAACACATGAATACAGCTCTGTTAACAATGGTATACCCAAATGTTCGTCTAGTACATACAGTATTTTACATTTTATTTATGCCAGTTTGTTACATTCAGTAAATATTATAATAACCTCTTAAAAATGCAGAAAGATATAGTGTTTAGGTTTGTTCCCTGGAAATTAACAAATGGAGTGCTACCCCCGGAGGATCCACTGAGTTGATTTGTGATTTCTCTGCACAAGATGATACACCTTGCTCACCAAGCACTTACTGACACACCTTGAGATATTTCAAACAATTTATAAGGCCAAGCATAGCATAAAAGGAAAAAATGCTTAGCAAGTGTACTTATACAAACAATCAGTAAGACAATAACATTACTCTGAGAGATATGATTAAACACCTATAGTATTCTGACTTAACAGAACTTAACTGCATTTACTTAGCCACAGTATATAAAGACAGTCCTAACTTGCCATAACAGTCATAGTTTTATCCCACTGGCAAGTGTTTGATTAAAAAGAAAGAAAACTGTTGGCCAGCAAAGTTGGAGCCCTTGAGAAAAGCACACCAGCTCCCAGCAGACAACAGATTACCTTGTGCAATAAAAGTCTCTCATCAGACCCAGGGCACCCTTTTCTGGGCATCTAGATGTGTGCTTTCATTCACTTCAAGTTCTCAGACAGGAGAAAAAATGGCTGTTATGTGTCTCTTTCATTCATGCTAAGACAGCGCATTCTTTCCTTCCTCACAAGTGGTAGGAGTGGTCTCCAGTGCAGTCGAATCCCACCAGACACCCAAAGCACACCTCCCACCCTCTCAGGGAGAAGGTTTCTGATCTCTGAGGCAAGGAGAGCAGTCTCTTTGCTTTTCCTGATTGTCGTCAGTTATGGCAGGGCTCTACTCAGCAGTAGCAGCAGTCCAGTCTTTTCCCCACATACCTGCTTGCTTCCAGACAGTCCTCTCCCATTTCCTCTGCAGCATGTGGACCCACTTCACCTTTCTCTGTTGCAGCCAGTCACCTCCAAGATCAGATTAGACCCTGTCAAGATGGCTGCTGCCTACACTGGTTACACTCCATAGGCGAGCATTGCAAAGTGGTCTCCGTCAAAATGGCTCCTGCACTTTTGTATCGATAAATATTCCAGTTTAACCCTGTCCACACTGCAGAAGGATAATACAGCAGCAGCAAAGGAAGAAGTTCAGCAGCAGTTATTAGTTACAGTCCAGGTTACACCAAATACAGATAGTTCCTTTACTATAGTAAATACAGGAGAATTCATGGCAAATGAACATGAGCCATCAGAGGGAAAGAAAGGTAAGGCTTCACCAGACCCAGCAAAGATTATGTCAGGACTTTAGAAGGACTTCAAGACAAAATAATTTTCATAACTTTTAAAATCTCACCCTTCAGTATTTATTGGAGGTCGCACCACACCCTCCCAACAACTTAGAATGCAACATCAAATACAGTACTTTTGCATATTGTAAAAAAAGGAAATTGTGATGGAAATTGTGATGGAACTCACTCAAATATTACCTAGATATTGCCCTGTACCTGAAGAGTCCATAAATAAAAATGGGGGTTTGGTCCCACCATATGGCCATATCGTGCTCAAGCCCAGTTAGAAGGGCTGGATTCATCTCTTTTTCATGGATAGTGTAGGACCCACTGATAATGGGGTACTTTGACGCAGTAGTGGGCTTGAGCACGATATGGCCATATGGTGGGACCAAACCCCCATTTTTATTTATGGACTCTTCAGATTTGGTAGTAATTTCTTTTGCATTTGCGCGCTATTCTTTTTTAATATACATGTCTTTTGGTTCATAGCTGCAGCAGCTTTGGAAATACATGGGTATGCTCCCCCAAATTTTTTGCCTGTTTATTATGTATTCGGTCTGACCAGACTATCGAGGTTG
Organism: Pelophylax lessonae; assembly: GCF_965119305.1. Taxonomy (NCBI): domain Eukaryota; kingdom Metazoa; phylum Chordata; class Amphibia; order Anura; family Ranidae; genus Pelophylax; species Pelophylax lessonae. The sequence continues at coordinate 359,002,958 of NC_138770.1, forward strand.
AGCAGCCCTCCCCACCCCCCACATACACCTGTACTCAATCAGTGTCCACCATCAAATGGATATAGGAGGAGTCCCCTGTAGTGCATTTGCACATTTTTCCCAGCAAGGAGTGTTGTCTCCAAGGGTTAGAAGGGCTGGATTCATCTCTTTTTCATGGATAGTGTAGGACCCACTGATAATGGGGTACTTTGACGCAGTAGTGGGCTTGAGCACGATATGGCCATATGGTGGGACCAAACCCCCATTTTTATTTATGGACTCTTCAGATTTGGTAGTAATTTCTTTTGCATTTGCGCGCTATTCTTTTTTAATATACATGTCTTTTGGTTCATAGCTGCAGCAGCTTTGGAAATACATGGGTATGCTCCCCCAAATTTTTTGCCTGTTTATTGCCCTGTACCTGTAATTAAAGTGTGGGGGAGGGTGAGAACCCATGTCCGTTTTGAGAGCTGTCTATACAATTCCATTATCACCAAGAGCTTCTTTTTTTTTTTATGTTTTTATTGAAATTCAAAAAAATGAACAACACATTACAAGTAACGTAATAGAGAACGAATTACATGTCAGTCAAATTTACAAAAAGGCGTAGTGTTCCGCCAATTGAAAGATTAACCGTGATTAAGCAAAGCAATCAACCAAAGAGAACATCACAGTACAATAGAATATGAGGAAAGATGTCCATATTAAGGAGGAACTCCGGGAGAACATCAAGGTTACCAACAAAGATATGAAAAGTTCACATTAACTTTTTGTCAAAATAAGTACCAGAGCACCAATCACCAAGAGCTTCTAATGGGGATACATGCTGTGGTGAAAAGTCTAAGGCTTAATGTACATTACCCTACACTGGCAGCTCCTAAACTTGAGTTTAGGAGCTTTTGGCTTTTTTGTCAAAGCTTCTAAACTCAACACCATAAAAGCCTATGCGTCCATGTACACATAAGCTTTTAGCAGAGTTTAGGAGCTATATAGAAAAAGGGCTATCTCTACAAATTTATAACAGATATAAAGCACCACGTCCCTAGTAAATATTATAACGTGAAAGATTTATTGGGGGTGCCACAAGGGGGGACTTTTCAATTGGGGTGCTTAAGTATTCCTTGATATATAGAGTAAGACTAGAGAGAATTTATTTTTAGTAAAAAAACATGAGAAAAATTTTATTCTGAAACAACAGTAAAAAGTATACTGTAATTAGAAGGATTACAATATACTGTACAAAACTGAATTGTGTTAAAAACATATACAGTAAACAGCCATACAGTATCATACAAATATATATATACTCTCCTAACACAAGGGTAGATGGTATATATACTTTATACCCAGTTGCATCCACAATGGATGGTCTTTGTGTAGGAGGCGTAGTGGCCCACAGCCATTAACCCAACATGTTTCGCGGCACTGCCGCCGCTTCTTCAGGGGTATCTTTGAGGGTGTCACATAGATATATTTGTCATGAAAATAACGACTTAAGTGAAAAAAATGAAAAGAAAAAAGAAAAAAGAGAAATCAATACAAAATCATCAAACGTATGTTTACAGTGACTTATGCAGTTAATGATATAATATTACAACATATAGAAGTCATATCTATAGTAAACAAATATTGCATGGTGTCCATGATAGAGAGGCAGCAAGAATAGTACACATCGTCATACCTGTTAAACATGCAGTACAGCACGCTGCAATGGGAAATACGACCACAAGGCACAGGGGGGAGACCCCCGGGGGGCGGACACGGGAGACCGACCACAAATAGGGCACAAAAAGTACGGCTGAAGAAAGATGAGGTCTGGAAATTCAAAGTAAAAAGGATATATTTTCAGTTCCATATACGGCCATCTAGAGTCTCACCTGACAAGGGGAGAAAGAAACGGCATCTGATAATGCCAGATTGAGCCAAAGCCCTTGGAACTAAAATATTCAAAAAGGAAGAGAGAACTGAAGAGATAATTCTTACCTCAATATTGCCCAGCCATGAAAAAGGGCGGGGACTGGGTGAGATGATGTTGCTATGTGTGGTAGATCAAAAATAAAAAATCCACAAGAGTACTTCCTAGAAAAAGCAGATATACAATAGTATGTATATAGTGTATATCAACCAATGGGGTTAATGTGAGGTGTTCGATCAATATATGCATCATGTCACCAAAAGAGTAAAGCTGGTGAATTTTGACCCTAGGGTCAACACCTCTTATGCCAATATATATAAATATGTGAGCGTTGCCCAATGGCACATGCATCTAAGAATCCATAAGTACATTGAATAATAGACCATAGGGGAGATCAATAGTAAAGTAAGGTATGTTCAATAGATGTACATAGTCAATGAGGAAATAAGCCAATAAACTAGGCTCACCCATCGTTGATAGTACTGCAGATTAGGAGGTACAATGATCGGAGCAAAAATCCCCAGCGTTACCTGATAAGAAGACACGGGTCACATCCAGTCCCCGCAGGTCGCGGTGGTGGACGCCGAGTTGCCGCTATTTGTATAGACAGGTATCTCCACCCGGATGACGTATAGGACGTACGTCCTGACGAACATCCGGGCTGACGTCAGGGATGCGCGCGCAACTCGCGCATGCGCATCAGCCGAGGGCCCGCCAACATACCCGGACCGCTTGCCGAAGCCATGGAAACGGCTATGTGGGCAAGGGAAGGAGGGGCAAGCCAAATCGGCATATCAACTCCAACCCCCCGAAGGGGGAGGGGCAATACCTGATGTCACGTGTCCGCCATTGGGGGAGCCCAAAGTGATCGCATCTCAATAAGTGTGGATCAAGAATAAGCAGACTACATGCCGAAATTGAACCAAAATAAACAGGAGCGGAAAGAGGAATGTGATATAATGCTAGACGCTGTATCATGGACATAAGAAATATTAGCAATATAATCATAACAAATGTAAATATTATAGGAGGCCAAAATGTTCATTGTGCCATCAATAATAAAAGAACAACAGGCAAAATATAAATCAAAGGGTTACAATATATATATAGCCATATTGAAAGAAAACAAATGATACACGTATAGTGAGACGCTATACGTCAACAACCCGGCTATCCATAAAGGTAGTTCAACTCCCCAGGATGCTAAGGTTCATATATAAATCTACTAACCGTATCGCATGGATAATGTTGGTGATGCTGGACAGGGAGAGAAAAGTAGTTCTTAGCAGCAACAGAAAGGGGACAATAGGAATAGGAAAAAGCTAGGGGGAAGAATGAGAGAATGAGGTGAACAAATACTATACAAAATAGTAATAGAGGAGAAAACAAAAAGGGGGGGGGGGGAGAAAAAGGGGGGGGAGGGGAAGGGGGAAAGAGACATAAGAGCGGAATAAGCACAAAACAGTATATAAGACCTATAGAAACGCTTTGTAAGAGTGAGCTTCATTCAATCCTGGAGGTATAGTAGCGTTTAGCCTCTCTATCCAGAGGGTTTCACGCTGTAGTATTCTCTGATCCCAGTTGCCCCCTCTAGGATCAGGGGGAATGATTTCCAGTACCCTAAATTTAACAACTGAGTTATCAAACCTATGATGTAACCCTATATGTCGGGTGACCGGGGTAAGGATTTTCCCCCCTCCCGAATGGTATATGTGGTCCCCCACTCGTTGGCCTAGTTGTCTGATCGTTTTGCCAACGTAGAAGGCGGAACACTGGCAAGTCATAAGGTATATCACACCCCGGGTCGCACAGTCTGCGGATCCCCGCAGTCTGTGGAAGGAGCCATTAGGTAACTGTGTGATCGGACCCTCCTCGATCCAAGGGCAGCGGGAACAGCCACCACATTGGTAAGTGCCCAGTCTGCCCCCGGGTCGAGGTCGGTCCTCAGTATAATGGCTTTTGATCAACAAATCTCTAAGAGATGTACTTCGTCTAAACACGATTTCAGGATATTCCTTGACATATTTGCCAAGGGTATTTTCCTCTTTTAGTAGATGCCAGTGTCTCTGGAATATGGTTCTGAGTTGCTCATGATTATTGGAAAACTGGGTGATTATTTTTATCGTGGGGTTGGAGTCCATTTTATTTTTACGCTGTAATAGGTCCTCTCTTGTCAGTGCCTTAGCCTTATTGAAGGCTTTTCTTAGGGTTGTACGAGAGTATCCCCTTAGAAGTAATCTCTGTTGTAATTTTTTAGCTTCCCGAAGGAAATCCGGTTCCAAGGAGCAGTTTCTTCTTCTGTACAGGAAAACCTAGTGCAGGAAACATGTTATTGCACGCCTCCAGTGCACATCCAGTTCCATTAAAGAACAGTATTCCCTTTGCGCAATATTTGCGCATAAGAAGAAACTGCTCCTTGGAACCGGATTTCCTTCGGGAAGCTAAAAAATTACAACAGAGATTACTTCTAAGGGGATACTCTCGTACAACCCTAAGAAAAGCCTTCAATAAGGCTAAGGCACTGACAAGAGAGGACCTATTACAGCGTAAAAATAAAATGGACTCCAACCCCACGATAAAAATAATCACCCAGTTTTCCAATAATCATGAGCAACTCAGAACCATATTCCAGAGACACTGGCATCTACTAAAAGAGGAAAATACCCTTGGCAAATATGTCAAGGAATATCCTGAAATCGTGTTTAGACGAGGTACATCTCTTAGAGATTTGTTGATCAAAAGCCATTATACTGAGGACCGACCTCGACCCGGGGGCAGACTGGGCACTTACCAATGTGGTGGCTGTTCCCGCTGCCCTTGGATCGAGGAGGGTCCGATCACACAGTTACCTAATGGCTCCTTCCACAGACTGCGGGGATCCGCAGACTGTGCGACCCGGGGTGTGATATACCTTATGACTTGCCAGTGTTCCGCCTTCTACGTTGGCAAAACGATCAGACAACTAGGCCAACGAGTGGGGGACCACATATACCATTCGGGAGGGGGGAAAATCCTTACCCCGGTCACCCGACATATAGGGTTACATCATAGGTTTGATAACTCAGTTGTTAAATTTAGGGTACTGGAAATCATTCCCCCTGATCCTAGAGGGGGCAACTGGGATCAGAGAATACTACAGCGTGAAACCCTCTGGATAGAGAGGCTAAACGCTACTATACCTCCAGGATTGAATGAAGCTCACTCTTACAAAGCGTTTCTATAGGTCTTATATACTGTTTTGTGCTTATTCCGCTCTTATGTCTCTTTCCCCCTTCCCCTCCCCCCCCTTTTTCTTTCCCCCCCCCCCCTTTTTGTTTTCTCCTCTATTACTATTTTGTATAGTATTTGTTCACCTCATTCTCTCATTCTTCCCCCTAGCTTTTTCCTATTCCTATTGTCCCCTTTCTGTTGCTGCTAAGAACTACTTTTCTCTCCCTGTCCAGCATCACCAACATTATCCATGCGATACGGTTAGTAGATTTATATATGAACCTTAGCATCCTGGGGAGTTGAACTACCTTTATGGATAGCCGGGTTGTTGACGTATAGCGTCTCACTATACGTGTATCATTTGTTTTCTTTCAATATGGCTATATATATATTGTAACCCTTTGATTTATATTTTGCCTGTTGTTCTTTTATTATTGATGGCACAATGAACATTTTGGCCTCCTATAATATTTACATTTGTTATGATTATATTGCTAATATTTCTTATGTCCATGATACAGCGTCTAGCATTATATCACATTCCTCTTTCCGCTCCTGTTTATTTTGGTTCAATTTCGGCATGTAGTCTGCTTATTCTTGATCCACACTTATTGGGATGCGATCACTTTGGGCTCCCCCAATGGCGGACACGTGACATCAGGTATTGCCCCTCCCCCTTCGGGGGGTTGGAGTTGATATGCCGATTTGGCTTGCCCCTCCTTCCCTTGCCCACATAGCCGTTTCCATGGCTTCGGCAAGCGGTCCGGGTATGTTGGCGGGCCCTCGGCTGATGCGCATGCGCGAGTTGCGCGCGCATCCCTGACGTCAGCCCGGATGTTCGTCAGGACGTACGTCCTATACGTCATCCGGGTGGAGCTACCTGTCTATACAAATAGCGGCAACTCGGCGTCCACCACCGCGACCTGCGGGGACTGGATGTGACCCGTGTCTTCTTATCAGGTAACGCTGGGGATTTTTGCTCCGATCATTGTACCTCCTAATCTGCAGTACTATCAACGATGGGTGAGCCTAGTTTATTGGCTTATTTCCTCATTGACTATGTACATCTATTGAACATACCTTACTTTACTATTGATCTCCCCTATGGTCTATTATTCAATGTACTTATGGATTCTTAGATGCATGTGCCATTGGGCAACGCTCACATATTTATATATATTGGCATAAGAGGTGTTGACCCTAGGGTCAAAATTCACCAGCTTTACTCTTTTGGTGACATGATGCATATATTGATCGAACACCTCACATTAACCCCATTGGTTGATATACACTATATACATACTATTGTATATCTGCTTTTTCTAGGAAGTACTCTTGTGGATTTTTTATTTTTGATCTACCACACATAGCAACATCATCTCACCCAGTCCCCGCCCTTTTTCATGGCTGGGCAATATTGAGGTAAGAATTATCTCTTCAGTTCTCTCTTCCTTTTTGAATATTTTAGTTCCAAGGGCTTTGGCTCAATCTGGCATTATCAGATGCCGTTTCTTTCTCCCCTTGTCAGGTGAGACTCTAGATGGCCGTATATGGAACTGAAAATATATCCTTTTTACTTTGAATTTCCAGACCTCATCTTTCTTCAGCCGTACTTTTTGTGCCCTATTTGTGGTCGGTCTCCCGTGTCCGCCCCCCGGGGGTCTCCCCCCTGTGCCTTGTGGTCGTATTTCCCATTGCAGCGTGCTGTACTGCATGTTTAACAGGTATGACGATGTGTACTATTCTTGCTGCCTCTCTATCATGGACACCATGCAATATTTGTTTACTATAGATATGACTTCTATATGTTGTAATATTATATCATTAACTGCATAAGTCACTGTAAACATACGTTTGATGATTTTGTATTGATTTCTCTTTTTTCTTTTTTATTTTCATTTTTTCCACTTAAGTCGTTATTTTCATGACAAATATATCTATGTGACACCCTCAAAGATACCCCTGAAGAAGCGGCGGCAGTGCCGCGAAACATGTTGGGTTAATGGCTGTGGGCCACTACGCCTCCTACACAAAGACCATCCATTGTGGATGCAACTGGGTATAAAGTATATATACCATCTACCCTTGTGTTAGGAGAGTATATATATATTTGTATGATACTGTATGGCTGTTTACTGTATATGTTTTTAACACAATTCAGTTTTGTACAGTATATTGTAATCCTTCTAATTACAGTATACTTTTTACTGTTGTTTCAGAATAAAATTTTTCTCATGTTTTTTTACTAAAAATAAATTCTCTCTAGTCTTACTCTATATATCAAGGAATACTTAAGCACCCCAATTGAAAAGTCCCCCCTTGTGGCACCCCCAATAAATCTTTCACGTTATAGAGTTTAGGAGCTGCCACGTTTACGTGAGCTTCAACCTACCTCTCCTGACTGTGGAAGAATTGCGTTCAGGATAGTAATGTTTTGACAGCAGGAAAACACAAAATGGGGCAAAAACATGCCGCAATTTTGCCACATTTTGCATTTTACTGCAGCCCTAGTAAATGTAGGCCTGTGTATATGAAGCCCAACAGGAGAATTCCCCTCACTTTGTAGAGATTTCCTCTAACTTCTGGTTGCATCTCAGGGACAGAAGTAAAGGGACATCTCTCCAATGGTACACAGATAGCAGAAATATTCTGACTGGGGTTTTGACCCTTTCCTACTTTATCCAGAACAAAAAAAAAAGTTTGGCTGTGCATACACCAGTGTTAATTTCGTCGACTAAAACCGACTAAAACGTTTTCGTCGACTAACACAATTCAGATGACTAAAATACGACTAAAACTAAAATGGCATTTTAGTCTTAAGACTAAAATTCGACTAAAACTAAAATGGCATTTTAGTCAAAAGACTATAACTAAAACTAAATCGAAATTTGCTGCCAAAAATTAACACTGGTGCATGCTCAAAGCATAAATAATAACATATTAGATTTTTCACTCCAGGACCAGCAGTAGTATATAATGAGTTTGGAAATTGTAGAGAAATGCTTAAATAATGCATTACAAATTACAATTGAACTACACCCATTTGGTTATAGATGACTAAAATGAGTTTTAGTCGACTAAAATGTAGGGCGTTTTAGTCGACTAAAATATACTGGAGTTTTAGTCGACTAAATACGACTAAAACTAAAACACTTGCAGAAGACTAAAATAGGACTAAAACTAAAATGCCATTTTAGTCCTAAGACTAAAACTAAATTGAAATTTGCTGCCAAAATTAACACTGGCATACACTTTAATACTGCTAAACTTAGAAAGATGAATTATACCTGTACTATGAATCCACCAGTTATAGTGACTTTAATAGACACAATTGTATATTATCAAACAATCTTAACTGGTAAAATGCACAATTTACACAATTAAATACATTGGGGGGAAATTCATCTAAACTGGAACAATCAGAATCTGGAACTGCTGTGCATGGCAACCAATCTTCTATCTTCAGCTTGTTCAGTTAAACTTTGAAAATGAAAGATACATGCTGATTGGCCATTGTGCACAACTGCACCAGATTCCAGCTGCTCATTAGCCATGGCTTTACTTTGTAGCATATCACAGAGCTGATTGCTTAGGAAAATGGTTGCAAATTAAACTTATATTATTGAAAACTGTTCATTCTTTCAAGTTTTGCCACATGTATGAATATTAGGGAATCACTTCTTGGTTCCATTCTTTTTTCTATCAGCAGCAGAAAGACAAAGAATGACAAGAAATTATATGAACTGTGAGAGTAAAATTTTAGCTCTTTTCTGAATGTGTTTTCTTTTTTCTTTTGTTTTGCGGGGGGGGGGGGGGAGCCCCGAGGGGCTCTCGCCTCTGGCTCCAAGCGCCCAGCACAACCCGTTTTGAGGACAGTGGCAGGTGGGGAGTTTCCTTTAATGTGTTTTCAATGGAATTAGTAGCACTTTAAAACATTGATTTAATAAAACAGTTTTGCCATGGATTGATCATTATTTGATTGGTTTCTTTAATCCCTTGTCCTATTTAGTTATGAAAATCAAGTAATCATAGTTTTCAAATAACTTACTAAACATAAGGGTTGGACACTGTTCCACGAACTAGGTGAGATATGTTCTTTGTTTCTTTGTATTTTCATTTGATGACTGGATTTTTTTTTTTTTTTCTTACATGAGAGAGGAGATGCTGCTTACAGTGTTTGATGGGTTCTAAGTAGGGATAGACCGATATGCACTTTCCCCGATGTATCGGCCCCGGAACTGGCCGATACTGCAGATATTTTTGTGACGTCATTCTGACTTCTTAGGCTGCCTCCCTTGCCTTGGATGGCCTCGTTTGGAGTCGGGACTAGTCTCGCGGGAGTGTATCACAGCCATACACCCACCCAAAGCAGCACCTCGGTGCCAGCCAGCCACCCACATCCACAGGCCCTGTACCAGCCAGTCAGCCACAGGCACTGTACCAGCAAGCCAGCCACAGGCACTGTACCACCCACAGGCCCTGTACCAGCGAGCCAGCCAGCCACCCACAGGCCCTGTACCTGCCAGCCAGCCACCCACAGGCCCTGTTCCAGCCAGCCACAGGCACTGTACGAGCCAGCCACCCACCCACAGACCCTGTACCTGCCAGCCACAGGCACTGTACCAGCCAGCCACCAACAGGCACTGTACCAGACAGCCAGCCAGCCATCCACAGGCCCTGTACCAGTCAGCCACACACAGCCCCTGTGCCAGCGAGCCAGCCACCCACCACAAGATGCCAGCAAGCCAGCCACCCACCACAGGGTGCCAGCAAGCCAGCCAACCACCACAGAGTGCCAGACAGCCAGCCACCCACCACAGGGTGCCAGACAGCCAGCCACCCACCACAGGGTGCGCGCCAGCCAGCCACCCACCACAGGGTGCCAGCAAGCCAGCCATTAAGCATTAAACAAAAATTAACATGTTCAGTACCAGATTTGTGTCAAAAATTGTCTTTATTTTTCAAAACTGAATATGTACAAAATATCGGCTGATATGGATACGTATCGGCCCTAAAAAAACCATATCGGTCTATCCCTAGTTCTAAGCAATGTTCCTTAATGCATGGATTACATTCAAGAATGTTAGGATCATTGGCTCTGGTGTTTACAGAGAATGTTAAAGTGGTTGTATACCCCGCTTGGTGATTTTTATTATTATTATTATTTTATTATTTCTATAATAAGGCTTACCTGTAGGTAAAATAAGTATCTCCTAAACCTGCACCGTTTAGGAGACATTCACCCTGCATGCAGCCGCTGACATCAGCAGTGCATGCGCTCTGAAGGTCCAACATATCGTGAGGAACTTTATAGCTCCTTGCCGGAACGGAGGGCTCCCACGCGGGAGTGATGTAATTGCGACTCTGGCCGCTCATAGCGCCGGAGCCCACGAACCCAGAAGAAACGTCGAGGGAGCATGTCAGCTCCCTCAGCGGTGACCGGGCGCCACTGCGGGGGCTTCGTTGTAAGGTAAGGGCTCTTTCACACGGTCCGCCTCTGTAGGCGGATCCGTGCTGCTCAGCAGGGGATCGTAAACACAGATCCCCGCTGAGCAGGAAGGTGACATCTCCCTCTCCACTCTGTGTGCAGAGAGGGAGTTGTCAGAGCCCCATGCATCTCTATGGGGGAATCGGATGAGAGCGGACCGTCTGTCCGCTCTCATCTGATTCCATCCGATCCCATCCCCTGGACGGATGGAAAATGGGGTTTCCATCCATCCGGATTTCACGGACAGGATCGGATGCGGATGGCAGCGGATGTCAGCAGACATGTCGTGTGAAAGGAGCCTAAGTATTTTATAATGTGCTAGTATGCGATGCATACTAGCAAATTATGCTTTTGTCTTGCAGGTTTTTTTTTGTGGGCGGGGGGGGGGGGGGTTTGTGGTTTACTACCGCTTTCAAATGCTATAATCTTTAGATATAATAGAGAACTATTTTATCTCACTTCTCGTCAAACATAATCCATAATTTTAATTATTCTAACTCATATCACGTAGTACATTTATTCACTTCCAGAAGCATATCTATCATGGATTCTAAAGGTAATAAGATAAACCTTTGCCTGTGAGAGAAGATGTAATACCAGTATATTTGCAAACCAATTATGCTGATTAATTTATATAATCTGTCAGTTAAACTTATACAGTTCTGGGGGTTTTTTTCCAGTCAGAAAACACCCCTGCCAAAAACTGCTAATAACAGCCTATGTGTGCATGGACACATAGGATAACATGCTGGGGAGTTTACTGGCTGCAGAAAAAAACATCTGATGCCAAAAACAGCAGCTGTAAAAACGTTGAGTGTGCATGAGGCCTTAAAGTATTAAAAACATGATTTACTGTACATCTTTTCTGAACTTTTAGTCTTTTTTATGGGTGGTTTTAATTACATTTTGGATCCAGTATTAAACAGACTCAGACCAGGTTCCTATGATCTCTATCAAGCTAACCATAAACAATAAAATGATTGGATACAAAATGATTAAATTTGTCCTTGTTCTTCAACTTTTAGTAAATTTAAAGGAGATTGTACACTTAGCTTGTAATGTACATGGCCAGTTTTAGATTGGTATAATGGTTGGATCAAATATTTGGAGTACAGCACTGAAATGTTAAAATCCAAATGTAAAGTTTTATTCCAAAATGTGTAGTGAACTCAATAGCCAACGCATTTCTGGCACTCTTCTACCTTCACCAGGGTTTAAGAAAAATGGCTATTGTAGAACATGAGCTGGAGGTAGGACCCGGATAATTGTATACTACAAATCTAAAGCTCCTTCAACAAGGCTTGATGTACTTATTAGCTGCCGAATCAGATTGAGATTTCCAGTATAAAGTTGTGTCCTAAAACAGCCATTTTTCTTAAATCCTGATGAAGTGAATGGAGTTACCGGAGTTAAGCCTCTGAAAAGCATTTATTCTTGAGTTCACTATATGTTTTGAAATAAAATTTTCCATTTAGGTTTTAATATTTTAGGTTGGCCTCTAAATTTTTGATCCAACCATTAAACCGTTTGCCTTAGGTTTTCTGTGGAGATGCCTCGGGGTATGGATGCAGTCTACACATCACCCAGATGTCCCATCAGCATACCTCTCAACATTTTACCACTTGCCGACCAGCTGCCTAGTTTTACTGTGGCAGGTCGGCTCTATTACATGAAACGATGTACCTATACATCACTTCGATGGTGGGAGCGCGCACACGCACACACAAGTGTCATCCGCTCCGTGAAAAAAAAAAGTGCCGGAGCGGATCGCAATGCGGTCTGCTCCGTGTGAAAGAGCTCTTATTCTTTCTTATTTCACCATTATAATTGTATCAACAGTTCTTTCGGATGTTGACAGTTTTATATCAAAATGATTGCTTCATTTTGTGCAGTTTCTTTTTGCGTGGATTTTTTTTTTATGTGAACTTATTTTCGTGTTTTCTATCTTTATCTGTTTGGATCTGTGTTAACTGCATACATTTTCGTTTAAAACATATGTCATGGTTTACTAACTTCTCCATTATTTAAGGTTCAAATGTTCATAGGAATGTTCATGTAAGGTTCATAGAAGTACTTCTAATTCTTCAGATGTAAGTTGAAAACCATGGTTACATGATGCTGACTTAAAGCAATACTAAACACACACTGTTTAAATTGTCTCTTTAATTTATGTTTATGGATTATGGCACTGTAATTATTTTAATAAAAAAAAACATCTAATTCCTTTTTTTTCTAACTTTTTTTTTTTAAATTGATATACAGCTTTCACACGATTCAGATCTCTCCCAGCCTGTCTGCAGGGAAACATAAGCAGGAGGAGCTTCTAATCCTCTGCTGCTGGTCACATGTTCAAAAAAGTTGTAGTCCTGGGTCCCCTCTCAGTGCTCTGCAAGTTTTATGTCCCTGTCACTTATAGTTCGGGAGCAGTGCAATGCCAATGTTAGACAGGGAGCAGTGTCATGCCAGGCAGACCAAGATTTCCCATAGACACCAATGTTAAAGACAGGGAGTAGTGCCATGTCAAGCTGACCAATATTTCCTAAAAATTCCAATGAGCACTGAAAGCTGAAAATCGGTCTGGGGAGGATGGGGGTGAAAGTGCCCTGTATTTAAGTGGTTAAGGGGAACCCTATGACAGAATGTAAAAAAAAAAGGGTGTGGGGTCCTCCCCAAAATTCATAGCAGGTCCTTTGGGTCTGGTACAGATTTTAAGGGAAATTCTGCGCAAAAATAAAAATAGAAAAAAACGGCGTGGGGTCCCCCCCAAAATCTATACCAGACCCTTATCCGAGCATGCAGCCTGCAGGTCAGGAAAGCTTGCTCGCCCCCCTCCTCCTGAACTATATAAGGTTGCATGCCCTCAACATGGGAAGGGTGCCCCCCTGCCCCAAAGCACCCACCCCCCCATGTTGAGGGCACGTGGCCTGGTATGGTTCAGGAGGGGAGGGTGCTCGCTCGCCCCCCCCTTTCCTGACCTGCCAGGCTGCATGCTCGGATAAGGGTCTAGTATGGATCTTGAGGGGGAACCCATACCGTTTTTTTTTTATAATTTTGAAATGGGGTTCCCCTTAAATCCATACCAGACCCAAAGGTCCTGTTATGTACTGGGGGGGGGGGGGCCTACAATGTTTTTTTTTCTTCATTTTTTTATATCTGTATTGCGGGGAGCCAACAATACATTACAGCCACGAGCAAGTTTAAATGACATTTTTTCCGTTAGAAATGTCAGTATTGCTGCAGTAGGTTTCATACATTGTACAGATGCACCACTTTATAGGCACAATAAGGGGGCCCCCCAGGCACGATATTTAAAGGAATTTTTCATTTATATTGTTTCACTAGCAGCATCATTAAAATCACTGTAAAAACAATTGTTTTGAAATTTTTTTTTGCATTGATACATGTCCACCAGGGCAGTACCCAGGTCCCCATACATAGCAATAACTTGCAATAACTTGCATATAAGCCTTTAAAATGAGGACTTTTGACTTTTCATGTTCGTGTCCCATTAACTTTAATAAAAATCGCATGCTGGCTAGAACTTTTTTTCTGTTCGAGATGTTCTGATGCAAACCGAACAGGGGGGTGTTCGGCCCATCACTACTCAGTAACAGTTTAACCACTTCCATACAGAGCAGTTACACCCCCTTCCTGCCCAGTCCAATTTTCAGCTTTCAGCGCTCTCACACTTTGAATGATAATTACTCAGTCATGCAACACAGTACCCAATCAAATTTTTTGTTATTTTTTTTCACACAAATAGAGCTTTCTTTTGGTAGTATTTTATCACCACTGGGTTTTTTATTTTTTTGCGATATAAGTGAAAAAAGAGTGAAAATTTTGAAAAAAAAAACATTTTGTTTTAGTTTCTATTATAAAATTTTGCAAATAAGTATTTTTTTTTTCATACATTTGGGCCAAAATTTATACTACTACATATCTTTGGTAAAAATAACCCAAACTAGTGGTTATTATTTAGTCTGTGTAAAAGTTATAGAGTCTACAAGCTATGGTGCCAATCATTGAAAACTGATCAAACCTAATCACACCTGATGTACCAACGGCCTATTTAATTTCTTGAGGCCCTGAAATGTCAGGACAGTACAAATACCCCCCAAATTACCCCTTTTTGGAAAGTAGGCATGGTGAGTTTTTTGAAGTTTTAATTTTTTCCCACAATTCTTGGGAAATTGAAGTAATACATTTTTTTTTTTTTTTTTTTTTTTTACACAAAGTTGTCATAATAACACGTTATTTCTCACACACAGTAAATGCATACTTGCAATTACACCCCAAAATACATTCTGCTACTCCTCCTGAGTATGCAATACCCCATGTGTGAGACTTTTACACAGCCTGGCCACATACAGAGGCCCAACATGCAAGGAGCACTGTCAGGTGTTCTAGGAGCATAAATTACACATATAATTTCCTAGCGACCTATCACAATTTTGAAGGCCCTGGAGCACCAGGACAATGGAATTACCCACAAAATGACCCCATTTTGGAAAGCAAACACCCCAAAGTATATTCTATGAGGCATGATGAGTCTTTTGAACATGTAATTTTTTTCCACAAGTTTTTGGAAAATGTGGAAAGAAAATGAAAACATATTTTTTTTACACAAAGTTGTCAATTTATTATATATTTCTAACACATAGCATGTGTACAGCAAAAATTACACCCCAAAATGCATTCTGCTACTCCTCCTGAGTCAGTGGCGGATCCAGGGGGGGGGGGGCAACGGGTCAATTGCCCCCCCAGAATGTTTCCTACCCCAGTCCATGCCAGACCAGTGAGTCCCCCAGCTCCGAGTCCCAGCCCAGGCCAGCAGCGGTGGCGGAGCTGCCGTGCCGCTGGCCTGTACTGCAGTGCACTGGTTGCTATCGCCACCCAGCGTCTAGCAAATAGTGAGGTCACCTGAAGAAAGAGTGAGGCCACAGCATTCACTGCAGAGCCTCCTTCCTCCTCTGCTCTGTGCCGAGTGTAGTGTTGGCTCCACCCACCTCCTCGCTCCAGCTACTCCAGGCCAGGCCAGCACAGCACAGTGAGTCTGAGTGTCAGCCTAAAAAACATGAGTAGGAGCAGTTCTGGGGACCCTGATGTGGGATGGGGGGACTCTGTGGGGACCCTGATGTGAGGGGAGGGCTCTGTGGGGACCCTGATGTGGGGTGGGGGGCGCTCTGTGGGGACCCTGATGTGGGGTGGGGACTCTGTGGGGACCCTGATGTGAGGGGGGCTCTGTGGGGACCCTGATGTGGGGTGGGGGGCATTCTGTGGGGACCCTGATGTGGGGGGCTCTGTGGGGACCCTGATGTGGGGGGGCTCTGTGGGGACCCTGAAAGGTGAGGATCTGTGGGGACCCTGATGTGAGGGGGGCTCTGTGGGGACCCTGATGTGGGGGGGGTCTCTGTGGGACCCTGATGTGAGGGGTCTCTGTGGGAGACCCTGATGTGAGGGGGCTCTGTGGGGACCCTGACGTGAGGGGGGCTCTGTGGGGACCCTGATGTAAGGGGGGGCTCTGTGGGAACCCTGATGTAAGGAAGGGATCCTCTGGGGACCCTGATGTGAGGGGGGCTCTCTGGGGACCCTGATGTGAGTGGGTGGGCTCTGTGGGTACCCTGATGTAAGGGGGGGGCTCTGTGGGGACCCTGATGTGGGGGGGGGCTCTGTGGGGACCCTGATGTAAGGAAGGGGCTCTGTGGGGACCCTGATGTAAGGAAGGGGCTCTCTGGGGTCCCTGATGTAAGGAAGGGACCCTCTGGGGACCCTGATGTGAGGGGGGCTCTGTGGGGACCCTGATGTGAGGGGGGCTCTGTGGGGACCCTAAAGTGAGGAGGGGCTCTGTGGGGAACCTCATGTGAGGGGGGGGCTCTGTGGGGACTCTGATGTGGGGGGCTCTGTGGGTAACCCTGATGTGAGGGGGGCTCTGTGGGGACCCTGACATGAGGGGGGGGCTCTGTGGGGACCCTGATGTAAGGGGAGCTCTGTGGGGACCCTGATGTAAGGGGGGCTCTCTGGAGACCCTGATGTAAGGAAGGGGCTCTCTGGGGACCCTGATATAAGGAAGGGACCCTCTGGGGACCCTGATGTAAGGGGGGCTCTCTGGGGATCCTGATGTAAGGCGGGCACTCTCTGGGGACCCTGATGTAAGGAAGGGACCCTCTGGGGACCCTGATGTGAGGGGAGCTCTCTGGGGGTACTGATGTAATGAGGGGGCTCTCTGGGGACCCTGATGTGAGGAGGGGGCTCTCTGGGGACCCTGATGTAAGGAAGGGACCCTCTGGTGACCCTGATGTGAGAGGGGGCTCTCTGGGGACCCTGATGTGAGGAGGGGGCTCTCTGGAGACCCTGATGTAAGGAGGGGGCTCTCTGGGGA
The DNA here is from genome assembly GCF_965119305.1 of Pelophylax lessonae. Lineage (NCBI taxonomy): Eukaryota > Metazoa > Chordata > Amphibia > Anura > Ranidae > Pelophylax > Pelophylax lessonae. The sequence goes on from NC_138770.1 coordinate 359,019,929, forward strand.
CCCTGATGTAAGGAGGGGGCTCTCTGGGGAACCTGATGTGAGGGGGCTCTCTGGGGACCCTGATGTGAGGGGGAGCTCTCTGGGGACCCTGATGTAAGGAGGGGCTCTCTGGAACCCTGATGTAAGGAGGGGGCTCTCTGGGGACCCTGATGTAAGGAGGGGGCTCTCTGGGGAACCTGATGTGAGGGGGCTCTCTGGGGACCCTGATGTGAGGGGGAGCTCTCTGGGGACCCTGATGTAAGGAGGGGCTCTCTGGAACCCTGATGTAAGGAGGGGGCTCTCTGAGGACCCTGATGTAAGGGAGGGCTCTCTGGGGACCCTGATGTAAGGAGGGGGCTCTCTGGGGACCCTGATGTAAGGAAGGGACCCTTTGGGAACACTAATGTAAGGAGGGGGCTCTCTGGGGACCCTAATGTGTGGGGGGCTCTGTGGGGACCCTGATGTGGGGTGGGGGGCGCTCTGTGGGGACCCTGATGTGGGGGGAGGCTCTGTGGGGACCCTGATGTGGTGGTGGCTCTATGGGGACCCTGATGTGGGGGGATCTGTGGGGACCCTGAAAGGGGGAATCTGTGGGGACCCTGATGTGAGGGGGCTCTGTGGGGACCTTGGTGTGGGGGGGGTTCTGTGGGTACCCTGATGTGGGGGGGCTCTATGGGGACCCTAATGTGAGGGGGACTCTGTGGGGACCATGATGTGAGGGGGGGCTCTGTGGGGACCCTGATGTGAGGGGGGGCTCTGTGGGGACCCTGGTGTGAGGAGGGGCTCTGTGGGGACCCTGATGTGAGGGGGGGCTCTGTGGGGACCCTGATGTGGGGGGGCTCTGTGGGGGACCCTGATATGAGGGGGGGCTATGTAGTGGACCCTGATGTGAGTGGGGCTCTGTGGGGACCCTCACCTGGGGAGGGCTCTGTGGGGACCCTGATGTAAGGGGGGATCTCTGGGGACCCTGATTTAAGGAAGGGGCTCTCTGGGGACCCTGATGTAAGGAAGGGACCCTCTGGGGACCCTGATGTGAGGGGGGGGCTCTCTGGGGACCCTGATATGAGGGGGTAGGCTCTCTGGGGACCCTGATGTAAGGGGGGGGCTCTCTGGGGATCCTGATGTAAGGTGGGGGCTCTCTGGGGACCCTGATGTAAGGAAGGGACCCTCTGGGGACCCTGATGTAATGAGGGGGCTCTCTGCAGACCCTGATGTGAGGAGGGGGCTCTCTTGGGACCCTGATATAAGGAAGGGACCCTCTGGGGACCCTGATGTAAGGAGGGGACCCTTTGGGAACACTGATGTAAGGAGGGATCTCTCTGGGGACCCTGATGTGTGGGGGGGCTCTCTGGGGACCCTACAGTAAGGAGGGGCTCTCTGGGGGCACTGATGTAAGGAGGGGCTCTCTGGGACCCTGATGTGAGGAGGGGGCTCTCTGGGGACCCTGATGTAAGAAGGGGGATCTGGGGAACCTGATGTGAGGGGGGCTCTCTGGGGACCCTGATGTGAGGGGGAGCTCTCTGTGGACCCTGATGTAAGGAGGGGCTCTCTGGAACCCTGATGTAAGGAGGGGGCTCTCCAGGGACCCTGATGTAAGGGAGGGCTTTCTGGGGACCCTGATGTAAGGAGGGGGCTCTCTGGGACCCTGATGTAAGGAAGGGACCCTTTAGGAACACTGATGTAAGGAGGGAGCTCTCTGGGGACCCTGATGTGTGGGGGGCTCTCTGTGGACTCTAAAGTAAGGAGGGGCTCTCTGCGGGCACTGATGTAAGGAGGGGCTCTCTGGGGACCCTTATGTAAGGAGGGGGCTCTCTGGGGACCCTGATGTAAGGAGGGGGCTCTCTGGGGACCCTAATGTAAGGGGGTCTCTCTGGGGAACCTAATGTAAGGAGGGGGCTCTCTGGGGACCCTGATGTAAGGGGGGCTCTGTGGGGACCTTGATGTAAGGGGGGCTCTCTGGGGATGCTTATGTAAGGCGGGGGCTCTCTGGGGGACCCTGATGCAAGGAACTGACCCTCTGGGGACCCTGATGTGAGGGGGGCTCTCTAGGGATCCTTATGTAAGGAGGAGGCTCTCTGGGGACCCCGATGTAAGGAGGGGGCTCTCTGGGGACCCTGATGTAAGTAGGGGGCTCTCTGGGGAGCCTAATGTGAGGGGGTCTCTCTGTGGAACCTAATGTAAGGAGGGGGCTCTCTGGGGACCCTGATGTAAGGGGGGCTCTCTGGGGACCTTGATGTAAGGGGGGCTCTCTGGGGACGCTTATGTAAGGCGGGGGCTCTCTGGGGGACCCTGATGCAAGGAACTGACCCTCTGGGGACCCTGATGTGAGGGGGGCTCTCTAGGGATCCTTATGTAAGGAGGAGGCTCTCTGGGGACCCTGATGTAAGTAGAGGGCTCTCTGGGGACCCTGATGTGTGGGGGGGCTCTCTGGGGACCCTAAAGTAAGGAGGGGCTCTTTGAGGGCACTGATGTAAGGAGGGGCTCTCTGGGACCCTGATGTGAGGAGGGGGCTCTCTGGGGACCCTGATGTAAGAAGGGGGATCTGGGGAACCTGATGTGAGGGGGGCTCTCTGGGGACCCTGATGTGAGGGGGAGCTCTCTGGGGACCCTGATGTAAGGAGGGGCTCTCTGGAACCCTGATGTAAGGAGGGGGCTCTCCAGGGACCCTGATGTAAGGGAGGGCTTTCTGGGGACCCTGATGTAAGGAGGGGGCTCTCTGGGACCCTGATGTAAGGAAGGGACCCTTTAGGAACATTGATGTAAGGAGGGAGCTCTCTGGGGACCCTGATGTGTGGGGGGCTCTCTGTGGACTCTAAAGTAAGGAGGGGCTCTCTGCGGGCACTGATGTAAGGAGGGGCTCTCTGGGGACCCTTATGTAAGGAGGGGGCTCTCTGGGGACCCTGATGTAAGGAGGGGGCTCTCTGGGGACCCTAATGTAAGGGGGTCTCTCTGGGGAACCTAATGTAAGGAGGGGGCTCTCTGGGGACCCTGATGTAAGGGGGGCTCTCTGGGGACCTTGATGTAAGGGGGGCTCTCTGGGGATGCTTATGTAAGGCGGGGGCTCTCTGGGGGACCCTGATGCAAGGAACTGACCCTCTGGGGACCCTGATGTGAGGGGGGCTCTCTAGGGATCCTTATGTAAGGAGGAGGCTCTCTGGGGACCCTGATGTAAGGAGGGGGCTCTCTGGGGACCCTGATGTAAGTAGGGGGCTCTCTGGGGAGCCTAATGTGAGGGGGGCTCTCTGGGGACCCTGATGTGAGAATGGGCTCTCTGGGGGTACTGATGTAAGGAGGGGGCTCTCTGGGGACCCTGATGTGAGTGGGGATCTCTGGGGACCCTGATATAATGAGCGGGACTCTGGGGACCTTGATTTAAGTGGTTGGGCTCTCTGGGGACCCTGATGTAAGGGGGGCTCTCTGGGGATCCTGATGTAATGAGGGGGGCTCTAGGGATCCATATGTGAGTGGGGGGCTCTCTGGGGACCTTGATGTAAGGAGAGGGGGCTATCTGGGGACCCTGATGTAATAAGGAGGGCTCTGGGATCCCTGATGTAAGGAGGGGGGCTCTCTGGGGACTCTGATTTAACAAGGAGAGCTCTTGGGACCCTGATGTAAGGTGGGGGGCTCTGGGGTCCCTGATGTAAGGAGTGGGGCTCTCTAAGGACCCTGATGTAACAAAGAGCAACTCTGGGGACCCTGATGTAAGGAGGAGGGCTCTGGGGACCCTGATGTAATGAGGGGGGCTCTGGGGATCCTGATGTAATGAGGTGCACTCTGGGGACCCTGATGTAATCATGGGGCTCTGGGGACCCTGATGTAAGAAAGAGAGAGGGCTCTGGGGGCCCTGAAGCATAGGAGGGTGGCTCAGGGGACCTTCATGTAAAAGGGGTGGCTCTGGAGACCCTGGAGTAAGGGGAGGGAGGGTGACTCTGGGGGCCCCGATGTAAGGGGGGTGACTCTGGGGACATAAGGGGGAAGGTTCTTTGGCGTAAGGGGGAGGACTCTGATAACCTGATAAAGAGGGGGGATCAACAAGGGGGCTTGTCCTGACTGCAGCCCTCTATCTGATGTTTTGTCTGATAGACTGGCTTCTGATAAACAGTCCTGCAGTATTCGGTCAGCACATGCAGCCAGTGACTGCAATGCTGATCAGTGTATTCTGACAGTGGGAGAATCCTGCTCTCAGAATATAAAGACACAACAGAGAGGATTTCCCCACTCACCTTGGAATGTGTGGATGGGGAAATGTATTCAGTTTATTTTGTTCGCTTTAATCAGAGTAGGAATAACTGAAACAGACAAACCCCTGTCCTTCAGCACCTGGCTCTCAACAGCCAAGCCGTCAAAGACAGCAATCGTAAAGCAGGATGGAAGATCGGTCCCTGAGACAGCAGATCCTCCCTGAGAGGAAGTAGCCAAGGAGCATCCGCGACCAGCCTGACCAAGTCGGCGTACCAGGCCCGACGAGCCCAGTCTGGAGCCACAAGGATGACTGGAATTCCCTCCGCCTCTTTCGGCAGCAACTTGAGAGGAGGAAAGGCATACAGCAGCTGATAATGCCCCCACGGAGCAACCAGCGCGTCTGCGGCGTCCGCCAGAGGATCGCGGGAGCGGGCTACAAACCTCTGCACCTTCCTGTTGAGTCGAGATGCCAACAGATCCACGTCCGGGGTTCCCCAATGAAGGCACAACTGGTGAAACACCTCTGGATGAAGAGACCATTCCCCTTGATCCAAGGTCTGACGGCTGAGAAAGTCCGCCTGCCAATTTTCCACGCCCGGAATGTGAACTGCGGAAAGACCCGGAAAAAAACGTTCCGCCCAACGAAGAATGCCAGCCACTTCTACGGCCGTCAGAACACTCTTGGTGCCCCCTTGGTGATTGACATAAGCCACGGCCGTGGCATTGTCCGACTAAATCCGAACCGGGCAGCCCTGAAGATGCTCGGTCCAGTGAACCTGGCAAAACCTGATCGCTCTCAGTTCCAACACATTTATCGGCAATCTGGATTCTTCCAGGGACCAGAGCCCCTGAGCAGATAGCCTGCCGAGAATCCCTCCCCACCCAGATAGACTGGCATCCGTGGTGACAATCGTCCAATAGATCGGATGAGAGGACTTCCCCTGACTGAGCATCGGAGACTGAAGCCACCAAACCAGAGGCTCCCTGGTCCGCTCGCTCAGCCGGATGCGATTGTCCAGGGAATCGGGATTCCGGTTCCATTTGAGAAGAATCTCCTTTTGGAGAGTCCGCGTATGAAACTGAGCTTGCAGAGACTCCGCACAGAGGAGGAGGTCGTCCAGGTAGCCCAGAACCGATATGCCCCGCTGCCGCAACAGCGCCAGAACTGGGGCCAAGACCTTTGTAAAAACCCGGGGAGCAGAGGCGAGACCAAAGGGTAACGCCCCAAATTGATAGTGGTCCTCTCCCATAGCAAAGTGCAGAAACCGCTGGTGTCCTGCATAAATGGGAACGTGAAGATAGGCATCCTTGATGTCTATGGACGCCAGAAAATCCCCCTGATGCATGGAGGCCATCACTGTGCGAATGGACTCCACTCCTTGTTGCATCAAGTCCTGCACTGCCCCCAACAGAGCCATTAGGCGATCCGGGGACAGTCGCATATTGGAAGGGAAGAACCGCACCGGTGGAAGCGATCGAAACTCAATCTTGTATCCCGACCGTATGACCTTGTGAACCCATTTGTCTTGAAACCTGGAGAGCCACGGGTCCGGGAACCGGCGAAGACGCCCCCCCACCACTAATATGGGTGGGGGCGCACCTTCAGGTTGAAGCGGTCTTATCTTCAGGTCTGGAAGGAACGTATTTTTGCTTATCAGACCAGGGTCTTTTGAAACCCCCCGGGGGGGGGGGCTTTGGAGGGCTTTGCCTTGTCGCCCGCCCCGGAGGAGCGAAAAAACTTCTTGTGAGCTGAAAAGGAAGGTCCCTGTCTGCGACGAGGTTCCTTACCCTTATTAGCCTGTGGTAGAAAGGTGCTCTTGCCCCCAGTGAGATCCTTGATAATCTCATCCAAGGTATCACCAAACAGGCGATCCCCCTGAAAAGGGAGATCAGTCAAGGCTTTTTTGGAAGCCTGATCCGCCAACCAGCACTTCAACCATAGCATGCGCCGGAGGACCACCGCCGAGATCGACACACGCCCCAGCAATGGAGCAGCGTCCAGTGCGGCATCACAAACAAACTGTAGCCCCTGCACCATTTGCTCCAGCAGCTCCGCCACGGAAGGGGGGAGACTTCTCCCCTCCAGGTCATGGCCTAACAGCTTGGCCCATTCCGTCAACGTCTGTGAAACCAGAGCAATGGTAAACACTGGCCTCAAGGCCGACCCTGCCAGGGAGAATATGGAACGGGACACAGATTCCACCCTACGATCAACTGGATCCCGAAAGGACGGGGAATCCTCCAACGGGATAACAGTAGCCTTATTTAGTCTGGAAACCGGCGGATCCACCGAAGGTGGCACCGTACATTTTTTAAGGAGGGACTCTTCAAACGGGTAGCGCCTAGCAATCCGTTTGGGCATCCCAGGGGGTCATTTTGGATGCACCCACTCCTTCTTAAGGAGGGCTTGCGAGTGCCAAAGGTAACTTCCGTATGAGCTGCATCCGCAGGTCCAACCTCCAGTTTTAGGGTCTCCCGGACAGACACAATCAGTGCGTCCACCAGTGCCTTGTCTTGCGCTATGGCGGAGGCAGAAAGGTCATCCTCACTATCAGAGGAGATGGGGCGCGAGACAGCAGCCCCAGAGGAGGAACCCGCAGCAGCAGCGACTAGCTCAGGATCAGAATCTGAGGCATCAGATGAGACAGGGGTAGGCGGGGGTCGCTTTTTAGCCCCCCGTCCCTGACAGGCCACCTCCATTCGGGACACAAATGACTCCAGGACGGCCGAAAGCGCATCAATGGTGAGCGGAGAATCGGAGGGCCCTGCGGCCACCTCGAGGGGATCAGGTGGGGACACATGTGCAGCAGGATCCATGGCAACACCAGGGGAACCCGTCAGCAAAGTATGACAAAATTGAAAAAAAAACTTTTTTTTTTTTGCAAAATGTCACCCAGCGCTACAGCGCCCCTCAATGAGACAGCGTGCCTCAAGACCCCCGCAGAGAGAGAGAGAGAGACTCCCAAAAGGCTCACCACACGATGCACCAGAGTTCAAAAGGACTGCTCTCAGTGTTGTCTACATGACAAGGAAGTCCTGTGGAGCGATCTTCCCGGGTCTAGAGAGGGGCTCTGCTCCCTCACACGCCCTCAGTAACTCCCACAGCTGCCCAGCTCTGAAAACAAAACGAGCTGGGTGTACCAAGATGGCCGCCCCCATGAGCCACACGATGGGACTCCAGGAAAATGGCGGCCCCGCGCGCTGCAGTGGGAAGGGGGGTCCCCACATCACTAACAGACGATCGATCAGCAGGTAGGCCCTGGGAAGCCAGGGAGGAAGCCCCTCGCACAACAGCCGTCCGCACTGTCGGGACCCCCCGCCCCCTTAGCGGCTTGCACGAACGGCTAGCCACCCCACACACACACAAACAGGGGGGGGATAGGGACACCACAGGGGGGGTGCACAGGGGAACAGAGGGGAACGCAGAGTAGTGTGGGTCCGACCATCCCAGGGAGGGGCCCGGGTCCACCCCAGAGTCAGCCATGAGGAGAAAGGGGGGAAGCATTTACTCACCATACCGGAACAGAGCGGGCGCCACTCCAGACAAAACCCCTCGCCGCCCAGTGGGGGGGGGGGTGTCGGCCAAAGGAGACGCTGCGACTCAGCCGTCGACCTGTCGTATGCGACTCGGTGGGACGTTTAACCCTCGGGCCAGTCACCGTCCAGAAGGGACTATTTCGCGGCCGACCCAGCGCGGAGCTGGGCCTGCACGCGCTCGTAGGCCGGCTGGGGTGACCACTGGTTCTCAGTATCCAGCCCGTCGCCCAGATCCGGCATAATTGCTTGAAGATCTCACAGGAACAACTGGAGAAAAAAGCTAACTAAAAAAAGATTTATCTAAAAAAACTTGCCAGGACCAGAGATCCCAGCAAGGAACTTAGGTCCTTACTCCTGACTAGGCAGAAAAAAAACTGACATCCTATAGCAGGGAAAGAGAGGATATACCCCCTGGGACTGCCCATAGGTGTGGCCAGAACTTTTTTCCTGCCTAGTGTCCTACTCCTGTAGGGGGCAGTATAACCCTACGGATATCAAGATATCAGTCCTGCGTCTGTCAATGAGCGACAGAGAAATACTGAACCATGTATGGCGAGCTTTACTCATGGCCCCTATACTCTATACATTATGATGTTTTGTATGTTACTTACTCCTCCTGACCCCTGCACTCTACACAGTATATTGTACATTACATAGCCCTGGCTAAAGTGTTTATTGTCCCAACAGTTGCAGGTTGTAATAAAGATCTTTTTTAAGGTAGGCTCAGTGATCAGTTTCTGTGCGAAGTAAAGAATATGTGATGGAAACATTGAATTTTTTTAAAAATGATCGTTCATTCTGAGGTTTATATGTGTCTATAAAACGGTTACCTGTGGCACAGTGGTTAGGAGTATTTTGTGGTAGAAGGATTGTGGTATGTGTATGCAGTGTATACAGTGAGTAGGCACAGGTTCTGTTTTATCGCCCCCCTTTAAGCCCTTTCCACTTTTAGCTGGATACACACTTAAAGGAGAAGTACGGGGAAAGCTTGTTTGGTTGTACTTCTATGGATCACAGGAGTGCAGTTCATTTTGCAATACAGTTCTGTAAGCAACAACTTATTTTCTGGCAGTGCCCCTCCCGAGACTAGACTCTGGATCCACCCCTGTCCTGAGTATGGCGATACCACATATGTGGGACTTTGCCACAGCCTGGCCACATACAGAGGCCCAACATGCAAAGAGCACCGTCAGGTGTTCTAGGAGCATAAATTACACATATGATTTCCTAATGACCTATCACACTTTTGAAGGCCCTGGAGCACTAGGACAAGGGAATTACCCACAAAATGACCCCACAAGTTTTTGGACAAAGTTGTCAATTTATAAGATATTTCTAACACATAGCATGAACATAGCAAAAATGACACATCAAAATACATTCTAACTAGACTCTGGATCCACCCCTGTCCTGAGTATGGCGATACCACATATGTGAGACTTTGTCACAGCATAGCCACATACAGAGACCCAACATGCAAGGAGCACCGTCAAGTGTTATTGGAGCATAAATTACACATATAATTTCTTTACAACCAATCACACTTTTGAAGGCCCTGGAACACCAGGACAATGGAAACCCCCACAAAATGACCCTATTTTGGAAAACAAACACCCCAACACATAATCTAGGAGGCATGGGCTGCAGATAGGTACTCAGGTACTTTGATGAGCTGCAGATAGGTACGCAGGTACTCTGATGGGCTGCAGACAGGTACTCAGGTACTCCAATGGGCTTCAGAGAGGTAATCAGGTATTCTAATGGGCTAGAGACAGGTACTCGGGTAATCTGATGGGCTGGAGACAGGTACTTATTTACTCTGGGCTGGAGACAGGTACTCGGGTGCCCTGGGCTGGAGACAGGTACTTGGGTATTCCGGGCTGGAGACAGGTACTTGGGTACTCTGATGGGCTACAGAGAGGTACTCGGGTACTATGATGGGCTGCAGAGAGGTATTCGTGTACTCTGATGGGCTGGAGACAGGTACCCGGATACTTTGATGGGCAGGAGACAGGTACTCAGGTACTCTATTGGGCTGCATATTGTAAGATTCTGGTACCTCTGGTACCCTTATTTTCTATTTTCTTTTCAAATATGCGTCCCACCTTTCTAAATAGGTGGTACGCATACACCTTTAAGACGGATGACGTCATCGCCGAGCGCCGCAGAGCGGCTATTTCAACCGCCGGCGTTCTCTCTCACGTTGTTCGTTCAACCTGCCTGTGTGTCCACATGCTTACAAGCTTGTCTTGCTGCCGGAACCTCCAGCTACTTCTCTTACTTGGAACAGACCGGAACCTCGCTACCGATCCCTGTATCTCGCTACTGGATCACTCCCTTACTACTGGACCCTTCTACTACTAACTTACTAGTGATAAGTACCCCACAGGGGAATCCTCCATAACCTTACTTACACTATCTACCTCTGCACATAAGGACTGTTACTATCTATGCATACTAATTCTATCATCTACACTGTTACATAGATTGCTAGCTCTTGAGTCTACTACCATCTATCCTTGCACTGGGTTAGTCTATCCTGTATTTGTCATCTGCTGTCCTTACAACCTGTTACCATACTCGATTACTAACCTATCTGCATTCTACCTAATACCATCTAATACTCTCCTGAACATTTCTATCAAGTGCTTACCATCTCTGTCACTGTTCACACCTGTCCCTTCAGCACATCATCTCCATACTATCATATACATCCTATCACTCCAGGAACATCTTATTGAGTATGTATATCTGTATGCTGAAGCTGACAGGCCCACAGTGATGAGTCTGGAGAGTTGGATCTGGTTATTCAACACATCTCTACATGACTACTGAGTGGAGATTCTGCAGCTGCAAATCCAGCCTACTACAAAAACGCAGGAGCGTTACAGATTGAATGAACCCTAAAAAATGGATTCAGCAGAATTACCCACTCAAGTGACACAATTAACACAACAAGTAAATGCATTAATGCTTGCTCTTACTGAAGTAAAAGAAGAAAATCAGACTCTGATACAGCAGGTAACCCGTCTTTCACGGCTCACAGCTGCTCAACCCCCTGAACCTAAAATAAACCCTCCCCTAGTGTTTACAGGTGATCGGAAAAAATTTTGTGAATTCAAAAACGCATGTCAATTGCTTTTTTTGTTAAAACCTCGTACATACCCTACTGATCAAATTAAAGTCTGTACCGTTATCTCATACTTAATGGGTGATCCACGGGCCTGGGCAGACTCTCTCTTTGAGAAAAATGATCAGCTTCTCAACTCCTATTCTTTATTCCTAGCGGAACTCGCTAGTTTATATGATGACCCCAACAGGCAGAGTACTGCTGATATTCAATTGAGGGCTTTAAAACAAGGAAGGAGACCTGTAGAAGACTTTGTAGCTGAGTTCAAAAGATGGACCCTTGATTCAGGGTGGAATGACACATCTCTGCGAACTCAATTCAGACTCGGGTTGTCAGAAGCTGTTAAAGACGAGCTCGCCCGAGCGGATTTACCTGGCACCTTGGATGCCTTAATACAACTCAGTATCAACATCGACAGGCGACTGCGTGAAAGAAGGGCTGAAAAAATGGGAATGCCATTGTCTAGTCCTTCTCGGATTTCGGCCGTTGACCCTACTCCCATGGAGGTAGGAACCATACGCCCACCTTTATCAACTACTGAACGAGCCAGAAGAAGATCCAGAAACCTCTGCATGTACTGCGCATCCCCGGATCATTTGATAAGCGTCTGTCCCCTTGTCCGCAAAAATGAGGGTGAGTGTTCACATGTCTTGCTAGGAGGATTAACGACTTCCTTTTCTAACCCCTATCTTTTTGTTCATTTGACATTACAGTGGGACCAGACTAGGATTACCACCAAGGCTATGATCGACACCGGATCTTGTGGAAACTATATTGATACATGTTTTGTTACCTTAAATAAAATACCTATTATTTCAAAACCTAAACCTGTTTCTGTTAGTTTCATTAACGGTATTCCACTATCTTCTGGTCCAATCACCAACCAGACACAAGCACTCCTTGTCACTACTAACGAGTCTCATATGGAGACCACCACTTTTGATATACTATCTTCACCCCATTTTTCTATTATTTTGGGACTCCCCTGGTTACACACACATCAACCAATCATAGATTGGAAAAGACGGACTTTGTCTTTCCCTTCTCACTATTGCGAGATTACGTGTAACCTCCCATCTTTTGGAAAGATCCTGTCTGTGGTGTCAGATGAGATTGCACCACTATGCTATCAGGACCTGTCCGAAGTATTCCTTGAAAAAAATGCTCAAGTGTTGCCTCCCCATAGGGATTATGATTGCACTATTGATCTACTCCCTAACAGCAAATTGCCTTTCGGTCATGTTTATCCTCTTTCTCAGGATGAACTTTCTCATCTCAAGGAATACTTGGATGAGAATTTGACAAAAGGTTTCATCAGACCCTCTACTTCTTCCACAGCTGCAGGTCTTTTCTTTGTCCGCAATAAGGATTCAAGTCTTAGGCCTATTATCGATTATAGGCAATTAAATACGATTACAATAAAGGATCGCTATCCTTTACCGCTCATCCCTGAACTCATTGAACAAGTGCGTGGGGCTACTTACTTCTCTAAATTAGACCTGAAAGGGGCATACAACCTAATCCGAATCCGTGACGGAGATGAGTGGAAAACGGCATTCAGAACCAGATACGGATTATTCGAATATCTTGTGATGCCATTCGGGTTGTGTAATGCTACCGCAGCTTTCCAAAGGTTCATAAACGACATCTTTAGAGACTTACTTGATGTCTGTGTTGTAGTATATCTGGACGATATACTTATCTATTCTCGATCTCTCTCTGAACATATAAAACATGTAAGACTTGTGTTATCCAGATTACTTGCACACAATCTATACGTGAAATTAAAAAAATGCCTATTTCATAAAGAAGAAATATTATTTCTAGGATACATCATATCCAAAACCGGAATTAAGATGGATATGAGCAAGATATCCTGTATTCTGGACTGGCCTATACCAACAACTCGTAAGGCATTACAGCGATTCCTTGGATTTTCAAACTTCTATAGGAAGTTCATCAAGAACTTTTCTGCCATTGTGAGACCTCTCACACAACTGACAAGTATAAAGAAACCATTCAAATGGTCAGAAGAAACAAATCGAGCTTTCTGCTTGTTAAAATCAAGCTTTACTTCTGCTCCCAAACTACGCCATCCAGACCCATCCCTCCAATATATTCTGGAGGTAGATGCGTCAAATATGGCAGTAGGAGCAGTTCTCTCCCAACGACCAACAAATACTTCACCACTCCACCCAGTTGCTTTCTTTTCAAAATCATTAAGCAGCCCAGAGGTGAATTACCCAGTGGGTGAAAAGGAGTTGCTTGCCAAAAAACTGGCACTGGAGAATTGGCGACATCTACTTGAGGGTACCCGGTTACCAATACTCATATATACAGATCATAAAAACCTTCAATACCTCCAGACTAACAAAACTCTCTCCCATCGGCAGGTACGATGGTCATTATTCTTCCTAAGATTCAACTTCTTAGTGACCTACACACCTGCAGACAAAAATAAAAAAGCGGATGCGCTATCACGATTAACCGAAGATAACTGCGCTGAAATCCCTTCTATACCTATAATAACCTATGAACGTATTATTGGGGTTGTTTGTTCCCTGAAGGAAGAGATTTTGCACAGTATAGGATTGGATTCACCTCCACCACAACTAAGTACTGATGCAGAAGGCTTCCTCTACTACAATGACAAACTTTACATACCCCTTACTATGCGCACCAAGATCTTGGAGTTATCACATGATGTGCCCATGGCAGGACATATGGGTATGACGAAAACCCTTAATTTGCTTACTAGGCAGTTTTGGTGGCCTGATATGAAGACGTCTGTACAAAAATTTGTATCTTCAAGTGACATCTGTGCAAAGTCCAAAATTGACACTACAAAACCATCTGGTCTACTCTGCAGTCTACCAATTCCCCAGGTTCCATGGGAGGTTGTATCCTTAGACTTTATAGTAGAACTACCACCTTCTAAAGGATTTAATACCATTCTAGTGTCAGTGGACCACCTGACAAACATGGCACATTTCATCGCTATCCGTAGACTACCTTCATCCAAACAAACAGCAGAACTACTGATGAAACATGTGTTCAAGTTACACGGAATACCAAAGACTCTTTTATCAGACCGTGGTTCACAGTTCATCTCCAAATTTTGGCAAGCTCTTTGTCAAATATTACGGATTGAGCGAAAGCTCACTTCTCCCTACCACCCTCAGACCAACGGACAGACTGAAAGAGTCAACCAGTGTATAGAACAATATCTGCTTTGCTACACATCATACCTACAGGATGATTGGGTGGACCTTCTCCCTCTGGCGGAATTTGCTTATAACAACGCAACCCACAGTACTACTAAGCAAAGTCCGTTCTACTTTAACTATGGGTTTCATCCCACACTTCTTCCATCACGCATCCTACCATCAAGTAACCCAGTAGCCTCAGACTATCTTACCCAAATAAAGGACTCTCTGGGTTTACTTAATACCACTATCTCACACGCCCACAGCCAACAAAAAAGGTACTACGACCTACGTAGAAGACCTTCTCCTCAGTATGCTATTGGGGACCTCGTTTGGCTATCAACAAGAAATTTAAGATTAAAGATCCCTAGCAAAAAGCTTGGACCTTTATTTCTGGGACCCTTCCCAATTAAGAAACTTATTGGAAAAGCTGCAGTACAGCTCACCTTACCAGCAGATCTCAAGATCCATCCCATCTTCCATGTGTCGCTTCTGAAGCCCCATGTTCCTAATCAAGGAATAAGGCCTACCATCTTGCCTCCACCTCCAGTACAAGTTGAAGGCGGAGAAGAATATGAGATTAAGGAGATTTTGGATTCTCGTATCCACAGAGGAAGACTCCAGTATCTCATAAGATGGAAGAACTATGGACCCCAAGACGACACCTGGTTGGATACCACTGATGTTCACGCACCTAGACTTATACGAAGATTTCACTCAAAATACCCGGAGAAACCAGTGCTATAGGCCTTCCGGAGCCGGCCTTAAGGGGGGGGGGGGTACTGTAAGATTCTGGTACCTCTGGTACGCTTATTTTCTATTTTCTTTTCAAATATGCGTCCCACCTTTCTAAATAGGTGGTACGCATACACCTTTAAGACAGATGACGTCTTCGCCGAGTGCCGCAGAGCGGCTATTTCAACCGCCGGCGTTCTCTCTCACGTTGTTCGTTCAACCTGCCTGTGTGTCCACATGCTTACAAGCTTGTCTTGCTGCCGGAACCTCCAGCTACTTCTCTTACTTGGAACAGACCGGAACCTCGCTACCGATCCCTGTATCTCGCTACTGGATCACTCCCTTACTACTGGACCCTTCTACTACTAACTTACTAGTGATAAGTACCCCACAGGGGAATCCTCCATAACCTTACTTACACTATCTACCTCTGCACATAAGGACTGTTACTATCTATGCATACTAATTCTATCATCTGCACTGTTACATAGATTGCTAGCTCTTGAGTCTACTACCATCTATCCTTGCACTGGGTTAGTCTATCCTGTATTTGTCATCTGCTGTCCTTACCACCTGTTACCATACTCGATTACTAACCTATCTGCATTCTACCTAATACCATCTAATACTCTCCTGAACATTTCTATCAAGTGCTTACCATCTCTGTCACTGCTCACACCTGTCCCTTCAGCACATCATCTTCATACTATCATATACATCCTATCACTCCAGGAACATCTTATTGAGTGTGTATATCTGTATGCTGAAGCTGACAGGCCCACAGTGATGAGTCTGGAGAGTTGGATCTGGTTATTCAACACATCTCTACATGACTACTGAGTGGAGATTCTGCAGCTGCAAATCCAGCCTACTACAAAAACGCAGGAGCGTTACACATATAGGTACTCAGGTGCCCTGATGGGCTGGAAACAGGTACTCAGGTATTCTGATGGGCTGTAGATAGGTACTCTGAAGGGTTGTAGACAGGTACTCGGGTACTCTGATGATAGGTACTCGGGTACTCTGATGGGCTGGTGACAGGTACTCGGGTACTCTGATAACAGGTGCTTGGGTACTCTGAGTGCTCAGGTGCTTGGGTACTGGGTGCTGATGGGCTGGTGACAGGTACTTTTTTACGCTGATGACTAGTGTTGAGCGAACACGGACTGTATTATTCGTGTTCGTACCGAATAATTGGATTTTTTGTACCCGAACACGGACACGGACACTTTACTGTATGTTCGGGTAAAAATCCGTGTTCGGTCGTTTTATTTCCGGGTTTTGCATGCTTTGGCGCTCTTTTCATGGCGGGCTTTCAACAGCCAATCAACAATCGTTTAACTGGTGTGCCTTAAGCCATCCCAGCCATGCCTGCAAATGTCTCAGTAGCTGTGATTGGCCGTCTGAAGCATGTGACCAAGTCTTTATAAGTTCGAGGCAGCCGCAGCGGCGTCATTATGCTGCTTAGATTCAGGGACAGAGCACACATCAACGTGCTGGCTGCTGATTAGGGAAAGATAGGCAGGAAAAAACCATTTGTGTCCGGATAGAATTGAGGGACAGGTCGGAGTGTTTAGGCAGGGCGAGTTGTAGGCATTTTAGGGATAGAGTCTGCTGAATTATATAGGGTCAGTGTCTTCTACAAACTACAATCGATATTGCTGTGTGGGGGGTGGGGTCTGCACTCAATCCTGATCTACGATCTCTTCTCAATCCTGTTAGGGACAGAGTCTGCTGAATTTTAGGGAAACTGTGTTCTACAAACTACAATCGATATTGCTGTGTGGTGTGGGATTGGAGATAGGCAGGTGTCAGTGATCCACATCCATTTTTCTGTGTGTGAGCTGCAGTGAACACAATCTTTTTGGGCTGCAGTGAACACAATCTTTTTGGGCTGCAGTGAACACAATCTTTTTGGGCTGCAGTGAACACAATCTTTTTGGGCTGCAGTGAACACAATCTTTTTGGGCTGCAGTGAACACAATCTTTTTGGGGTGCAGTGAACAAAATCTTTTTGGGGTGCAGTGAACACAATCCTTTTTGGTGTGCAGTGAACACAATCTTTGTGGGGTGCAGTGAACAAAATCCTTTGTGGGGTGCAGTGAACACAATCTTTTTGGGGTGCAGTGAACAAAATCCTTTTTGGGGTGCAGTGAACAACATCCTTTTTGGGGTGCAGTGAACACAATCTTTTTGGGGTGCAGTGAACAAAATCCTTTGTGGGGTGCAGTGAACACAATCTTTTTGGGGTGCAGTGAACACAATCTTTTTGGGGTGGAGTGAACAACATCCTTTTTGGGGTGCAGTGAACAAAATCCTTTTTGGGGTGCAGTGAACAAAATCATTTTTGGGGTGCAGTGAACACAATCTTTTTGGGGTGCAGTGAACACAATCTTTGTGGGGTGCAGTGAACACAATCTTTTTGGGGTGGAGTGAACAACATCCTTTTTGGGGTGCAGTGAACAACATCCTTTTTGGGGTGCAGTGAACACAATCTTTTTGGGGTGCAGTGAACACAATCTTTGTGGGGTACAGTGAACACAATCTTTGTGGGGTGCAGTGAACACAATCTTTGGGGGGTACAGTGAACACAATCTTTGTGAGGTGCAGTGAACACAATCTTTGTGGGGTGCAGTGAACACAATCATTGTGGGGTGCAGTGAACTCAATCTTTGTGGGGTACAGTGAACACAATCTCATACTGAAGGTTTGAGGGTGCTGCCTGTTCCATACTCCCCCTACTCCTCATCTAGCCTTTTAGGGGTACAAACAATAGTAATTGGGGCCTAGTGTGGTTGTGTACGTGTGATATACATACACTTTTTTGGGATCATATTTTCTATTCCGCTATTTAATCAAAAACCTTTGGGGATCAGTTAAATTGGGGGATAGTCTGTGTTGGTACGTGTGAGAGAGATCCACCTTTCCAAGTTGTTGGGGTTCATCTCATACTTCTGAAGGTTTGAGGGTGCTGCCTGTTCCATACTCCCCCTACTCCTAGCCTTTTAGGGGTACAAACAATAGTAATTGGGGCCTAGTGTGGTTGTGTACGTGTGATATACATACACTTTTTTGGGATCATATTTTCTATTCCGCTATTTAATCAAAAACCTTTGGGGATCAGTTAAATTGGGGGATAGTCTGTGTTGGTACGTGTGAGAGAGATCCACCTTTCCAAGTTGTTGGGGTTCATCTCATACTTCTGAAGGTTTGAGGGTGCTGCCTGTTCCATACTCCCCCTACTCCTAGCCTTTTAGGGGTACAAACAATAGTAATTGGGGCCTAGTGTGGTTGTGTACGTGTGATATACATACACTTTTTTGGGATCATATTTTCTATTCCGCTATTTAATCAAAAACCTTTGGGGATCAGTTAAATTGGGGGATAGTCTGTGTTGGTACGTGTGAGAGAGATCCACCTTTCCAAGTTGTTGGGGTTCATCTCATACTTCTGAAGGTTTGAGGGTGCTGCCTGTTCCATACTCCCCCTACTCCTAGCCTTTTAGGGGTACAAACAATAGTAATTGGGGCCTAGTGTGGTTGTGTACGTGTGATATACATACACTTTTTTGGGATCATATTTTCTATTCCGCTATTTAATCAAAAACCTTTGGGGATCAGTTAAATTGGGGGATAGTCTGTGTTGGTACGTGTGAGAGAGATCCACCTTTCCAAGTTGTTGGGGTTCATCTCATACTTCTGAAGGTTTGAGGGTGCTGCCTGTTCCATACTCCCCCTACTCCTAGCCTTTTAGGGGTACAAACAATAGTAATTGGGGCCTAGTGTGGTTGTGTACGTGTGATATACATACACTTTTTTGGGATCATATTTTCTATTCCGCTATTTAATCAAAAACCTTTGGGGATCAGTTAAATTGGGGGATAGTCTGTGTTGGTACGTGTGAGAGAGATCCACCTTTCCAAGTTGTTGAGGTTCATCTCATACTTCTGAAGGTTTGAGGGTGCTGCCTGTTCCATACTCCCCCTACTCCTAGCCTTTTAGGGGTACAAACAATAGTAATTGGGGCCTAGTGTGGTTGTGTACGTGTGATATACATACACTTTTTTGGGATCATATTTTCTATTCCGCTATTTAATCAAAAACCTTTGGGGATCAGTTAAATTGGGGGATAGTCTGTGTTGGTACGTGTGAGAGAGATCCACCTTTCCAAGTTGTTGGGGTTCATCTCATACTTCTGAAGGTTTGAGGGTGCTGCCTGTTCCATACTCCCCCTACTCCTAGCCTTTTAGGGGTACAAACAATAGTAATTGGGGCCTAGTGTGGTTGTGTACGTGTGATATACATACACTTTTTTGGGATCATATTTTCTATTCCGCTATTTAATCAAAAACCTTTGGGGATCAGTTAAATTGGGGGATAGTCTGTGTTGGTACGTGTGAGAGAGATCCACCTTTCCAAGTTGTTGAGGTTCATCTCATACTTCTGAAGGTTTGAGGGTGCTGCCTGTTCCATACTCCCCCTACTCCTAGCCTTTTAGGGGTACAAACAATAGTAATTGGGGCCTAGTGTGGTTGTGTACGTGTGATATACATACACTTTTTTGGGATCATATTTTCTATTCCGCTATTTAATCAAAAACCTTTGGGGATCAGTTAAATTGGGGGATAGTCTGTGTTGGTACGTGTGAGAGAGATCCACCTTTCCAAGTTGTTGGGGTTCATCTCATACTTCTGAAGGTTTGAGGGTGCTGCCTGTTCCATACTCCCCCTACTCCTAGCCTTTTAGGGGTACAAACAATAGTAATTGGGGCCTAGTGTGGTTGTGTACGTGTGATATACATACACTTTTTTGGGATCATATTTTCTATTCCGCTATTTAATCAAAAACCTTTGGGGATCAGTTAAATTGGGGGATAGTCTGTGTTGGTACGTGTGAGAGAGATCCACCTTTCCAAGTTGTTGGGGTTCATCTCATACTTCTGAAGGTTTGAGGGTGCTGCCTGTTCCATACTCCCCCTACTCCTAGCCTTTTAGGGGTACAAACAATAGTAATTGGGGCCTAGTGTGGTTGTGTACGTGTGATATACATACACTTTTTTGGGATCATATTTTCTATTCCGCTATTTAATCAAAAACCTTTGGGGATCAGTTAAATTGGGGGATAGTCTGTGTTGGTACGTGTGAGAGAGATCCACCTTTCCAAGTTGTTGGGGTTCATCTCATACTTCTGAAGGTTTGAGGGTGCTGCCTGTTCCATACTCCCCCTACTCCTAGCCTTTTAGGGGTACAAACAATAGTAATTGGGGCCTAGTGTGGTTGTGTACGTGTGATATACATACACTTTTTTGGGATCATATTTTCTATTCCGCTATTTAATCAAAAACCTTTGGGGATCAGTTAAATTGGGGGATAGTCTGTGTTGGTACGTGTGAGAGAGATCCACCTTTCCAAGTTGTTGGGGTTCATCTCATACTTCTGAAGGTTTGAGGGTGCTGCCTGTTCCATACTCCCCCTACTCCTAGCCTTTTAGGGGTACAAACAATAGTAATTGGGGCCTAGTGTGGTTGTGTACGTGTGATATACATACACTTTTTTGGGATCATATTTTCTATTCCGCTATTTAATCAAAAACCTTTGGGGATCAGTTAAATTGGGGGATAGTCTGTGTTGGTACGTGTGAGAGAGATCCACCTTTCCAAGTTGTTGAGGTTCATCTCATACTTCTGAAGGTTTGAGGGTGCTGCCTGTTCCATACTCCCCCTACTCCTAGCCTTTTAGGGGTACAAACAATAGTAATTGGGGCCTAGTGTGGTTGTGTACGTGTGATATACATACACTTTTTTGGGATCATATTTTCTATTCCGCTATTTAATCAAAAACCTTTGGGGATCAGTTAAATTGGGGGATAGTCTGTGTTGGTACGTGTGAGAGAGATCCACCTTTCCAAGTTGTTGGGGTTCATCTCATACTTCTGAAGGTTTGAGGGTGCTGCCTGTTCCATACTCCCCCTACTCCTAGCCTTTTAGGGGTACAAACAATAGTAATTGGGGCCTAGTGTGGTTGTGTACGTGTGATATACATACACTTTTTTGGGATCATATTTTCTATTCCGCTATTTAATCAAAAACCTTTGGGGATCAGTTAAATTGGGGGATAGTCTGTGTTGGTACGTGTGAGAGAGATCCACCTTTCCAAGTTGTTGGGGTTCATCTCATACTTCTGAAGGTTTAAGGGTGCTGCCTGTTCCATACTCCCCCTACTCCTAGCCTTTTAGGGGTACAAACAATAGTAATTGGGGCCTAGTGTGGTTGTGTACGTGTGATATACATACACTTTTTTGGGATCATATTTTCTATTCCGCTATTTAATCAAAAACCTTTGGGGATCAGTTAAATTGGGGGATAGTCTGTGTTGGTACGTGTGAGAGAGATCCACCTTTCCAAGTTGTTGGGGTTCATCTCATACTTCTGAAGGTTTGAGGGTGCTGCCTGTTCCATACTCCCCCTACTCCTAGCCTTTTAGGGGTACAAACAATAGTAATTGGGGCCTAGTGTGGTTGTGTACGTGTGATATACATACACTTTTTTGGGATCATATTTTCTATTCCGCTATTTAATCAAAAACCTTTGGGGATCAGTTAAATTGGGGGATAGTCTGTGTTGGTACGTGTGAGAGAGATCCACCTTTCCAAGTTGTTGAGGTTCATCTCATACTTCTGAAGGTTTGAGGGTGCTGCCTGTTCCATACTCCCCCTACTCCTAGCCTTTTAGGGGTACAAACAATAGTAATTGGGGCCTAGTGTGGTTGTGTACGTGTGATATACATACACTTTTTTGGGATCATATTTTCTATTCCGCTATTTAATCAAAAACCTTTGGGGATCAGTTAAATTGGGGGATAGTCTGTGTTGGTACGTGTGAGAGAGATCCACCTTTCCAAGTTGTTGGGGTTCATCTCATACTTCTGAAGGTTTGAGGGTGCTGCCTGTTCCATACTCCCCCTACTCCTAGCCTTTTAGGGGTACAAACAATAGTAATTGGGGCCTAGTGTGGTTGTGTACGTGTGATATACATACACTTTTTTGGGATCATATTTTCTATTCCGCTATTTAATCAAAAACCTTTGGGGATCAGTTAAATTGGGGGATAGTCTGTGTTGGTACGTGTGAGAGAGATCCACCTTTCCAAGTTGTTGGGGTTCATCTCATACTTCTGAAGGTTTGAGGGTGCTGCCTGTTCCATACCCCCCCTACTCCTCATCTAGCCTTTTAGGGGTACAAACAATAGTAATTGGGGCCTAGTGTGGTTGTGTACGTGCGAGATACATACACTTTTTTTGATCATATTTCCTATTCCGCTATTCAATAAAAACCTTTGAGGATCAATTGAATTGCGGGATAGTCTGTGTCGGTACGTGTGAGAGAGATCCACCTTTCCAAGTTGTTGGGGTTCATCTCATACTTCTGAAGGTTTGAGGGTGCTGCCTGTTCCATACCCCCCCTACTCCTCATCTAGCCTTTTAGGGGTACAAACAATAGTAATTGGGGCCTAGTGTGGTTGTGTACGTGCGAGATACATACACTTTTTTTGATCATATTTCCTATTCCGCTATTCAATAAAAACCTTTGAGGATCAATTGAATTGCGGGATAGTCTGTGTCGGTACGTGTGAGAGAGATCCACCTTTCCAAGTTGTTGGGGTTCATCTCATACTTCTGAAGGTTTGAGGGTGCTGCCTGTTCCATACCCCCCCTACTTCTCATCTAGCCTTTTAGGGGTACAAACAATAGTAATTGGGGCCTAGTGTGGTTGTGTACGTGCGAGATACATACACTTTTTTTGATCATATTTCCTATTCCGCTATTCAATAAAAACCTTTGAGGATCAATTGAATTGCGGGATAGTCTGTGTCGGTACGTGTGAGAGAGATCCACCTTTCCAAGTTGTTGGGGTTCATCTCATACTTCTGAAGGTTTGAGGGTGCTGCCTGTTCCATACCCCCCCTACTCCTCATCTAGCCTTTTAGGGGTACAAACAATAGTAATTGGGGCCTAGTGTGGTTGTGTACGTGCGAGATACATACACTTTTTTTGATCATATTTCCTATTCCGCTATTCAATAAAAACCTTTGAGGATCAATTGAATTGCGGGATAGTCTGTGTCGGTACGTGTGAGAGAGATCCACCTTTCCAAGTTGTTGGGGTTCATCTCATACTTCTGAAGGTTTGAGGGTGCTGCCTGTTCCATACCCCCCCTACTCCTCATCTAGCCTTTTAGGGGTACAAACAATAGTAATTGGGGCCTAGTGTGGTTGTGTACGTGCGAGATACATACACTTTTTTTGATCATATTTCCTATTCCGCTATTCAATAAAAACCTTTGAGGATCAATTGAATTGCGGGATAGTCTGTGTCGGTACGTGTGAGAGAGATCCACCTTTCCAAGTTGTTGGGGTTCATCTCATACTTCTGAAGGTTTGAGGGTGCTGCCTGTTCCATACCCCCCCTACTCCTCATCTAGCCTTTTAGGGGTACAAACAATAGTAATTGGGGCCTAGTGTGGTTGTGTACGTGCGAGATACATACACTTTTTTTGATCATATTTCCTATTCCGCTATTCAATAAAAACCTTTGAGGATCAATTGAATTGCGGGATAGTCTGTGTCGGTACGTGTGAGAGAGATCCACCTTTCCAAGTTGTTGGGGTTCATCTCATACTTCTGAAGGTTTGAGGGTGCTGCCTGTTCCATACCCCCCCTACTCCTCATCTAGCCTTTTAGGGGTACAAACAATAGTAATTGGGGCCTAGTGTGGTTGTGTACGTGCGAGATACATACACTTTTTTTGATCATATTTCCTATTCCGCTATTCAATAAAAACCTTTGAGGATCAATTGAATTGCGGGATAGTCTGTGTCGGTACGTGTGAGAGAGATCCACCTTTCCAAGTTGTTGGGGTTCATCTCATACTTCTGAAGGTTTGAGGGTGCTGCCTGTTCCATACCCCCCCTACTCCTCATCTAGCCTTTTAGGGGTACAAACAATAGTAATTGGGGCCTAGTGTGGTTGTGTACGTGCGAGATACATACACTTTTTTTGATCATATTTCCTATTCCGCTATTCAATAAAAACCTTTGAGGATCAATTGAATTGCGGGATAGTCTGTGTCGGTACGTGTGAGAGAGATCCACCTTTCCAAGTTGTTGGGGTTCATCTCATACTTCTGAAGGTTTGAGGGTGCTGCCTGTTCCATACCCCCCCTACTCCTCATCTAGCCTTTTAGGGGTACAAACAATAGTAATTGGGGCCTAGTGTGGTTGTGTACGTGCGAGATACATACACTTTTTTTGATCATATTTCCTATTCCGCTATTCAATAAAAACCTTTGAGGATCAATTGAATTGCGGGATAGTCTGTGTCGGTACGTGTGAGAGAGATCCACCTTTCCAAGTTGTTGGGGTTCATCTCATACTTCTGAAGGTTTGAGGGTGCTGCCTGTTCCATACCCCCCCTACTCCTCATCTAGCCTTTTAGGGGTACAAACAATAGTAATTGGGGCCTAGTGTGGTTGTGTACGTGCGAGATACATACACTTTTTTTGATCATATTTCCTATTCCGCTATTCAATAAAAACCTTTGAGGATCAATTGAATTGCGGGATAGTCTGTGTCGGTACGTGTGAGAGAGATCCACCTTTCCAAGTTGTTGGGGTTCATCTCATACTTCTGAAGGTTTGAGGGTGCTGCCTGTTCCATACCCCCCGTACTCCTCATCTAGCCTTTTAGGGGTACAAACAATAGTAATTGGGGCCTAGTGTGGTTGTGTACGTGCGAGATACATACACTTTTTTTGATCATATTTCCTATTCCGCTATTCAATAAAAACCTTTGAGGATCAATTGAATTGCGGGATAGTCTGTGTCGGTACGTGTGAGAGAGATCCACCTTTCCAAGTTGTTGGGGTTCATCTCATACTTCTGAAGGTTTGAGGGTGCTGCCTGTTCCATACTCCCCCTACTCCTCATCTAGCCTTTTAGGGGTACAAACAATAGTAATTGGGGCCTAGTGTGGTTGTGTACGTGTGATATACATACACTTTTTTTGGATCATATTTTCTATTCCGCTATTCAATAAAAACCTTTCTAGGGCAAGATCTTAAATTACAGAAATATGAGGAGACCGTCAAATAAGGGCCGTGGCCTGGGTCGTGGTGCTGCTGGTAGAGCTCCTGTTGCAAGGAGAGGACATGGTCGATCTGTGCCAGCTACACGCACAAGTGAAACACCTTCCTCAAGTGTGAGTAGGCGACAGAACCTGCATCAGTATTTGGTAGGGCATCAAACGCCCCTAGAAGTGATGAGGCCAGAACAAGTTGAGGCGATAGTAGATTGGTTTGCTGCTGACAGTGCCTCCAGTTCCTTCACATTGTCTCCCACCCAGTCTACTGCAGAAAGGTCAGAGTTGGCACCTGCAGCCAATGTCCAACCGTCTTTCACCTCACCCCCTTGCAAATCAGGCCAGCAGTCTGAGCCCCAAGCCATACAGCAGTCTCTTATTCTTTTTGAGGACTCTGTCAGCAGGGTTTCCCAGGGCCATCCACCTAGCCCTGCCCCAGAAGTGGAAGAGATTGAGTGCAGCGATGCCCAACCACTTATTTCTCAAGATGAGTACATGCAAGGATCATCGCAGCACGTCTCCGATGATGACGAAACGCAGGTGCCAACTGCTGCGGCGTTTAGCATTGTGGAGACCGACAAGGAGGGCAGGGGTGAAGACTGGGTGGAAGATGATGTGGAGGACGATGAGGTCCTCGACCCCACATGGAATGAACGTCATGCAGGTGAACTGAGTAGTTTGGAGGAAGAGGCGGTGGTCGCACAGAGCCACCAGCACAGCAGAAGAGGGAGCAGGGTGCAGAAGCGGAGCGGCCGTGCCCTAGACACTACGCCCGCTACTGCCCAACGCAGCAAGGGAACGAGCGCACCAAAGTCAGCTCAAAGGAGTTCTCTAGCGTGGAAGTTCTTTAGAAAATGTGCTGATGACAGGACACGAGTGGTTTGCACCCTGTGCAATCAGAGCTTGAAGCGAGGCATGAACCTTCTCAACCTGAGCACAACCTGCATGATCAGGCATCTAAGTGCAAAGCACGAGCTGCAGTGGAGTACACACCTTCAAAACCAAGAAACGTCTCTGGCTCATCCTGCTTCCTCTTCTGCTGCAGTCTCGGCCGCTCCAGCCACATCTGTAGTGATACCGGCACCTGCCACCCCGCAAACAGACGATCTGTCAGCAACACCACCACCTGGGTCACCAACAACCATCTCCACAATGTCCCGTGGAAGCGTTCAGCTTTCCATCTCCCAAACACTTGAGAGGAAGAGGAAGTACCCCCCTACCCACCCGCGATCCCTGGCCCTGAATGCCAGCATTTCAAAATTATTGGCCTTTGAAATGCTGTCATTCCGTCTGGTGGAGACGCACAGTTTTAAAAACCTTATGTCGGTGGCTGTCCCACAGTACGTCGTGCCCAGCCGCCACTACTTTTCCAGGCAAGCCATCCCTTCCCTGCACAACCAAGTGGGGGAAAAAATCAGGTGTGCACTGCGCAACGCCATCTGTGCCAAGGTCCACCTAACTACGGATACGTGGACCAGTAAGCACGGTCAGGGGCGTTATATCTCCCTAACGGCACACTGGGTAAATGCAGTGGCGGATGGGCCTGAGGCGGATAGCAATTTGGCGCATGTCCTTCCACCACCGAGGATTGCAGGGCGCTTCAGTTTGCCTCCTGTTCCTAACTCCTCCTACTCCGCTTCCTCATCCTCTACCGCCTCCTCATCCGGACAGCGTAACACCTTCACCACCAACTTCAGCACGGCCAGGGGTAAACGACAGCAGGCAGTTTTACAACTTGCCTGTTTGGGGGACAAACCACACACCGCGCAGGAGTTGTGGAGGAGCATGGAACAGCAGACAAATGAGTGGTTGCTGCCAGCGAGCCTCAAGCCCGGCCTGGTGGTGTGCGATAACGGGCGAAATCTCATAGCAGCTCTGGGCCTAGCCGGTTTGACGCACATCCCTTGCCTGGCGCATGTGCTGAATTTGGTGGTGCAGAGGTTCCTTAAAAACTACCCCGATATGTCAGAGCTGCTGCAGAAAGTGCGGGCCGTTTGTGCGCACTTTCGGCGTTCTCACCCTGCTGCTGCTCGCCTGGCAGCGCTGCAGGGTAACTTCGGCCTTCCCGCTCACCGCCTCATATGTGACGTGCCCACAAGGTGGAACTCCACCTTGCACATGCTGGAAAGACTGTGCGAGCAGCAGCAGGCCATAGTGGAGTTTCAGCTGCAGCACGCACGCGTGAGTCGCTCTGCGGAACAGCACCACTTCACCACCAATAACTGGGCCTCCATGCGAGACCTGTGTGCCTTGTTGCGCTGTTTTGAGTACTCCACCAACGTGGCAATGACGCCGTTCTCAGCTTAACTATCCCACTTCTATGCCTCCTTGAAAAAACAATTCGGGCGATGATGGAAGAGGATGTGGCACAGGATGAGGAGGAGGAGGAGGATGAAGAGGTAACATTTCCAAGGCTTTCAGGGCAGTCATTCGCAAGGGGCTCCGAGGGTGGGTTCCTGCACACGCAAACGCCAGGGACGCAATTGTCCAGCAGGGGCACAGTTCTGGAGGATGAGGAGGATGAGGAGGAGGAGGAGCTGGAGGAGGAGATGGAACCATGTTCACAGCAGGGTGGCACCCAGGCCAGCTCATGGCCATCACTGGTGCGTGGCTGGGGGGATACAGAGGACACGGACCATACACCTCCCACAGAGGACAGCCTTTCGTTGCCTCTGGGCAGCCTGGCACACATGAGCGATTACATGCTGCAGTGTCTCCACAACGACCGCCGAGTTGCCCACATTCTAACTTGTGCTGATTACTGGGTGGCCACGCTGCTGGATCCCCGTTACAAGGACAACGTACCGTCCTTAATTCACTCAC
The DNA here is from genome assembly GCF_965119305.1 of Pelophylax lessonae. NCBI lineage: Eukaryota > Metazoa > Chordata > Amphibia > Anura > Ranidae > Pelophylax > Pelophylax lessonae. The sequence continues at coordinate 359,047,651 of NC_138770.1, forward strand.
TGGAGCGCGATCGCAAGATGCGCGAGTACAAGCGCACGCTGGTAGACGCCATGCTGCTGGCATTCCCATCTGACAGCGGGGCCACAGTGGAAGCACAAGGCAGAGGAGGAGGAGGAGGAGGTCGCCAACGCAACCAGGGCACCGCCAGCACCTCAGAAGGCAGGGTTAGCATGGCCGAAATGTGGAAAAGCTTTGTCAGCACGCCACAACAAACAGCAGCACCAGCAGCTCAGATGGAACGTCTTAGCAGGAGGCAGCATTTTACCAACATGGTGGAGCAGTATGTGTGCACACGCCTACATGTAGTGAATGACGGGTCTGCCCCCTTCAACTTCTGGGTCTCCAAATTGGGCACATGGCCTGAGCTTGCCCTTTACGCCTTGGAGGTGCTGGCGTGCCCTGCAGCCAGTGTATTATCTGAACGGGTATTTAGCACGGCTGGGGGCGTTATAACAGACAAGCGCAGCCGCCTGTCCAGAGACAATGTGGACAAGCTCACGTTCATTAAAATGAACCAGGCATGGATCCCACGGGACTTTTCCGTACCTTATGCAGAATAGCAATGGATACCGACCTTACCCACCCATTGTTCCATTTTTGCTCTTTCTCACTCTTTTGGGGTGTACCCTCATTTAAAATTTGTGAAAAGAAGCAGTGTTGGCTACCTCGTCCTCCTCCTCAGGGCCAGATTAATGTAGGGGCTATTGGAGCTGCAGCTCCAGGCCCCTACCTTTTATATAGGCCCCGGGTTGGCCATATTCACTGTTACCGCTCTTCTGTCACTTGTAAACACAGAAGTCTGGCTTCTATGCTCGCTTCCCCAGGCAGCACCCTCAGAACCTCCCCACACAGCGTGAAGGCCGGACAAGGAGGGACAGTTGGCGATGCATGGATGTGTTTATGGGCTTCAGAGACAGCATCCCATGTTGAATTAGGCATGCATGGCTGCACCCTTCCTCCTCTGGGTGCATGGCAAGGCACGGCCCTAAGGCCCTTCAAAATCCTCAGCACCAAGCCCATGATGCTGTTAATCCGGCCCTGGTCCTCCTCCACCGCCGCTTCCACCTACACCGCCCATAGGTGTGCGCAGCCTATTGCATTAAGGTGTGCACCCCAAAGTTGAAATACACATGCATGTGTTTGCCAGCAGGGAGAGTAATGTATCGGGGCCATGTACCTGTAGGCAAGGAGAAATAGAGCAGAGCAGGTCCCAGGGAGATCTTTCCCATCTCCTCACTGGCAATGCTATGTGCCCTAGGTGATTAGGGTGTGCCCAGGCACACCCAGCACACCCTGTGCGCACGCCTATGTCACCGCCACATCCACCACCACCTCAACCTCCCTCCTACTCCATATGGGCCTCGTCCTTCAGAGATGAAGAAGAACATTGTTTTATTTTTCTGTTTTTTTTTGTTGTTTTAAGTTATTTCCCTATCCACATTTGTTTGCAGAGCACTTGCCATGCTCTTAATTACGTTTTGCTGCCATTTGCAGCACTCTAGCCCTTTCCTTTGGTGTTTTAGAGCCATTTTAGTGCCTTAAAGTTCGGGTCCCCATTGACTTCAATGGGGTTCGGTGTCCGGGAAAAGTTCGGTAAAAGTCCGGGACACGGACCCGGACTTTTTTTTAAAGTTCGGCCGAACCCGTCGAACACGGACATCTAGGTGTCCGCTCAACCCTACTGATGACATGTTCTCGGGTACTCTGATGGTCTGCAGAGAGGTACTTGGGTACTCTGATGGGCTGCTGAGAGGTAATTGGGTTCTCTGATGGGGTGGAGACAGGTACTCAGGTACTCTGGGCTGGAAACAGGTACTCGGGTACTCTGATGGGATACAGAGAGGTACTTGGGTACTTTGATGGGCTGGTGGCAGGTACTCGGGTACTCCAATGACAGATACTCGGGTACTCTGATGACAGGTACTCGGGTACTCTTATGACAGGCACTCAGAGTACCCAAGTACCTGTCATCAGAGTACCTGAGTATCTGTCATCAGAGTACCCAAGTACCTGTCACCAGCCCATCAGAGTACCCGAGTACCTGTCATCAGAGTACCTGTCATCAGAGTACCAGAGTACCTGTCACCAGCCCATCAGAGTACCCGAGTACCTGTCATCAGAGTACCTGATGGGCTGGGGACAGGTACTTGGGTACTCTGATAGGCTGGTGACATGTACTTTGATGGACTAGTGAAAGGTACTTTGATGGGTTTGTGACAGGTACTCTTTATTGGGGGGAGGGGGGCAATCAGTGCACTGTGATCTGTAACTAGCTGTTACCGCAATCTCCTCCTCACATAGGATCAGTGTATGAGGAGGAGTACACGGTGACAGCTAGATACTCTGTTGACATTCTGTGACCGGCTGTGATTGGACACAGCCGGTCAAGTGGTCAGTGACACTCTCCATCCCCGATCGCTGCTCTCCGCGCCCCTGGGGGGTGCGCAGGAGCGACGTGAACGGGGAAAGTGCACGTGGCCGGCTGTGATTGGACACAGCCGGTCACATGGTAAAGAGACATTTACCATTGGCTGTTTACACTGATCAAAGATGGGCTGTGTCCCAACGGAGACACCGCATCCCCGATCGCTGCTCCGCGCTCTGTGTATGAAGAATCATACACTTACTATCATTTTAAACAGGACAAAATATAGCACCTTTTTATCTATAGTAACATACAAATTTTAAAATCTAACATTAATCAAAGTTGAATTTTTTATTTGAGTTTTGTCGTATCTATTTGTCTATAGATTGTATAGAAAATAAAATATTTTCGCAAGACAGTAGGCTCTATTCACAAAGCAGTATCCTAGCGCATCAGAGTATGCACAGCATTTTTCAAAAAATGTTTTGCCATACACTAAGAACGCTACTAAAATACTGCATGCGCAATTTCATATAGTCAAGTGATATTTTAGTAGTGAAAGCCTACACTAATTTACCACTGGCGGTAGCCGGCATCCCTAACAAACAGTGTAAATTGCTGGTTGTTAAGGAGCAAAAAAAGGTGTAGTGTAAATAAACACAGTAGGCAATCCTTGGCAAGCCCTATAGTAAAAAAACAAGAATTTTAAAAAATTGTCCCCCGGTATAGATCCAACATCAATCATGATGAACGCCAGCTGCCGACCCGAAAAAGAAAATGCTCTTCCCCTGATGAAGGCTCCCTCTGAATGACAGCTCCAACGCCTCCCGCCACTAAATAAACTGACGGTATTCCCACGGTCGGTGATGTCACAAGAGGTGGAGCCACCAGTGATGTCACCGGTTGACCACACCCCTTTGTTTATTTAGCTGCAGGAGGCAGCAAAGCTGTCATTCAGCAGGAGTCTTCATCAGGAGCTGAGCTTTTTTTCCTTTTTCGGGTCAGTGGCCTGCATTTATCATTATTGACGTTGGATCTATACCGGGGGGGACATTTTTTTTATTTTTGTTTTTTTTTAAAAAGGACTTGTCAAAGATTGTGTTTATTTACACTACACTTTTTTGTAGGGGTACTATGCACCCCATACTATGAACCCTGTGTTAAAAGGGGCTTTCAGATTCTGATAAGCCCCCTGCCTGCAGACCCCCGCAACCACCGGCCAGGGTTGTGGGGAAGAGGACCTTGTTCCTATCAAAGCACCCCCCCCCCATATGTTTAGGGCATGTGGCCTGGTATGGTTCAGAAAAGGGGGGATGCTCGCTCAATCTCCTCCCTTTCCTGACCTGCTGGGCTGCATGCTCAGGTGAGGGTTTGATATGGATTTTTTCCTTTTTTAAAAAAAAATTTTGGTGTGGGGGTTACTCTCAAAATCCATACCAGACCCAAAGGGCCTGGTATGGATATTTATTTATTTCCTTCTGTGAAATGAGTTTTAATGTCTTTTCATGTGGTATTCACTAAGCGTTTTCAGCGTTTTGCAGTAAATACCGCAAAATGCTATAGTGAATTGACAGTTTCAAGATCGCATGCGATAGTTAGGCAAAATCTGTCTGGACACCTACATATCAGCTGCAATCTGGTTCTGTGAATGGAGTCCAGTATCCTCAAAAGAAAACTGCTGTGCCCTGTAGTCCAGGAGGCAGAGTAGTTATTAACAGGTTCAAGCATCAGTAAAACAGGTGCAGACTTTTGAGTATATCATAACAGGAAAAGGTAATGGAACTCATTTGTACATAGTAAAGAAAGTATTATACATGTAACAGCTGTAAATAGTGACATCTATGTGTCAGAGGTAAAAATGCTGCACACAGAATCTGGTACAGCTTTGCTAGGTAACTAATCAGCTTCTAACTTCAGCTTGTTCTATTAACCACTTGTCAACCAGGCGTACGTTGCTAAATTTTAAATCGTTATACCAGGATAATGCCTGCAGCTGCAGGCATCATCCTGGTACTGTTCTTTTTAGAGCCAGAGGTCAGCTCTCTTGTAAAAGCAATCCTAGCGGCTAATTGGCCTTCCACCGCTTTCCTGGGATCTTCCACCCCTCCTGGATTCCCGATCAACCAGCCGAACAAAGAGTGGATCGGCTTTGTTTGGCTCTTGGCTATGGTAACCCGGAAACGATGACATGACTTCCTTTCCAGTTTACCTGGAGGTCAACAGTGTAATTTTCAAAAATCTAAAGCATTTGAACACACCAATCTTGATTGAACCTCCTTGGATCGATTTGTGGAGTGATACCACAACCGCTGAGGACTCTCCATCCTTCCCCACTGCTGGATACAGCTGCCCCTGACCCTGCTTCTCCTGTCAGCCTTGCCAAGGCTATTATAGCCCTTTTTACACCCACCCTGGCTACTACAGTGGACACTGCAGCTTAGAGGGGCTTAGTGCAGTAACATTTAGAATTACAGGCACAGGCTCAAAGACTCACACATGCAAAGGAGAGGATCTCTTCTCTGGAAGATGACAGTACAGCAGGAAAACAGGAAAAATGTGGGAGAGAGGAGTAGGGCACAGGACACCCTTAGTCAAATACAGGAGCAGACTAGTAGATTGGCAGACTCCTTAGACAAAAATGTAGAAAAAGGTAGACAGCGGTACAGAAAAAGAGCCTTTAAGCTGGAACCAGCAATCTGTACTTTGTAGCATAAACGGTCTCCTATAACAACAATACTCAACTAACAGTATCATACAAAATTCTCTTAGATCAGTTCTTGTTTGAAGTTTTCCCAGCCACTTCATAGTCCCTGGCTCATGAAGAGTCACCTCTGGTACTTCTTCAGAACTTCATCCCTTTCAGCATTGCCTCCTGGTAGTGTGCAGGGTCATCCTTGCAGAGCCTTGAGCACATGGCTAGGCATTAGGCTTCGGGCCTACCCAGTAGCAGCTGTTCCTCCCACACTCACCCAGACCTTAGTGTGGGTGAAAAAGGACCAAGATCATGTGACTTCCTCAAAATAAATACCTTCTCCCAGCATGCTCAGCAACCAGTATGATTGGCTGAGAAAAGTATACATATCTTTAACTAGACTAATTTTAATCTGTCACAATAATGCCAAAGGTAACAGTGTCACCTATTGACAAAAGGGAGAAACCACAGCTAAACCAGGCTTAGGAGGAAAATGCAATGATCACAAAGACTTCAATTTAGCCAGGCTAGCTACCACCTAACACAGCTAAATGTATTAGCAGCAATGTTTTGGTCAAGGGTTTGCTACAAACATATCATGTTCACCCTGACCTATCCGGCTATTCTACATGTTAACTCTCCGACTAGGGAACATCTCACCTTTACTTCTTCAGAAGATGCAGAGCATTACATCAATAGCACCTCAGATATAGATAGGAATCATCAAACCCCCGCTGATGGCCCTCCTCTCAGCACCACTAAAAACCCATTTTTCTTGTCTCAGCACCAGCATAGTTCCTAAAAACCTCCATACAAAGGATCCCGCTTTGCCATCTCGGCTAGACGTTCAGAAATCTGCTGACATGTTTCTGGTACTCTACTGCTTCTAGAGTTTCCATGGGAAATGTTAATTGCACCTTTTTCTTCCTTCCTATGTTTTGTTGTATTTAATAGTCTTCAGCCATTGCATTAATCAATGCTTGTTACACATTTGTTTTAGCATTTATATGTCCTTGGTATGGCTTTTTATAAGTACACTATTACTGGCCAGTTCCTTGCTCCTTCTGTGGGTTGAACCCTGGGCTACATCTCTGCTCTCCTGTTAGCTTTGTACGAATCCCCTCCATCCATCCCCTTTTTTTTCCCTCCCATACCCTCCCAAAGCTATATCTTCACCCCTTTGAGAGGAGCAATTAACTGGCAGGAGCTCTGCATAGGAGTCAGTCCTCATGTAGAAAAAAGTGAAGTTTGCAATTTTTTGGGGTGGATTTTTCACCATATATTTGTTTTTCTAGTTTTTTTTTTTTTTCTGTTAGAGTGGTATACCTGTGTTGTTTCTATACCCTCAGACAATTCTCAATGTATTGGTGATCCTCAGCTGGAAGGAACAATGCCTGTCAGAAGGCCTTTTTATGTGCTATCACCTTTCAACTCCTTACAGAAACAAACATGGCTCCTCAAAGTGATGTGGATCATCTAAGGGTTATTTCGTGAAACGTCAAAGGGTTGCGCTTTCCAAGTAAGCAAATGAAAATTCTTAGACATTTGAAACGTCTCCGAGCTGATGTGGTGCTCTTCCAAGAGACCCATCCACAGATTATTTATCTCGTAAACTATGGGTGGGTGCTGTGTATGGCTCACTGGCACTAGGCCATAAAGCTGGAGGGGCTATCTTACTGCATAAACCAGTGGTTCTTAACCTGGCTTCGATCGATCAGTCTTGCGGGTTCGGCGGAGGTCAAGACACACACCCGACTCATATGATTCGTGATGATACGCCCCGCTCATTGGCTGCAGGTGATCACGCAACATCACTTGGCCTATCTGTGCTGCAGGGAATTTGGCACGCCCAGTAGTCGAATTGTAACTGTCCTGATGGTACTTCGTGTGATTTCTTTCTTAATATTAATCCCTTCATACTAACTATGTCGAGCAAAAAAAGAAAGTGGTCCGACGAATATGTACAATATGGATTCACATGTATAACGGAACATGATGGGAGTCAGCGTCCTAACTGCATGATTTGCAATGCCAAGTTGAGCAATTCTAGTCTAGCACCAGCAAAACTAAGAGAATACTTCCTTAAGCTGCATGGAGATGGAAAAAACAAGAACACAACGCTCGCTGAATTCAAGGTGAGGAGAGCCAGATTCGATGAAAAGGCTAGTCTGCCTGTTCTCAGCTTTGTACCCATCAACAAATATCTTTGCGAGCAATCCTTTTCGAGGAAACGAAGAAAAGGAACAGACTTTGTTGCGAAAATGACATGAGAGTGGCACTTGCCAAGGTAAAGCCGCGCATTTCTGAACTGGCCTCTGAAAGACAACAGCAGAAGTCACACAGATTTGCAGTAAATATTCATTATTATGTTTTTGTGTGAAAATCATGTTTTAATGGTTTTGTTCTTTGTTTTTAATGGTTTTGTTCTTTAATGGTTTTGTTCATTTTGTGCACCTATCTATATTAATAAAAGGCAAGTGTCCCTGCGTCCAGATTCTAGTTTCCCTGTGTACGGGGAAATGCGCTACTGCGCATATGCCACAGGACAGCCGTTGGGACTGGGGGCAGGCTGGGGGCGGGCACTGACCTGTGTAGGCTGGGGGAGCTCCTCGGTGTCGGAGGCCGGGTGTTGGGGGTCACCCCCGATAATGGTGCGGTGTGAGGGCTGTTGTACTGCCGATAGTTTCAGTTGCCACCGTTCGGAATTGGTATGTGCTGGGGAGGCGGGAGGCGGAGTTCCAAACAGTGGTGTGACAGGAAGTCAGGTAAATCTGTGGATGTAGTCACAGACAGGAGATACATTTCCACCTGGTTTAGAAAATTCACCAATTACTATAGGGTGGCGGCTGCAGAGATAGCCAGCAGGAAGTTGAAAACCATTCAGCTGTTCAGAATGAGGAAATGAAGGCCTCTATAATTTGTCCAAAGGAAGTCTAAGGATTGCTGCCTCCTGACGCTGTGTGAAGCTGGGGAGAGGAGGACAGTCATGTGTGCCTCCCGACGCTGTGTGGGCATGGGAGAAGGTGTGCCCCCTGAAGCTGTGTGGGCATGGGGAAGACCTCCTGGAGCGATGTGCGCTGAGGAGGGTAAAAAAGTGTGAAGACTACTCAAGGTGAGGTCTTGGACTATTTCTATGTGGAAAGAAATAAATGAACTGTTTGCTAGGTGAAGAAAAGCAAAGGGACATGTTCAATGGACATTTGTTATGCGGAGTGAAAAAACATGGACTATGAGTGTCTGCTGTAGGATCAGCAAAGTTTGCCCAACAGTAGGTTGGAGACAGACTCCGTAGGTAGGTTCCTGTATGTGAGAAGGTAGCCGCCCACAGTGGCAAGGATTGATTTTATTTATGTTTATTTTGAATTATGCTGTTTTTGAAGCTTGCACTTGTGTGAAGAAAATTGCAGAGCCGCTCAGTCAGCTCTGCGTGTGTCTCTGTTGCTAGGGCAACAGGGACGCTATGTGCAGAGCTGGCTATGTCATGCGGCTCTCGCGTTGTTAGAAAAAAAAGAGATAAGCGAGAGCCGCTCAGTCAGCCATATGTTCTAGAGCCCGTTAATTGAACGGGCTTAATATCTAGTGTATAAATATATACCTAAATATATACCTATGTTTTGAATTCGAAAAAATCATATTTTATTTTTCCAATTAAGAAGGGTTCGGTGAATGCGCATATAAAACTGGTGGGGTTCAGTACCTCCAACAAGGTTAAGAACCACTGGCATAAACATTTGAGACACACCATCTGGAATGTTAGGACTGACTCGATTGGCCGCAAAATGACATTACATCTGTCGCTAGCCTCCAGTTACATTGCTATCTCTAACATTTATGCCCCAAACTCTCCTGATTCTCTCTTTTTTTCAAAATATGTGTCCTGGGTACTTCAAGCTCCTGATGCCCTTCTTCTAGTTGGTGGAGATTTTAAATGTGTTATCAGAAGATCATACCAGTAATAGACCTTATACGTCGCCAGATCACGCTTCCTCGATCGCGGGACCTACCCTATTGGCTCAGTCCTTCTCGTCTATGCGGTTTGTAGTCATATGATGATTAACTCACCCCATTAACTGGGACTTTTTTTCGCCCCCACGTAATTCCTTTTCAAGTATTGATTATTTTTTTGCTTCCCCCGCGCTAGTCTCAGCAATGACTGATACGGCAATAAGTGATACTGTGATCTCAGATCACAGCCCAATTCTTGTGAACTTACTTAATGCCAAACCCTCGTCTCCCTCACCCATTTGGCGTTTAGCCTCATACTTAGCTGATAATGAGGACTTTCGTTGCGTGCTCTATGATGACTGTGCTGACTACGCCTCCACTAATGGAACACACCTTACCGATCCAAACTTTTTTTGGGAGGTGGGTAAAGCTTTCTTAAGAAGTACATTTATTTGCTATACTGTCCAATTTAAAAGCCTTTCTGGGTAGCAATTTCAACAGGCTAGTAAAGCTTTGCGCTTGGCACACATCTTACTCTACCTTACGCTTTCACACATTTGGTAACAAAGCAGGCAAACTTTTTAGCCAAACTCTGTGCAGGTCCTAGGCGGCCCTGCATAGATTAGCAAATCGCTAGCTGATTATTAGCTTGCCTATATTTTGAGGATCCGATTGATCAGACGGCAGCAGAGGCCCTGCTAGGCATAGTGCATCGAAATCAACTTACTTTGGCCTATTTAGAGGCTCATAATGCTCCCATCTCCTTAGAAGACATTGGTCGATTATTAAATCTCTGGTGTTGGCTAGGGCCCCAGGCCCTGATGGCTATACCGCCGAATTTTACAAGCTCACTAAAGATTTCATCCCTGACACTCTAAAACATGTGGGAAGGTGGTCCTTACCTTCCTACAGGAACACAGGCACAGATTAAGCTTATCTCAGAGAAAGGGAAGGATCCCCTTCACCCTGGCCCATATCGGCTGATCTCCAATCATTGTAGATGTCAAAATTCCTTCCAAGATAGTGACATCACACCTAGCTCCCCTACTACCTTCCATACTTCATCTAGGCCAATCTGGCTTTGTCCTGGTACGTTGTGTAACCCTGAAGATCCGTAGAGTTTTGTTAGCGCTGAAACATGCCTAATCGCACCCAGATCGAGATGTCACCATCATCTCATTCGGCACCAAAAAAGGCATTTGACAACATTAGGTTCGCCTGGCTATTTAGAACAATGGCTGCATTTGGTTTCTCAGGTCCGGTCGTGCGTTTCCTACAACAAATTTATGTGTCCCTGACGGCTCACATCGCCACTCCTTATTTTATCTCAGACACCATTCATCTGACAAAGGGATCAAGGTAGGGATGTCCTCTTTTCCCTCTACTTTTCAATATAGCTATTGAGCCTCTGTCTAGACTTCTCAACTCCCCTGCTAGTGTTAGTGGTATAACTGTTGGTGACCACATTTTTCAATCCACTCTTTTTGCGGACGATATTTTGCTGTTTTCCACCAATCCTACCTCAGATTTCGACAAGCTTTAGGAACTGTTTGCAGCCTTTCGATTCAGCGCTGGCTTCAGAATCAACTTTGATAAAAGTGAGGTCCTAGCACTACATCCTCGATTGTTTGCTAAATGGCGATTATATTCCCCATTTACTGTTGCCACACAGCACATCACTTACTTGGATAGGCCGTGAACCTTACTCTCTGTACAGCCTTAACTACCCACCTTTAATAACTAAGATTGTTAGGGAGTTGGAAGCTTGGGCAGCCCTCCCCCTCTTAAGGAGATGTCACCTTTTTAAAATGGTGTCATTTGCACATTTACTCTATCCATTGCAAACCTTACCACTATTATTGAAACACTCTGATGTACGTAAAATCCATAAGGCACCGACAGCTTTCCTGTGGTCTTGCAAGAAACCACGTGTAGCTCCCCAAAAACGGTGTATCCCTAAGTCCGAGGGTGGTGCAGGCCTGCCAATTTATGATTTTACAATCTTTCCTGTTTACTTAAACAGGGCCTAGACTGAATATCTAGAAAGCCTCATTATTCCATTTTAATGCTTGAGGATGCCCTGGTCTCTCCGCTCACCCTTCCTGCCATTTTCCACTCCCCATTATGAGCACTGCCCTCCTACCTTAGATCCAATATTCTCGTTAGAGACACAGTCATAGCTTGGAGGGAAGTGGAGAGGCTGCTGGGGCTAACATATCTCGTCATCTAACTATCCTATATTTTTTCAATCGACTATCTATAGGAATTTGGATCATTGGCGCTCTTGTGGCCTCATCCATATCACATTCTTATACAATGGCAACCCTAGTCCGTTCAAGACTTTCCAGATCCTTTCACAAGTATACTCCCTGCCATCATCGCACTTCTTTCATTACCAACAATTACTTAGCTTCCTACAAACTTTTCCGGAAGTGGGCTTCCATTTTCAACAATGTGGACCTCCCGTAGAAATTTCTTAAAAGCTCCCGCTATATCCATAAGCTTAGTATATCAGAGACTTGGAGGGAAACTCAGTTCAAAATCATCCACAGGGCTTACCTCCCCTTCCACACTAACACCATGGACTCCTCGCAAGCACAATACCTTTGGTGCACAATACCACGCCCTACACTGCTACACCGCCTATCTGACTGCTCGGCTATCTCTCTATACTGGGACTCTGTCATTGCTTACATCTCTAAAGTCTCCAAGACCCCAGCTACCCAGAGACCCTTTCCTATGCCTTTTTGGATGTGAAGTACCAGCTCCCCCATCCTCATCGATGACATTGCATAACTTCTCACAATGGACTCAAATATGCTTACTGGTAGCTCGCAGGACGATCATGAGTAATTGGATCACATTTACCCAGGAAGAACTATGTATGCATAGGGTTCAAAAATGATGTTATAACTATGATCAGTGCACATCTCAACAGCTTGTAAACACATTTTTGTTAATCAAACATAATTTTTCCTTCTTTGCCCTGTACAATATTGGCAAATGCACAAAAATGATGTTACAAGTAATAGATGATCGGTGCGTATGTTAAGAGCTTAAATAGATTTAAGCAGCATACTGAACACTCTGTGATCATTATTTCAGATGATAACCATTTGATGCAAAAGGGATGCATAAACTAGTGAAGAAATGTTACCATTTCATTGTATTTAATAATGGTTCCAGTGGAATAAACATATCATACTGAAAAGCTGTTTTTACTGCCTTCACAGAACTATATGCCAAACATGTCAGCATCCTAAAAATGTTATCACAGCTCAGACATGAAAATCTATATTTATGTATGGCACTAACGTTAATACTTACAAATTAGATGCAGGAAGTGGATTTGAACACCTGTCTTTTAGTGTTTTTTTCAGGTGTAGGATGTGACTGTATTTAACTTCCTCAGTAATTTGAATCCATGCTTAGCTATAAATATATTAAGTCAGCAACCTAAGCAAAATTTTAACAGCTATAGACAAGAGTCATGTAGCGAATTGTGTTACTTGTATAAGCTTGTGGGTTTTTTGATTAATACAAAAATCAAAGTTCATGAACAAGCAACAAACCAAAATTAATCTTTCACTGATCTGGCTATAGTAAACATTAAAGTGATTGCAAGCATACATTTTTTTTTTTTTTTATAACTAACATGTCATACTTGCCTGCTCTCTGCAATGATTTTGCACAGAGTAGCCCTGATCCTCTTCTTCTGGGGCCCCCTGTCGGCACTCCTGTCTCCTGCACCCTACCAAGTGCCCCCAAATTAAGCCACTTGCTATGAGGGCACTCATACGGGCTTGATCTCGAGCCATGCTGTGTGTGTCCATAGACACACACAGCATTGCTGGGCCCTGCCTTCCGCTCTTTCCTCACAGGCTGTGATTGACAGTAGCAGGAGCCAAGAGCTCCTACTGCTGCCTCCATGTCCAGTGAGGGGAGAGAGCAGAGAGATCTGCTGCTCTTGGGCACAGTGCTGGGTTGAGATGGGACTTTGGGGGGCTAAACACAGAAGGTTTTTTACCCTAATGCAGAGAATGTATTACGGTAAAAAACTTCTATCTTTACAACCACTTTAGGTGCAGATATTCTGTAAATTCCTACTGCCCCTTGTCATGTCATCATCATGCCACTGCATCCTTTGGAGCCCGAGAGGACCCAACTGTTGGACAGCCAGTGGGAAGTGCCCTTGTCACCCGGGTAATGACATAGGCACCTGTAGATTACTATGTGATGAAAATTAGTAAAAACTCAGAAATTGGCAGAGCACGTGATCATTGATTTTATGAGTATGTGGGGCTTATGAATGCATTTTTTTTAATTACCACAGGGATTAACTAGGGTGGATTACTGTTTGTGGTGGGTGGGGACCCTGGCCAGGGAGGAGTTTTCATATGAAATCTCCAAGATGGAGTTACAGCAATAAAACATTACATTCTAACCCCAAAATACAATATTCAGATCGAAAAACAAAGAAAAAAAATTGGACTGAATAGAGGCTTTAAAGCAATTATACGGAAGACCCAATAACTTTTTTAGGTGGATCCCCCCTTCACTAGAAATCACATCAGCATACAACTCTGCAGGCTGATATGAAATGATCCTACATTTATTAGATAAAAAAATGTGATTTGCTTTTACTTACAGTTACTGTATTTCCAACACTTGCTGGTTTCCTGAGACACTGATAATGTAACCCTGGCCTCACAGATGCTTTTTGGGAAGCTCCTGTCACATGTTCCAGGAGTTCAAGGCAGAATTTCAAGAAGTAAATGGAAATGAATGAATCTGCCCTTAATGAAAATGACTACCACAAGAATGGGGAGGAGAAATATAAGGTATACAAAGAATAAAACACCTTTGATTTTCTGTAGATTGTCATTACTAAACATTTCTTAAAAATCATTTGCCTGATCATTGCTCCTGGGTTTATTTTTTTTCATAACATTTACTATATATAGCACTGAAGACATTTCTGTAAATGTGAAAATTACTGTATTATTCAAAATAGACTGTTAAATATATTGAAAATAGAAGTATTTTTAAAAGGTATTCTTCAAAGTGATTGTAAACTCTTGTTTTTTTTTTTATTATTTTTTAAATAACAAACATGTTATACTTTCCTCCTCTGTTCAGTTGGTTTTGCACAGAGCAGACCGGATCCTCCTCTTCTCGGGTCCCTCATAGCTGCCTCTGGCCCCTCCCTCCTATGGACTGCCCCCACAGCATACAGCTTGCTATGGGGGGCACCCGAGCAGAGCTGCAGCTTTGTGTGCCTGTTCAGACACGGAGCTGTCGTTTGGTCCCGTCCCTCTCTCTCCTAATTGGCTCCCTGACTTTGATTGACAGCCGCGGGAGCCAATGGCGCCATGGCTGTATCTCAGCCAATCACCAGGAAGAGTCCAAGGACGGCCGAGGGACTTGTGGACATCGCTGAAGAGAGAGGGGGCACAGGTAAGTATTAGGGGTGCTGGGGGGGCTGCTACACACAGAAGGCTTTTTATCTTAATGCATAGAATGCATTAAGATAACAAAAAAAAACTATCTGACTTTACAACTCCTTTAAATGGGCTTACATTATCCCTGTACTGTGTACCATCAGATGAACGCACCTTGCGGTGGTATAACACTAACTACTTCAAGTGTAGACACTTTTATCCCCTTCCATTCCAGGCAAATTTTCAGCTTTCAGCAATACCAAAAAACGAAAAAATTAGATAATAGTCTTGTTCAATACCCTTATTAGTAGGAACCATATCCTCTAAATAGTTACACATAAACAAAATACCTCTGGAGAAAAAAAACTAGGTCTTTGAGGGTACCACAAAATGTTCATGTTATATAGTTACATATAGTTACATAGTGGGTAAGGTTGAATAAAGACAATAGTCCATCCAGTTCAACCTGTGTAGGTATACGTGTGTCAGTGTCAGTATTTATTTCCCATATCTCTGTATGCTGTGTTCTTTCAGATGCATGTCCAATAATCTTTAAAAAATATCAATACTCCCTGCTACCACCACCAATTGTGGAAGAGAGATCCACATCCTTATCGCCCTGACACCAAAAACCCCCCTGCACAGTTTAGCTTAAACTGCTTCTCCTCCAATCTCATTGTGTGGCTCCTCTTACACCCCCTGAGACTGAATAGTTTTTGTCCTACGTTAGAATCACCATTTAGGTATTTGTAAATCGCTATCATGTCCCCTCTAAAGCGTCCCTTCTTGAGCGAGAACAAATTTAGTGCCTGTAGTCATTCTTTGTAATTGAGGTCCTCCAGTCCCCTTATTATTTTGTTGCCCTTTTCTGGACCCTCTCCAGCTCCAGCACATCTCTCCTAAAAACTGGTGACCAGAACTAGATGAAATACTCCCTCCAGATGTGACCTTACCAGAGTTTTCTAAAGTGGCAGGATTATCGTTTTTTCTCTGGAGTATATTCCCTATTTTTTGCATGCTAATATTCTGCCGGCTATAGTAGCTGCAGCTTGACATTGCATGCTATTGCTCAGTCTGTCATCTACTAGGACCCCCAGATCTTTCTCCATCCTTAAATCCCCCAGAGGTTCTCCACCTAGTGAGTATGTTTGCATATGAGAGTATGAGTATGAGAGTGAGAGTGAGTAGTTTGCGTTTATGTTTTTAGCCCCCAAGTGCATTACCTTATATTTCTCCACATTAAACCTCATTTGCCATGTAGTTGCCCACCCATTATTTTGTTCAGGTCCTTCTGTAAAATGTCTATATCCTGATGTGAAGGTATGGCCTGACACATCATTGTGTCGTCTGCAAAAACAGAGATTTATCTATTTATCCCGTCCCCTATATAATTTATGAATAAATTATAGGTTCCAAGAAAAAACCTTGGGGTACCCCACTTACCACTCCAGACCAGTCTGAGTACACGTTAATTATCACCACCCTTTGGACAGGCCCCTGTAACCAATTTTCTATCCAAGAAAAAACCTTATGGTCCATGCCTACAGATCTCAGCTTGTAGCTTAAGCGTTTGTGGGGAACTGTATAAAATGCTTTTGCAAAAATTCAGATACAGCACATCCACAGGCCTCCCCCTATCTAGATGTCAGCTCACTTCCTCATAGAATGTTAACAGGCTGGTCTGGCAGGAATGACCCTTTGTAAAACCATGCTGATATCTACTAATGATACTGTTTTCTTAAGTAAATTCTTGGATATAGTCCCTTTATCATCCCCTCCAATAGTTTACCCACTATTGATGTTAGGCTGACTGGCCTGTAGTTTCAGAGAATATGTCTCTACTCTTTTTTGAATATTGGTACCACATTGGCTTTTCTTCAATCAGCTGGTACAATTCCTGTCAGTATGCTGTCCGCAAAGATTAGGGACAATGTTCTTTGAGGACTCTCTGGTGTAAACCATCTAGTCTTTTCTTGACTCTGGCCTCTGTTAACCACATATAAAGCATCAAACATTTGCTATTGTGACAGTTAAAACCTAACATTAAAATCTTTCAAACTTGTTGCCATTGTTACAAATCACATAATGCATGTATACATTTATGACATGGTGTACATAAGTCACTCCAAGGTTTCATCATAAATAAAGAAGTAAAGATGAAATATCCACATTCAATGCGTCTCACAGATCAAAGCCCACTTCTTCAGGAAAAGAAGGGAAAGGGTATTCCCCATGTCTGTAACATAAATAGACAGGTTGCATTTTTCCAAAATCAAATCATAATTATACAGTATATGCACAACAACATTCAAACTATAAAACCCACAAACCTACCTAAAACCACACCAACATTTTCGCATAGACTACCACCATTTAAAGAAGAGGGAAGACATGGCCAAAGATGGGTGGATCCTAATGTTCAACTTAAAGCCAGAGAAAAGAGAGGGGAAAAACCTGGTGCCAAACTATAACAAAGGCAAGTAGCTCTAGATGGAGAATATCCCCACTAAAACAAAGTGTGTTAATATCATAATTATTTAATAGGATACCATAAGACACCACATTTTATAGCTAAAGGAATCTGGGATCAAATTGACCTGTTAATGCATATACAGTATACACTACTGTTCAAAAGTTTGAGGTCACTTAGAAATATCCTTATTTTTGAAAGAAAAGCACTGTTTTTTTCAATGAAGATAACATAAAATTAATCAGAAATAAAGTTTAGATATTGTTAATGTGGTAAATGACTATTCTAGCTGGAAAAGGCTGATTTCTAATGGAATATCTACATAGGTGTACAGAGGCCCATTTCCAGCAACCATCACTCCTGTGTTCTAATGGTACATTGTGTTAGCTAATCATGTTAAAAGGCTAATTGATGATTACAAAACCCTTGTGCAATATGTTAGCACAGCTGAAAATTGTTGTGCTAATTAGAGAAGCTAAAAAACTGGCCTTCCTTTGAGCCAGTTGAGTATCTGGAGCATCAGCATTTGTGGGTTCGATTATACTCTCAAAATGACCAGAAAAAGAGAACTTTGTTCTGAAACTCAAAAGTCTTTTCTTGTTCTGAGAAATGAAGGCTATTCCATGCGAGAAACTGCCAAGACATTGAAGATTTCCTACAATGGTGTGTACTACTCCCTTCAGAGAACAGCACAAACGGGCTCTAACCAGAATAGAAAGAGAAGTGGGAGGCCCCAAAGCAGCTTCACTGTATGGTACGTAAGAAGTGCTCATAAAGCCAATCCAACTTGTGGGAGGTGCTTCAGGAAGCGGGGTGTGAAATTTCTTCAGATTACCTCAATAAATTGACAGCTAGAATGCCAAAGGTCTGCAAGGCTGTAATTGCTGCAAATTGAGAATTCTTTGATGAAAGCAAAGTTTGAAGGGCAAAATTATTATTTCAAATACAAATCATTATTTCTAACCTCGTCAATGTCTTGACTATATTTGTTATTCATTTTGAAACTCATTTGATGAATAAAAGTGTGAGTTTTCATGGAAAACATGAAATTGTCTGGGTGACCCCAAACTTTTGAATGGTAGTGTATATATACAAACCCAAATCCAAAAAAGTTGGGACACTGTACAAATTGTGAGTAAAAAAGGAATGGACTAATTTACAAATCTCATAATCTTATAATTTATTCACAATATAATATAGATAACATATCAAATGTTGAAGGTAAGACATTTTGAAATGTCATGCCAAATATTGGCTCATTTTGGATTTCATGAGAGCTACACATTCCAAATAAGTTGGGACAGGTAGCAATAAGAGGCCGGAAAAGTTAAATGTACATATAAGGAACAACTGGGGGACCAATTTGCAACTTATTAGGTCAATTGGCAACATGATTTGGTATAAAAAGAGCCTCTCAGAGTGGCAGTGTCTCTCAGAAGTCAAGATGGGCAGAGGATCACCAATTCCCCCAATGCTGCAGCGAAAAATAGTGGAGCAATATCAGAAAGGAGTTTCTCAGAGAAAAATTTGTAAGAGTTTGGAGTTATCATCATCTACAGTGCATAATATCATCCAAAGATTTAGAGAATCTGGAACAATCTCTGTGCGTAAGGGTCAAGGTCGGAAAACCATACTGGATGTCCGTGTTCTTCGGGCCCTTAGACGGCACTGCATCACATACAGGAAGGCTACTGTAATGGAAATCACAACATGGGCTCAGGAATACTTCCAGAAAGCATTGTCGGTGAACATAATCCACCGTGCCATTCACTGTTGCCAGCTAAAACTCCATAGGCCAAAAAAGAAGCCAAATCTAAACATGATCCAGAAGCACAGGCATTTTCTCTGGACCAAGGCTCATTTAAAATGTACTCTGGCAAAGTGAAAAACTGTTCTGTGGTCAGACGAATCAAATCTTGAAGTTCTTTTTGGAAAACTGGGACGCCATGTCATCCGGACTAAAGAGGACAAGGACAACCCAAGTTGTTCTCAGTGCTCAGTTCAGAAGCCTGCATCTCTGATGGTATGGGGTTACATGAGTGCGTGTGGCATGGGCAGCTTACACATCTGGAAAGGCACCATCGACGCTGAAAGGTTTATCCAAGTTCTAGAACAACATATGCTCCCATCCAGACGTCGTCTCTTCCAGGGAAGACCTTGCATTTTCCAACATGACAATGCCAGACCAAATACTGCATCAATTACAACATCATGGCTGCGTAGAAGAAGGATCCGGGTACTGAAATGGCTAGTCCAGATCTTTCACCCATAGAAAAAGTTGGCGCATCATAAAGAGGAAATGGCTGCAGTCCAGATTTTTCACCCATAGAAAAAGTTGGCGCATCATAAAGAGGAAGATGCGACAAAGAAGACCTAAGACAGTTGAGCACCTAGAAGCCTGTATTAGACAAGAATGGGACAACATTCCTATTCCTAAACTGGGGCAACTTGTCTCCTCAGTCACCAGACGTTTGCAGACTGTTATAAAATGAAGAGGGGATGCCACACAGTGGTAACCATGGCCTTGTCCCAACTTTTTTGATATGTGTTGATGCCATAAAATTTTAAATAATTTTATGTTTACCTTAAAACGATACATTTTCTCAGTTTAAACATTTGATATGTCATCTATGTTGTATTCTGTATAAAATATTGAAATTTGAAACTTCCACATCATTGCATTCTGTTTTTATTCACAATTTGTACAGTGTCCCAACTTTTTTGGAATCGGGTTTTTATATAAATGTTTTATTATACAAAGTATTTTTTCATCTGACAACACTGAAGAAATTACACTTTGCTACAATGTAAATTAGTGAATGCACAACTGGTATAACAGTGTAAATTTGGTGTCCCCTCAAAGTTACTTAACACACAGCCATTAATGTCTAAAATGCTGGCAACAAAAGTGAGTACACCCCTAAGTGACAATGTCCAAATTGGGTCCAAATATCCATTTTCACTCCCCGGTGTCATGTGACTCATTAGTGTTACAAGGTCTTAGGTGTGAATGGGGAGCAGGTGTGTAAAATTTGGTGTTATCGCTCTCATTTTGTCATACTGGTCACTGGAAGTTCAACATGGCACAACATGGCACCTCATGGCAAAGAACTCTCTGAGGATCTGAAAAAAAGAATTGTTGCTCTACATAAAGATGGCCTAGGCCAGTGATGGCGAACCTTGGCACCCCAGATGTTTTGGAACTACATTTCCCATGATGCTCATGCACTCTGCAGTGTAGTTGAGCATCATGGGAAATGTAGTTCCAAAACCTCTGGGGTGCCAAGGTTCGCCATCACTGGCCTAGGCTATAAGAAGATTGCCAAGACCCTGAAACTGAGCTGCAGCATGGTGGCCAAGACCACACAGCGGTTTAACAGGACAGGTTCCACTCAGAACAGGCCTCGCCATGATTGACCAAGGAAGTTGCATGCACGTGCTCAGCGTCATATCCAGAGGTTGTCTTTGGGAAATAGACATATGAGTGCTGCCAGCATTGCTGCAGAGGTTGAAGGGGTGGGGGGGGGGCAGCCTGTCAGTGCTCAGACCATACGCCACACACAAGAGCAAATTGGTTTGCATGGCTGTTGTCCCAGAAGGAAGCCTCTTCTAAAGATGATGCACAAGAAAGCCCGCAAACAGTTTGCTGAAGACAAGCAGACTAAGGACATGGATTACTGGAACCATGTCCTGTGGTCTAACGAGACAAAGATAAACGTATTTGGTTCAGATGGTGTCAGGCATGTGTGGCGGCAACCAGGTGAGGGGTACAAAGACAAGTGTGTCTTGCCTACAGTCAGCATTGGGGTGGGAGTGTCAGGGTCTGGGGCTGCATGAGTTAGGGGCTGCATAGGGGCTAAACCCTATTGAGCATCTGTGGGCATCCTCAAATGGAAGGTGGAGGAGCACAAGGTCTCTAACATCCACCAACTCTGTCGTTGTCATGAAGGAGTGGAAGAGGACTCCAGTGGCAACCTGTGAAGCTCTGGTGAACTCCATGCCTAAGAGGGTTAAGGCAGTGCTGGAAAATATTGGTGGCCACACAAAATATTGACACTTTGGGCCCAATTTGAACATTTTGACTTAGGGGTGTACTCACTTTTGTTGCCAGCGGTTTAGACATTAATGACTGTGTGTTAAGTTATTTTGAGGGGACAGCAAATTTACACTGTTATACAAGCTGCACACTCAATACTTTACATTGTAGCAAAGTGTAATTTCTTCAGTGTTGTCACTTGAAAAGATATAATAAAATATTTACAAAAATGTGAGGGGTGTGCTCACTTTTGTGAGACACTGTATATATATATATATATATATATATATATATATATATATATATATATATATATATATATATATATATATATATAATCTAATGTGTCAAATATATTAAAAACCTAGGGTTTCAACAAAATCTATTTATTTGCATATGGGTTGGGGTCCCTAATAAGGAGATATGTTAACAGAAGGTATATTACTTGGCTTAATATTAATTATTAATAGAAAAACCGCAGTTATTAAATATTAATAGGAAATCCACATAATTAGGCACTAAATAGGTATCTCAATCAGGGCCAGATCTAGCCTGTCTGATGTGGGAGTGTAGTAAAAAATGTCAGTGGGGCAGAGGATGCAAGGTCAGCAGGGCAGTGTATAGGAGTCAGTAGGGCAGTATACAGAGAACATCAGGGTAAATGATAGGGTCAGCAGTTTGTAGGGTAGAATACAGAGGCCATTAGTTTGTAGGGTAGTGAACAGGAGTTAGTAGGACAGCCAGAAGGGGGTCAGCATGGCAGAGGATGAAAGGTCAGTATGGAAGTGTACGGGCAGTCAGTAAGGCAGGATACAGGACACAGCAGAACAAAGGATGTCAGGTTAGCAGGGCAGTGTATTGGAGTCAGTAGGGTAGTATACAGGGATGAGCAGGGTAAAGGATAGGGTGAGCAGTGTGTAGGGCAGAATAGAGAGGCCATTAGTTTGTAGGCCAGTGTACAGGGGTTAGCAGGGCAGCCTGCAGGGGGTCAGCAGGGTAGAGGAAGAGAGATCAGCATGGCAGTGTACAGGCAGTCAGTAGGGCAGGAGATAGGGGACAGCAGAACAGAGCATGTGTGGTCAGCAGGGGATTGTAAAGGGAGTCAGTAGGGCAGAGGATATGGGTCAACAGAGCAGATGACAGGGGTCAACAGTAAGGCAGAGGAAAGGGGGTTAAGCAGGACAGAAGAAATGAGGTTATCAAGCCAGTGTACAGTAGTCAGAGTAGCAGTGTACAGAGGTCAGCGGGACAATGTACAGGGGTCAGCAGGGTAGAGAACAGGAGTCAGTAGGGCAGTATACAGGGGTCAGCAGAGAAAAGAACAGGGTTACTGGTGGCAGAGAATTCAGCAAACCTCCTCCTCCCATCCCTGTATTGCACACTTGCTGGGCACCCAGCCAATCTATTCCCACATAGAACACAGCTGAGATCAGATTCCCTTACATATACAGGCTGGATCTGTGTAGTGTGTAGCTGGATATTGCAGTTGTGTAGCCATTCTGATCTGAGAATTTCACAGGTCAGAACTGCAACACAGTAGCATAGCTATACACTGTACTGCTTGAGGGAATCTGATCTCAGCTATGTTGTGTGTGAGGAGGATGAGATCTGTTGAGTGCCCTGTGTGTAGTGCAGCAGTGGTGGAACAAGGTAATCCAGCACCCAGGGTGAGGATGACAAACTGTAAACCCCCCCCCCCCCAAGTGTGAGCATTCTGTCTCAGCATAAATCCCTCCTCATCAAAACATTTTGAAAAAAACTGCACCAATCAGCACACTCACCCCCTAAGCATCAATTTCCCCCGCTAGCCAAAATTCTCCCGAAACAAAAATGCAAATATTTCCCCTACTTCCAGTTCAAATCCCCCCTCCCAGCACACATCCTTTCTCCCCAATCCCACCTCCCAGCTCAAATTCAACCCCAATTTCCTCTCCTAGCAAAAATTTCCCTCTTCCCACAAAATCATGCTCCTAGAACACATCCTCTGTCTTCTCTAATTTTACATCCTAGCACAAATCTTCTCCCCCCAATCCCCCTTGCCAGCACAAATCCCCCCAATCCACCCTATTAGCCCAAATTACCCCACCCCCATCATAAAATCTCCCACGAATCCCTCCTCCTAACACAACCCTCTCAAATAGTTGTTAAAGGATTTCCGCGCTAATGGAAAAAATAAAATATATGACTGCAGCCTACCTCAAAATATAGCAAGCTATATTTAACAAATATGGGGGGAGTGGAGGTAAGTGGCGCTGTCTAAAATAGGAAATAGGGAATATAAATATATTGGTGGGTCACTTTATATTGTGTAATAAATAGAGTAAAATGTGTTGAAATATTAAATACACAAAGTAAAAAGTGATATACAGTGAATAATTAAAAATATAAAGAATGTTAAAAATTGTTAAATATTTTAGTGAGTGAATAGTGGGAGGTGGAAGTAAAAGTGTATAAAATTATTCCAATATAAGTGTCACAAAAATAAATAAATTCTGTGTGTAACAATCAAATGTGTAAAACTGAGCCACTTATAAAACACACTTATAAAATCAATAAATAAAGTGATACATTGTTGCATAAATAAATAAATTAAATATTATTAAATTACAGTGCTCTTATTCAAGTGCATACATGTGCTGGTGATCAAAGGTTATATAGCAATATTTAAATTAGGTGAATCAAATTATAACAAATCAGATCATATGCAATGTCCCAGCAACTTGCGTAAAAAGTCCAAAAAAAAATATATAAATAAATAGTGCCACAAATACACAATCAGGAGTAGATAAGTCCCAAATAGAGAGGAGGGAAAAAAATGTCAGGAGGAAGTGGATTCCAGAGATTCAGAAATGGTGGGGGTGCTCAATATGGAAATAAGTGCTCCCCTCCTCCACGCTGCTCCTGATGACGTCATTGATGACGAAACGCGTAGTGTGGTCACGCCAGTTCCGCTTCCTGTTGACTGAGACGCACATCCGGCCGGTGGAACGCACCGCGTCCCGGAACAACCGCTACACGAGGGTGTTGCGGTCCCTAGGACATACATGCACTTTTCTCTTATATTAAATGTGAGTATTGTATTTTATGATTTAATAAAGCACCATTTTATTACAATACTTCACTATTGGAGCCTTTTTCTTCCTTTCATCCGGATATCTCCCCTACATATGGGAGTGCCTATGAGGATTTTTCACTTTTTAATTACCCTGGAGAAGAGCATATGATAGGAGGTCGGGATTAAGTGGATACTTAGCCAGCCTTCGGAGGGACCCCTGAGAGTCACCCCAAACGCTGTTTACCCTCTCAAAGCTACCCTTTCCCACACAAATCCTCCTCCAGCACATATCTCCCCCATTCCTCCTTCTAGCACAAATCCCCCCTCCCCCTAAATCTCCATTACACTTACCAGCACAGAAAGCCGACGATCCCCTCTCCACCACAATCATCCCAAGCACAAACTATTATTCCCCCCTCTCCCTCATTGTGTATAATTTGCATGTAAGCTCGATCCCCCCCCCAACAAATCACAGTGGAAAAACACTACAAAGCCACAAGGAGGTGTATTATGTTGTGCTTTCTCCTCCTATGAGAATCACGCTTGTCCATACAGCACATGATACAGAATCGCTCTTAGATCGCATTGGACCATATACACACACAATTATTTACAACCCCCTACCCACATTTCCTGCTGCCAGGAGATGAGCAGCCCTTGGAAGAGATGGGGGGCAGTAGTCAATGCGTGTACAGTCCAATGCAATCTAAGAGCGATCCTCTCTCATGTGCTCTATGAACAAGCTGTTCTGACACGAGGAGAGAGAACAACACAGAGCAACTCCCCCTGGGCTCTTTCCTATCTACCACTTCTCTCACTGCTCCAGCCTCCTGGCTGCCATCCCCTTGTCCCAGCCCTAAGTGTGGGCAAGGGTGGGTAAAGGAGCTCAGCAGCCGCTGGCCACGCACAACATCCAAGGAAGGGCCAGGACACCGGGCATGATTCCAAAAGTGAAATAGTTCACCTATTGAGCAGATGACTATGCTCCAAAGCTAAAGTAACCCAAATAAAATTGATATCTGCATAGCACTATACATGGCCCTAGATAAGAAAGCATACTTCATCGTTCTCTATCATTTCAGTCCTCACTGCCAACAAACCATCCTGTCTTGCTCCAGCATCATTTGAAATGAAAGAGCTCGGCATCTTAAAATATCCCAGCATGAGCAAAATTCCCTCCCATTTCCAGATGTTTGATGCCAAGACGGCGTAATGCCATGAAACCAACACTCACGCATGTGCCGACAAACTGGAATAAAGCCCAATACCCACCCAGTACACAGGGATAGAAGGAGAGAAGAGAGACAACGTGCAGCTTGACCCAAACAAAAGGGCTCAGCACTTCCTCCAAGGCTATATCAGGAAATTAATAGTTGCAAAAGAAACTATAAGATGGAAAACAAATGTGATAAAATCTGGCTAGGTGGGGTATGAAACACACTTAAAACAGAGTCAACAATTTCTACATGACAATTTCATTGATATATAAGTATATATACAGTATCGATTAGTCCTAATGTACAGACTGTCTATGTCATTTCTTGAAGCCCAAAAATGCCAGGACAGTACAAATATTATCCACATGATCTCTTTTCGGAAAGTAGACAATCCAGGGTAATTAGTAAGAGGCATGATACATTTTTTGAAGTTCCAATTTTTGTCACAATATTTTGGAAAATGAAAACAAATTTATTTTTTCTCAAGTTGTCATTTTAACAAGTATTTTTCACACACAGCATAAGAATACTAATAATTACACTCCAAAACACATTCTGCCACTCCTTCTGAGTATGAGGATACCATATGTGTGAGACTTTTTCACAGCCTAGCTGCATAAAGGGGCCCAAAATTTGAAGGGGTACTTTCAGGTGTTCTAGGTACACAAATTACACATCCAATTTCCAGACTATCAATCACATTTTTAGAGGCCCTGGAGCACTGGGACAGTGGAAACATCCACAACATGCTGTATGTGTACAGGAGAGGATAGGAGAAGTTGGTGGTGGCTGTATGTGTACAAATGAGGGGTCTGTTGGGGAGCCCTGTCAGGTAGGCTGTACAAGGCCTCATAATTTCTAATGGTCACCCTTCTTAGCCCACCAGGCACCGTAGACCAAGTGCACTGGGTGAGATGAGGGAGCATTTTGAAAGCAAGATTTTGAGTATAGATTTTTGATTAATTTGAGTAGAGCGGTAGCAGAAAGAGCAGTGCTGGTCACTGCTGGATGCACAGGGGGAAGCACTCAGACACAGAGAAATACACAGATCCATGTAAAGTCTGACCAGGGCTTAGGGACCTGCTCTGGGAACCAGATCCTGCAGAACCTCAATGATTAGAAGATAATTTGCTCAGACAGCACAGTCTATGAGGAAGAGACCTGACTCCCTAAGTATAGCAAGGGTTTCTGCAATGAAAAATGGATTATTAGTTAAATATAGCACTGAGCATTTCCCCTAGGTAATGTGAAACTGGGGTGTGACCACAAAAAGATTTCAGTGGCTGGTTCAGAGTCATAACAAACTTCCGTAGCCGAATATACAGTGTGCATTTTGCATCACCTATACCAGTGCAGCTCCAGTCTTGAGATGCTTCTGGCTTGTTATGGTGATTGTGTCTGGAAGCTGCAAGCTGGCAAAGCTCACTCAGATATGATGCCTTCCACAAGGGCTCAGATGAGGAAGGGGGGCAGCAGGGGGTGGTTCCATGTAGTGAACTGTGCCTCTTAATCATGTGTGCCTTACTTTTCAAATTTGCCTCTGGGTGGCCCAGTGCTACTCACTGCCAGACCAACAGAGGCAGAGAACACACAAAAGAGAGGTCCCATAACATCACGGTGCACTTATAGATACATATAAAACCAGTTTACCAGATCTGGAGGTGCATAGTGAGGCTGAGATATGCATTTTAGCAGCTGGAAATGAGACCCAAACTGTAAGGGATGACTAGGTGTTTACATCACGGGAAAGGGAGCAGTTTGGCATCTTCGCTCTGGGAACTGTATTTGACCAGCAACTACTACATGCAATAGCACCTTTCGTTTCTGTTCATTTAGAATGACACCCCAATGACACGTGTTGCAGCACAATACCGTGTTTTTTCTGGCATTTCTTTTCTGACATAGAGTTGTACCATGCTGACAAAGGATAAGAGCAAAAAGGTGACACTAATGCAGGTACGTGCAGGCGAATATAGCACCCATAGAATATCAACAATTCAGGCAGCACAATTATGCAAAAAGACCAAAGCTCCCATAGTCACATGTTAACTAGCCCCCTTCCACTTTACGTGCATTCCTATTGGCTAGTTAAGCTGCCCATCCCACTTTGTGGCCAATAGGCCAGCAATAAGAGAGCAGAAGGGGACAAGTGCTTTGCATGACAGATCACCCCGGATTTCAAGGGTGCCTTTCAGAATAATCTAAGCAAGGGATTACAACTTTATTATACCTTGACAGTTTTTTTTTTTACCTTTGGCACATTAGGAGACCTCAAATCTAATCTTAGATCTCTTCTTTAGCTAAAATTCCAATTAATAACCTATATACACTGTACCCTATTCCACCTATTATGCACTGGGTGTCAGGAGCTATGAATCAGACTGAGACAGAAAATGCAGTAAAAATCACACCTTTAATGTAATAGTATAGATCAGGAATGTAGTCAAAACATAAGACAGGGTTCAGAAGCCAAAATGGGAAATCAGACAAGCCAGTGATCAGGGAGCCAGAAATCAGCGTAGTTGAAAGCAGAAGGTCAGGATCCAGAACCAGAAGGACGTCAGCCAAGCAAATTCTTTAACAGAAACACAGCAGAGAAACTCAGGATATCTTGACAAGGCAAAGGCCAGCAAGGAATGAACAAGGCAGCTTCAATAGTCAGAAGGGGTTGGCTGTAGGCTGGACTGACGAGCAGATAATGATAACCAGGTGAGTCACTGAGCAAACAATGAGTGCTGACAATTATCCGACAGCTGAGCAGCCTGAGCACAGAGAAGAGAGCTGCTGCGAGCCCAGCCCTGACATTGGATAATTAGCTTTTGCCCAATATTATGTTGTTTCCTGGAGAAAGACATATATAGTACAAGGTGCATGAACATGCACCTTTGTAGTGAACATGAATGACACTTGAAAGGAAGTTTTGATGACAGGATTGTTTTCTGACGTTTGACCATGTAAAGAAACAGTGTGGCTTCTGGAACTCTAATCATGAGAATATGGCTGGCTGTCAGGAAGACATATATACTTTTCTGCCCTGTCAGCTCATAATATAAGCAATTTAATTAGTCAGTGACTAATTAATTAGTCGGTGACTAAACTGGTAATTTTAACTTACCAAATCGTTGTGTAAATAATTACTTTTAATTGGCCTGAAGAAGATAAATAAAACGCTAATGGAAGCCTAGCAACTAAACATTTTTCAATTATTAAATGAATATAAGAAAATATACTAAATATATGACTATATGCAGAAAACCCTTTTATAGTCCAGCATAACATTTCAGCTAGTGTAAAAGTTTCAGTCCGAATAAAAACTTGTATGTACTTTATAGGTAGTTACTGGTGGTGTTAATCACTTGCAGGTTCTTTACATCTTTTACAAACTCCAACAGAGCTATCTTTCCCTGGAGATTACTGCACTGCCCATCCCCCTTCTGCCCCAACTTGTCATATAAACTAATTTTTCATATTGTAGCAAAGAGGTTTCAGTGCACCTGCTGCATTTTCTTCATTGCTATTAACACAGTTACTGGGGAACAGAGCGTTGAACTGTGATCATGCACATGGATGTACATAGCACTGTGCAGGCTGTGTACTGTGCTTGCACATATTGCAGCTTTACCATAATATAGGACATAAATGTGGGACATAATTAGAATCATGGGGTTATGATTTTTGCCTGGAGTTCTGCTCTAATACTCTGGACATCAGTTTTTTTATTTTTCAATAAATGTTATTGGATTTTATAACATAAAGAGCAAACACACATTTACAGTTTGCCTTGCACATAGCCAAAAGAGTATCCTAATGTAATCCAAGTACAAAATAGAGGGTTGATCACATTTAAGCCTGATATAACAAGATACTGTACATCCAATCACATAAATAACAAAAATTATGTCCCTGGAGGGAGGACCAGCACTGAAACTTCACAGTCGTTTGAAAGTCTAAACAATTATTTCAGGGTGGTGTTTTTTTTAAATGTTACAAATTATCCAAGTGGACAATTAGAAATACTAGTGATCAATATATTTATTTACGTAATTACTAGTAAATACATAGACATAATGGTACCTTCTGAGTTGTGCTTCAAATAGTTCAAAATGTTTTCAAGAATGTATTATTGATTGTAAT
Organism: Pelophylax lessonae; assembly: GCF_965119305.1. Classification (NCBI taxonomy): domain Eukaryota; kingdom Metazoa; phylum Chordata; class Amphibia; order Anura; family Ranidae; genus Pelophylax; species Pelophylax lessonae. Next base: position 359,077,006 of record NC_138770.1, read on the forward strand.
TAATGAAAGTCTTGGCTTCTAAGCTTACAATTAATCATATTTTTTTTGGTAGGAAAAAATTGACTTTGGAGGCCATATGTAACTAAGCTCTTGGGTTCTTTACCAGACAGGCAGCACATCTATATTTGGCAGATATAACAAGCTCATTTAATCTCCAAGGGATTTGGGGACAAAGTAGATTAATCAGCCAGTTTTACAGATGTCACCAAACAGGCATCCATAATTCATAGCATATTAGTATACTTTACTGCTATCATACTGAAAGCCAAAACAAATACGTAGTGCAAAACAAACACAAAAAATGATGACTAAAGAGAAATTAGACTTTTAACATTTGGACAACCACAATGGTTGAATTTTAATAAACAGAACAATGGGGTGTACCAACAATTGGATTGAGATATCTACCACTCTTTTGCATTTATATTTCATAGTTCAATTTAATCTTTGACTGCACTGGTTAATGTGAATGCAGAACATATTTCATATTTTTCTGTGATTTTTGATTGTCTCAGTAGGTTCTGGAAACATTCAACAGCTCATTTCTAGCCTGACATCCTGTAACATTTGGTAGCACACATCTTGTTTTCTCTACAGTTTGACCAGGATAAGCCTTCTGTGCCTTCTAGCGATTGGAGGATCTTACAATATATTTCCAGTTTAGACCTGGCAATTTATCAGCCTTGAAAAATGCTGTAGAGCATAATAAAATTGTGATGGCCGTATGGCACCACAATGCTTAAAACTGAGGTATGAAGTTTGGGCAGAACCTACATTTGATAGGTTGGGCAGTATGCATTCTTGTCTTTGAGGACAATGAAAGCTAAAACAGTTATGCTAGGTAAAAGTTTCAATATTTCTAAATATGTATATAACATTTACCACACCTGTATGGGAACTGATATAAATAGGTTTATGAAACTTTTTCTTTACAAACTTTTGTTCTACAGTATGTAAGCTTTCATGTTGGAACACTGATAGCAACAGCTTACAATTGGAAGCTGTTGGGATGTAAGGATCAGCATCAAAGCGCTTTAAAGGATGCTTCCTGCTTTTATGGTTCACTCACTATGGTAAGCTTTAGGGTCGTCTGACTTTTATTCATCACATAATAAGGGTAACATGGATCTTCACACACATGGGATATTTCAGTCCAAAAATATTTTAGCCTTCTGACTATTTGTTGCACAGCTTTGTCTGTTCTTCTCCATGAGACCAAGCTGCCCTAATCCAATAATGCTGGAAGCATTCCCTCAGTCGCCAGATTCGCTTTTCAGTCTGTTCACATACAGACTAATGCATGTTCAGTTAAGACTCACAGTTTTGTTTAGACAGAGATTGCCTCTGACTCTCGACAGTATCAAACTCTTTTTTCCATCAATCTTGATCTGGTGCCTGCTGTGTAGGCCAGTCAGTCCTCATGCCTGCTGCTTCGGCAGCACCTGTCTGCACAGGAGCCCTGCCTAGGAGGAGACTTCTCTTGTTTGTAGAATAGACTCATTTGTTTCTATTTGGTATTCACTCTTAAAGTGTTACTAAATCCTCAACAGTAAAATCAGTCTGTATATGTAGTAAAGCATTCTTATTATACTCACTGTGGAACCTAAGGGGTTAATCCTCTGCATTGCGTAAAAAGGCTACTTGATCTTATATGCAAAGATTCTCCTCTTCTTCCACTGACTCCAGAACATGTCCGGATAAGACAGAGCCTTTGGAGTCAGGCTGCACATGCTCAGTTTGGTGTGTATTGGAGAGTTCGTTTTTTTCCTGGGAGAGTGCATGTGATCAGCACAGGGCCAATCAGCACTGTCCAGACAGAAGGTCAGGGGTCATGGATCCTGATAGTTAGTGCAGTATGAAAACTCCTCCTACAAGCTTTACCAGGAATTGATTGAAGTCACAAGGCTGCTAAATACTGTTGATGAGAAAAGGTATTTAGCAGTTTATATTTACAAAAATTATTGCATTTCCATGTTCTGTGTACTGTAGGAGACCAGATATAGTGAATGCAGAGTCCTAGGTATAGTAACATTAAGCTACCTGAACTGATCACTCAGGCATCCTTTCACTGCCACAACTGTCTCACCCACGTCCTGCTTTTTCACAATGAAAGACAGTGATTCTTTCATAGAGATTATAGGACAGAAAGTAAACTGTTTTCAAAATTTTAGCTCCACTAATTTCTTCTGAAACAGTGATCTATGGACCATTAAGCAATGTAGTTTAATCCCTCAATATAATTATTTAGATTCAGTAACTAAACTCTCCACAGTGTTTGTTCTACAATATTTGGTAAAACAGAGAAACATTTCTACTTACTGGGCAATACTTGTGATACAAGTGGTATTAAAGGCAGTTATTTTTCCAATTAAAATAAAAAAGAGGTTTATACTTACCTGCCCTCTGCAATGGTCCTGCACAGAGCAATCCCTTACATCTTCTTTGGTGTTCCCCCGACAATGCTGTCTGCTCCTTCTCTTCTTCGATTGCCCCAGGAAAAAACCCAGAATTAGTAGTTTTAAGAGGAGTTTTTCAGCTGTAAATATGCTCTAAGGCCTCATGCACACTGGATGTTATAAAAACGCCAGTAGCTTTAGCTGTAGAAAGCTGTAGCTGTAGAATTCGTTTTTCAGCGTTTTTTCGGTATCGTTTTTTAGCTGTAGTTTTTTTTTTTTTTTAGCATTTTTTTAAATAACATTATATTCCCAAAAAACCCTATGGCTCAAAAAAAAAAAAACCAAGATTTTTGGCGTTTTTGAGCTTTTTTCAGAGTTAGAGCATTTTTACAGCTGAAAAACTCCTCTCAAACCCCACTAGTTCGGGGGTTTCTTTCCAGCCAGAAAATACCCCTGCCAAAAACTGCTGATAACAGCCTATTTGTGCATGGACACATAGAATAATATGCTGGGGAGTTTACTGGCTGCAGAAAAAACATCTGAAGCCAAAAACAGTAGCTGTAAAAACATCCACTGTGCATGAGGCAGAAACATATTCAACAAGAAGAAAAAAAAAAGAATGAAGTTATGTATTCATTGAACATGTTTACGCTGATATTAGTATTCTGTCACCCCTTGCACAGAATTTTTCAGACTGGGAAAGAATGGGCCAGCACTGGGAACCAATTTAAAAAAAAATACATGCTGACATGAGGTGACCATAATATAAGCAGAGAGGTAACCTCATGAGTATGCTGGTGCTGTCTCATTGTCCATTCACCAAGCTGGGGTTGGGTTTTGTGTTTTTAACTAAGCTGTGGTGCTGCAGTGGATAGTGATGTATGGCAGGGGTACGTGGACAGCAAAACTGGCTGGGCAGAATTAAAATCCCTTGGCACTTATATTATTCAGCTGTTTTTTTATCTGTTTGCGCTACCTTTCAGCTTTAAAGCCACTGTATTTTTTATATTACAAGCAGAGATCAATAATACAAAAGTTGAAATCCTTTCGCTTATTATAGATTTTTGTAAATGACTTTAGTCAGGAGCTGTTTTTATAGCTACTGATATGAATACAAGTTTTAAGCAGTGCTATTAATATCTCCATTGGTTGAGCATATGTGATCTAACGGAATAAATAGAGCATTCAGTGGTTACCAAGTTCACCTTACTCTTGCAGCATCCTTGAAGAGTGGGATGACAACATACGAGAAATGGCAATACATTCCATCAAGAAGCTGTTAATGGCATAGCAACGGGGTAAATGTGCCAGCAACTGATACTAAGTCCATGAATCTAAAGGGATCTTACTTTGCCTTTGGGACAGAAATTCTTATGTTGTGTCTTATTAAAGTAAAAATGAAAGTATAATCATAATGGTTAGAGCATTCAATAGCTACACTGTTTATTATTGTGTCTAGAGACAGCGTTATGTATTTTGTACAGCAATAATTTGTGTTGACTTTTTTTTCACAAGTTAAGAGGTTTAAATGTTAATACTTTTGTGACCAGAGGTCATTGATGCCTAGATACTGAGATCAAATTTAGTGCAAACAGTATGTGTAAGACAGTTAATACTATAACTAATATACCTACCTAAATATTTGTACATTTTTTATGACATACCTAATTGTATTCATTTGTGTTGTTTTATACCTTCTTGTAGTTCATCTTTAAACTTTGTAAGTTGTATTTGTTTTAATATCATATATATATAATAAACAAGAAATGTCAAAAGTTAAAATACTTTAAAAAGGTACGCATTAATAGGCCTATAAGTAACCAAAAAACAAAGACAATGATTCTAAAATATTCAGAAAAAAAAATAAAAATAGGAAAATAAATGTCATCAAATGGGAAGTAGTATTAAGTAGTATTAAAGTGAAATAAAATGAAAAGGAAAGAATCAAATGAAAAAAATAAGGGAAAAGGAGACACCAGTGACATAAACAGTAATTCTGAAATTGTTAACTGTTAGCAAGTTAAATTTGCCCTCTTACAATAAATGTTAACTAAATCTTATATAGCAAGCACAGTCAAGAAACATATACAACTGTATAGAATTATTAAAACAATTTGATTAAGCAACACATGAACCATAAGATGTTTGAAGGAAACATAGATGGATCTATTGTTTATTCAAAATGAAGACCATTATATATATAGGACACCATATAGTTTGGAATAGTTTTAGAATAAGAGGCAATAAAGACATCTTTTGATTTGTTTTTTTTTTCTCTTCTTTTATAATACAGAAAAGAGTACATTTTCTAATTATAAACCTAACCTGAGAGCAGACAAGAATACACGCATACAAGTATATGTTACTATCACATTTGTCTTGTCTGTAACTCATATATTAGGTGTAAACAATATATGATTTTAGGAGAATGTTCTGCCTTCTTTGTAGTAGTTGGCTATTTTGGGCCTATTCATTTAAGCCTATTAAGCCCTCTCTGTTTTTTTAAATCCTTTTCATATTTTAGATGCTTGTTAATAAAAATTTATATTTTTACTATAAACGTACTCTTATGTCTCATGTTGTGCCCTTAAAGCCTACATATAGTGTTTTTAGATGTTCTTGTATAAGAACACCTGTTTATCTTTTTTTTTTAATAATTTTGTGCTTCTGAATAACTTTAGGATCCAAGAAGTTGTATATCTGTACTATAGCATTTCTTTCAGTGTAAACTCATAAACCTATTTCCTTTAAATAGAGTATTATATTTATTTGTTCTTGTAAAGGTTGAGGGTTCTGTTTTAGCTTCCTTTTATTAAAATAGAATTGTTGATACCAAACCATGAGTGGATAATTGATACCAAAATCAGGCAATTAAAGTATTTTTTCATAATGCTTTTAGGGGCAAGCTGTAAATAAGAATTCAAATTTCTGGGGGGCGTGGCGACGGAGCACCGAGATGGCTGCACTTGCCTGAAGCTCCTCTCATCTGCAGGGGCAATCCACCTCCATCGGAGCCATCGACATTCCCATGCTGCTTTTAAAGCCAGCACCAGACAGCAGGAGACCTGAGGAATGATACGCCTTTGAAAGAACCTGCCGCAGCCCTGCAAACTGGCTGGATTCTTTAGTAAGGCAGGCCGCGGGCTTCAACAAAATGGCGGTGATCCCGGGCCGCGATCACAGCATCCAGCGGGGACATCTAAAGGGCACAACACCAGCCCATCTAGACCCCAGGGTAGTGGAGACTCATACTCCTCATCCACTCCCACCATCTGCAGCCTTGCCAAATAAAAACTGTGCAGGAAGTCTCCCCAGAGGTCTCTGAAAGACCCCAATATGGAGGTGAACACACCACAAACCCTGTAGGCAGGGGCTCCATAGCCATCCGCTGACCCCATCACCTCCTTTCCTACCCAGGGCCAACCAGTGTCAGACACTGTCTTTAAGGAGATGCTCCTCTCATTGTGATCCTCACTGCACACAGATATGATGACATGCGTTCAGCAGTTTAAAGGGGAACTGCAAGACCTGGGGGAAAGAGTGGACAAAATGGAGTCCTCCATGTGCGAATATACTTCTTCGTACAACACCATGGTTGACGCCCACGCTGCACACTCTGAAAAAATCACATGGCTAAGAGATAAAGTAGCTGACCTGGAAGACAGATCCAGGAGAAACAAAATCAAGCTCAGAGGGGTTCCTGAGGCTGTGTCTGACTCCCAGCTGTCACAGTTTTCCCAAGACCTATTCTCCTCCTTGGCACCATCCCTAACAAGTATGAACATGGCCATCAACAGGATACACAGATTGACCTAAATTATCGTACCTCTCCGCCAATGTGCCACGAGATGTCTTACTGAAGGAACACTTCTTCCAGACAAAGGAGATGATTTTGTCCACATCCCGCCAAGTACCGAGCCTCCCAAAGTGCTTCTCTGCAATTTAACTACTTCCTGACCTCTCACAGCACACCTTACAATGATGCAGAAACCTGACAAAAATAACCAAAGCTCTGCGTAACCACAAAATTCCACACAAATTGAGATACCCTGCCACACTTTCCATCACCAAAAACAGAACGACGGTGTGTATAACAACCCTGGACGAAGGTCTCCGAGCTCTACAGGAATGGGGAATGCTACCTGACCCACCTCCTGCAGACTCCCGGCATCACCAACCTGAAACCCTGTCGTCCGACAAGCAAGTGGTCTCCTACAAGCGGTCACCTAAGAAGAAAATAACAGGTTGCTCCTAATTCACCTCACCTTACAACCACCAGTATACCCCGGTCGAGGGAATGTTTGATTGTTTCCCTAGGTCCCTCTACAAGAATAGAAACAGATTCTCTGCTCTTAGTCTCTCTCCAAGGGACACCTTTTTTATGCTCTTGAGTTTTTTTTTCAGTAAGTTTTTACAGTTATACAGAGTTTGTCTCCTTCATCGTTCCTATTCCTCTAGTATGAATCTTTCAGTTCCAAACAAAGCATTACCCCTGAGCAAGCCATCTGACGGGTATGTAACCACTGACCCCAGCCACTGATACACTCACTGATATCACCATGACCATCAAATGCCTATCCCTTAATGTCATGGGCCTAAACCCGCCTGCAAAGAGGTTTTACTATCTGGAAAGAGGCAAAAAAAAAAAAAACAAAGCAGACATTGTTTGCATACAGGAGACTCATTTAAAAAACACAGACTCCCCAAATTGCTCACACAGAGACTACCCACACATGTTTATGGCCAGCACTCCAGAGAAGAAACAGGGTGTATTGCTAGCCATCAACGAATCAATGTCCTTCCAACTCAAACAGTCCCACCTTGATCCGAATGGCAAATTCATTATTATTATTACGAGCGATCTTAACTCCAAGGCACACACCTTGGTCAACATATACACCCCGAACTCACACCAACTCAGATTCCTGAGGAAAGTGTTCAAGAGTTTGCCTCATATAGGTATGGCCAACTATTGATGTGTGGGGATTTCAACTGCTTATGGACTCCAGCTCTCCCACCAAAAGACGTTCTCCTTTATTGAGGGACATATTTCATAAGGAAGGGGTGTATGATGTCTGGAGGTGCCAACACGCCAATGAGAGAGACTATACATTTTTCTCCTCCAGGTATCATACTTACTCCTGCATTGATATGTTTGTAGCGGACAAGTGGCTACTCCAGAGGATTTTCCTCAAACCTAATTCCTACGCCGGCTCAAACAAATCAGGGAAATTCCTAGCGAAAAAACTCAAGGCTACTGAAGCCCATATCTCTCACCTCATTCATCTCACTCTTAACCATAAGATAAAAAATCCCCAAGAGATTGCAGATGATTTTGCCAATTGTTACAATACACTATACAACCTAAAGAAAGATCCAAACACTCCCCAACCCTCTGCCTCTGACATCCAACACTTCCTATCTAACCTAAACCTCCCTAAGCTCTTGGATGATCACCTCCAATTGCTCAATGCCCCAATAACTGAGAAATAGATTACAAATATCATCTCCTCATTACCCAATGGGAAATCCCAAGGACCTGATGGACTGCCAAACAAATATTATAAGATCTTTGGCCAAGTCCTTTCCCCACACTTAAGAATTGCTTTCTCCAAAGCAACTCAAACATCCTCCATTTCCTCTGAGATGCTGAAGGCCCAAGTTGCGACCCTACCCAAACCAAGGAAGGATCCCTCCACTCCAGCCAACTTTCGCCCATTTTCCTTATTAAACACAGATGTTAAGATCTATGCTAAGCTTTTAGCTAAACGTCTGGTGCTTGTCTTACCTTCCCTGATTGGAAAAGATCAAATGGGCTTTGTTTCAGGCAGACAGACTTCAGACACAACTAGAAGACTCCTGAATATCATACATTGTGCTGAAACAAGTCGAACACCTTCTCTGCTGCTGTCGATTGATGTGGAAAAGACGTTTGACACGGTAAATTGGACAATTCGTCCTTCAGTGGACCTATACTATATGCTGTACTAGCGCTGTACTCAAACCCCTCCGCACAAGTCAATGCCTAAGGATTACTGTCTGAAACCTTTTCTATATCTAATGGTACCCGACAAGGCTGCCCGCTTTCACCCACGATCTTTACCTTAATGATTCAAACCATTGATGGAAGCTATCCGATCAAACCCACATGTCTTGGGCTTTGTCATCCAAAAATCTTCCCACAAAATGAACCTCTTCATGAATGACATCATCCTTATTATCACTAATCCTGAACAATCCCTACCCCAAGCCTTCCAAACTCTAATGGAGTTCTGCCAAATTTCTTACTATAAGGTTAATACCTCGAAATCCTTGATCCTAGACTTGGGGACCACAAAAGCAATGAAAAAAAATGCTCCAATCGCAATTCCCATTCAAATGGAGCCCTGAGGGAATCCAATACTTGGGCATCACTCTTACAGCCTCTAAAAAATCTCTAATCTCATCTAACTTTAAACCCCTAATCTCTAAGATCGAAAAAGAACTGCAACGATTAGCACAATTCAAACTTTTCTGGTATGGCAGGCTAGCAGCCCTAAAAATGAATGTCTTCCCTCAAATCCTATATCTCTTTAGAGCCTTGCCCATCCCCATCCCCATCCCAACCCACTATTTCAAAGCCTTGTCGGGTCCCTAATGTCATCCCTTTCCCCCACGCTCTAATCCAACATGGAGTATCAAAAATATCTGACTAATTAAATTGAAATATCCCCATTAAACTGGAAGAACTGGAACAAAAATACAGTACTCCTACCAAAATAAAATTTACATGCCTTATAATACTCCATTTCTTAGCTAAATATCCCCCACCTAAACTAAATCTTCCTCCTAAAACCTGAAACCACCCATCCTAACCCCAAAACCAGGGGCATCTCCTTTTTCTACTCTATCCTCCAAGATAAGCTCATGTTTAGTAAAACCAACGATAGGCTCCTATGGGAACTAGATCTCCATACTGTATTACTATTACCCCATCTAAATGGCAAACTGACATAAAATCAATTCTTAAAGCCTCCCACTGCACCAACCACTCTGAGCTGGCTCTAAAAATTACCAATCAATGGTATTATACCCCAGATGGAGTAGCCAACTTCTCTTCTTCCCTATCTCCTTTATGCTGGCGCAGCTGTGGACAATCAGGCAACCTTACGCATATCCTATGGGATGCCCCATCTCACCAGCTTTTGGAAACAAGTCTTCCAACTGCTCGCCAAGTGTACTGGAATCCTTTGAAAACCTAACCAGGCATTAGCCTTACTCAGCATTGGAACAGACTTATACCCACCTGAGTTCCATCCCGTGGTTACCCATATTCTGCTTGAAGCCCGTTCCTTAATAGTGCAAAACTGGAAATCGAATCTAACCCCCAAGCTCTCTGATGCGGTGAAGATTGTAGACCAAAACTATTCCTTTGAACGCCTCCAGCAGTTAATGCCCTGCAATACACCACCTTTGCCAAGTCAAGGAGTATATGGAAAATTAATAATGTAAAATTCTCCCATGTTGTTACGTAATATAATACAGACTGCTTCTAACTGTAGTGCAATGTTATGGTCCTTTCTGTTATCTTTTTTGCCCCTTGTATTGAATACCTGTTATTCGTACTTTGTACTTTGCTTTTGCTTTCTGTATTCAGCACAATTGTTTACCTTTCTTTACAAGTCTACTGAAAAATCAATAAAAATTATTGATTAAAAAAAAGAGCTAAAATTTCTCCCAGTGTTTTCCAAAAAAGTGTATTTCTGCACAGAAATGAAGAGCAAATTCCAGGCAGCAGTAGTGGAAATGGTCTGAACAAGAAACAACTTTAATTTTTAGCCTTTCCTACCCCCTTTTCCAGCAAAAATCTGAGCAGACAGGCAAGTAAGCGGGCAGGTGGGAAGCAATAATTAGGCAGGCAAACACAGGCAATTTAACTGGTCGGTTTAACAGCACAGGGAAAGATAATGTAGCATGGCAGCAACATACATCAAAGAGAGAAACGCTCTCCAGAGTACACACTGGTCAGCTTCCCCCATAGATGTTTTTAATAATGAAGATGTGTCTTATTCACATTTTATATTGAAGCCCACAGGAGTACAACTAAGCTCCTGAGTTAATTTAGTAATTGCTGTCAGTCTGGATTTTATGCTCTGTAACTCTGATAATTTTAAGAATTGTTTTCAACAGTTTAAATAGGAGTTACACTTCACTGCTGTAATGGCTATGATTGCATAATGGTAGAATATTTGGCAAATAAATTGAAATGTTCCAGGGGCACACTAATAAGTAAGTTATGGATGGATCATTTTTAGTTTAAATGGGTATAAAATATTTCATTGGTGGTCTAGATTGGAATAGGAGTTTTGTTTATAAATGGCAAATAAAAAGGATTTACATTGTCCATACCACCTGGCAAATGATAAGTGGTCCTATGTTCAATTACGTGTCTTGCTTCTCAACAACTTTCAAACTCCTGTACACAAACAGTTGATAAGGGCACACATATTATACTCAGTGGATCATAATTAAAGAATAAATAGGATATTAAAGTGAACTGTTAACTGTTTAAAATGTTAAAACTAAAGTCCTTGCCCTAGAGCAGACACCAATGTTTTGGTAGCAGTGGTAGCTGCACATGACTGAGTATTTAAAGTGAACAGGAATTTGCTTTTCAAATAATTGGACAATTGAAGTGTCACGGAACCATGAACCAGACGTACAACAACAGATAAGTGAAAATAAGAAGGCTTTATTGAAAATCAAGCTGTAAAGCAAAAGTCCAAACGGATGGCAAAACCGAAGCAGAGTCTTTGCGAAGCCAGAGGTCAGGAGCCAGGAGGGTAGTCAGACGAAGCCGGGATCAGGAACCAGCAGGGTAGTCAGACGAAGCCAGGATCAGGAACCAGTAGGGTATTCAGACGAAGCCAGGATCAGGAACCAGAAGCAGCAGCAGTCTTAGAAGCATGTGAACACAGGAGGACCAAGCAAGCAACTGAAGCCACAGACCTCCTATATATATGAGCTAGGCATCCAGCTCCTCCCAGTGGGAAGGAGGAGCCGCAGGGTGGGAGGCTACAAGAAACCCAGAAACCAAGATGGCCGCCAGCACATGTCAAACGAAGGAGAACAGCAAGAAGGTAAGACCATGACAGTACCTCCCCCTCAAGGGCCCCTCCTCCGCGGAGTAAAGAACGGTTTCTGAGGGAAGCGTGCGTGGAAGGCTCGGAGCAAGGCAGGAGCATGGACATCTGCGGAGGGAACCCAGGAACGCTCCTCTGGACCATAACCACGCCAATGAACCAAAAACTGCACCCGACCGCGGACCAGGCGTGAGTCCAGGATATTGCTCACCTCATACTCCTCACGATTGCCCACTTGGACCGGACGAGGCCGGGGAACTGAGGAAGTGAAACGATTACACACCAGTGGCTTCAACAGGGAGACATGAAACACGTTGGAGATCCGCATGCCAGGAGGAAGCGCAAGGGCATAGGCTACCGGGTTTACCCTGCGAAGCACTCGGAAGGGACCAACAAAGCGAGGCGCCAGCTTGAGAGCGGGCACTCGAAGGTTGAGGTTGCTGGTGGACAACCATACACGGTCTCCGGCCTGGTAGGAAGGAGCAGGCGCTCGTCTGCGATCAGCCTGGAGTCTCTGGCGCTGCGCAGAGACCTCAAGGGACTTCTGGATCTGTACCCAAGAAGCACGTAGGACTGAAAGGTGATCCTCCACAGCCGGAATATCCTGGGGAGAGAATACCTCCGGTAACACGGCAGGTTGGAACCCATAATTGGCCATGAAGGGAGACGTCCCAGAGGAAGAGTTCACCGCCGTGTTCCTGGCAAACTCAGCCCAAGGCAGGAGGTCAACCCAATTGTCTTGGTGATCGGAGACATAGCAAGGAAGGAATTGCTCCAAGGCCTGATTGGATCGTTCTGCGGCCCCATTGGACTGAGGGTGGTAGGCCGAGGAGAAGGAGAGATGAATCCCCAACTGGGAGCAAAAGGCGCGCCAGAACCTGGACACAAACTGACTCCCCCGATCCGACACAATCTCCTTGGGCAAACCGTGCAACCGGAAGACCTCCCTGGCAAAAATCGTGGCCAACTCCTGTGCAGAGGGTAACTTCTTGAGAGGAACACAGTGGCACATTTTGGAAAATCGATCCACAATCATGAGAATGACCGTATGGCCTCGGGATGCAGGGAGGTCCACAATGAAATCCATCCCCAGGTGTGACCATGGGCGCTCCCCGGTGGCTATGGGTTGCAGAAGGCCCAACGGAAGGTGCCGAGGGGACTTACTCTGGGCACAAACGGAGCATGCCGCTACATATGCGGCGATGTCGGAACGTAGGGAAGGCCACCAGAACAGACGTGAAACAGCCCAGGACAGCTGATTCTTTCCAGGATGCCCCGCGGTCTTGGAGTTATGGTAGGTTCGCAACAACCGAGTGCGCAACTCCTCAGGCACAAAACATCTGCCGTTGGGTCTCCCAGAGGGAGCACCAGATTGAGCCGCCAAAATCTGCTCACCCAGGGGAGAGGTCAGGCTGGTGCGAATGGCGGCCAGGATCTGATTCGGAGGTATGACCGAAGTCGGAATCGACTCCTCCCTGGACAGGTCGGAGTACTGCCGTGATAAGGCATCCGCCCTGATGTTCTTGGAACCGGGTAGGTAGGAGACCACGTAATTAAAACGTGACAAGAACAGAGCCCATCTGGCCTGACGTGGTGTCAATCTCTTGGCCTCAGAAAGGTAGGTCAGATTCTTGTGGTCCGTCAGGATGAGGACCGGAACCACCGAACCCTCGAGCAAGTGCCTCCATTCTTTAAGGGCCTGCACGATGGCCAATAACTCCCTGTCACCAATCTGATAGTTGCACTCCGCGGAAGACAGTTTCCGGGAGTAAAACCCACAAGGAAGCAGAGGACCCTCTGGTGTTCTACGCTGAGACAGAAGGGCGCCTACTCCCGTCTCAGACGCGTCCACCTCGAGGACAAAGGGCAACCCAGGGTTGGGATGCGACAGAATCGGAGCCGACACAAAGGCGGACTTTAGAGCCTCAAAAGCTCGGATGGCCTCGAGCGGCCAGACCTGGGAATTACTGCCCTTCCTGGTCAGATCCGTGAGAGGCTTGGCTAGCATGGAAAAGTCCCTGATGAACTTCCGATAATAATTGGCGAAGCCCAAAAAGCGCTGCAGGGAGCGAAGACCACTGGGCTGGGGCCACTGTAAGACAGCCGAAACCTTCTCAGGATCCATGGAGAACCCTTTAGCGGAAATGATGTAACCTAAGAAGGTTACCTGGGATCGGTGAAATTCGCATTTCTCAAGCTTACCGAACAGGTTGTTCTCTCGTAACCGTTGCAACACTCGTCTGACATCCAGAATGTGGGTCTCCATGGATTCAGAATATACCAAGATGTCATCCAAATAGACCACCACACACTGCTGCAACAGGTCACGGAAAACATCATTGATGAATTCCTGAAAGACTGCGGGCGCATTGCACAACCCAAAGGGCATAACCAAGGATTCATAATGACCGGTCCTGGTGTTAAACGCGGTCTTCCACTCATCGCCCGCCTTAATCCTTACGAGGTTATATGCCGCCCTCAGGTCGAGTTTGGTAAAGACCGTGGCCCCTTTAAGGCGATCGAACAGCTCGGAAATCAAGGGTATCGTGTAAGCGTTCTTGATCGTGATGCGATTGAGACCCCTGTAATCGATGCAAGGCCTCAACTCACCGCCCTTCTTTTTCACAAAGAAAAATCCAGCCCCTGCCGGGGACGAGGATTTGCGAATGTGTCCGCGTGAAAGCGCCTCCTTCACGTACTCCTCCATGGCCTCATTCTCCGCTACCGACAGTGGATAGACCTTGCCACGAGGAGGAACGGCACCAGGTTGTAACTCGATGGCACAATCGTATGGGCGGTGCGGAGGTAGGGCAACCGCGCGCACCTTATCGAATACATCCCGGTACTCCTCGTATTCAGGAGGCAACAGAGAGTCCGAGGAAGTACACAGCAACTTGACAGGCCCATGGATGCAACTAGCCCCACACTGTGGTGACCACGAGAGGATCTCGGCCGATCTCCAATCGAAAGTCGGATTATGCTTCTGGAGCCAGGGGTACCCCAAGACCACCGAGTAGTGTGGAGACGAAATAACCTGGAAGCAGACCGACTCTCTGTGAACGGCACCAATGGCTATCCCCACTGGAAGGGTCTCATGAGTCACGTGTGGCGGCAGAAGGGGTCTGCCGTCTATCGCCTCAAGAGCCAGTGGAGAACCTCGGGCCTGCAGAGGAATGGAATTGGCGGCAGCGAACACACTATCAATGAACAAACCACCAGCACCAGAGTCCACCAACGCCTGGGTCGTCACTGAGCCCCCGACCCAGGAGAGGACAACAGTGATCAGTGGTTTGTCAACACGGGAAACCGGGGACGAGGAGACTCCACCCAAGATCTGCCCCCGAAAGGATCTCAGGTGCGAGCGTTTCCCGGACGGTTCGGACATGCCAACCGAAAATGCCCACCGAGACCACAGTACATGCATCGGCCCTCGCGTCTCCGGAGTACCCTCTCCCCCTCGGACAGGCGAGCAAAGCCCAGCTGCATGGGTTCATCCCCAGCCAAGTCATCCCCAGGAGGCGTGGGAGGAGAGGGAGGCACGGGTGGGACAGCAAAGGTAGGTGCCAATCTGTTAGGAGGCCTCCGCAGACTCTCCTTAAAGGAAGGTCTCTCCCTGAGTCTGGTGTCAATCAAAATCAGGAAAGAAATAAGAGACTCGAGCTCCACTGGTAGGTCCTTAGCTGCAACCTCATCCTTCAAGGCATCCGAGAGACCATGAGAGAAAGCAGCGACCAGAGCCTCATTATTCCAGCCCACCTCTGCTGCCAGGGTACGAAACTCAATGGCGTATTCAGCTACGGATCGTGAACCCTGTCTGATGGACATAAGGAGCTTCGCAGCAGAGGCAGCACGAGCCGGCACATCGAATACCCTCCGAAGAGAAGCAACAAAACCAGAAAACTCGGCAACCACCGGATTGTTGTTCTCCCATAAAGGGCTGGCCCAGGCCAAGGCCTTGTCCGAGAGCAGCGAAATTAAGAAGCCCACCTTTGATCTCTCAGTAGGAAAGGCATGTGGCAGCAACTCGAAATAAATGCCCACCTGGTTAAGGAAACCTCGGCACTGAGTTGGCTCTCCCCCAAAGCGCTGTGGAAGGGGGGCAGAACCGGACATACCCCGAAACACCGCAGGCGCAACAACAGGTGTCGGGGTAGACTCTGGCGCAACAACCGGAGCGGCAGTAGGAGCGGGCCCAGGAGCAACAACCGACCCATCGGCAACGGGAGAGAAATGAGCCGTGCGTTCAAGCAGGATTTGCAATGCCACGGCGAACTGACCCAACAGGTGATCCTGCTGATCAAGTCTGGCAACCAACGTGGGTAGCGAGGATGACCCTGTACCGTCAGAATTCATGGCTTGGTCCTAATGTCACGGAACCATGAACCAGACGTACAACAACAGATAAGTGAAAATAAGAAGGCTTTATTGAAAATCAAGCTGTAAAGCAAAAGTCCAAACGGATGGCAAAACCGAAGCAGAGTCTTTGCGAAGCCAGAGGTCAGGAGCCAGGAGGGTAGTCAGACGAAGCCGGGATCAGGAACCAGCAGGGTAGTCAGACGAAGCCAGGATCAGGAACCAGCAGGGTAGTCAGACGAAGCCAGGATCAGGAACCAGAAGCAGCAGCAGTCTTAGAAGCATGTGAACACAGGAGGACCAAGCAAGGAACTGAAGCCACAGACCTCCTATATATATGAGCTAGGCATCCAGCTCCTCCCAGTGGGAAGGAGGAGCCGCAGGGTGGGAGGCTACAAGAAACCCAGAAACCAAGATGGCCGCCAGCACATGTCAAACGAAGGAGAACAGCAAGAAGGTAAGACCATGACATGAAATGACTATTCACTCTTTTAACTTTTTTGAGTTAAGATTCTCAGCTCCTTAAGTAAATTAGCCTCAATCTGTGCACTCACCAACAGTTGTCCAGTTGGGATTTAAGGCTCCATGCACACTAGCTTAAAAAAACTCTCCTGGCAGAGGTTTTGAGCATTTTCTTCTTCTAGAAGCAAATATTATCATCCTGTGTCCATGAACACTGTTTTTGCCTAGAAGCCTTTTTGAAGCTATAGCTTCTATGAGCAGAATAAAAATGTGTTTTTGTGTGTTTTTGGGACCGATTATCCAGCAGACAAAAAAAACTGAAAGCTCCTAATTGCTACTAAAAGCTGGCACAAAAATTGGTATTATGAGCATTTTTCATCCGGCGTTTTTCGGACTTTTTTTTTGGTCTATAGTGTGCATGGAGCCTAAGAAAAAAAAATTGTTACTATTGTTTCTATTATTATATGACTATGGTGTAGTTTCCTTGAAGAAGTTGATTCAGTAAATAGTTATTTTTCTGCTGGGATCTGAGTAAACTGCACATTCTATAAGGACAGTGGGTTTCAGTTATCTACTTAATCAATGATGTCTAAATGTAGCAACACAGTCCATTAGATTTGTCACATACAGTGCTGGACTTTCTAATTGCTAGTAAAATCTAGAAGGATTAGAAGGCTCATTGCACAGAAAAACTATTAGTAAAATAAATGTTATGACAATATGTTCTCAGAACTTTATTCCTTTAGAATATTCTTTCCTTTTGTGCTAGAATGAACAACTTACTTAGGAGTGCAGAGATAAAGGCATTGGGGTGATATTTCTTATATATACACAGTATCTCACAAAAGTGAGAACACCCCTCACATTTTTGTAAATATTTTATTATATCTTTTCATGTGACAACACGGAAGAAATGACTCTTTGCTACACTGTAAAGTAGTGAGTCTACAGCTTGTCTAACAGCGTATGTTTTCTGTCCCCTCAAAATAACTCAACACGCAGCCATTAATGTCTAAACCGCTGACAATAAAAGTGAGTACACCCCTAAGTGAAAATGTCTAAATTGGGCCCAAAGTGACAATATTTTGTGTGGTCACCATTATTTTCCAGCACTACCTTAACCCTCTTGGGCATGGAGTTCACCAGAGCTTCACAGGTGCCACTGGAGTCCTTTTCCACTCCTTCATAATGACATCACAGAGCTGGTGGATGTTAGAAACCTCCACCTTCCTTTTGAGGATGCCCCATAGATGCTCAATAGGGTTTAGGTCCGGAGACATGCTTGGCCAGTCCATCACCTTTACCCTCAGCTTCTTTAGCAAGGCAGTGGTCATCTTGGAGGTGTGATTGAGGTTATCATGTTGAAATACTGCCCTGCGGCCCAGTCTCTGAAGGGAGGGGATCATGCTCTGCTTAAGTATGTCACAGTACATGTTGGCATTCATGTTTCCCTCAATGAACTTTAGCTCCCCAGTGCTGGCAGCACTCATGCAGCCCCAGACCGTGACAATCCCACCACCTTGCTTGACTGTAGGCAATACACACTTATCTTTGTACTTCTCACCTGGTTGTCGCCGCACACGCTTGACATCATCTGAACCAGATAGGTTTATCTTGGTCTCATCAGACCATGGGACATGATTCCAGTAATCCATGTCCTTAATCTGCTTGTCTTCAGCAAGCCGTTTGCAGGCTTTCTTGTGCATAATCTTTAGAAGAGGCTTCCTTCCTTTCCCAAAGACAACCTTTGGATATGACGCTGAGCACGTGCACTCAGCTTCTTTGGTCGACCATGGCAAAGCCTGTTCTGAGTGGAACCTGTCCTGTTAAACAGGTGTATGGTCTTGGCTACCATGCTGCAGCTTAGTTTCAGGGTTTTGGCAATCTTTTTATAGCCTAGGCCATCCTTATGTAGAGCAACAATTGACCAGTATGAGAGAGTGAGAGCAATAACACCAAATGTAACACACCTGCCTCCCATTCACACCTGAGACCTTCTAACACTAACGAGTCGCATGACACCGGGGAGGGAAAACGGATCATTGGGCCCAATTTAGGCATTTTCACTTAGGGGTGTACTCACTTTTGTTGCCAGCGGTTTAGACATCAATGGCTGTGTGTTGAGTTATTTTGAGGGGACAGCAAATTTACACTGTTATATAAGCTGTACACTCACTACTTTACATTGTAGCAAAGTGTAAATTCTTCAGTGTTGTCACATGAAAAGGTATAATAAAATATTTACAAAAATGTGAGGGGTGTACTCACTTTTTTTGAGATGCTGTATATATATATATATATATATATATATATATATATATATATATATAGTATACAGTAAACCCTCCTCCATTGCGGGGGTTACGTTCGGGACCCACCCGCGAAAAGTGAAAATCTGCGAAATAGAAAAACCCTATTAAAATACACTGTAGGCATGTTTTTTTTACTGTCACTGTATGTGTAAAAGCATTTTGAGGTCTCTAAACACACTTTTAAAACAATAGAATCTCATTTAAACACATAAAAGATACTGAGAGACATAGCAAGAGCTATGGAAAACACAAAAATATTTAATTTTTAATGATTTCTATAGTAAAATAACATTACAGAAAAAAACATAATATACCGGGACCGCAAAAACTGAACTGCAATGAAGCGGGGGTTTACTGTATATGCAGTACTGTGCAAACATTTAAGGCAGGTGTGAAGAAATGGCATGAAATAGTGTAAAGGGTAACGGCGCCTCCATTATAAATATGGTACTGTGTAGTGTAGAGCTGCCTTCAATTTAAGTAGGTAAACTTAAATAAGCAAAAGTGGATATAATGAGGCGCTGCCACTATAGCAAGGGCATAAATAGACCAACAAAATATAATACAGTAGACCAGCACTGAAATGCAATATCAACTGTGAATTTCACCAGGTGGGATGTGAAACAGTGTGGGGATCAACATATAATAAATATAAGCTGAAAGTACAATGAATAAAATATTCCAGTGCTACAAAGAGTGAAGTGGCGGCAATAAACACTGATGATTGGGTACACTACAAACAAAATAATATATTACCATAGGACAATAATATCAAAGGTGCAATAATCATCCAGTGATGAACTGAATAAGTGAAGTATGTGCACTAAGGACCACAGACAAAGGAGCTCTACGAGCACTACAGGTCCCCAGAGGCCTGAGTGCTTCTGGTAAGTGGCCACAACTCAAAATCAAAATCAAATCAATGTTTGGTGAGTATCCTTTTGCCTTCAAGCCAGCATCAGTTCTTACACTTGCACACGTATACTTGCACACAGTCTGGGATTTTGTAGGATTAGATGCTGGTGGATGATTAAACAATTATACCAAGCAAGTGCTAAAGATCATCAATTTCATATGTAGGTTGAAACACAGCCATTAACAGAAACAGAAACAGCTGTTTAGGAGGCCTAAAACTGGGTAAGGAATAGCCAGACTTTAAAACGAACATGAGGTTTTGAAGGACAGTTTCAGGTCCCAGGTCATACACAATGGCAAGATTGAACGCAGCAACAAGACAAGCTTTCAAGATGTGCTGTTAAAGCTATTTTGAAGAAACACAAAGAATGGCAACATTGAATGTTCGCCATACTAAAACACATCCAGAGGTTGGGAACAGTGTGAAGCTTAATTCTTTAGACAGTCTTCCATTGATCGATAATTCATGATTTATGGGTGTTGCACCACTCTCTCCTCTTCTGAGCATCAATATCGGTCACTAGTGGTTTGGCAATTGCAGCTCACCTGTAAATGCTCGCACAGTTTTTGAAAGACTGAGATTGAGCACTGCATTCACTTTTTTTTTTTTTACACAATGGTACGCAATGTCCGTTTGTCTCTTTTGGTTAGTTGACCATGTTGACAGCACTTATGCTTATCAGACAACAATTTTCCGGAAACTATATATACCGTCAGAACTTTTGATACTGTACCTTCTGACACCACAAGTAAATTGGCAACTTCAGTCACAGAGACACCATTTAAGCAGGCACCAACAATTTGCCCTCTTTGAAACTCAGTAACCTCTGACATGACTCAATACTAGCAGCGCACACAGTGAATGACAAAAGCTTCCCAGTTCTTAGCTAGGTGTCTCATCACACAGTGGAAGCAAAAGATTCTTACATCACTTCTGCTTTCAACGGGAAACATGCCATCACTTTCACACCTGCAACTCATATAGTGTTTCTGCATTTTTTGTCCAACCCCTGTATATATGTGTATATATATATATATATATATATATATATATATATATATATATTGTAACAGGAAGTCAGCTAAATCTGGGAATGTAGTCACAGGAAGGAGATACATTTCCAGCTGACTTAGAAAGTCCATTAATTAATTTAGGGTGTTGGCTACAGAGCTAGCCAGCAGGAAGTTGAAAGGCCTTCAGCTGTTCAGAATGAGGAGATCAAGGCCTCTATAATTTGTCCAGAGAAAATCTATTGAGTGCTGCCTCCTGTCGCCGTGTAGGCTGGGAGAGGAGGACAGACATACGTGTACCTCCCGAAGCTGGTGGGCATGGGAGAAGGACTGCTGCCGCCTGTCGCCGTGTAGGCTGGGAGAGGGGGACAGTCGGATGTGTGCCTCCCGACAAGCTGGTGAGCATGGGAGAAGACCCCCTACAGCGATGTGAAGCTAAGGAGGGTAACCACGAGTGAAGACGTCTCAAAGGTGAGAAGACAAAGTGTTCCATGTGAAGAGTGTGAAGAGTAAAGGGACCTGTTAAATGAACTGTGTTCAATGTGAAGAATCTGAAGAGTAAAGGATCCTGTTATAAATGAACATGTGTTGATGTGAAAGAAACAAAGGGACATGTTCAATGGACAATGTTTGTGCTGTGTGAAAAGCAAACAAATGGACATTTGAGTGTCTGCTGTAGGATCAGCAGTGTCGGCCCAACAGTAGGTTGGAAAGACTTCTTAGGTAGGTTCCAGCGTGAGAAGGTAGCCGCCCACAGAGGCAAGGATTTATTTTGTCTTTTATTTTATTTTGGCTGTTTTGACGCTTGCAATTGTGTGAAGTAAATTGCATGAATAAATCAGTCTTGTTTTCAACCTCTGCTCGGCTATCTCTCTGTGAAAACGCACCCCCAAAGGGGTCATCCACACCCGCCACCGAGCTAATCCCTCACATATGGTGGAGGTATGCAGTGGGCATAAGCAGAGATCCCTGCAATGGAGTGCATATGTTTGATGAACTTTGTCTGGTGCATGAGATTGCACAATCTATGTGTGCAGGAGAGAAGATCCTGACAGAAAAAAAAAAAAAGTGTTTTAAAGAGACAGCGGTCTCAAAATTATTTGATGAACTTTGTTGTGTCTGGTGCAAGTGACTGCACAAACTGTGTGTGCAGGAAAAGAGATCTTGCAAGAGAGAGAAAAACTACATGTGTTAAAGAGACAGTGGTCTGAAAATTTTTTGCTGGACTGTGAAAAATTTGTGGAGTTATTGAAGATGGGGCGATCCAAACGCCTGAAAAATGCAAAGATAGATGAAATGAGAGACCGGATTCTATGGATGGAGGGGATGTTGCCGTCTGAACCAGCCCCATCCATGCCTGAACGGAATCGGCTAAAGAGAAAAGTTGTTGTTCCTAGCAACACTGGGGCAAATGAAACTGCTTTGGAGACGCAGGGTTCTCAGATGAAAAGTAAACCCAAAATGGGGGAGATGCTGAAACAACGGAGCTTTGCAGCTCAACAAAAGGATCACCAAGAGAGCATGGCAGGCTGGAAACAGAGACGCCAGCAGCCAATGGAGGCCATCGGTTTGGAGGAAACCGAGTATGTGTGCAGGGCTGAGTTGGATGCCTTGCAACGGAAAATGGAAGAAAAGGAACAAGCCTTGGAATTGCTTAAAATGGAGCATAGAAACTTGCAGGAAATGAATGAACTACTAAAGTCTCATGTGTTACAGTGGGAAGAATCCACTGCTCTTCTTTTGGTCGAGTTGCAAAAACGCAGAGAGACTATAATGGAGAAAGATACCATCCTCATGGAAAAGGAAAGTGAAATTCAGACTTTGCAGAAGCAAAGTATGTGTGAAATGTTGGAGTTGCGTAATCAGCTGGAAAAAAGTCTTCAGTGTTTGGAAGTTACAAAAATAGACCTGCAGGAGTCGCAGGAACAGAATGTTGCTCTGAAAGCGACATTGTCTCTCAGCGACAAAGAGAAAAGTGAAAGAGAGGCTAAATTACTGAGTACTGTGTATGAGCTCACTACTTTGAGCAATGTGGTAGATGAATTACGTGCAGACTGTGAAAGTTGGAAAGGTGAAGCCCAACGTTTCCAGCAGCAGTTAAAGGAGAAAGAAGCCTGTGTGGCAGAATTACATTCTTATTCCCAGATGCTAGCCAATGAGGTGAAGGCTCTTATGCAGGGAAAAGGAGATTGTGAACATAAGAGGGAAAAAGTAGAGGCACAGCTTCTGGAATCGCAAGTCAAGGTGTCAGAAGGTGACCGATTGTGTGCTGAGCTGTCAGAGAAGGCAAACCGACTGCAGGTTGAGTTGGACAATGTTACAAATCAGCTTTCTCAAGCAGACAGCAAATCTAGAGAAATTGCGGAAGATTTTTCTATCTTGGAATCGCAGCTGCAAGACACGCAGGAACTCTTACAGGAAGAGAGGTGTCAAAGGCTGAGTTTTAGCACAAAGCTCAAACAAATGGAAGATGAGAAAAATGGCTTCCTGGAACAATTAAAAGAGGAGGCGGAAGCAAAGAAAAACCTATCAGAGCAAGTCGCAACATTGCAAGCTCAGATAGCGGATATGAAAAAACGCATGGAAGAAAGCGTTGCTTCATTACAGTGTGTTGAAGATGTGAAAAAGAAGTTTGATCAGATGCTTGGTGAAGAGAAGACTGTGTCTGCAAAATATGCAGAAGAACGCGACCGCGCAGAAGCGGAGGCGCGTGATAACGAGAGCAAAGCCCTGTTCTTGGCTCGCTCTTTGGAGGAAGCTCTAGAGTCCAAGGCTGAACTAGAAAGAGTTAACAAGCAGCTATGTACAGAGATGGAACATGTGGTCAGCTACAAGGATGAGGTTGAGAAAAGCGTTCAGGAGCTAGAAAAGTCTAAACGAGCCTTAGAACAGCAAGTAGAAGAGATGAAGATTCCGTTGCAGGAACTGGAAGAGGAATTCCAGGCAACAGAGGATCTGTCCCAAAGAGGGGATAGTGTGCCTGATGCAGTTTTTAAAAGGATCAGTGTTTTGGGGTCTGTCCTGAGTGAGCCTCAGAAATGTGATGACACGTGGCTTGAATCACCCCTTTGGAATAAACCGTTCCTTCAAAAACTTCAAGCATTGGAAAATGTATCATTAGAGCTTCAGCAAACAAAGGAGCTGAGTAAGAAATGTGGTGATTTCTCAGTTCAGGCTGAAAACCTAGTGGAGAAAACTAAGGCTGTTGGTGAAAACGTGAAGCAAATGAATAAGTGCCTTTCAGGGAGTGTTTCCAAAATGGAACTGGTGAAAGACGGGTGGCAGAAGTTTGATCGTGATCTTGAGATGCATTCCATGTGGAATTCAGATAGAGAAAAAGAACTAGGTGACCTTGAGCGGTCAAATAGTTCAGCAGAAAGTGCATTGAAGAAACCTGTAAAAGAATGTGTTGCAGTTCCATGCTTCTTCACTGATGCAGAGAGGAGGTCTATAATGGATACCACCCAGATCGCTGGGTTCAACTGTGTTGTTGCCTTTGACCCCTATGTTGGTGGAAGGAAAGTTGATGATGTTCTGGTTGGCTACTTCTGTGAAGAGTTTGGCAAGAAATATAAACTGAATATCAAATCAAGTAGTAGGCCTTTACTGCGACTCGCTCAGGAGGGCGAAAAGTTTAAGAAGTTGATGAGTGCAAATGCTTCAGATCTGCCTATGAATATGAAATGTTTGAATGATATTGATATCTCTGGGAAAAGGAACAGGGGTCACTTTGAAGAAATGTGTGACAGCCTGTTGTCTCAATTGGAAAATCCTCTGCACAGCATCTTAGAGCAAGCAAAGCTCAAGAAGAAAGATCATTCCCTTTTACAACAAAAAGTCAATGATTGTGTACAGCTGTATGGAGAGGCAACTCAAGTCACAGAGGGATGTCAAGAGTCCCTACTTGGAACAAAGCTTAGTGAAGCAAAGGTTCTCAAAGTTTTGTGGAAAACATTTATGGATTGCAGAGAGAGGCGTCTTAAGAATGTTGAAGACATTAAGACTAGCCCAATTGAGTTGCCTATGGATCACGGTCCTCCATGGTGGATTGGACAGACGGTTATGAGGGACAAGCTGTCTGACATTTATGAGAAAGCTGTCAATGAAGATGACAGAAACGAGAAGGAGCAAAATGATGCCAAAAATGCAGTTGAAGAATGTGTATATGAGATGAGAGACAAACTGTGTGGCATTTATGAGAAATCCGTCAATGAAGATGACAAAACAGTTTCATCCGGAAGCTTGAGGATAATAGGAGGCTTATCAGTGAGTCAGCAGTGCTTGACACATGCGTGCCTGGAAATCTGTGTCCCAACCCTAGGGTTGAAACAAGAGGGGGGGGTATGTAACAGGAAGTCAGCTAAATCTGGGAATGTAGTCACAGGAAGGAGATACATTTCCAGCTGACTTAGAAAGTCCATTAATTAATTTAGGGTGTTGGCTACAGAGCTAGCCAGCAGGAAGTTGAAAGGCCTTCAGCTGTTCAGAATGAGGAGATCAAGGCCTCTATAATTTGTCCAGAGAAAATCTATTGAGTGCTGCCTCCTGTCGCCGTGTAGGCTGGGAGAGGAGGACAGACATACGTGTACCTCCCGAAGCTGGTGGGCATGGGAGAAGGACTGCTGCCGCCTGTCGCCGTGTAGGCTGGGAGAGGGGGACAGTCGAATGTGTGCCTCCCGACAAGCTGGTGAGCATGGGAGAAGACCCCCTACAGCGATGTGAAGCTAAGGAGGGTAACCACGAGTGAAGACGTCTCAAAGGTGAGAAGACAAAGTGTTCCATGTGAAGAGTGTGAAGAGTAAAGGGACCTGTTAAATGAACTGTGTTCAATGTGAAGAATCTGAAGAGTAAAGGATCCTGTTATAAATGAACATGTGTTGATGTGAAAGAAACAAAGGGACATGTTCAATGGACAATGTTTGTGCTGTGTGAAAAGCAAACAAATGGACATTTGAGTGTCTGCTGTAGGATCAGCAGTGTCGGCCCAACAGTAGGTTGGAAAGACTTCTTAGGTAGGTTCCAGCGTGAGAAGGTAGCCGCCCACAGAGGCAAGGATTTATTTTGTCTTTTATTTTATTTTGGCTGTTTTGACGCTTGCAATTGTGTGAAGTAAATTGCATGAATAAATCAGTCTTGTTTTCAACCTCTGCTCGGCTATCTCTCTGTGAAAACGCACCCCCAAAGGGGTCATCCACACCCGCCACCGAGCTAATCCCTCACAATATATATATATATATATACACATACACATACATATAGACACTCACTGGCCACTTTATTAAGTACACCTTGCTAGTACTATGTTGGACTCCTTTTTGCCATCAGAATTGCTTTAACTCTTGTTGGCATAGATTCAACAAGGTGTCGGAAACAATCCTCAGAGATTTTGGTCCATATTGACATGATAGCATCACGCAACACAGTTGCTGCAGATTTGTCAGCTGCACATCCATGATACAAATCTCCCCTTCATCCAACATTTCCAAAGAGGCTCTATTGGATTGAGATCTAGTGACTGTGGAGGCCATTGGAGTACAGTGAACTCATTGTCATTGTGACAGAACTGTCCCACACTCCGGTTGAGTGCTTCGGTCAGTATCCCACTTCCTCCATCTTAAACATAGATATCAGATATTATAGCCATATAACATACAAGACTAGCCAACAAATAGCTTGTATGAGATCTGGAACTGTCTATTGAACAAGCTCACACAGAATATATATCCCACAGGAGGACATCCTCCTCCTGATCATATTACCCTAACAATACAAACTGCACACAGGAATATAAATACCATAGCTAAACATTACAGTTAATTAAACGAACCACCTGAACAATTAGGGATCTCATTCCAGGTCAGACTTGCCGGCATCAAACTCATAACATACAATACACATTATTACGAGTGTATATACATCCCCTAGCAGACAAAAGGTTAGCTATTTAGCACAATTCACTATACATACCGTGAACGCCCCCCACTAGCAACTACTAGCTGACAATAATATAATTAGCATGCTAATTAACTCAGCACTTAAACCAGCCTGGCCAAGCCACTGGTCGTTGATTAAATGAATGTATTGAAGCAACACTGTTTATGAATGCGTAAATCATACAACAACCAGATGAACAGATTTAAAGATACTGTACTGGATGGATGATCACTGACCTATAAACTTGCAATCAACATAACTGTAGCAATGTTGAATTAAACCATAACTAGTACAACTAGAGTTTAAGTAACGTTATAAAGTAACTCAGGAAAATAAAGGTCCTTGTGTCCACACTATGCATACTGCCCCAATAGCAGGTGGGTGTATGCGTTCATGAAGTAGGGGTACCCCTGAACGCATCTGAAAGTACCTGGCACCTAATTGTCTGCATTGGCTTGCTTACATTGAGGACCTTCTGTGGTTGGTGCACGTGTAGCTGTCCCTTTAAGAAAGTGCAACAGATGGTTAGTGGGCTGCTAAACAAGGGGGAGTCTCTCTTGCATTAACTAACTATGTTAGTGTTCAGCATAGATGTTCAGCTCACAACTCCTTGTAAACAGGTATTCGATCCAGATCACTTGGTGGCCTGCAGTTCTCTAAAGTCAGGGCCCACAAGGCTCAGCCTTTCTGTTTGGATCTTCCCAAGGCTCATCGGTCTCAGCAGCTCTGGTGTAGGCATTTACGACAGCGGGTCTCTCAGCTCTGGTCCCAGGGCCCAGGAAGTGTTCCCTCTGCTACTTAGTCCACAGACTCTGCAAGACACTGCAAGGGCACCCAGTCTCTGTACAGGCTCAGCCAAGACCACGTCTGTGCAGCTTGGCTTTCTCTCAACAAAAGACCCCTAGTCTCTAGCATTGCCTGGTAAAATGGTCCCGTGTCTTTCCTTCTGTTCCCCAGGGTTTTCGGCTAGTGTAGTTCTTGTAGCCATTCACTTCCATTTTACAGTGCCCCTTTAAAACTAAATTTCTCATGATGTTGTGCTGCACAGCAAGTCTTGTTCTCTAATATTCTCGTTGGCCTCGGACTCCCCTGTCCTCTAATTGGTCCTTTACTGCTGGGCAGAGGGGTTGGGGAAGAACGAGCGGTAGATTTCTTGTCAGCTGCAGTGAGAGAGAGGGGAGAGAAGCTGGCCGCATATTTCTCTCTCTGTATCCCAACCGGGGGGGGGGGGGGGGTTTAAGCAAGGGATCTCACACCGAGCTTCATCTGGCTAAAAATGTTTAATGAGCTAGACAGCCAGTGATGAGCTAGACAGCCAGTGGGCATGGTGGGCCTTGTGGTGCATGCTGGGAGAACTGTTAAATATTAGAGACCCATCTTGTTCTTCCCTGGACTTCTGCCCTGTGAGGATGTTATAGTAGGGTTTAGTTCTGCATTAAAAGATCTGTCTCTCTTCACAGGCCTTGGGGCTAGTGGTAGGAAACAAAAGCAGGGATCTGGGTATACCAGCGAGGAAGCGACAACAGCGGTTTCATTAGTGAGAGAACATCTGCTTACAGCTCCAGCAAAGATCAAAAGAACACCTGTTAAATGTCTTGCGGTATCAGTATTAATAGCATAGGCTTGTTCACACATGTGTTGGTTATGAAGAACGAAGCAATGCCTATATCATTTATGATGTATTTTTGATTGGTTTATGTTGTGTTTTTGAAGTGTTGAAAAAGCATCAAGAATGCTTGTTAATTGCCCATGAAAGTGGTAATAATTCTCAGTGCCTCTGCTCCTACCTGCCACTCTTAGTTTTGCTTGCTGGCTTGATGCTTTTGCCTGCACACAGAAGTAAGTGGTGTCAGTGGCTCTGTACAAACAGGAAGCGGCTGGAACTGCTCTGTCCTAGTTTTCTATTATTTCTATTATATATTTTAAAAAAATAATATAGCATATAAATTTGCGACACAAGTCATATTGTAATCTAAAGTTATAAAACTTTACCTTTCATTTTTTAATCTGCAAGTTGCTTCACTCTTCTGTAAAATGCAATGCAATATGGCAATCTGGAGTCGTTCTGTACACAGATTGTGTACCCCCCCCCCCCCCCGCCCCCCCAGAAATGTCATTTTCTGCTTTTATGATTGGCTTACTGATTTTCCCAGAAGCCTACACTAAGATACAAATCACATTTTTGGCATTTCCTGCAACAAATATTTAATTTTTGGTGAGATACTCCCAAAGGGAAATCATTTATAAAGGGATGCAGACCCTGCCAGTTTTCTCATTAGAGCCTTGCAAGTGCGGCAGCTGAATGATGATGAAATCACTCCCATTCATTTTGCACATGGATACAGACAAACAGCTATTTCTTCAGAATAACAAAATGTAGGAATCTGCAGCAAAGTTTATTAAACTCCTTAGAATGTACATACATTGATCACCAAGAGGGGAATGTTTTTTCTCAAAAAGTTGCTCTGTAATCCCTTTACCTCTAAAAGATTCCCAACCCCCCCCCCCCCCCCTTCATAATCAGGCCATTTTTTGCAATATGGCACTGCATTACTGACAATTGCATGGTCATGCAATGCTGTACCCAAATAAAGTTTGTCATTTTTTCCCACAAATAGTGCTTTCTTTTGGAGGTATTTGGTTACTACTGGGTTTTCATTTTTTGCGCTATAAACAAAAAAAAATGATATTGCTATAAAAGATATTGAATATAAATATTAAAAAAACAAACGTCTTCGTAAATTTAGGCAAATAAGTATTCTGCTACATATTTTTGGTAAAAAAAAAAAATCCCAGTAAGTGTATGATTGGTATGCACAAAAGTTATAGTGTCTACAAACTATGGGATACATAGTGGAATTTTTCACAGCGCTGCACTGCTGTGACGTACCAATGTGTACAATGAAAAATACTATAAACACATTAAAGAAGTGAATAGAAATACATTTTCGAAATAAAGTACTAATAAAACAATCCAAAAACGTCCAGTGATCCTTAATTAACATGATAAATGTCCGATGCTATAGTCCAAACAACACTATTTGGTAATAGTGTATTAGGTGTGTTCAATTGGTGAAATATTCCACTTGCTGTGTCTCCTTTTTGAGTGTGAATTCCACCATTAGCTGTAACTTTCACCTGTGATATTCTACATAAAACATTTTATTGGTGTTTATAACCCAAATTCCAGTGCTGTAAGTGCTGGCTGTATCTTCTCTAGTGCTCCACCAGCTAGAGAAAAGAGAGTGGCCCCATACCTGTTACCTAGACCTAAGTTATAGGTCTAGAAATGCCTGTTCCCCAATGTCAGGGGTAGTCAGATGTGTAGACTCAATTAGGGATGGTCACTGCTTGGACACCGTTCGGTATCTCCTCTCTCATATG
The DNA here is from genome assembly GCF_965119305.1 of Pelophylax lessonae. NCBI lineage: Eukaryota > Metazoa > Chordata > Amphibia > Anura > Ranidae > Pelophylax > Pelophylax lessonae. The sequence continues at coordinate 359,106,895 of NC_138770.1, forward strand.
CGTGTGCACAGGGTGTCCGGCCCACGCTAATCACCCTGAGCAGCGCAGATTCCCCCTGCTGCGCACTGCTGTTTACTATGCTTCAGTTTGTGAATGAACAGGAAGCCACACAGCACAGAGCACTTCCCATTCATTCACTTTTTAAAGCAGCTGAAGCTGTATAGAAAGGGACTTGGGAATCTCTGTCCTTTTCTCTGTCTCAAAAGTGAGACATCAGGGGTCTGTTTCACCAAACCCCCCCCCCCCCCCCCCAGCGGCTATTCTAAAAAAAAACTGTAAAAATGTATATTGTAAAAAATTATTAAAAAATAAAATAATAAAAAATGGCTGACACTGTCCACTGCCCTACTGGCAGCATTCACTGTCCTACTGACACCATATTCTGCTTTACCTACACCGTCCACTATCCTACTGACACCAACCTCTGCTCTACTAACACCATCGTCTGTCCTGCTGACACCAACTTCTGCTCTACTGACACCATCCATGTTTTAATGCATCTTAAAATGTTTGTTTACATTTATTTACAAAAGTGTGTGTATATTCTGTATGTATATCTATCTACACACATGCATGTGTGTTTGAGCTTTGGGGTGCACACCCTATTGCGATAGGCTGCGCACACCTATGCCCTCTCTCCTTATTCAGTTAGTCTCATGGATATCCCTGTGGTAATCTCTAGACAGAGTTCATAATCACAGAGAAACTACCATAGTATAGTATGTAAAACCTCCAAAGATTTTATTAAAACAATGGGCTACGCTCACATTAAAAACATTTGTAAAATAGCATTCCAATATAGAATCAAAGAGTTGCCGATAGTCCTTGTAGCTCATCCGTGATGTCACCTCACTCACTACACATGACTTTCAGAAGAAGATGCCAGCCTTCCAAAGATGGCCATGGGAGCCCATAATAGGGAACAAATTAGCCCCAGTGGTTTCCTGACAGCCTGAAGAAAGGGCACAGTGCCACCTTTGGGCTGGTGGACAAACTGCAGCTCAACACCTGGCTACAAATATAATGAGAAGCAGCAACTCAGTTTGTCTGCAACAGCTTACCTAAAATTTGGGTTAAACTCCAGAGAGGATTTTAGCTGCGATGTTTCCTACAAAGCATAATTAGTTCACTGGCTGATTTCATGTTTTTATGGAGTTGTCCTCCAAGTTTTGGAATCCTTTAGAAAAATAGATGATTGATGTTGGCAAAATAAACACAATCTGCTACAAAATGAAATATTTATCTAAAAGCAGTAATGAAGCAACTCAGCAATTTAATAGGGTACAAAAATATTATGGGAGTCTAAATCAGTGCTCTGTTAAAAAAAACTATACATTAAACTATGCACTTCTTCATATACTGTATACTCTGTACATATACCGTATATGCTATAATGTGCCTTCCATTTTTAAAAATACATATCCAAAAATATTGGCCATGGTCCATGTAAGATCTCATCATGTATAACAATGAAAAAAAAACCCGTACTTTCTGTCAAACTGTACCAATTGAATTTTAACAATAAAACATGTGTTAAGATTGTGATGATATTTGCTGTTGCACAGTTTTAGGCCCTACGAATCACCTAAAATCCTTCTGTGTCATATACTTATCCAGTGTAATCCATTCCATGTATTATTTGCATGACTATATTTCCTACACAAATGCATTTTTTTTTTGTTATTAATCTGCTGTATAGATCATCTGTCTTCTACAGTATAATGACAGTTTAAATGCTAAATCCCCAGCAAACAGTAAACATCCTGCCCTAGGCTTTACATCATCTCAGCAGAAAAAACTCAGGGACACTGTTTTTAAATTTTAGGATTTCAGTAAAGCGGATCGTCAATTATTACACTACTGACTTTGTGTTTTCCCCTTTCATTTAAAGCGTAACTACACTTTTGTTGAGAAAAATACATTCCCCTCTGGATGACCTCTGTATATTACAAGGATTATAACAAGCTTTGTTGCAGATTCCTATCTTTTGTTATTCTGAAGAAATCACTGTTTGCTCCTCTGTGCCTCTGTGCTGAGTGGACCTAATAGGAGTGGTTTCATAATTATCTATCAGCTGTGACAGCTGCAAAGCTCTAATGAATAAATCTGCTGGGCCTGCATCCCTTTAGACATGTTCCTATATGAAGCATTTCACCAAAAATGACATTTTTGTTGCAGGGGATGGCAGAAATCTGACTTGTATCTTAGGCAGACTTCTGGGAAAATTGGTGAGCCAGTCACACAAGCAGAAAATGTTTCTGGGGTGTGGTCAGTACACATTCTGTGTACAGAACACCTCCAGGTAGCCATATTGCATTGCAATACCATAAAATTACAACAACTGCTGATTGAAAAGGAAAGGTCATTTTTAATAACATTCAATTACAAAATGATTTGTGTCGCAATTGTGCATGCTATATTGTTTTTTTCTTTATTTGCTATTTTTCTGCCACGAAAGTGGAGTTACCCTTTAAAACGTTACCCCTTTTTTTTTTTCTTTAACAGAAACGTTTTTATTTATCTCAAGAAAATGCACATACATAGTTCAAGAAAAAAAGGGGTTTTAAAAGAGGAACACATCATAGCACTGGCAATATAAGAACAGAGTAAAACCAAACTTGAGGCACGAGAGGTACAGACTGATCATTGTCATAATGCATAAAAAGGGAAATTTCCAAAAAGAGGGAAAGAGAGAAGAAGAAGAAGGAAGAAATCTAGATAGGCAGTAAATTCTAAGAAGCAGCATGTAAGAGAGAGCGAATGGAAGGAGGGGTACAGGGACAAAAAGGGGGGGAGGAGGAATAACAGATAGAATGGTACAATATATTGTCTTTTCAACAAGCAAAGCTAACACTATTGTAGCGGTCTAGTGCTCACTCAGGCCTCCCAGATCTTATCAAACCTAGAAGGACGCCTTCTACTCATATAGGTAAGCTTATAGAGAGGCAGGACTGAATCCACCAACGTCATCCACTGCAAAACTGTAGGGGGGTCAGCCCGTTTCCAATAGGTCAAGATAGATTTTCTAGCATAGAAAGCGGTATAGAAAACAAAGAGTCTCACATGGGTACTCGGGTCAACATCACTACAAATGCCCAGCAAAAGTACCCTGAGGTCTAAGGGGATGGTCAGTTGCCCCACTGCATTGAGGACATTTAACACTCCCTGCCAGAATTGTTGAATCAACGGGCATGACCATACCATTTGTATAAAAGTACCAGTGTCAGTCTGGTCATTTAGGGCAGCGGTCAGTTCTGGTGGGGTAGATTCGTGAGAGCCTCAAAGGCGTATAATAAGCCTTATGGATAAACTTAAGTTGAATGTACTTGTCCCTAGCTGAGATAACTAGGGGAATAATCTGCTGAAGTCCCTCATACCAGTCTGCAGGGATAAGAGAGGGTATATCACCCTGCCATTTCATCAGTTCCTACTGAGCGACACAAGATCCTAAGATACAGGAAGGATAGGAGTCTGGAGGCATGGCTGGAAATGAGGAAGCACTCCACCGTGTGTGATGACACAGTAACCACGGTAGGGAACTGCGTCTGGAGCGAAGGTGAGTTTGAGGGCATCAAATGATAAGAGGTGTCCCTCTGGCATAATGCGTTGCAAATTCTTAACACCAAAGTTGGCCCATACGCTAGGGGCGGGAATGGAAGGGAGATGAGGTAGATGAGGGTACCCCACAAAGGTGTATGAGGGGAGATTGTGCCACTATCAGGGACAGCGGCCGAGACCTGGCCCCACACAATGACCGTTGTACGCATCGAGGTAGTCATAGTTTGACAGGCCTTGGGGCCTCTAAACACTAAAATGCTCAATGTCGAGTACAAACCTAGGATAGCCGCTTCTAAACGAATGTATTTAAAGTAAAATTCCAGATTTCATGTCACTCTAAATATTTTGTTTGGGCCAAGCTGGTCCAAACAATTTACATTATTAAATGATGTGGCTGCTGTGTGTGCTGTAATATGCTTTAATTGCATCGGCTACATATGGAAGCGGTGATTTGTTTCAGCAGCAGAAAAGGCAACCTTACATCAGCTACCTGATGCGATTTGGTACCCACAAATACCCTACCTTTGCAATCTGCGTTTGAGGTGCTATTAACAATACATTGGCACCTGCATGCAGATAGCAAGGGAAATTCGTTCCCCTGGGGTGCAGGAAATACACACAGGACGAGCCTTTCCCACACTGCGATCTGGAGTGAATTAGCCCTAGGATAGTTGCTTTGGGCCCAATCAAACTATTTTAAGTGACCTAAAACCTGCAAAGCTAAAGTCCAGGATATTAGCAACCCCCATATCCAATTGCCTTTTTTATGATGTCATGATCCTTCTCTCTACTTCCTGAGGTCTTTCTTCTGGTATCCACATCATCCCTGCACTGCTCTCCTATTAATGGAGCTGATACTTGCAGCTGCCGGGTCCTCTCTCATAGCTTCCAGAGGCAGGAGAACTCACGTGGATGGCGAGGGTACTAGTGCTCTAGAAGATAACAAACAGGAAAAATGCACAGCATTACATTGCAGGATGGCTTAGGAAGAAATATTTCTAATCAAGACAGAAGAGTAAGCTAATTCATGCATGATGTACAATTTAAATAGAATTTTTGGAGTTGGGCTTTAGCAATTGGATTTCAATAATTGAAATTAGGTTAATACTTCTGTTAATAGTATTCATTACATGCGTTCCTCTAGTTCCTATGCCTTTATTTATATTTTTTTACATGTTCCTTATTTTCTAATTTATTTTATTAGGTACTTATAGAGCGCCATCAATTTACGCAGTGCTTTAAATATATATTGTACGTTTACATAAGTCCCTGCCCTCAAGGAGCTTACAATCTAAAGTCACTAACTCACATTCATATATACACATACTAGGGCCAATTTAGACAGTTAACCTACCAGCATGTCTTTGGAGTGTGGGAGGAAAACCGGAGCAACTGGAGGAAACCCACGCAGGCACAGGGAGAACATGCAAATTCCAGGCAGGTAGTGTTGTGGCTGGGATTCGAGCCAGAGACTCTAATGCTGCCAGACAGAAGTGTTAACCACTTAGTCACTGTACTGTCCAATTAAAAAGTTATCCAGCAAAAGTGATAGTGATAGGGGTTGGGGCACACTATAACATTGCCAGGGTATCTATCAATGATTACCTTTCTTAAAATGTTTTATTCATAAAATTGCATGCTACATTACTACAACTACTCAAGCATCCCTGGACATGTACAGTATAGCATAGTCTGCAGCTGTAATTATTATTTTTTTTTTATATGTAATATTCAAAAACAATATAATTAAGACCCCGTTCACACTGGGGCGACGCTACTTGCCGGGGCGACCTCACAAGTCGCGGTGCGCAGCTCGCACCACGACCTCAGAGCTGCCGGCATAGACTTCATATCATTAAAGTCAATGCAGGTCGCTCCAGGTCGCCCCAAAGAAGCTCCGGGCCCTTTTTCTAAGTCGGAGCAACTTGTGTCGCTCCTATTAGAACGGGTCCACAGCTTCTCTATGGCAGACGAGCTACGGCGACCTGTCAGGCGTCCAGGTCGCCTGACAGGTCGCCCCAGTGTGAATGGGGTCTTAAGGTATGCGGAATAAAAAATAAATTAAACATGTACATCACCCAAACAATTTTTTATAGAGTAGGAAAGTTTTGAATCCCTTTTGTTTTATTTTTTACTATCTGTGTCCTATTGGGGAGACTTCCTTTCATTTCAGGTATTCAAAACACAACAAGAAGAGGGTGTTAATTAGGGCTGCTGAATATAATCGCCGAATCGATGCATCGCGATGCGACCCTTCGCGATTCTGCATCGATTCGGGGTGATTGAAAAATCGATTACTAATGACGTCAGTTCTGGGGGGCGGGGACAGAAGTGACATGGTGACACTGGGCCGCTGGCCGGGCTTGTGGAACACGGAGCTTCTCCGTGATAGAGCTGCTGCTCGGGTCCTTCCGTGCGCCAGAGGGTGCCATCACACGGAGACTGCTACTGGATAGCGTCTCATATAGCGGGATAGAGTGGGAGGGGAAGTCCTGGCAGAGTCCTGGCACAGTGTCTGAGTACAGCGTGAGACATGAGCACCACCGGGCAGGTGAGCTGGTGGCAGTGGGAGAACAGAGCCGTCTGTATATACATAGAGCTGTGGGCACGGTGCTGATAGTATCACTGATTATCTATGGGAGAGCGGGGCTGCTCTGTCTGTGCAGTGAACTTGAACTTGTTGGCGCTCAGCACTGAATTGGCCCTAAGTAATGATTGTAGAAGACAGGATGCTGAGTACTGTGCATTATTATAGATATGAGTCTTATGGCAATAATAATCATGTTAGGTTGTGTGCTATGACTTGTGTATGGAGTGGAGGTGATATAGAAGAGTCCGGATATCAGACCATTGAGTAGTGACACTGGAAATATGTAGTGCTGTGTAGACATGTCTATGGGGAGCTCCCCCAGCATGTAGACCCCCCCTGCTCTAAGGGGGGGTCTGTAGAAGGGGGACCCTGGCCTGCTCCAAGGGGGCTCTATTGGTAGGGGACCCTGGCCTGCTCTAAAGGAGAATGGGATCTATGGGGGGACCTGCCTGTGCTAAAGGGGGGGCTGCACTAAATGGGGATCTATGGGGGACCTGCCCTGGCCTGCACTAAAGGGGATCTATGGGGGACCTGCCCTTCCCTGCACTAAAGGGGGGTCTACGGGAGACCTGCCCTTCCCTGCACTAAAGGGGGATCTACGGGAGACCTGCCCTTGCCTGCACTAAAGGGGGATCTACGGGAGACCTGCCTGCACTAAAGGGGATCTATTCCATAGATACTCCTTTAAAGCAGGGTCCCCATAGATCCCCATTTAGAGCTCAGTTCCCCTGGATCCCCTTTAGGGCAGGCCCAGGCTCCCCATAGATCCTCCTTTAGAGCAGGGTCCCCATAGATCCCCCTTTAGAAAAGGGTCCCCATAGATCCCCTTTAGAGAAGGGTCCCCATAGATCCCCCTTTAGAGCAGGGTCCCCATAGATCCCCCTTTAGAAAAGGGTCCCCATAGTAATCGTGATGCATCGTGATGCATCGCGGAATCGAATCGTATCAAATCACGACCCTAATAATCGTAATCGCATCGAATCGTGAGGTAAGAGAAGATGCGCAGCCCTAGTGTTAATATATACCAATTGTTACTAGAACAGATGACCCCGTTAAACGATTTCCCCTGATGTTTTGGTGACGGGGATAAAAAAAAAAAAAAAAACTTGACAGGGGTTCCAATTCTCCCTACTTTATCCAAAACGACAAAAAAAATGTGCCTATAGATTACATTTTTTGCCTAGCCAATTGTTTGCCCACCCAACTTTGGTCAGACTTTTTCTGCTATCTTAGGCCCAATTAGTGAGACTTAAGCTCACATCCTGTCTTGCTGACACAATTTTAGTAAATAATGAGGAATATAGGGGAATTTTTCTACAGCAACACCCCATGGGAGCCGCTGATTAGGATGGGTCCTCTGTTCTTTGCCTCAACCTTTTCCAAAGAACCGCTCTAAAACACCAGATTAAGTGTACAAACATACAATATCACAGGAAATCACTGAAGGTAATACATGGTACTTAGCATTAGTGCTATATCAAAGAAAACCAGCACAAAACCGGGAAGTAAATGCAAACTTCATATATTGTCACCCAATATGGTTGGTAACAAGGCAAGCATAACATGAATTAACAAAGGTAATAACACAATTTAGTACACAAAGTGATGACTGTGCATAAGAAAACATTTGGCATACAGATCAGCATAAACAGTAGCAAGGCCACCTCAAGTGCAGCAGTGAGTAGTAGTAAAGATGAATCTACCGAGTGCTGGAACGTTACCGCCAGAGTGCATTTATGGCGGCAATTACTAGTCCTAAACCGCCTGGGTATGCACTGTCCAAAAGAAAAAGAGGATGTTAGCAGAGGGGTCAGGGGAACAAAGGGGGCTTGCAGAATAAATATTACGAGAGGGGCAGTCTTTAGAGATGTTCTTGTGCTGGCTATCATTGGGGCCCTTTAAGAGTGTCAGTGAACTCAAAGTGGTTGTAAGGTCTCCACAATAAACTCCCATGACAGGTTCTCTTATGGGGCAATAGTAATGGCAGCGTGTTTTTTTCCAGCAATATAACCTCTAAATACCTTTTCCCAGCATTGCTTCTGTGCAGTCACATGGTTTTCTCGCAGGAAGGATTAGTCGATCGATCGCAAGAAGAATCGGTCGATTGATCACAGGAAGGATTAGTCAATCGATCGCAGGAAGGATCGCTCACAGGAAGGATTGATCAATCGATCGCAGGAAGTACTGTTCAATCGATTGCAGTAAGCAATGGTCGATCGATCGAAAAAAGGTTTAAAGGATCAATCGCAGGAAGGATCAGTCGTTTGGTCAATCATAGGGAAAAAAATACAGATTTTTACATGTAGGAGAGAAATGTCAGAATTGGCCTGGGTGAGAAATGGTTAACAAAGAGGAGGGGAGGAGAAGCTTCAGGGGAATAGCATTGCTCTTTTTTCAGCAGAAGAAGAGAGGAGGGAAGGGGAACTGATTGGCTCTCGCACAGACTATGGAAGGGACAGGGAGGGGGAGTGGAGGGGGGAGATGGAGAGATGCTGAGGAGATGAGGAGATAGCTGGATGATGGAGGCTTGTAAACTGACCACACTATAAGAGATCAGCAACCGTGATAAAGAGGGGAAGACAGGAATAGGCAGGATCAGCCAGGTATTGTACAACATAAAAAGGGACAATTGACTTGGCAAAAGCACTGTGCTATATCTCATGCTTGAAAGCGACAGGTGCATTGTTTTTTTACAACCACTTTATTGGCAGTCCCAGTGAACCTGCATGCAGTGTAGGTACGTTATAGTCTCAGCACAATTGCAAGGTAGATGCAGTATAGGGTTGGCATAGGTGCGGTCTAACTTTGGAAAATGTGTGGTATTAGTTTCCAGGATGCTGCTGTGACAAACCATATACAATATTTTCTAAAAGCATAGAACCAGTAGAATAAAAGGAAGGCTGTACTGATTTTTAACGTTAAAAAGCCCACTCACCAGTTTCCAGGATGCTGCTGTGACAAACCATATGTTTTATGAAAGCATAGGACCAGAATAATAAAAGGAAGGAGCTACTGATTTTTACGGCTCCACAATATTTGCGCAAATGTTTACCAAATCAATATTTTTGCTAAAAATACACTAAAATCATTTATAGCAGAAACAAACACAGCAAATTTTACAAAATTGTAAAAATGCTAAACTGCTAAATTCCAACTAAACATAAAATCTTAACCTGTATTAAGTTAATAAACTACAAATATTTGTAAATTTTTAATTGCACCTTTTTGCAAAATGGTGACAACTGAACGTACACAAAATAACCCAATTTCTCTAAAAATCTGGAGGTTTTCATTTTTCACTTTCAGCTTCCAGAGTTTTTAAAAGACCCCCCAAACTATACATTTTCTGAAAGCAAAGGGCCAGTAGAATAAATTGAATGTGCTACTGATTTTTAAGGCCCAGTGATATTTGCACAAATGTTTGCCAAAATCATTATTAGCAGATACAAACATAGCAAATTTTACAAAATCCCTGCTAAGTTCCTTCTAAATATAAAAGCTAAACCTGTATTGAGTTATTAAATAACAAAAATTTGTACATTTTATATTGCGCCTTTTTGAGAATCCGTGAAAATCGGATGTACGCAAACACTAAAAATCTGGAGGTTTTCCTTTTTCACTTACAGCTTTCAGAGTTTATAAAAGACCCCCCCAAACCGAATATTTTCTGAAAGCAAATGGCCAGTAGAATAAAAAGAAGGCGCTACTGATTTTTAAGGCACGGCGATATTTGCGCAAATGTTTATCAAACCAATATTTTCGCTATAAAATACACTAAAAATCATTAATAGTGGATTCCTACATGGCAAAATGTACAAAATTCCTACTAAATATAAAAGTAAAACTGTATTGAGTTAATTAATAACAAATATTTGTACATTTTAAATTGTACCTTTTTGTGAAAGGGGGAAAATGCATCGCACCTGAATCACTAGCAGTTCACACTGCCCTCTGCGAACTGCTGCGGCTGTCAATACAAAGTTAATGACAACCCCAGATCGGTTTGCAGTGATTTCGGACAGAAATCAAATGACATGGGTGTGAACACCCATGCCATCCAATTCTGGTGCGTAAAAAAAAAAGGGTCCTGCACCAGTTTGGTCCAAATGCAATGCAAATTCAACCATACAGTTTGTATAGCTGAATTCGCATTGCGCAGACATTGCATGTGATCTGCACAGCAATGCAGTGCGAATCACATGCGATGTCTAGCATCGCACCAGTGTGAAACGGACCTCAAACCAGACATTTTCTGAAAGCACATGACCTGTGGAATAAAGAAAAGTGCTACTGATTTTTGGGCCCCGCAATAATTGTGCAAATGTTCATGATACACTAAAACCATTAATAGTGCACATAAACACAACATACCTTACAGAATTTCTGCTAAATTACTACTTAAGCATTGTTCACATGTGGCATACTAAAGTATATACCCATGGAGGGCCATGTTTACCTGCACAGGGATGCGCAGGTGTCCGTGCATCCCTGCACAGGCAGTCCCATTTATGTCAATTGGGATGCAACGGCTGCGCAGGCATAGCTGCTGTTCCCAATTGACACCCATGTGAGTGTGGGTGCACAATCCCGAACGCAGAAAGTGCAAGCTCAGGGACATACACGTGAACTTACATGGATGTCAGATTGGGAGCAACGGCTCTGTTCGTGCAGTTGCTACATCCCAAATGACATCAATGGGACTGCCAGCACAGAAATGCACGGAACACCTGTGCATACCTGTAAAGGTACGCTGTGTCTGCCTGGTGTGAACAAGGCCTCAGGCCCCTTTCACACAAGCAGACCGATTGGGTCCGCCTGTCCATTTTTCAAGAGGGCCCAATCGGACCACGCATTGTTTTCTATGGAGAGAATGATGTAAATTGACATGTGTCCATTTACATCCGCCTGCATCCCATCCTATCCCATCCGGTCCACTAAAAACAGATGGATGGGGATCCCATTTCCCATCCATCTAGCAAATCGAATCAGATTGAAATGGACAGGTGGTCCATTTCCATCTGACCGCCCCATAGAGAACAGCAGACTGTGTCCGTTCTGCATCAGCGGAGTGGACATGGACCTGTAATCAGCCTGCTCAGCGGGGATCAGCAGAGAGATCCCTCGCTGAGCAGGCAGATCTGCTTGACAGAGTCCGCTCCAAGTTTTTCTTTTTTTTGTACTTTGTACTTTTTTACAATTATATATATATCTTTTTTTTTGGGGGGGTAGGGGTCTTTGGTGAGATATCAGAGGTCTAATTAAACCCCCATATCTCTTTCTTTGAGACAAAGAAAGGGACTTAAGAAAGTCCCTTTCTCTGCAGCACTTTATATGAATGAATAAGGAGTTTGTATAGAGACTACTTAGCCATTCATAAACTGCCTCTGTCCATGCACTTCAGGTACATGTTTACCAAGCCCCAGCTTCACCAGCATCCCCCCCCCCCCCCTGCTCAGCATGACAGCTGGCCAGACAGAGTGCCGGTCAGCAGCTGCAGGTGGCAGGAGGCAAAGGGAGGGATGCCGTCGGGGGTGGATGGATGGATGAGGGGTGCAGGGGACAGTATGGGGGGGATTGGCCTGCCGGGGGGCACATTCTGTGATCTCCCCCAAGCCCCAGCAGCACCTGAAGCCGGCAGGAGCAGCAGAGGAGGGATGCTGGCTTCTAAAAGTAGCTGCAGGGGATCGGGTTTGCGGGGGGGGGGGTTTGATCGGGTGTGGGGGGGATCAGTGCTGGGGGGCAGGAAGGGGGTGAAAGGGATAGGAAAGGAGGGTGGGGTGAGTAGTTTCAGGTGACAGGGAGCGGCAGGAGCTGGAGAGGCTGGGGACAGGGAAGCGACTGCATTGGGGGGGGGGAGTCACATTTTAGGTTAATAATTTTTATCAGCGGATTGTAATCCGCTGATTAGAGTTAAAGAATTGTTCAGCAGAGTCTGCTGAACAATTCTGTTATAAGTTCATGGTCATTGAACATTGAAGTGACCATGAGCTTATAGCAGGAGGAGAAAGATGTCCGTATTGCATACGGACCTGGCCAGCTGCAAGCAGTGAAAGGGTTAAAGTGGATATAAACCCTCACATATACCCAGTAAAGTGAGCAGCCTCAGAGGATACACAGAGATGAGACAAATCTCCCTACAAAAGTTTTACATGTATAGCTGCTGTCTTCAGCTTTCTAGATTCTTTAGAAAGTGCTCATCATGTTACAAATGTTTCTTCCTGTTTCAGCAGTGGGAGGGGAGTCTAGGTATACACTCTGTGTGAGCTGATTGGAGGAAAGGCACAACCCCCCCCCCCCTCCCTTCACCCTCTCCACTCCTCCACATAGGCAGAGGAAGGAAGAAACTTGAAAAGCTCTCTGTTAATATATCTCTATGCACCCACACAAATTTCCAACTGCTTTTATCTCCTGTGTCAGAGAGCTTGTCAGAAGTTATCATGCTGATAACAGAGGAACAGAGCAGCAGAAAGACATGGGACTTAGGGCTTTCGGAAGAGATAAGTAAACACTACAGACATATGTACCCAGGTCAGATTTCATGAATGGGGTTTATATCTACTTTAACTACATACAGTCATCAGACAGTAATAGTGGTCCTTTACCAGTATGGACGAATTCCAATATTTGAGCAGCAGATAACTTTCTGTTTCTAGTATACTTAATCTCATACATACTGTATTTACATACATACATATATATATATATATATATTACATTTTTTCACTCACAAAATGTGAATTTTCTTGTTAAAAATAAAAAAAACAATTAACATACTGGATATATAAAATTGCAGGGCAGGATAAGATTGGTTACCTGTTTTTTTTTTTTTTTTTTTATTATTTTACTCCACTTATATAAATGTCTGTTATACTGCATACTAAGCATATATGGATAAAACATTTTTACCTGTCTTTCCCTGGGGACTGGGGATCAGAATTCTGTTAAGTGTAAATTGGCCTCATTAGCAACTTTTCTTGTTATACAATACAGTGCTTAATCTCCTTTGTGTGAACCACAGCAGTCAGCTAAGTTACAGCTGTAATTAGAAAGCTATAATCCTGTACAGTATATTGACATTGTGTCTTGTAATTAATAACCAGCATTTGGAACTGGTTGCTTCACCAAGAATCTCTTTAAGCCCATTTGGTCAGTAAGAATGCAGCCACTTCATTTTGTATTCTTTCTTCTGAAAATTATGTTCAGGGTACATGATATCACATATACATAATAGTTTTATGTGAACAGATGTGGTCTTCTAATCAGTCGGTGTAAAGTCCGCCATTCTCCAGAACTTCATTAATGGAATTGTAGAACCCTATACCACGTCTCACAGTCACTCCAGTCTTTGGTCATGATCATTTTTGGTACTTGGGCACTAATATCTAGTACTAAGTTTGTAATGAAACAAAATTAAACACAAACATTTTATTTTTTAAATTCATTTTAAAAATGCCTTCCTATGGAAAAAACAAACAAACGAATTAACACATGTCTGTGTGTGGATCATAAGGCATTTGCACAGCTATCGCAAAGTCCAGAAACTGCAAACTTAAAGCGGTTCTGAAGACAGAAGGTTTTTTTTATCTCTATGGATTAAGATTAGAAAACCTTCTGTGGGCAACAGCCCCCCTCAGCCCCTCTAATACTTACCTGAGCCCCATCTTGATCCAGCAATGTTGCACAAGAGCCTCAGTTGTCCAGGACTCTCCCTTCTGATTGGCTGAGACACAGCAGCGGGCACCATTAGCTCAAATCAGTGAGCCAATGAGAAGAGAGAGGGGACAGGGACGAACCGCGGCTTTATGTCTGAACGAACGGACAGAGCAGAGGTTCTGGCACAGGTGCCCTTATAGGAAGCTGCTTGCTCTGGGGGCACTCGGCGGGAGGGAGGGGCTAGAAGTGCCAGCGGGGGACCAGAAAAGAGGAGAATCTGGGCTGCACCGTGCAAAACCACCACACAGAGCAGGTAAGTATTCCATGTTGTTATTTCTAAACAAAAAAAAAAAAAAAAAACGACTTTAATATCACTTTAAAATTCACCTTTTAAAAAAAATTATAAATGTAAATATTTTGGAGCCTGGATCAGTAGATCGTGGGTGCAATGAAAGACTCCTGCAGACTTGTGAGTGTAGCTGTCTGCTTGTGCCTCATACAGGCAGACAGATCCAAACTGGCAGGAAAAGACAAAGAACTACCAGTGCGATCAACAACGCCATGGCAGTTCATTGGGAACTACAAGCCAACAGCCACAAAGGCTGTCGGGACTTGTAATTTTCAGCTCACAGAGGACTGTAAATGAATGACGTAGCTTGGCAGGCAGAGCCCTGCATGGCCATGTTATTTTCAAACAATGACAAGCGCCTGGAGAAAATGCCCGCACACTTTCACTGGGGAGGGGGGAGGAGAGGAGGAGAGGCTGCAGCTGCTGGAACATGTTACATGTTCCACCCTAAATACAGGTGGAACATTAACATGTTCCAAAAGGTGAACAAAACACCGAACAAGTCCATAAGTGCTAATCTTGAAAATTGATTCTAGGCATTTTTAAGACTAATAGGCAGGAGATTGTCAAAGAGCATGGAATGTTGGGTACGGGCATGGGGGGACACACCAAAATGTTTATAAATACCATACATCAAAGGGGCCCCTAATGTCACCTATGGACCCCAATGAAGCTGAGCAAGCATGGTTTGTGCTTGATTGATGCAGGTCCTTCTTTAGCTTCATCCCTTGAACACAGCAGCCACAGAATTACAGCTCTAAACCAGGAAATTATATAATATACTGTACATCCTTCTGGGTTCATTTTTCCGGTGGGATAATCAGTGGATCTTTGCTGATCTCCCTTCCCTCTACACTGCAATACCTGCCACACTTGTCTTGGCCTTGCAGGTGGGACAGCAGAGCCCAGGATATAATGCAGGGGAAACGTGTTGAGTGAGGCTTGCGGAAGTTATAGGGTAGCTTTATAGCTGCCTGAATTGCTTCTATCAGAAAGCTGTCAGATGGCTTGACAAGTATACATGCACTGGAAATACGGAAAATACATTCCACAGCCAGAAAGCAGTGCAGGCAGCAGCAAAAATGTAAGCATTGAATCCTACAGCTGCCTGCCTATTCCCAAATCTTTCTTTTTTTGGTTTAACATAGAGAGTAAGTGTTGGGAAGGTGCTGGAGAGCTGTTTTTTCCACCTCACCAGTGGTAAATAACACAGAAGCTAGTCAAGAAGCTGACAAACTATTTCTCTTTTTAATTTTCCAAGTCCAGGTGCAGAGAAGCCACTTGGTTTCAAGTGCTGTTAATGCACACATTTTCTCCTCATGAGTGCATATCAGCCACTTTTTTGCACTCCTTATGCACCCTTTTTCAACTTTACTCCTCGTTAGGCCATATATCAACCATTGCTCTGGATTCCTAATGTGGCCTTTTGCTCCTCCTCAAGTGCAGATATCAGACATTTTTTTCTTACCATTTTTTGTGACATGTACTACCAGGTACCCAGACACCATTATTTGGACCAAAAGAGCCAGAGCCAGCATGAGCACCATTATTTTGCACAGAAGGCCATCCATGCGCTCCCCCTGTTGGGGTGTTAGTGGTCTGAAGGAGGAGAAATATTGAGGTGCTGGTAATGAGAAAGAAATTGTGGGGAAGCTTAAAGTTGGATGATTCACCCCTCCCCAATACTAGGGGGAGAAATCTGGAGGATCTACAGCAACCACTCATTAGTGGACTCAAAATCACCCACTAAGGATGCAGTGCAAAGAAACATTTCCTGATGGTGTCTGGATTCCTGCACTGTAGGCATAACTGCAGGGGGAATACCTAGGGCCAAAGGCTGGTCACCATTCCACAAGGTGGCTATTGTTGACACCTTACTGTCACAGGCAAAGCTGCCCTTGGTTTGCATATTGTCACTGCATACTTTTGCAGTACAGCTGTGTGCACAAAAGCACCATATTTCTCTCCACCTGTTTGCCATAGCTTCCATTGAATTAAGGAAATCCCCTTTGTTAAAAAAAAAAAAAAAACAGGCAGGACTTAAGTGAGAGTGAAAGTGGAGTTTTTTTTTCCTTAACAGTAATTTGTATTGACGTTATATTTTAGTACAGTAAAACCTTGGATTGCGAGCATAATTCATTCCGGAAACATGCTTGTAATCCAAAGCACTCGTATATCAAAGCAAATTTCCCCATAAGAAATAATGGAAACTCAGATGATTCGTTCCACAACCATTTATTCATAAGTCCTTCAGTTTATAGTCCATATAAAAAGATTATAGCATTGCGATAGGTTATATAACCATAAAATGTCCATCCACAAATAGCCGCTTCCACAAGGGGATTAGAAGCAAAATCCAACAGGAGCTACAGAGTATCAAAGAGAAGAGAGGCTCCTCTAAGTGTAGCAATATGGTTCCCATTTAATGAAGGTACAACATTTAGCAACTCACATGGTTGATGAATAAAACAGGCACATCTAAGTATACAAGCATCCGGGGTAAAGCTGTCCACATAGACTATCTTCTGCACCGTCGGCTACCAGTCTGTAATCCTGACCGGGAAGACCACCCTGCAGTAAAGCGATCTGAAAGCGAGGGGCAGCATGGAAGGGATGACGTAGATGGCGGTGTAGAGGATGGTCCTATGTGGACAGCTTTAGCCTGGATGCCCGCATCCTTAGATGTGCCTGTTCCAATCATCAACCATGTGAGTTACTAAATGTTGTACCTTCATTAAATTTAACCATATTGCTACACTTAGAGGCGACTCTCTTCTCTTTTATACCCAGCTGTGACTTGAGGCTACTTGTATATCAAGACAACGCTTGTATATCAAGTCAAAATGTATTTGAAAATTTTGCTTGTCTTGCAAAGCGCTCTTAAACCAAGTTACTCTCAAACCAAGGTTTTACTGTATATCCTCTTTTTTTTTCTTCTTTTTTCATTGTAAGGCAATTCCTGTACTGTTAAAGCAAATAAAGGCAGGAAAGGCAATGCAATCTGAGTGCTGCCTTTAAGACAAAAGAAGGTCCTAGGCCTGAACACTACCTTGTCCCAGTGCAAAAATTACCAATGGGTTCCTTGCTAGATAAGGCCAGCAATTTATACACTGGCCTTGCAGAGGTGACGATAGCTAGAAGCATTTTTTTTGGAGTTATCTGCACATGGTCCTCTGATATAAAACATCTTTTCCATTTAGCCTCTAGGTTCTTCTGACAGTGTGGACGATTTTGACAGCATAACAGAAAAGATAGACACTAATGTTTCAAAGGAGTTGGAGGTCAAGGCAAGCAATGAAAAAGAACAGGAAATAATAATTAACACATACAACAGAGATTTAAAGCAGATCAATGATGAGATATGTTTTATTGAAACCATCCAATAAAAAGTATTCATCCAGTCCTAAACTGCAAAAAATATTGCACAGTGGATCAAAAAAATCCAAATTATTTAATGGCAGTCAAGAAGACAATTAATGCTTCTGCTGCCAGAGCCTTTTTTTTTTTTATCATATTTGATAAATACAAATTTTTTGAAGGCAGAGACTCAGGGAAATACAATGGCGGGAGTTGCAATTTTATGTTACATGATGTTCGTGCAACTGTTTATCAAACCCAAACAACACTTTAAAAGCCTTTACAGCTCAAAGAGTAGAGTTAGAATCTTGCGGACTTGCTGGTACCAGAAAAGGAGAGTGAGACAAAACTGAATAAAACATATATTTCCTGACAGACTCCATGACAGCATACATAGAAATGACAAATGTTAAAAAAAACATCTATATAGAATGGACTTTAAAGGCACACACGAGACAGAGTAAAGATACCACTATGAAAAATAAAAATTACATTTTATTAATAGTACAATAAAAACAATAGATGTTAAAAATAAAGGACTGACCCAATCAGTAAGAGGTTAGCCCAATAATGGACGTATACATATAGTATGAAAAATACAAGTCATTGGTAATGATAGACAGCAAACCACTTTGTATAGATGAAACAAAGAGATGGTGTATCTGTATCAAGGGTCGACGCTTTTCACAATGTGCATCATCAAGACCTAGTAGATACAAAGGTACACATTCTCTTAAAGTAAACAAAATTAATATTAGTAATGGATGAACACAAATAAGTATATATATATATATATATATATATATATATATACATATATACATTCAACACAACGTATCATGGGAATGCCCACTGCTGGAGTACCTTCTCTCTAAAAAAGCATTCAAAGAAAGCTTGGCTTGGGGCGGACACAGGAGAAACTGTGGCCAAGAGGGCAGATAGAAATCTATATATGTATAAAAATAATAATAGAATAAACTGAATGAATGAGTTACTGTAACAGGTGTGGCTGTAAGCCGCATTAACCTCACATATTAGAAAAGGATATAACAAAGAAAAAACATGCAAGTATATAAATGTATAAAGTGGTATTCACCCTCTCTGTAGCTGTATATTTATAGACAACATTAAAATCCCCGCAGGGCACAACAAATACCCACCTTAAAAATTTGCCATTTCTATTTTTGCCCATTAGGATTATGGCAAGCTCATGTTAGCTCCCATTTTCTCCATGGCAGCATACGTTTTTGGTTTAGCCCCACCTCCATTCCTACCCTATGAGACCTCACTCTCATAAATTTTTGCTCCTGTTCAGCATCCGTGTTCCTTTTTTGTCCTCTCCTAAGCACCTGTATGGTGCCCTGTTCCTATCAAAACTGAAGTTCGGATAAAGGCCAGGCGAGCAGCGGCCGAGGAATACAGGTCGCTATACTCCAATAGGTTCTTGCTATTAGTAGAGAATGGAGTGGGCAATGGAAGAAGTGCTAATGCCTGGTCACTGACAGGAAGGCAAACTGTTGACCAAACAGCCCAGCTGCTGTGGATAGCTATATTTGCTCCAAAGTCTGGTGTATGCTTCCCTGGGCCTGGTTTACAACTCCTTTCCTCTCCTTCTCTTTTCCTCTTTCCCTGGTGATAGTATTCCCGGCCATCACAGCTGGTCCACTTCCGCGTTCCAAGCCGCCGCTGGGGGTTCTGTCTGCACATGCGTGGCCGACTCAGAAACGAGGCTTGGTAGCGTAGTAGCAGCAAGATGGCGGTGGTCACGCATGCGCAGTGCGTGGCCAAGCCGTGCCGGTGATGACGTTAACAGAGGCACAATTTTCAAAAGAGATTCAGTTCTGGCAGCTTGTGGGAATTATTGTGGACCAGGCGACGACTTCCCCAGGCATCAAAAAGTTGGTGGCAAGGTAAGACTTGCTTCTACAACTGTATGTGGGCTCCCCTCCACCTTTTTTTGCAGGTCAGTGTCAAGAGATGGAAGCCTCACCGCCCTCCTGTGGCCAGCCCTCACACAGCAGGTACCTAGTGGGATTCTGTTGTGTATGGCTGTGGTTGGGGGGAGCATCATGCCCATGCATTAGTGTCCACTAAAGCCAGTCTACGTGTCACTCCTGAAGTCCAAGACATCCTGAGCTTTCTTCAGTTGGGCCTGGACCTGTCCCTGTCCGTCAGCTCGCTCCGGGTACAGGTATGGGCTATATCAGTGTTTACAGGAGTATCATGAGTCAGATATATGCTTGTCCATCAGTTCTTTAAGGTAGCAGTGAGACTCAGGTCCCAGAGGAAACCGAGGTTCCCAAAATGGGACTTCCCACTGGTTTTCAATTTTCTCTCACAGCTTGGTCTGGATCTGGACAAGCGGCCCACGATTAAGGAACTTACTCTCAAAACGGTCTTTCTGGCGGCCATCACATCAGCTAGGAGGGTCTGCGAGATTCGAGCTCTGGGCTCAAAAGAACCTTTTCTGACTTTCTTCCCAGACAGAGTGGTCCTAATCCCTATGCTGGGGTCAAAGCCTAAGGTTACCTCTGTGTTTCATGAGAATCAGGAAATTGTCCTGCCCACTTTCAGATCAAGTGAGAGTTCCGTCATCCATCCACTTGATGTAGGCAATACCCCGAAGCAGTATTTAGAATCCAAGGCTTCCTTTCGGCAGCCTGAATACCTATTTGTTCCCTTCTGTGGAATGAGTAAAGGGATGCGTGCTTCATGAAGATCCATTGCTGTGTGGATGTCAGGGTGCCAGGAAACAAGACCACACGGGGATGCAGGTAAAAAAAAAAAGCAGTTTATTGGAGCAAATAACAATAAACTTACAGCAAGAGTGAGGAAGTTGGAGCAGGCATAAGCTGGGGTCAAGTCCGGAAGCGGGAAGTCATCCAAGCAGGGGTCAAGTACAGAAGCGGGTAGTCTTCCGATGCCGGGTCATCTGCCACTGCGGGGTCAAGAGCCAGGAGAGTCATCAGCCAAGTCAGGTCAAACACAGAGGAACACAGAGAAGAGAAGTCTGCTAGCAGAGATGCACCTTGGAGCACAAATACAAGGGCAAGGACTGAAACCCATCAGGTGATAGATATAGTCAGGTGTGCAGCATTATCACTGTGTGACACCCAGGCAGCAGGGAAGTGATGATGCAATCAGAGTCTATAAGAGGCAGCAGTCTGCAAATGTCCAAGATGTCTGCCAACAGGAGGGCAAGGTAGGAGCTTGACAGTGGATCGTTCAGACCATACAGTGGGCCTATAAACTGAAGGGCTTGGTGCCTCCAAAGGCGGTGACAGCTCACTCAACTCTGAGCATCTCAACATCTTGGGGGGTTTCAAGAAATTTTGACCCTGAAGTAATCTGTTAGGCAGCCTCCTGGTCTTCTATCAACACGTTCCTGTCCCATTATTGTGTTTAACTGGCTGCATTTTCTATGTTAATTTTGGCTTAAAGTCCTGTCAGTTGATGGAGTCAATTCAACTTCTTTTTGTTCAGCATTTGTCCACCCGGGTAAGTTATTTCCCAAAACATATGCTGCCACGAAGTCTGTCAGGAAAACTGAAAATTCTTATCAAATGCTTACTGTAATTTTCCTTTCCTGATGGACTACATGGCAGCAGGAATCCTCTCCCAGTTCCTGAGTAGGCTAGTTACAGAACATGGATGCTGAACAGGAGAAAAGATTTATGGGAGTGGGGTCCTATAGGGCAGAAATGGAGGCGGGGCTAAACCCAAAACATATGTTGCCATGGAGTCCATCAGGAGAATAAAATTACGGTAAGTATTTGATAACAATTTTGTTTTATTTCAAAAATAGTTTAAAAAAACACATTCATAAAAACATGAATGTGCTTAATTGGGTTATACAGGCCATACATTTGAAGCTGCAACAATATTTCTTTGCTATATGTTGCCTGTTTCAGCTCCATAGACTTAACAGCTCATCGATTTGGTGTTAACTATAAACGATGGCCCTAGGATTATTGCTGTCACTTCAGCGTGCATGGTGATATCTAATATGTGTG
This sequence comes from Pelophylax lessonae, assembly GCF_965119305.1. Lineage (NCBI taxonomy): Eukaryota > Metazoa > Chordata > Amphibia > Anura > Ranidae > Pelophylax > Pelophylax lessonae. Next base: position 359,128,415 of record NC_138770.1, read on the forward strand.
GTGCAATTGTCATTTTGATAAGTAGGTGCATCCAGTGAGTACTTTACATTCATATGTGAAAGTACAGGGTGGGGAGACTTGTTACAGTCACCCACTTGCACTAGAAAGCTCACAGTTGATTGAAGAAATGTAAACAAACTTGCACTGGCAATGAATGCTTTCACAATTGCACTTTATGATCGCAGATTCATGTGAGCACAATTGTATTGATACACAAGATGTTTTTTTGAATGTACTACAGTATATAGTTTTGTTTCTTTTGGGAACCTTCTGCAGAGGATGTATGAGGAAAGAATGTAGGAGGGGCAATGATTTGATGGAGAAGTAGAATATCTGGAGAACCTGGTTGTTATTTCATCAAGCATTGCCTGGCGCACTGTGTTTTTAGTCAACATATCTGTTGAGAGTTTAATCTTTTTTAAAGGAAGAAGGCTGAATTTATCACAATAGAAAATATTTAGATCATTGATTTTGGGGATTTACATTCCATTTTTGCACAAAGCACGCCTTTTTTTTGTTTGGGGGGGTGGGGTGGGGTGTCTGATTTTTTTTGAAGCACTGGATTACTTATAGTATCATGGTATCTTTCTATAGGGAGAAAAATTACCAGCATCTGGAGGGTTGGGAATAAAGTGGATGTCTCTACCTGAGCACTGAGAAATCTATAGTAGCCTTTAAACCTTGCTGATGTTCTTGAAATCAGGGCCGTCGCGTCAAGGCAGGCAAACCAAGCAATTGCTTGGGGCCCCGAGCTGGCCTGGGGCCCCAAGACCCGACACAGACTGACATTATCATCCAGGGCTCGAGTCCAGCTGCGGGAACGCAGGGGAACGCAGAGGAACGATGACGTCGGTTCCTGAACTCTTTCCATTGCAGGAATGCAGTTCCCATTACCTCCTGTAGGGGGCCCGGCCGGCAGCTGTGTTTCACAGAGCATCCGACAAAATTTTACAACACGGGCACATTTTTTTTTTTTGCTTCTGAAGTTCTGCCTGTTTGCCGAGTTCCCTGCTGCTCCCATGTGGTCTTAGTGACCAATGACCATATATCCTGGGCCCCAAGTTCCAGTCCTGGTGGAGTGATATGCTGTGTCACACAGGGAGCAGAGGCTGTCAGCAAACAGCAGCTTCTTCACTGACTGTCTCGTGTCTCCTTCAGCAAGTAAGTGCTGAGCTGAGGAGAGGGAAGGCTCAGGGGAAATCAGCAGCAGCCAAAAGCCACCAAAGCACAGAGGGACAGACAGTATGAGGAAAGTGGGGACCAGCAAGTCTGCAGTGAATGTTGCTTAAATAAGGTATTGTCATTGTCACTAAAAAAAACAGCTTCTTTCTTCACCTATGCCATGCCTCTGTTGCACATGATTGATACAGCAGCTAAATGTGATCATTATCATCATGTTAATCACACAGTGCAGTTGCATTGAACCACAGCATCTGTATTGTGTGATTATTATCATGATGATAATGATGATGATCACAGGACGGACAGTGAAAAGCATTCTTAGGCCTCATTTAGGGCCCTTTTAAGGACACCGGACACTTGGCGTTGCAGATATGTGTCTCCTGTGCAGGGCCATCTTTTACCATCATGGGAATGCACAAAGTGTTGTGTGCGCATCCGCCTCGCCTGCCAGTGTCCTATTCATTTCTACTGGGAAACGCAGTTGCATGGGTACAACCACTGGGTCCTATTCTAAAATGCAGGTAGGTGTGGGTGCAGGTCCAAATAGAAATGAATGGGAAGCTGGCACGTGGACGCCCACAATACTTTGTGCATCCCCATGCTGGTAAAATACAGCTCTGAACAGGAGACACAACCTACACTTTCTTCATGTGAATGAGCCACTTACACTTGTGTTTAGGGTGTAGAAAAATTTATTTTTTTTTTTTACCATCCCCAAACATTTACCCTTATACTGCAAAACAGCAGAGGATGGATACTATATGATGTGGCCATGATGCTTTTTGTGTAGCAAAAATGATCCCCATGGTTGTGTTCAGCCGCCACTTGCACCTGTTTTCCTGGGCTCTCCCATTCCAACAGGTTGGGTTGGCATTGCACAAAGAAGAAGAAGGAACACATGTTTCTTTCTCTCCTCTGTGAAAAATAAAGCTGGAGGCTTTCCGTGTGTGCGGGGGGGGGGCCTCCATGTCCATTTTGCTTGGGGCCCCCAAATTCCTTCAAACGGCCCTGCTTGAAATATATAGGTAAATACTTTCTGGTGAGTTCCCTGTGTGCATAGTGGTGGTGCAATCACTTGACAACTGGGGCAGTGTTTTGTTGTATTATTAACATATGGTGTAACACAAATTCGTAGAAGTTGTTCCTCAAGTTAGATGAGCACCACTGAATATTGAAGAAGTCCACACATTATTACAAATTATATATTTTTGACATTGTTTATACATCTATTCATTTGAAAATTTGGTTATAATATTTTCATGTTTGCTTGTTTTATTCACGTTATTCCTTTTCTATATATTTAGGTATTTTAGAGTGCGGTGTATCAATTAATTTTTTTTCTTGCACACACAGATGTGCCAAAGAGCTCTATCTGGCCTCTGGGAGCCAGAAGAAACCTTTGTCACATCTGCACATGCACTGGGGGTTTCCTACACATGCACAGACACAACGAGATCTGGGACCCCCTACATTCGTCCTCTTAAGGTATGTGAACCCAGCACATGCCCAAGTCTCCAGTGAGTTCCAAAGCCATTGCAGCACATCTGCACACATGTGGAATCCAGCAGCATGCAAGTGCCGTCTGTGTACAGTGGAGTGGAGTGCAATGTCATTCTCACCTAGATGAGAAAGAAACAAGTGCTGAAAGTGCCAGCAATGTTAAAAAAAGTCTAATTTATTTAATTGTGTGTGGGGGGGGGGGGGGCAGGTGCAAATAAGTTCCTTTTTCGGTGAAGGTCTGCTTTAAAGAGTGTAAATACAGTATAGGTGTCTCTATAGCCTATGGACCCAGGAGGACCTCGTACTATAAAATTCAGAATGGCAACTGAAAATGTTATTAGAATAGTAAATAACAGACGACTTAAAGCTGAATTTCAGGATTTACACAAAAGTTTCCTTGCAGTACCCCCCCCCCCCCCCCCACACACACACACACACACACTACAAGGGTTAACTGCTTGTTAAGTCTAAGGGTAGAACAATAAGATGAAAAACTTAAATTAGTCCTCGCTCCAGCAGACTTCAGTGTGCTCTCTGTTTCTCTCCAATGCTTCGGACTGTGGGCTGAACCTTGCCATCCTCATGTACGGTTTAGGGCCATAAACCTTGAGAATGCTGGTATATGATTGCCATCTGGCCATCCAAAACACTTTACAGAACAGCTTTGAGTAATTTAGTCTTAAATAAAGGGAACTGTTCTCTGCTTTTCAAGATATTCTTAGATATACAGGTGCATGTAATCAATCTACTGTACTTTTAGATTTTAAAACACTTACTTTTATGTATAGTATTAAAAAACATAAACTGTGTAAATACAGGTGTGTATATATATATATATATATATGTATATATATATATATATGCACACACACATTGGAAGCAGCCATTACATATGCAAGTTTTGCTGTCCCCTGCAGATCTTCTGATGTCACTAAAAGTCTACCAAATAATATCGGTCTTATTGAAAAAAAAACTTTTCAGTCAGTCTGTAATGGCATTAAATACCCAAAATGTTCTAATTGGCCAGAGACCATGTGATCTAGGCTGCCTGTGCTTTAGGTTACATGAGGGAATTTAGAGAACAGTATTGCTTGACCCATAGCAAGGAAGTGGCATTTTTTACTCTAATAATGTTTTGGTTGAGGGCATTATAAACCTTTCTACCTGCACCTTGTGTTTTTCACCTGCATAAGATGTACATTGTTCATCTAGTTTCATGGTGACATCTTTTGGCCTGTACCTTATCGTTTATAGTAGAGTAAATCAACACATTCCTGTATCAAAATTTGTTGCTTGTTTGAAACCTCATGGCACTTCAGAGGGTAATGCATGACCTCTGTCTGAGAACTGACACTTCCTGTGAAGAAATTACAAATACCACAATCCTTGGGTCTCTCAGTCTAATGCTGGCCTGTACCTTATAGTTTATAATAGAGTAAATCAACACATTCCTGTATCAAAATGTGTTGTTTGTTTGAAACCTGAGGCATATGGCATATCACTGCAGAGGGTAATGCATGACCTCTGTCTGCTTTCTGAGAACTGACACTTCCTGTGAAGAAATGACAAATACCCCAATCCTTGGGTCTCTTAGTCTAGTGCTAGCACAGGTAAAATCAATTAACAGAGCTTAAAATGCTGGAAGAGATGTGCTGTTTCATAAAATTAGCATGTGTATGCGATCCAACATAGAGAACAAAAAGTTTTACACAGTATATTTGGCCAGTGCCAGATCAAAAAGCACCACAGGGGTACCACATCACCATAAAGGACTTAATATGAAGAAATGTGGAAATATACAGACTATACATAAGCTATTCATTTTGTTACAAATCGAAATTTGGGCGAAATTTGTGTGATTCGGAGATTCGGATGCATCCGTGTTGGAATATATTGTTCATGTATTTTGTGCAAAAACGACATCAACCAATAGATGGCAGTGCTTACAAGTTTGTAACTGCTCTATGGTTCAACTTTAATAAAATAATACATTTTCCTGTCTTCATATGGACTGTGCACTGTCTGTTTTGAATCCGAATCCTTGAATCACAATAGTAACGAATTTCAACTAATCTGAAATAAAGCATAATGAAAACACCAAATTAATTTGTATTATTTGTTTAATTTGGATGACATGATGCGATAGTTTGGGCTTTTTGTTAACGTTTGAAGCATCTGAAGTAACTTAATGATATAATGAATGGCCTGATATGAGTCGAATCAATTCATTTTTATTCTAGTGAGCATAGCGTGAATATTCCAACAAGATTCTTTTTGTTTTGGGGCTAAACTTGAGAGACCATTTGTTTAATTTGTATGTGCGCAGCCCAACAAAGTCAGCTGGGAATGGAGAAATTAATTCAACTTGATAACATAACGAATAAATATGTATTAAATCCAATTCATTCATTTTATTTGGATGAGAGCAGCATGTTAGTCTTTGACTTTTGCATTAACATTTTTCATTATTATAATAAATGCAGTACATGAAATGGAAACATATTGCAATAAATACAGTAAGGTAGAAAAGTAAGATAAGATGATTCCTACTTATTGTGTTTGGGTTGGATGGAGGTGAATTCATTAGAATCTCTAAATTATAACATAATGAATAAATCCAAAATTTATTTCATTTAATCATTTACTTACGCATACACATACATTTGTCAGATGTACGCGACTCAAGTCTGTTCCATTTTTCTTTGTGGGTTGGACTAGAAGGGATTACTCAGAGTGCATAAGTAATCTTCTGAAATAATGAACTAACATGTCAAGGAATATAGCCGAAATTTCTGAAATAGCAAAAGAATAACAGAATATCGGAAAATACAAAGTGATTCGGAACAACAAATATATACTCTCCTGAAATAATGAAAACATTCTAAAAAAAATAACTCTAACATAATGAATATAACAAAAAGAATGATTTACATAATTAAGCTAAAAGGAAACAAAACTAATTTTTCCGTTCTGCACAACTCTAATACAGACTTTATCCGTACCCCCCGAAACTTTGCAAACCATTATAAAATGTGCACAACTTTATTACAATAACATTTTTCATTAAAAAAACTTTAATATACATAAAGTATAACCACTTGAAGGTCAGGCCTTTTTCTGCCACTTCTCACATACATGAATAAATCAGCATTTTTTGCTAGAAAATTACTTAGGAACCCCAAGCATTATAATTTTTTTTAAAGTAGAGGCCGTAGAGAATAAAATGGTGGGTGTTGCAATTTTTTATGTCACACGGTATTCGCGTAGCGGTTGTGCAGTGGAAAAATATACTTTTTTTAATATATATTTTAATGCATAAAACACAATATAATACCCAACTGTTTGGTAAAATATAAAATATGATGTTACCAAACATATAATGCTTTGAAATTGTGCACGCCTGTGGAACGGCGACAAACTACGTAAAATATATTATCCATAGGAGCCACTTTAAAGGCATTTACAGGTTACCACTTTAGATTTACACAGGAGGTCTGTGGGGCTAGAATTATTAATCTCAACCTGATGTTTGCGGTGATACCTCACATGTATGGTGCGATTACTGTTTACGTACGATCCCTATAGATAAGGACCCCCCCCTGACCGCTTGTAAAAGCATTGGTACATCGCCCAGCATCAAGTGATTAAAAAGATATGCCCCACCATCAAATCAGGAAGAGCCCCAAATACATATGAACAAGTAAATACTGTATATAATTTAAACCATAATTCCCAAAATATGTGAACAGTAAATGGGGGATCTCTTGCAGTCTCTTATATCCTCAACATGTTTCTCAGACATTGTCCGTGGAGAGGAGGGCCTGCATCGATATTAGTTCTAAATGATTGGGATTTTTATATATATATATATATATATATATATATATATATATATATATATATATAAACAACATACAAAACTAGACCAATATTGTAGAGATCCACTTACAAAAGTAAGAAAGAGACGTGAAGGTAAACCCACACAAATCACGGAATCATCCCAGGGGCGAGGGTGGGAGCATGACAGTATCTACTGAGGAAAAGCTGGATCCCCAATTACACATGTGTCAACCATCCTAATAGATAAGAAAAATAGAAGAATGGGGAAATGACCAAACAATAACAAGACTCCTATTATGGCTAATTCTGCATTAAATTGTTAAGTTTACAAGCAACTTCAGCTATATGCAAAAAGATCTACTGGTGTACTATTATTACAAACAGATATTAACTGGAGAAGAAAAGGGTGAAAGAAGAGGGAGACATTTTCCTAGATGTACAAATATAATCAAAATTCCAGTTCCACTCCACTTAATGGAAGAGAAGGAGGCTGCAAGCTCTTGTAACAAAAGAAACATAAACACAGGTAAAACTTTAATAGCTAGAGAAGCAAAACAACTCAAACTAGTCATCTGCCAAAATACAAATAAATGCATACTGCAAAAAGGATCCCTCTGTTGAATAAGAAAACACTAACCATGCACTGTATATTGAGACTTATCTTATAGATGGCCAGAAACGCAGTGCAGCCACTCTGAGATTGTGCACTAAAACCCAGAGAAAAGAACCACATATGGCATTCAAAGAAGTAAGAAGCAGTACGACTGATCTTAGAAAACATAAAAAAAGGAGAAGAAAGAAAATGGAAGGCAAACACACCCCATAAAATTGTCCCATTGTTTAACAAACATACCAAGCTGCATCCACCAGATAAATACAGCTCCTACTAGACTGGCTGAATTGTATTGTACTAACACGCCATTTTACACTATGCAGAAGAATCAGGTAAATCGTACAAAAAGCTATGCCCATTTTTATGCCCCAGGAGGCCGAAAGCCTCCCAATATCCACCAAACAGTTAAAGAAATCACTGTTTGAAAACCAGTAATTTTTATAAAAAGGGTTTATATGTGACCATTTAGTTTAGTCCAGAAGGAATAGTGGCATTAACCTCTCAATCCACATGGTTAATAAAGTACCCTCTTGTCCCAGTTACCTCCTCTTGGGTCCTTGTGTATAACCTCAAGAATTACAAAGGAGACAAAGTATCACATTTATGGCACAAGCCTAAATGGTGGCTTATTGGGGTTAGCATTTTCCCATTTTTGGAGTAGTATGTGTTCATTGATCCTCTGGCGCAACTGGTGGGTAATTTTTTAAGTAAACAACCCCTTGTATGGCACAATCCACATAGCATTGGGCCACATTACCCAGGTGCTTTCACGGACCCAGGGGGACTGTGGACAAGTGCCACAACGAGAAGTGTACCAAGGGTCGCTACTCCCAGGAGCAAAATTACTTTTGTCCATTTTGAACATGGCCCAACAAAAAAAAATTTCTGGTGTCTCTCTAACTTATTTAGAGATTATATGGTCATCGACTAGTAAATGCCAATGTCGAGACAAAATCCCATGTAAAGTAAAATGTTGTGCAGAAAATCTAGTAATAAACTTCAGGCTAGGTTCACATTGCTGCAATAGGATTTTGATCTGCCGTTCAGTGTGATTAAGTAGTGCTTCTTGGATGTAATAAGGTTTGTATATTCTATGGGACCAAAATTATACTAGAGTTGCATCAAAGTAGAACAGGAGTTTTCTGAAACCGGAAGCATTGCGTTTTGGCGGCAATTGAAGCGTGTGGAACCCCTCCTAGAGGGGGGAGTCATTAGAACACACATTGGGATCAGTCCTAGACATCCACATATAAATATGGGAGCATTTTGCAGCATGCCTGGTCCTCAGTTGAAGTCTATACGGACGAAACGCGTCAGGACACAGGCATGCTGTTTCCCTTGTAACCACAAGAAGTTCTGGGTGGCATGCGGATCTCACCCTGAAGGAGGCTTGAAGATTTTCATGCAGCAGTGGAGGCTTGAATATTTTCACGCAGCAGTGGTGAGCTGACCATAACCAATGGGTTACTATTATTCTGCTTGAAAGATCTGTTCTTATGTAAGCATATTGGATTTGGGGTTTTTAACTTGGAGTGATTTGTACAATAAATGTTGAAACGGTATCACACTATTGTGCCCCCATCTTTATTTCCATGACACTTCTGAATCCATGATTGGAATACCTATGTGGAAGTCATCAGGCATTGACGGGGATATCCAAAGGTGTCAAGGGTCCAAGCTACCTATGCTTACAGGCGTATATTTATAATATTTCCGGTGAGTGCCCACTACTAGGGGGGTCACGTTTGGTGTGGTGAAGGTTGGAACCTGATTACGGACATCAATACACCGGGGATTATTATTATTATCATATGAACTGTCGGGGGATTTTAAGAACATTTCATTGAGTCTTTAGACAGCTTTTTTCCTTTTGAGGACTTTATGATCTATGATATATGTTTGATATATTGAGCGCTGCTGGATGCAATCAAGTGCTGGACTATACTTATTTTAGTACTTTTACAGTATTTTTTTCATCATTTTCATACATTGTTCTTATCACAGTAGCTGCAATCAGCAAATTTTTATGCATTTTATTATTATCTATATCTAGTGTGTGGTCTTATCCCTTTTATAAGGAGCGCTGGGCGAGTGTTTGTAGTCCTACCCTGGTTTCAACCACTTTTTTACTATTACAGTATAGTATGTACTGTACTCAATACGTCTCGAGTATACGTCTCGAGGCCACGCCCCCTGATGGCATCAGTGTATGACGAAACAGGTAGGGAGGAAGCAAGAACTCGAGATGTTCGATTAGCCGATGCTCGCTGAGGATTTGGCGGCTTTCCCTTTACATTCAAACGCCGCACTGTGGATCATCACTCGGAAGTACTGTTTTAAATGTAAGTGGCTATTATTCATTTAATAAAAACTTTTATGTGACTACACTATGAGGAGCCATTGTTTTTTCTCTACATATGCCTATTGCCTACTGGACTGTGATCTGTGAGGATTTACTGTTTAGCTGACTGCTGAGCGTTCATCTTGGATCTGTGCTGAGGATTTGTGATAGAGAGCCATATCCATTATGCCCATATAGATCTCTGTAGTGGGGGTCTACACCCTTTGGTAAGTGGCTGTGTGATCGGGTGCTGGTGAAGGCTTTCCCACTGATCTTCAGATTTACTTTCATATTTCTTCAAATGGTCTTTCATGGACTTTGATTATTTTGCTGTATATATATATTGTAGAGCTGCACCATTTGTATGTACTCCATACTTCGTAGAGCTACTTTTGCATGAATTACTGTATCAATACTGCATGGCATGGAGGCGATCAGCCTGTGACACTGCTGAGGTGTTATAGAAGCCAAGGTTTCCTTGATAATGGCTGTCAGCTCTCCTGCCTTGTAGGGGCTGGTGTCTCTTATCTTCCTCTTGACAATACCCCACAGATTCTCTATGGGGTTTAGGTCTGGCGAGTTTGCTGGCCAATTAAGCACAGTGATACCATGATCATTAAACCAGGTATTGGTAGTTTTGGCAGTGTGGGCAGGTGCCAGGTCCTGCTGGAAAATGAAATCCGCATCTCCATAAAGCTGGTCAGCAGAGGGAAGCATAAAGTGCTCTAGAATTTCCTAGTAGAGGGCTGCTCTGACTTTGGACTTGATAAAACACAGTGGACCAACACCAGCAGATGATATAGTTCCCTAAATCATCACTGACTGTGTAAAATTCACACTGGACCTCTTGCGAATTGGTTTCTGTGCCTCTCCACTCTTCGACCTTGATTTCCAAATGAAATGCAAAATTTTCCACAGTCAGTGATGATTTGGGGAGCCATGTTATCTGCTGGTGTTGGTCCACTGTGTTTTATCAAGCCCAAAGTCAGCGCAGGGTGCCACTGGATGTGCACTTCAAGAATATAGCAGGGTATTACCAGCTGTGGGCTTGTGGTATAGATTAGTTACCAGACAGTCATCTTCTTAAACAAAAATGTCAACATCCAGAAAAGGTATGTTCACCCTATTGAAAGTCATAGTAAACTTCAAATTATATGAGTTTTTCCCCAAAGCCACCATAAAGGCTCCCAATTCTGTCACAGTGTCAGTCCAGATTACAAAAAAAGTCAACGTATCTGTGGCAACACTGATGAAAACCTGGTATCCGATTTGGTTCATGATCAGAAAACACCTCCTTCTCTCCCCCCCCCCCAGGTACAGGTTTTGGTTAGCTCCTGAAACGTGTTGTGCCTGCCCAACACCCTGTTGTGACCGAGAGCAGAGGTCGCCCATTAGACACCACAACTCAGCATCTCGGTGGGTCCAGCCACATCTATCTGTATTGGCTAATTCTTGTTCTGGTCCATCTTTTTAGTGGCTATCTCCAGGCATGGTTACAGATGACTTCTCTCTCTTTGCTAGGAACTGCACATCAGTTTTTAATGTAAATGTGGATGTTTGCAAATAAATGTCACAATATTACATTAATCCTGCACCCTGGCAACTTTGTTTCTTTTACAGGTATGTGTAGGAAAGTGCACAGCAGATGCCCCTAGCTACGCACTGTACCTGGGAGGTAGTGGGAGTCCATAAACACAAATTTGTTACTGGTAAGTGTCAGGAATATGCTGGCTATAGCACAGCTGAAGCTCCGAGATGCATGCAAATGCACAGGCCTGCTGGTGCCCATCGTACTGTGCATAGGCGAAAGCGTATGAGTACGCGAACACCTATACGCATGCACATGCAGTAGCCATTGACACTGGCGCCAAGGGGCTTATTTGCGGCAGCATTTGCACTAGTCCATTGTTGTCTAATCTGCAGCTGTACCTGTGTACCTGTATCTGTTTCTGCTGACTTCTGTGTTTGACCCGGCTTGCTTCTGACTTCGCTTGAACGCTACCTTCCCTGACTTTGTCCTGTCTCTGGACTTTTCTATGGCTTCTGCTTACCTGCCTGATTTTGTGTTGGCAACCTCTGCCTGTAAACTGACGATTCCTTGCCTGCATCTGACCATCTGTTGCCGACCTGGCTTGTCTGACCTCGCATTCAGTTGTTCATCTGCCCTGCCACCTGCCGCTGTCTACTGCTGCCTGCTGTCTACTAGCTCAGGGTCTGCTGTTCTTGCTGTCATCCACTGTTTCGGCTATCCAGCCAACTCTAGTGATGCACCTGCTACGCATCACTATGTCCAGCAGAAGATTACATAGGCACCCATACCTCACTGTGCTCTCATGACCACTGTGGCAACATCAGTGGTCCCCGAGATGTGGCTGTTTGAGAGGCCTTCTTATGCACGTTAGGCTCAGCCTCAAGATATATGACAGTAAGAATGAAAAATAACAATTTCAACACAAAGTCATTCAAAGGCCAGGTTGATTAATCCTTTTCCATGAGGAAGGATTTAGCCAACCTCACGCCCTGTTTGTGGGAAAACCTGAGCAGAGAGAGGAATTAGTTATCAAGAATTTGCTTATCCCACTGATGAATAGGGACAAGGTAGGTGGATTAATACATGAACATAAGGGAATCGATTAGCCATGATACTACAAACTGCAGCCATAATATGTAAGCCCGTCACTACAAGGTAAGGCAAAGGCAGGCCATACAGTATGTTATATTTTTTGCTGAAACCACAGGTTTCAGGAAAGAAAATCACTCAATTCCCCCATCACTAGCATCCGAGTTGATTGAGAATCCTTCTCACTGAGCTATTGTGTCATCCCAGTGGGAGGGGCACGGGGCACTGTCCCTACCAGGAGAACACAATAATTATTGCTAATGGATATAGTCATTGGTAGGAATGATTGAACGGTTCGGGTCAACCATCGGTTCGACCCGAACATTGAGTGTTCGAGGTTCGGCCGAATTTAGAACTTTTTGCTGAAAAAGTTCGGAATTCGGCAACCAGAACCGACCAAAATGCAATGGGACAGGAAATGGGCTTTAAAAGCCCATGATTGGACCAGAACCATTAGCACAAGCCAATTGAGGGGGCAGGAGAATGCTAGGAATGTGATTGGAGTGACTAGGGGGTCCCTAAGCCAATCATTAGTGAATACGCCCCCCAGTATATAAGATAGCTCCCGCCAAATTCCTAGCATTGTAATACAGGGACATGGAAGAGAGTGGAAGCAGTTCTCTTAATTTTACTTTAAAAGTGTCATTTAGCATTTATTAGTGTGAGGAAAGGGATATCTAGTGTAGTTAGGGTGCTCTTTTACACTTTAGTTAGATGCAAAAATTTAGTTTCTGTAGGGAAAGTGTTAAGTGCCAGGGTGACCGTAATGTAGTGTAGGGTGAACTGACACTGACTGCTATGGCAGGGTGACCAAACCCTTCCATATCAGGGTGACCGCTATAGAGAAAAGATAGTTTCTCTTAAGTCACATTCGGTGCAGTAATATGGCTTCTCGCCGGTCAGCTTGCTTTTTGGCTGCAGGCGTCTATAGGGATTTTTTGAGCACATGTTTGGAATCAGGCATGACATCTGAACATGTGTATAGGGGGTATATATACACACCCATGTATGTATATATACACCTGCACATATATAGGTGTGAAAGGAGCAGAAAACACTACTTGCGCTAATGAAATAATTAACACCAATATAGTTACGCTCCTATGACACCTATATATGTGTATGTGTAAAATACATATAAGTGTGTGTGTGTATATATATACCCCTATACAGAAGTTCAGATGTTTTGCCTGCCTCCAAAGAACCAAAAAAAATGCCCAAAAAAACGCTAGCGTCAAAAAAACACGCCCAGGTGTGTTGTTGCAGGCATTTTTTTGGGGGTTTTGGAGGCAGGCAAACATCTGAACTTGTGTATAGTGGTATATATACACACATACTTATATGTATTTTACACTTACACATATATAGGTGTTATAGGAGCGGAGCCATATTAGTGTAAATGATTTCATTAGCGCAAGCATATATTTCTGCTACTATCACACCTATATGTGTCTAGGTGTATATATACATATAAGTATGTGTGTATATATATATATATACCCGCATACAGAAGTTCAGATGTTTTGCCTACCTCCAAAGAACCCAAAAAAATGCCCAAAAAAACGCTAGCGCCAAAAAAAAAAAACGCCCAGGTGTGTTGTTGCAGGCATTTTTTGGGGGTTTTTGGAGGCAGGCAAAACATCTGAACTTGTGTATACGGGTATATATACACACATACTTATATAAGTAAGTATGTGTGTATATATACCACTATACACAAGTTCAGATGTTTTGCCTGCCTCCAAAAAAATGCCTGCAACAACACACCTGGGCGGTTTTTTTTGGCACTAGCGTTTTTTTGGGCATTTTTTGTTTTTTTTTGAGGCAGGCAAAACATCTGAACTTGTGTATACGGGTATATATACACACATACTTATATGTATATATACACCTAGACATATATAGGTGTGATAGTAGCAGAAATATATGCTTGCACTAATGAAATAATTAACACTAATATGGTTACGCTCCTATAACACCTATATATGTGTAAGTGTAAAATACATATTAGTGTCGTTCTAATCCTTGTGTTGTTTGTTTAGCCGGTCATAGATGGATCAAATCTTGGCTGGTTCAGCTGATTCAATCCATGTACGGGCAGGCTGATTGTACCCAAGTCGATCCATCAATCAACGTAGGTTCAACCAGCATGTCGTATTTTTAGTATGCGATTATTGCCAATGACTAGGGATGATCAAACTTTTCAAAAGTTTGGTTCGGCCAGAACATCCGAACTTCCCAAAAGTTCGGCCTGGATTTCAGAACCCCATTGAAATCAATGGGACCCGAACTTCGGTAATTAAAAAAACAGATTTTGAAGCCATAAAACCCAATAAATGCCCCTAAAAAGTGCCTAGGGTTCTGGGTCATACCCCAGGGACTATTAATCACACAAAAAAAAGTTCTTAAAAATTGTCAATTTTGATAGAGAGCCAATTATTGAAAAAATTAAAAAAAAAAAAATTCTTTGGATTTAGTATCTGGGGGGTCTAAAAAGTGTACCTGTGAAGTTTCAGCTCTGTAGCATGTCCAGAACCATAAAAAAAGATTGTTTGTATTAGGTCACTTATAGAACAGGATAGTGGCTTCTCTCTTTTCACACCTTGCCAGTTTAGTAGCAAGCGTTTTTTTTGGGCATTTTTTGTTTTTTTTTGAGGCAGGCAAAACATCTGAACTTGTGTATACGGGTATATATACACACATACTTATATGTATATATACACCTAGACATATATAGGTGTGATAGTAGCAGAAATATATGCTTGCACTAATGAAATAATTAACACTAATATGGTTACGCTCCTATAACACCTTTATATGTGTAAAATACATATAAGTATGTGTGTATATATACCACTATGCACAAGTTCAGATGTTTTGCCTGCCTCCAAAAACCCCCAAAAAATGCCTGCAACAACACACCTGGGTGTTTTTTTTTGGCGCTAGCGTTTTTTTTTGGGCATTTTTTTGGGTTCTTTGGAGGCAGGCAAAACATCTGGACTTGTGTATAGTGGTATATATACACACATACGTATATGTATTTAACACTTACACATATATAGGTGTTATAGGAGCGGAGCCATATTAGTGTTAATTATTTCATTAGCGCAAGCATATATTTCTGCTACTATCACACCTATATATGTCTAGGTGTATATATACATATAAGTATGTGTGTATATATACCCGTATACACAAGTTCAGATGTTTTGCCTGCCTCAAAAAAAAAACAAAAAATGCCCAAAAAAAACGCTTGCTACTAAACTGGCAAGGTGTGAAAAGAGAGAAGCCACTATCCTGTTCTATAAGTGACCTAATACAAACAATCTTTTTTTATGGTTCTGGACATGCTACAGAGCTGAAACTTCACAGGTACACTTTTTAGACCCCCCAGATACTAAATCCAAAGAATTTTTTTTTTTTTTAATTTTTTCAATAATTGGCTCTCTATCAAAATTGACAATTTTTAAGAACTTTTTTTTGTGTGATTAATAGTCCCTGGGGTATGACCCAGAACCCTAGGCACTTTTTAGGGGCATTTATTGGGTTTTAGGGCTTCAAAATGGGGTTTTTTAATTACCGAAGTTCGGGTCCCATTGATTTCAATGGGGTTCTGAAATCCAGGCCGAACTTTTGGGAAGTTCGGATGTTCTGGCCGAACCAAACTTTTGAAAAGTTTGATCATCCCTAGTCATTGGCAATAATCGCATACTAAAAATACGACATGCTGGTTGAACCTACGTTGATTGATGGATCGACTTGGGTACAATCAGCCTGCCCGTACATGGATTGAATCAGCTGAACCAGCCAAGATTTGATCCATCTATGACCGGCTAAACAAACAACACAAGGATTAGAACGACACTAATATGTAGTTAAGGCAACAAAAACATTCAAAAGTGTACTATGTCTCTAAGAAAAGGCAATCTGGGCAACAGTACTTAGGTTAAAGAGCAGTACTGCAATGGATGCATACTTTATCAGAGTATTGAGGCACATTGCAAAACAATTGTGTCTTTCTGTGTTGATAGGAATTGCTATCATAAAGACAGCTTCACAGCCTAACTGGTTGCTGCGCACAAGGCAGGTACTAACAGTACACCATGCATAATAACCTGACAAAGTCCTCAGAAGTGTATGTAACTTGTTTTTATCCTCATTATTCCCCAAATGCTTTTGTGCATGGGTAGATCATTATAAAGGCAAACTGCATTACCCTCTTGCTATGTTGCCGACACCCCTTTTTACCATCACATCTTTTAAGCATTGTTCTCTTCAGAATAAAAAGAGATGAATTTAGTAGTGTGTTTAACTTTTTCCTTGAACTATTCAAGAAATAGCTACTGAAGTCTGCAGGTTGTTTTATTCACTAATAATTATCCTTTCTAATCTCTGAGCGTTAGATGTTAAGTGCAGCAGATGTAAAAGAAACACATAATTAAATCCATTACAGCACTCCACAGTGAAATCTCCATAATGACACAACTCTACTGACAGCATGAACTACTCTACTAACAGTATATGTAAATAAAATAATCATGACTGCTACATCACTAGACTTTGACAATCTTTGTGTGTATTGCTGCCCCTCTGTTTTATATAAATTAGAACCCCCCTACACTTTGGGTAAGTACAATAAAATGGTAGCATTGCAGATTGGTGGAGCAGAGAGAGGAGCCCATATTTTGCAAATCAGCATGTGAAAGACCTGGAAAACTTCTGAGAGCTGCCTAATAGCTGATGACTGTTGTAACTTTCACAATAATATCCATTCTCTTTACGATAGAATGTAAACAAATGTAGAATGTAAATTACAGCTTCTCAGTTTGAAACTATGGCTTTTTTGGATTGTCATGAAAAAAAACAACAACAACAAATGTTTACGTATACTATATTACCATAAGTATTGCAACGCCTGCCTTTACACACACATGAACTTTAATGGCATCCCAGTCTTAGTCCGTAGGGTTCAATATTGAATTTGCCCACCCTTTGCAGCTAAAACAGCTTTAACTCTTCTGGGAAGGCTGTCCACAAGGTTTAGGAGTTTGTCTATGGGAATGTCTGACCATTCTTCCAGAAGTGCATTTGTGAGGTCAGGCACTGATGTGGATGAAAATGCCTGGCTTGCATTCTGCGCTCTAATTCATCCAAAAGGTGTTCTATCAGGTTGAGGTCAGGGCTCTGTGCAGGCCAGTCAAGTTCCTCAACCCCAAACCCCTTGTTTGTGTACTGGTGCTCAGTCATGTTGGAATAGGAAGGGCCAACCCAAAAATGTTCCCACAAAGTTGGGAGCATGAAATTGTCCAAAATGTCTTAGTATGCTGACGCCTTAAGTGTTCCCTTCCCTGGAACTAAGGGGAAAAGCCCAATCCCTGAAAAACAAACCCACACCATAATCCCCCATCCACCAAATAATCTAGACCAGTGCACAAAGCAAGGTCCATAAAGACATGGATGAATTGGGTGGAGTTTTGGGTGGAGGAACTTAACTGGCATACACAAAGTCCTAACCTCAAACCGACAGAACACCTTTTGGGTGAATTAGACTGGAGACTGCGAGCCAGACCTTCTCGTCCAAAATCAGTATCTAACCTGACAAATGTGTTTCTGGAACACATCTGACCATTCTTCCAGAAGTGCATTTGTGAGGTCAGGCACTGATGTGGATGAAAATGCCTGGCTTGCATTCTGCGCTCTAATTCATCCAAAAGGTGTTCTATCAGGTTGAGGTCAGGGCTCTGTGCAGGCCAGTCAAGTTCCTCGACCCCAAACCCCTTGTTTGTGTACTGGTGCTCAGTAATGTTGGAATAGGAAGGGCAAACCCAAAAATGTTCCCACAAAGTTGGGAGCATGAAATTGTCCAAAATGTCTTAGTATGCTGACGCCTTAAGTGTTCCCTTCCCTGGAACTAAGGGGAAAAGCCCAATCCCTGAAAAACAAACCCACACCATAATCCCCCATCCACCAAATAATCTAGACCAGTGCACAAAGCAAGGTCCATAAAGACATGGATGAATTGGGTGGAGTTTTGGGTGGAGGAACTTAACTGGCATACACAAAGTCCTAACCTCAAACCGACAGAACACCTTTTGGGTGAATTAGACTGGAGACTGCGAGCCAGACCTTCTCGTCCAAAATCAGTATCTGACCTGACAAATGTGTTTCTGGAACACATCTGACCATTCTTCCAGAAGTGCATTTGTGAGGTCAGGCACTGATGTGGATGAAAATGCCTGGCTTGCATTCCGCGCTCTAATTCATCCAAAAGGTGTTCTATCAGGTTGAGGTCAGGGCTCTGTGCAGGCCAGTCAAGTTCCTCGACCCCAAACCCCTTGTTTGTGTACTGGTGCTCAGTCATGTTGGAATAGGAAGGGCCAACCCAAAAATGTTCCCACAAAGTTGGGAGCATGAAATTGTCCAAAATGTCTTAGTATGCTGACGCCTTAAGTGTTCCCTTCCCTGGAACTAAGGGGAAAAGCCCAATCCCTGAAAAACAAACCCACACCATAATCCCCCATCCACCAAATAATCTAGACCAGTGCACAAAGCAAGGTCCATAAAGACATGGATGAATTGGGTGGAGTTTGGGGTGGAGGAACTTAACTGGCATACACAAAGTCCTAACCTCAAACCGACAGAACACCTTTTGGGTGAATTAGACTGGAGACTGCGAGCCAGACCTTCTCGTCCAAAATCAGTATCTGACCTGACAAATGTGTTTCTGGAAGAATGGTTAAACATTCCCAAAGACACATTCCTAAACCTTGTGGACAGCCTTCCCAGAAGAGTTAAAGCTGTTATAGGGTGGGCCAACTCAATATTGAACCCTACGGACTAAGACTGGGATGCCATTAAAGTTCATGTGTGTGTAAAGGCAGGAGTCCCAATACTTTTGGTAATATAGTGTAAATCTTCACCATGTTGCGAAAACATCCGAGAAGGTATTCAGTAAGAAAAAGCCATAGTGACATTCAAACTGCAGTAATTTGAGGCAACCAATCAGATCTAATTTTGTTTGAAGTCAGATCTGATTCTTGCTGTGGTCTAGTTTATCTAAATACAAATGTTTGCTATTTAAAGACCTAAATAAACATCATAGGGCATTTGTGCTTTCTTGCAGTGAATTCAATATACTTTCCCTCTAGTAACACATCTTTAGTTAAATGTTAGCATAATCTCCCCCCTGCTGATTTTAACTCTCTTTTTATTACCACCACTTATTTTGAAGCTTGATTAAAAAAAAAATATATATATATATATATAAGTATAAATCTAAACGTCTACTTTGTGCTTAAGCAGGTCTCTTTTACAGTTCTGATAACTGCAGCCAGCTAAAGAACTTTATATAAATTAAATATAAATAACTTTATGTAAAAAAAAAAAAAAACAGTAGTCTACATTTATTCGAGACCATTTCTGTAGTTGTCCTTATCATATCCTTGTTGGCTTGATCTCAATTGCATTCCCACATTATAGTAAATACTATAGGAAAAAGAGGAAATAATACCCTTGATTTGGCTACTCCAAAGCACTGAATGGATATACACAGATAAGTGCTTGGATACTGTGTAAACCTGCCTGGGATTTGCAGGCACAGCCCAGTGTCTATCAGACCTGCCCTGACATCTTTGCCAGGTGGCTGTAGGGTCATTTCATGACCCTGGTACATACCATATGCGCTTGGATGGCCTAGTGTTGATCCTTTATTCCATGATTAAGTTGCATTTTTGACAATCTTACTAACATTGAGGGTCGCTGAGGAAGCGGAGTGGGAACAAATAAGTGTGTTCTGCGAAAAGTGTTGGACCTTCTCTTCCCTCGGTAGTTTGTCATAAAAACACATACTGTAAACGTCATGAGCAGTTTTACTGTATCTCTGTATACATGATGTTATATTTCATAATGTTTTAAATTCATTTGTACAATACAAACACCCCCTTTTCATATGTTGTGCTGTTGTGTGCTCTTCTCAGGTGACAACCCCACATCACTAAAAGTCCATTCTCTCCAATAGAAGAGGTATTATTTCCTCTTTTTACTATGGTATTTACTATATAAAAATAGGATGTGGATGTGGGAGGTTTTCTCTAGAACTAGAAACCTACTTAAACTCACTATGTATTCCCACATTAGTTAGTGATTGGAGATCTCTTAAGCCTAGTACACAAGGGCTAAATGTCGGCCGGTTCGATAGAAACTAGCCAACATTTGGCCCATGTGTAAGACCGCGGTCTGACAGAAGCCAGCCGAACATCCGGCTTCTGTCGGACCGGCTGCCTTACACACGGGCCGAAGGCACATGACTGAAAAAGGTCTGCCGACCACCTCCCGGTCAGCGCTCTCAGCCAATGGGTACCTTAAAATAGAAGTAGGACAGAATAATTAGGTGAAAGTCAGTGTAGAATCTATTGTAACGGTTCTGATCAAGTACAACATCAATGTGCACTTTTTTCAAATTTAAATATTTGTAAGCCCTTTTTTGCATTGTTTTTTAGAAAGCTTTTTAGTTATAGGATTAATTTAAAATGTGATTATATAATCATGACTGTTACACTTTTTCTCTGTTACTTTACAACATTTCAGGCTCAGATAAATGAAATAAAGCTAAGTAAGACAAGAGACAAATATCTGTATGTCTCTTGCCTGCAGTTATGATGTATAACCTGCAGTTATGATGTACAGTCAGGTCCATAAATATTGGGACATCAACATAGTTCTAATCTTTTTGGCTCTATGCACCACCACAATGGATTTGAAATGAAACAACTGCAGACTTTCAGCTTTAATTTGAGGGTATTTACATACAAATCAGGTGAACGATGTAGGAATTACAACAGTTTGTATATGTGCCTCCCACTTTTTAAGGGACCAAAAGTAATGGGACAGATTAACAATCATAAATCAAACTTTCACTTTTTAATACTTGGTTGCAAATCCTTTGCAGTCAATTACAGCCTGAAGTCTGGACGCATAGACATCACCAGGCGCTGGGTTTCATCCCTGGTGATGCTCTGTCAGGCCTCTACTGCAACTGTCTTCAGTTCCTGCTTGTTCTTGGGGCATTTTCCCTTCAGTTTTGTCTTCAGCAAGTGAAATGCATGCTCAATCGGATTCAGGTCAGGTGATTGACTCGGCCATTGCATAACATTCCACTTCTTTCCCTTAAAAAACTCTTTAGTTGCTTTCGCAGTATGCTTCAGGTCATTGTCCATCTGCACTGTAAAGCGCCGTCCAATTAGTTCTGAAGCATTTGGCTGAATATGAGCAGATAATATTGCCCGAAACACTTCAGAATTCATCCTGCTGCTTTTGTCAGCAGTCACATCACCAATAAATACAAGAAAACCAGTTCCATCATGCTTCACTGATGAGGTGGTATGCTTTGGATCATGGGCAGTTCCTTCTCTTCTCCATACTCCTCTCTTCCCATCACTCTGGTACAAGTTGATCTTGGTCTCATCTGTCCATAGGATGTTGTTCCAGAACGGTGAAGGCTTTTTTAGATGTTGTTTGGCAAACTCTAATCTGGCCTTCCTGTTTATGAGGCTCGCCAATGGTTTACATCTTGTGGTGAACCCTCTGTATTCACTCTGGTGAAGTCTTCTCTTGACTGTTGACTTTGACACACATACACCTACCTCCTGGAGAGTGTTCTTGATCTGGCCAACTGTTGTGAAGGGTGTTTTCTTCACCAGGGAAAGAATTCTTCGGTCATCCATCACAGTTGTTTTCCGTGGTCTTCTTTGGTGTTGCTGAGCTCACCGGTGCGTTCTTTCTTTTTAATGATATTCCAAATAGTCGATTTGGACACACCTAATGTTTTTGCTATCTCTCTGATGGGTTTGTTTTGTTTTTTCAGCCTAATGATGGCTTGCTTCACTGATAGTGACAGCTCTTTGGATTTCATATTGAGAGTTGACAGCAACAGATTCCAAATGCAAATAGCACACTTGAAATGAACTCTGGACCTTTTATCTGCTCCTTGTAAATGGGACAATGAGGGAATAACAAACACCTGGCCATGGAACAGCTGAGCAGCCAATTGTCCCATTACTTTTGGTCCCTTAAAAAGTGGGAGGCACATATATAAACTGTTGTAATTCCTACCCCTTTCACCTGATTTGGATGTAAAGGCCATCAAATTAAAGCTGAAAGTCTGCAGTTAAAGCACATCTTGTTTGTTTCATTTCAAATCCATTACTCGTTAAAAAAAAAAAAAACACCAAAAATGACAAAAATCTTTCCCTTTGTTAGTAAACGCAATAACTTTTGCGCAAACCAATCAAAATATGCTTTTTGCGATTTTTTTTACCAAACATATGTAGCATAAAACAAATTGGCAGAAAATGTTAAAAATTTTTGATTTTTACATTTTTTTGGGGGGGGAATTTCATATAAAAAAATGTGAAAAATATTGTTATTTTTGCAAAATTGACACTCTTTTATTGTTTATAGCGCATGATCAAAAAATCGCACAGGTGATCAAATACCACCAAAAGAAAGCTCTGTTTGTTCGAAAAAAAGGGCGTCAAATTAGTTTAGGTACAGCGTCGCATGACCGTGCAATTGTCCGGTAAAGTCACGCAGTAAAAAATCGCAAAAAAAACCCTGGTCAGGAAGGGGGTAAAATCTTCGGGGCTTAAGTGGTTAATATAGTGGTTGGATGGGAAATGGTTAAGGAGACATCAGGGGTCTATTGGGTCTCTAATTTCACCTTTGCACCTTGGTGAAGCTGATTGAGCACTGGAGGTCCCAGGCACCCAGGAAGTGACAAGTGAACCTAGGATACATGGTGGGGGGGTTGGGAGTTCAAAAGGGGTCTTCAAACTGTGGCACTCCAGTTGTTCAGGAACTACAAATCCCATCATGCCTAGTAAGGTCAGAGTTTTACAATGCCTCATGGGATGTGTAGATCCGCAACAGCTGGAGGGCCGTAGTTTGAGGATCCTTGCTCTAGAGCCACCCAAGCCACTTCTATTAGAAAGTCTGCAGTTAAGATTAAAAATGTAAACAAACTCCAGGATGCTATAACTGAAGTAGTTACAGCGGTGAGGAAACATTGTTGGACAGGCAGGGAAACATTGTGGTATGGAGGGTCTGGTGATTAACAAAGGATTTTCATTGCTTTATGACAGCGTTGATGATGAATTTACATCTTCCGTCACAAATGGTAAAATGTAGCAGTACGGGGAGAACTTCCTCATACTATCTGCCACTTTTTGAAAACAGCACGGTCATACGGAGCTCCACCCACACAGCCCAGTCATTTGTACACATAGCTTTATATATGAATGAACTAAATGCTTTGCGGCTCTTTGCTTGTAGTTTCAAATAAACTACCACGGCGATGTTAAGTGCTGAGGTAGTTCGTTGAGTCTTTCTGTCAGTTTGAAATTGCCTGGTCGTACGATGTACGGAGCAGGCAGCTCACACTGACAGTATGCAAGAAACCTGCATGGCATTAGTGATCTGCTGATCACTGGTCTAATGCTTGTCAGACTCCTAAAAAAAAAAAAAATAGTAAAGGCACATTTTTTTTTATCTGCCATGTGCAATGCAATTTGCATTTATTTTTATTTTTTTTAGTTTAGGTAAATTTATCCTCTAAATGTACCTGTACTATTTTTGACAAACAGTGCACCACAATGCACAGTGTTTATGTGCATTGCTAGGCAAGTGAAGTTCTTTACACTATTCATGTGTATTAGGTTGCCATTTAGATTAAATCATAACCCATTAGAAAGTGCTGTACAAATCTTTACAAAAACGTACACTGTAACTTCTGAAATTGTGCCTGACAGTAAACTATTTTCCTGTCTGTCTCCATGGCAGCCTACGTGTGGGTTAACCCCCGCCTCCACTCCAAGGGTATAGGACCCCCCTCCCATAAATTTCAGCTCTCAGGTACAGCAGGTGTTCATTTTTTGTCCTCCTCCAAGGACCTACACTTCTGATGTCTTACTACGTCCAGCTTACCTTAGGATACTTTGGATGGTGTCTGCATGTCCAGAGCCCAGCCACGGGCGGGTGAGTGACATTTAAAATCCCCTGCTCTCTGCGGTTGACTGAAGCTTGATCGGCATTCTCTGACATGGGTCTGAAGATTCGCATTGCTTTCCTTCATGGCAGCGGTATTTGTTATTTATGTACACTTTGTTTGTCTCTTTTCCTATCACTGTACAATTTGTTTGTATTGGCCCAATGGCGCTGGAACGCTTCCTGCGTTCCAACAAACCCTTCCTGCGTTCCAACAAGCCCTTCCTCTTCCTCCTCTGCTTCTAGCGTTCAATCGGTAGACGCTTCGTGGTCCCGCGCATGCGCAGTGCGCCGCGAGCGAAGTCGAGGCTTGGTTCGCACATGCGCATTAGCGATCGCGGCCGCATCACCGCTGACGTCATTCCGGCGGGAGATTTAAACAGCTGACGATTCCCCTGTACTTTGGGAATGTACTGTGGGCGTTGCGGCAGCTTCCCAGTGTCTCTGGATTCCTTGCTACAGGTATGTGCAATGGAGACTTGACTGCAGAGGGGGGGGGGGGGGCGGAGGGTTGTCACCTCACAATGTATCACTGACATGGTGTCTGATATGTATTACCTTTCTTTATCAGTCTGGTTGTTTGGCCTGAAGTATGGATCCTGCGTCACCGCCCTCCTGTGGCCAGCCCTCTCACAACAGGTGGGTGCTGGCATTTTTCAGAGGGGGGGGCGGGGAGGGCTTGCTGGTCCCTAGGTCATGGCTAAATCCAGTGTCTCCCCGATTTTCTCTTTTTTTCCATCAGCTCTTCCAGGCCTGATTTACCACAAGAAAGAGACCCTGTCAGACCTCGTGGGAGTTCATCCTCCAGATCTAAACGCCGTGAATCTCCATCAGGGAGTAGGCAGCAAGGGAGATGCTCTAATTCCTCCCCCAGACACCATACACGATACCAGAGTCACCGCACACACCAGAGAGCCTGTTGGGGTTGTGGGGCGCATGTCCCGGAGGACAAGTCCCTATGTGAGCCATGTTTTGCTCATGCAGCCGGTGAGAGGGGGCAAAAGGATCAAGGATTTGAATCTCTAGTGAAGAGAATAGTACAACAGTCCCTGAAAGAATGGGGTACAGTCCCACCACTTGGTCCCACCACATCCAGTTCTCCAGCGGAAGTGCAGGAAGATCAAGGCCCCTCTCAACCGAGTATTACTTCTGCAAAGTCATCTGACAGTGATTCGGAAGAAGAAGGGGCTGTAGGCGGCTTTGAGTTCGCTCTAGTTTCACCCCTGATCAGAGCCATTAAAGAAGCTCTCAGATGGGAGGATCCTGTGTCTCCTCAGAAAAAGCAGCGGAAGTTCTTCAAGCACCTTGGTAAGGAGCGTATCAACTTCCCTTCCCTCTCTGAATTACAAGAGGTGATTACTGAAGAATGGAGTAAAGGGGATAGTAAGTCTTCCTTATCCTCCAAACTTGGGAAATTTTATCCCTTTAAACCTGAAGATTTCGCCCGTCTGGAATCTGCTCCTCTTGTGGATGCGGCAGTTACAAGATTAGCAAAGCATGTCACTTTGCCACTAGATGACGCGGTCTCTTTCAAAGACCCTTTGGATAGGAAGATAGATCTGGACCTAAAGAGGATCTTTGTGACGGCCGGCGCGGCCTGCAAACCTGTGATGGCATTAGCAACAATGTCTAAAGCCATGGAAGTCTGGGTTTCCGATATAGAATCCAAACTTGGAAGTCTCTCGGAAGAAGCCGTAGAAAGTTCCCCTATTCACGAACTCAAGCTGGCTTCAGTGTTTTTAGGAGAAGCATCTATTGATGTTCTGTGTCTTCTGTCCAGATCGATGCTATCCTCAGTAACAGCAAAGAGGGCCTTGTGGCTTCGCCCGTGGATTGCAGATCCAGCTTCTAAACAGGCATGGTGTAAGATCCCTTTTGAGGGTACTTCCCTTTTTGGAAACAAACTAGACAGCGCCATTGCCAAGGCTACTGGCGGAAAGTCAGGTTTCCTCCCGCAGGACAGACGACTATTTGGTCAGAAGAAGCCTCAACCTAGGAGGCAATACACGGAGAGATCAAGAGATGCACGCTCTTACAAGCCTAATAGAGATTTCCGAAGAAACTGGAGAGGTGGTCAATCCTCTACTCGGAGGTCATCAAAAAATCCAGCGCCTGCTGGACAAGATTCCACTAAATCTTTTTGAGATTGGGCCCGTCCAGGCATGTCAGGTGGGGGCACGTCTTCTCCATTTTCAGCATGTCTGGGCAGCCTCAATCACGGACTTTTGGACCGTCAGGACGGTCTCTACAGGCCACAGATGGTCATTTCTGGCAGATCCAGTTCCAAGATTCATCTCAACTCATTTACCCTGTCTAGAAGAGAGAAGAGAAGTCTTGCTCGCCTATGTAGACGCTTTGGTGGCTCAAGGAGCGGTAGCTCCGGTTCCGGAACAAGAAAAATTTCAAGGGGTTTACTCACCCCTCTTCTTAGTCCAGAAGAAGAACGGGGCCTGGAGACCTGTTATAGATCTCACATACCTGAACAAGTTCATAAAGAACGAAAAATTCAAGATGGAAACACTCTCAACTATTCAAAGGGCAGTACTGCCGGGAGATTGGCTCGCCTCAATAGATTTAAAGGATGCGTATTTTCATGTACCTGTGGCAACCGACTTCCACAAATATCTTCGCTTCTGTGTTCGGAATCAGCATCTGCAATTCATTTGCCTACCCTTCGGCCTGTCTACCTCACCCAGAGTATTCACCAAAGTTCTTCTAGCAGTGGTAGCCTTCGTAAGATTGAAAGGTATACGTCTACATCATTACTTAGACGATCTTCTGCTTCTGTCTCAAGAAAAGGATCAGTTATTGGCACACAGAGATCAGGTCATATCGACCCTCAAAGAGTTTGGCTGGCTGCTAAACCTACAAAAGAGTCAGCTGGAGCCCACTCAGCGCCTAGTCTATCTTGGGGCGCAATTCGACACCGTCGAGAATTCAATCTCTCTCCCATTAGAGAAGATACCGGTAGTGAGGGAGAGAATCCTTCCGGCTCTTTCCTCTCCTCGGCTGAAAGCCTCTCAGTGCCTCAAAATCATTGGCACCATGGTGTCCACGGCTCCAATGGTCAAATGGGCTCTCTGGCATATGAGGCCCTTCCAAAAAGGGTTCCTACAACAATGGAACACAGAAGAGAAAGATCAGTACATTCATATCTCCTCCAGCATGAGATACAGTCTTCTTTGGTGGCTGCAACGCAGGAATCTGCTCAACTGTCATTCTCTGGTTCCAGTCTCATGGACTATAATCACAACAGATGCCAGCAACTCAGGTTGGGGGGCTCATTGTCTGACAGAGATGACACAGGGGAGATGGTCTTTTCAGAGACACACTCCAGTCTCCAATATACTGGAACTCCGAGCAGCCTACCAGGGTCTACGATCTTTCCAATACCTGCTAGAGGGGAAATCTGTAATGATTCGGATGGACAACACCACGGCAGTGTCTTATGTGAAGAGACAAGGTGGGACACGGAGTCTCTCTCTGCTACGAGAATTAGACCCGATCATGTCCTGGGCCCAGACTCACCTAGTAAACATCTCGGCAGTTTACATCCCAGGTTCACAGAATGTTCAAGCGGATTTTCTGTCCAGGGTCCAGTTGAACCACAACAAATGGTCGCTCCATGTGGAGTCGTTCAAATGGATTCTGTCGTTGGGAGTATCTCCCGAAGTCGATCTATTCGCCTCCCATGGCAACCACAAGTTGGAGAAGTATGTCACGAGAGGCAAGTGTCCTCAAGCTTACGGGACAGATGCACTAACCGACAGGTGGGAGTTCAGCAGGGCTTACGCCTTTCCTCCAGTACCCATCATTCTCAAATTCCTGCAAAGACTTCAAGCGGAAGATGTGGAGATAGTGATGGTGGCGCCTTTCTGGCCGAACAGGCCATGGTTTCCGCTACTCCTACAACTGAGTTACCGGGACCCGGTCCGTCTTCCCCTCAGACCAGACTTGCTTCTTCAGGGAACATCAGTGCACCCCTGTCCTGCAATTCTCCGTTTGACGGTCTGGTTCTTGAGAGGGAAAGGTTGGAATCGCTCGGCTGCCCATCTACAGCCATTTCCACCTTGATGAATGCTAGACGACCAAGTACTAATAAAGTATACTGTAGAATCTGGGCAAGATTCATGGAGTCTGCATATCCTGAAGGTATGTCTTCCTCAGTCCCTGGGATTCAAGAAATACTAAGTTTTCTTCAGGCTGGTCTGGATATGCCCCTTTCAGTGGCAACTCTTAGAGTTCAAGTTTCGGCCTTATCGGCCTTCTCCGGGGTCATGTGGGCCCAACACCCACTAATTCAACAATTTTTCAAAGGAGCAATCAGGCTCAATCCTCAGAGAAGACCTAGGTTCCCGAAATGGGATCTACCTCTTGTCCTAAATGCCCTCTCCAAATCGGGCATAGATTCCTCTTCTTCTATCAAGGACCTGACCATCCGAACTGTCTTCCTGGTAGCCATTACTTCGGCTAAAAGGGTCTCTGAATTAAGTTCTCTCGGATGTAAAGAACCATTCTTGACTTTTTCCCGGATCGGGTAGTACTGATACCCAGGCTGAATTCAAATCCGAAAGTCACCTCAGTGTTTCACCAGAATCAGGAGATTGTCCTGCCTACTTTCCGTTCATCTAATGAGTCCAATCCTCATCCGTTGGATGTAGGAGAATCCTTAAAAGCCTATCTTCAAGCAACTGCACCATTCAGGCAGTCTGACAACCTCTTTGTCCTGTTCTGGGGAAAGAACAGAGGTAAACCTGCTTCATCTAGGACTATCGCTTCATGGATAGTGGCAGCTATCCAACAGGCCTATAGAGCTGAGGGGCTGGCTCCTCCGGAGGCGGTGACGGCGCACTCTACAAGGAGTATCTCTACTTCCTGGGCGGCTTCGCGGCACGTGGCTCCAGATGTGATTTGCAGAGCGGCTTCGTGGTCATCAGTCAACACTTTTATGACCCACTATTGTGTAGAGCCTGCTTCTCTGTCCTCAGTTAATTTTGGTTTGACTGTTTTGTCTGCAAATAGCATGAATTAAAATTTTCTTTGCTAAAGCATTCCCACCCGTGTGGAGTGAGCTAGTTATTTCCCACACGTAGGCTGCCATGGAGACAGACAGGAAAACGGAAAATTCCTATCATACTTACCGTAATTTTCCTTTCCTGATAGTCTCCATGGCAGCCGGAGTACCCACCCTCTCGTCTTGGATTCGGCTAAGATATGGAACACCTGCTGTACCTGAGAGCTGAAATTTATGGGAGGGGGGTCCTATACCCTTGGAGTGGAGGCGGGGTTAACCCACACGTAGGCTGCCATGGAGACTATCAGGAAAGGAAAATTACGGTAAGTATGATAGGAATTTTCAGTTTTTTGGAACTTCAAATTATTACATTTTGTTTTTAAATGCTTGCATAAAAGGAAAAGTGAGTTTTAAAAGTGAATCCAAATGGAAATTTGATTTATTTATTAGGTTTGAATATAGCAAGGAATTGTTAGCAACCCTTTGGAATTTTATTGTTGTCTGTGTCCATGCTGGGGAGGCTTACCCTTTCTATTTTCCCTATAATAGGGCTTATGCAAATCTGAACAGTTAGTTTAAATCATTGTAACTGTGCGGGCTTACAAATGAAGATGTATATTTACTGCCTTATTTAGCTTTTTTCAGCATGAGGTCAGGGCAGAGGTGAAACATAGTAAAGGAACAGACTTGTAATTAAGTGTCACAATCATTATTTCTTCATTATTTCTTGGTAATGCATACAGTATAGTCCCACTTTAAATGAATCCTATACCTAAAAATATTTCTGGGAAAAAGAAAGTAAAAAGGGTTTTGAATGTCTACTATATTTGTAAAAAAAAAAAAAAACATAAATAAAAAGGCCACATCTAGACTGCAAGGGAAAATCCAGAATTCTGAGTTGTTGTTTGAACAGATATAGAGGGGAAATCTTCATTTTCCTTTTTGTTGTGTCTTTGCTACAAGAAGTGAGGAAATGGAACCCCAATGGAACACAGATGGCAAAAAATGACAGGCATTTTAACCCTGTGCCTAAATATTTTGTGCTAAAAGATGTCCCATATGAGAAAGGTGAAAGATATGACAATAGTTAAACATGCCAGAAGAAAATTAGGATTTGTACAAGCAATGGTTATAAATAACCTGGGTCCAAGGTATGATAAACACTGTAGATTTGTTTTTTTAATTTACAACCATATCTAAGTGGCTTGAATCTATAATGAAATGCAGGTTTCAGAGGGAAACATAAACATTTGACTTTTAATTAAATACACCACAGTAGGCAAACAAGAGAATAATCGTTTTTAAACAAAGGTATTGTCTCCACTAAGACAATAATTCATTGTGCATGAAAACGATTATTTCCGTGCCTTTTATAAGGTTATTTGAACAAGAGCAGTTTTTGGAAACTAGTTTTCTTGCATCTGCCAAAAAGCCCTGGGCCACTCATATTTTATTTAGAACAGCTGTGTCACCTTGCCTTTAACTCTTTCATTGTCCTTTTTCAACCTAATCACTGATTTCAGAGCTTCACATGCCATGGTTCTTCTTTTGTAATTTTTTAAAAACTGGGCAACAACTGGGTATACAGCATGTTAATTTAAAATGCCAACTTACAAAGAATCTACAACCTACAAGAGCCCCCTTGGACATACAACCATTTACTAGTTAGACAAAGAAACATATTTTGTCCAGTCTGTCAGTGTCTGGATTAATATTACAATTAAATAATAAATCTTTGAGTAAAGCCATGTTATGTAATTCTCTGAATTGTTTAGGAACAGAACAGTGTTGATAGGTCCAACTCCATTTAATTTCCAAAGTAGCTGATAGGCTATCTTCTGAAAAGTGTGAGCTATTTAAACAAAAAGGTACCAAAGGATTGATTTTCAATTAGAACTCATGCACACATAGCTTAACCACTCCAATACAGGGCACTTACACCCCCTTCCTGCCCAGACCATTTTTCAGCTTTAAACGCTCTCACACCTTGAATGCCAATTGCTCAGTCATGCTATACTGTAACAAAACAACATTTTTATCATTTTTTCACACAAATAGAGCTTTCATTTGGTGGTATTTGATCACTACTGGGTTTTTGTTTTTCATTATATAAGCAGAAAAAGAGCAAAATTTAAAAAAAAAAAAAAAAAAAAACACTTTTTTTTTAGTTTCTATTATAAAATTTTACAAAAAATTATTTCTTCTTCATACATTTGGGCCAAAATTTATACTGCTCCATATCTCTGGTAAAATTAACCCAAATGAGTGTATATTATTTAGTCTGTGTGAAAGTTATTGAGTCTAGAAGCTATGGTACCAATTACTGAAAATTGATTACATCTGATGTACTGACTGCCTGTCTCTAAAGTAGACAGTCCAAGGTATTTAGTAAGAGGCACGGTGAGTTTTTTGAAGTTGTACTTTTTCCCACAATTCTTGAGAAATTAAAAAAAAAAAATGTTTTTCTTTTTTTTTTCCCACAAAGTTGTCAATTTATAAGCTATTTCTTACACATAGCATGTACAAAGCAAAAATGACACCACAAAATACATTCTGCTACTCTTCCTGAGTATGGTGATACCACATGTGTGAGACTTTTACACAGCCTGGCCACAAAAAGAGACTTAACATCCAAGTAGCACCTTTCTAGGAGCATTCTAGGAGCATAAATACACATATATCTAAAAGGGAGCATAAAAAAAGGATAAAAGGTAGACAAAGGAGGGACTAACAAAACTTGCTCACCCAGCGCTTAATCGATAAATATCATTAAAATGACAAATATAAATGACATTAAAGTGCAAGCAGCTGCTATAACAATAAATCACATAAATAAAGGTCAAACAAAGGACACAGGAACATGAATGGAGCTTTATAACACAGTTCAGTGCACAACATCGCGAAGTAGAACAGGTTTTTAAAAAACATTGGCCTGTGCTTCGCATGGACAAGCTTTTGTGTGGTGTTTTGCCGGAGTCTCCAAATTTCATTTATAGAAGGGGACCAACCTTTGGAGACCGGGTAGTAAAAAAAAGTACTAGACCCTCCAAAGAAACCAGTTATGTTCTGGGATGAAAGAGTTGGTTTCTTTGCATGTAGGAGGTGTAAGACATGCAAACAGGTGAACACACATTTGAGGAATTTCACCAATTTTACCTCTCCATCTAATGGCCTTTCCTTTGAAATAAAAGACCTTATTACGTGCAATACCACTCACGTGGTCTATTGCTTGCAGTGTCCCTGCAATTTTCTTTATATTGGGAGGACGAAACGGACAATAACCACGAGAGTGTCGGAACACATTACTAACATTCGTAATGGGTTCAAGGATCACAGTGTGTCACTCCATTTCCGAGATTTCCACAATAGTGATCCTACTCACCTCAAATTTTGGGGTATAGAAAAAGTGGAACCGGTTTGGAGGGGCTCAAATAGAGTTCGTGAAATATCGAAACGCGAAACACACTGGATTTATCTGACGGATAGTTTATACCCCAAGGGTCTAAATGTTGATCTGGATATCAACTGCTTTATTAGCAATTATTAATATTTAGAGGTAGTTCTTATCCAGATTGGTGTTGGCAGCATATTCCCAAAATATATATTTGGTAACATCTACTATTGAGGTCTTTGAGGCCCATCCCTTTTTCATTTTTCTCTCCCTTTTGTGTCTTTTTCTAATGTCTGTTTTAAGGTTTTAATTTTATATACAATGTTGATATTCAGACTGATTTCATGTTTGTGTGAAAATATTTTAATCATAGGTTTTATATAGTATATCCTTCTTAAATGAAGGTTTTTTAATATTTTCAGATATTTATATTTTATGTATATTATCTGCTATCCATATATTATGGTTGGAAGTATATGGTTTGTTTACTCGTATATACCAGACCGCATATTTGATGCCTGATGCGTTTATCTTGTTTTTATTGCAGTTGTGCTTATGATACTTACCGGTGTAAAGTGTAAGGCATATAGTATGAAATATGGATGCTGCATATCAGATATACATTTTAAATTGCCCCATAGATATAGGCTGATGATAACTTCACAGTCGAGTGGGAGGACTTATGCATCCTGAGGGTATATGGCGCTGTTCGGATTGTATTAGGTTCCTGGGCTCGATTCAATAGGGTGTCCGCAGAGAAGGTATCGGAACATCCCGAGGGTGACGTACATCCGGTGGTATAACCGGATGTTGTCATCAGCTATTGGGCTTGAGGTCGCCGGCGGATGTGCGTCATCACGCCTGGCCGGAAGTACACGTCCGTACATCGGAGCACCGATGTAAGCTGTGCAGCTAATAAAAGGTGTACTTCCGGGTGACGCTTTAGGCGGACGCAGGTGCGCATGCGCCGGCGTCATTATTTAAGCATTTCGACCGCGCCGCGCACATGGGCTCTCAGAGGAAGTCGTGAGGACGAAACGTCAGAGCTGATGTGCGCGGTCGCAGAATATTTCGCACAGGACACCATTCGGGATTCCTATGGGATTGCAGGAAAGTTTCGAATTGGTCATCCAGTGTGCATATTTTGATCCTTTATGCCTTCACTCCATTACCCTCCTGTAAGTAGATATCTTGAGGGGAGAGGGGCTTTACTGTGTGTAGTTTTAATAAAAGTTTGCAGAATTACACTATTGTTGTCCCCACTTTGTTCAATTGCATGAACTTTGAGCGGAGGAATTCTGGAGGAAGGAGGAGTTTGGTACAGCCCAGCAGTGATCAGTACACCCGTTGATTGGTGGATTTAAGGCTCTACATTCACCAGTTTCTGGTGAGTGTTTCATCTAAAGGGGGAGCACTAGAGTGTGGTGTCATTTTTGGAGGAACAGTCAAGACCCTTCACTCCCCTACCCTGGTGAATTGTGCCTACTGCATGGACTGCACTACATATGTTTTATGAGTCATTAAGGACACTGGTTTATTCAATGGACCTTTTATTAGCGCTGCTAGTGTTATAGTTTATTTTTCCGGATCAAATACTCTACAACACCTTTGTTAACATAAATAAAGGTGCATACAGTAGTTGCAATGATAGAAAACACAGCAAAAAATGACACACTAGCAGCGCTAGATCTTAAGTGCAAATCAATATATGGGAAATACAGTCAATGATTATAGTTCATGCACTGTGCCCGAATGTCCTCTAAAGATAACAGTCCAGAAAGGTCAAAATCCTTAAACGATCACCACACAGGATCCTTCACCTCACCACGGTGCTCACCCCTATGGTAATACACTCACCAGATGAAAGGTCAATATAAGCCCAAACACCATGCCGCTCGCCAGCTGATAACGGACCATCCGACCTCCACTGAACCCTGAATAGGGAACCGGACTCCACCAGAAAAAGATCCTGATTTGTCTCAGACAACCTGGCAACCGTTGTGTGGGGTGATCTCATATGGGGCCAATCGGTAAAAAGCAGTGCATGCAAAAATAACAAGGTCTCATAGTGTGATATTGTTTAGATGAAACCTCTTTATTTTCCCAAATACAACATACCCCTGTAGCAATTGCACTTACAAAAACAAATTAAATGACAAGCTTTAAAAGCATGTAGAGGGTCAACCTGCGTGTTGCAGCCGGTCCCCGTGCTGTCTGTTCGCCGCTTGGTACCTAGCTGAAATGAACATCCGGGTCCGGCGTCTGGCGTAGGAGTACCTCGTGACCGCGTGACCACGCCCTGACACGTTTCGTCAGCAAGTGACTTCAACAGAGGATCACATTGTTGAAGGCCCTTCATATTTCTAACACATAGCATACTACACACCAAAATACATTCTGCAGAGCAAAGGGTAAACAAAAGATTATCTGTGGTTTTAGCAGTGCAGTGGTCCAGGCAGCAGGCAGGAATGTAGACAGCCACAGTGAAAGGATCGTCCAGGCAGCAGGCAGGAATACTGTCCATAGTGAATACAGGCAGAGATATTGTCAGCACACCCAAAGCATTGGTCCAGGTAGCAGGCAGGGATATGGTCAGAAGCAGCGAAAGGATTGTCCATGCAGCAGGCAGGAATACTGTCCATAATTAGTACAGACAGCAGGCAGAGATATGGTCAGAAGTATTGGTCCAAGCAACAGGCACATGCTCCATAAAAAGTCCTGGGTCAGTGCAGGCAGAGATATTATCAGCACAGCCAAAGTATTGGTCCAGGCAGAAGCCAGGACCATCAAGCTTAGGGCCTCGGTCAGGAAAGAATGGGGACAGGGGTAGAGGCTTCACCCACCCGAATCACTTTGAAGCCTCCAGACTCCAGACCCTGTTCCGGGATTACAAAACCCAGAGAAAACAAAAAACTGTTTTTCTCAACTCAGAACACTATTCTGAAGCCCCTCACAAAAGTAAGACCCCTGTGTTATTTTGAATCCCACTAATACAGTAGCAGGGCGAAAGATCAGTCTAAATGGCAAGCAAAAAACATGGTCATAACAGGTCGAGGTCAGTGCAGGTAAAAGGCAGAAATAGATGGTAGGCTAAGGCATAGTCGATAAACAATTGAACAAGACTAGTACGCCAGCCCTATTGCAGCGAGAAATAGGGGCGTAGCAGAATACAAAAACGTGTGCCACATCCTAAAAATCTTAAATTTGGAAAAACAGGGAAAAATGGACTTTCAAGGCACAATAGATAAAAAGGAAAACACTTTATTATTGATATAAAACCAGAAAAAAACAGAAAAAGTTCTTCACACACCCCCTAGGGGGCGATAATGGTGAATCAAAATACACATGGCAATTGGAATGAACCTTGCCAATGAGGCATACACATGCAAACAACTATAAATTGCAAAAATTACAATGAGACCACATGTAGATAAGTAAGGACGCTATATGTTACGATCAACAGGGCAACACAGGATCCAGGGCAACGCAGAGCGTCCTTAAAGATGTGAATACAACTTGCACATAGGAACAAATTCATGTAGCCAGATGCTCTACATGTTTCGCCTGAAGTTCAAGCTTCTTCCGGAGCTGTTAGGATACACGTGCCCTGTAGAAGTAAAGTTTCAACGTGGCCAACAATTAGGCACCAAAGATGTAACCGGAAAGTAACAGAAAATAATAATAACGAGGGATGACCTGCTGAGGCATCTCCGGAGAGCACACTGCTGCAACCAATTAAGACAGAATGAACAATCACTGATAACCAATAAAGGACAGAGACAGGCTAAATGGCTTAGTCCAGGGCAATCCCTCTAATAGAAACAAGCATGCAGCGTGTCCTCCGTGTGTGCTTCATGCAGCCGCAGATCAGTTCCCCCGGATGGGGATGAACCACCAATCTACATGTGGTCTCATTGTAATTTTTGCAATTTATAGTCGATAAACAGTCCAGGATCAGTTCACGTGAAAGGCAGAAACGTGGTGGATAAATAATTCAGATGGCAAGCAGAGGCATAGTTGATATACATGCCAGGGTTGGTTCACAAAGGCAGTGATATGGTTGGTTGAGGCAGCAGGAAAATACTCAGCACATAAATTGAAAGAGGGGAAATGGCAGTCTGATAGAAATATGGGCTAATAGTTTAGGGCAGTGTGAAAGCGTCTGAAGCATTCTCCAATGCATAGGCCAGGTTGGGAGGGACATTGAGGACAATGAAAACTGGTGTCTTTCCTAATTCCTCTTTTGCTCCACACCGACACTTATTTTGGTGTCTTTGGTATTTAAACACCACTGGGTTTTATTTTGCCATATAAATGAAAAAAGACCAACACATTTTGAAAAAGAAACCTTATCTTAGTTTCTGTTATAAAAATTCACAGATAAATAATTTTGTTTCATAAATTTAAGCAAAAATGTATTATGACACATTTCATTGGTAAAAATAACCCAAATTAGTGTATACTATTTAGTCTGTGTGAAAGTTATAGAGACTTCAAGCTATGATATATATTTAAAAATCAATTAGTGCTGATGTGCAGACTGCCTATCTCCCTAAAATGCCAGGCCAGTACGAAAACCCCCCAAGTTACCCCTTTTTGAAAAGTAGATAATCTAAGGTATTTCATAATAGGCATGGTGAGTTTTTGAAAGTTGTATTTGTTTTTGTCTCAATTTTTTGGAAAATGAAAAAAATATTTTTTTTCTCACAATGTTTTCATTTGAACAAGTTATTTCTCACACACAGCATAGGCAAAACTTATAATGACAACCTGAAACACATTCTGCTACTCCTCTTGTGTATGGGGATACTACATGTGTGAGACTTTTTCACAGCCTAGATGCATAGAGAGGCCACAAATCCAAGGAGCCCCTTCAAGTGTTCTAGGCACCTAAATTACACATATAATTTCTGGACTACCTGTCACATTTTTGGAGGCCCTGGAGCACTGGGGCAGTAGAAACACCCACAAATGACCCCGTTTTAGAAAGCAAACAAGGTATTTTCTGAAGGGCATAGTGAGTCTTTTGAAAATGTCATTTTTTTACCACAAGTGTTTTGGAAAATGCTGGAAAAAAATAAAATTGTATTTTTCACACAAAACTGTCAATTAATAAGATATTACTAACATAGAACAGATGCATACTTAGAATTACACCCCAAAACACATTATGCTGCTCATTCTTAATATTGTGATACCACTTGTGTGAGACCTTTTTACAGCCTAGCTACATAGAAAGACCCAAAATCCAAGGAGACCTTCATGTTATCTGGGGGCATAAATAAGATAGGATAAGATTTATTGTCATTGTAGAAAATAAATCCACAACTAAATTACATTTCTACACATTCTTCATACATCACAATCATCAACTACGAATTTACCATACACAATTTAATTATACCAAAATATTAGGAACATCCCCATATTAAGAAAAGGCAAAGCAATAACATAAGACTATGTGACCTCTTTCATTTCATCCCAGCGTTAATAACCTTGATAGCCCTGGGAAAAAAAGATCTCTTTAAATCTATTTGTCCTTGTTTTAACCACTTACCGCAAAGTGACGTAGGGCTACGTCGGCAAAATTTGCAGGAGTATACCGGGATGATGAATCTAGCTAGAGACACCATCCCGGTACCGTGGTTTAGAGCCGACGGTCGGCTTTCCGTCGGTAATGACCGATGCGGCTCGGGAGCCGCTCGATCGTTACCCGGGTGAGCGGGAAGGGATGTCCCCCCCCTCCCGCCGCCTTCCGTCGCCAAAATTTGCAGGAGTATACCGGGATGATGAATCTAGCTAGAGACACCATCCCGGTACCGTGGTTTAGAGCCGACGGTCGGCTTTCCGTCGGTAATGACCGATGCGGCTCGAGAGCCGCTCGATCGTTACCCGGGTGAGCGGGAAGGGATGTCCCCCCCCTCCCGCCGCCTTCCGTGACTTTGCTCAGGGCTCCCGTCCCGCCGGGAGCCCCGAGCACCCAGCCGGCACTTCCGCCGGCTGGATGGAGTCCCGATCAAAGCCGGAAATTGCTTTGATCGGGTCTCCGATGACGTAACCCGGAGGCGGCGTCCATGACGTCACTTCCGGGTTACTGTGCTGCAAAAGGCGGCAAATTTAAAAAACGTCTGTATGCAAAAACGCTGTTTTCGGCGTTTTGCATACATGGAAGTGTAGTGGAGGGGTCGAGGGTCTTTTAGACCCTTGATCCCTCCATAAAGAGTACCTGTCACTGCATATTGGTATCACAAGGGATGTTTACATTGCTTGTGACAGCAATAAAAGTGATCAATTTTTTTTTTTTTTTTAAAACCTGTAATACAGTTAAAAAAAAAAAAAAATAAATAGGAAAAAAAAAATTTTAGCCGCCCCCGTCAGCTCGCGCACAAAAAAAACGTATATGGAAGTCGAGCCACGAATGAAATCGCTGTTCAAACCACACATGTGAGGTATCGCCGCGATCGCCAGAGTGTGAGCAATAATTAAAAAAAAGAGCTACACTCTAACTCTAAACTGGTAACCGTTAAAAAAATGTAAAGCGTCGCCTATTGAGATCTCTATTGACCGTAGTTTGTCGCAATCCCACGGGGGGGGGGGGGGGGCGCAATTTTAAACCGTAACATGTTGGGTATCTATTTACTCGGCGTGACATCATCTTCCACAATATACAAAAAAATGGGCTAACTTTACTGTTTAGTATTTTTTAAATGCAGTGAAATGTGATTTTTCTAAATTTTTCCAAAAAAATGTTGTTTTAAAGACCGCTGCGCAAATACCGCATGACAAAAAATATTGCAATGACCGACATTTTATTCTCCAGAGTCTTTGTTAAAAAAATATATATAATGTTTGGGGGTTCTAAGTAGTTTTCTAGGAAAAAATACTGGTTTTAACTTGTAAACAAAAAGTGTCCGAAATAGGGCTGGGGCTTAAGTGGTTAATAATCCTAAAACGTCTCCCAGATGACAAAAATTCAAAGAAATGACAACCATGATGAGTCTGGTCTCTCACTATTTTTTCTGCCCTACAGGGAAACTAGTCTTATATATTTCCTCAAGAGGAAAAAGTTCTTCCCCATTTTATCTAAAATCCTAAATTAGAACTAAAGGCATTTTTTTTTCACTTTAGATAGCGATGGAAGGTTATAGCCCCTGTCAATTTTATTTTCCCCATCTGTGTCCAATTGGGGAGATTTCCATTACTTCCTGTACCATAGCCAAAACAGGAAGGAATAGTAAATCACTCCAAAGGGAGGGACTAGAACTAGTGCCCCCACTGGAAGATTTTCCCTCTATTAAGTCTCATGCACACTGCTGCTGTTAAACTCACATTTGTGAGTAAATATTACTTTAGTGGGAAACTAGGAGTGAATTAATTTTTTAAGCAGGAACCAGAGGTGCTAATTATTTTTTTTTTTTTCAAAATAGCAGGTTTCCTAGCAAATTAAGTTTTTGTGTGAGTTTAGGTGGAATTTTTCTGCCCTTAAACTCCCCTCTATGTTAACCTATGTGTCCATGCACACATGGACATTTTTAGCAGTTTATCAGCAGAAGAGTTTATAGACTGTTTTCTGAACACCCTAAAACCGCATTCAGAAGCGGGAATTCAGACCACAAAAAATGCTGAACACTGGTAAACGTGCATGAACGCTCATAAACATACAAAAACTCTAGACACATTTAGCATGTTAGCATTTATTTATTTCAATGGCCAGAATAAATTAAAATTCTGGCCAATGAAATAAACTCCCAAATTTCAAACTCTAATAAACTCTGCTAAAGTCACCTAAACTCTTTAAAAAAAAAAAAAAAAAAATGCAGCTTAGGTGAGTCTATAACATTGATTTTCTCCTGTCAGTATAAACAGCATTTACCAGTGTGCATGAGGCCTTAGTGTTCTGGTGACAATCCAAAATGTGGGATTTTTTTTTCACTTTTGAAGGAAACAGGACAAAGTTTTGCGTTTAGTTATACTTTAACGCTAATCATAGATTAAAAGGTAGCTCAAATTCAGAAATAAGAATTTTTAGTAAATTTGCATTCCATATAAAAATGTATTCACTTTGTTATTTATACATTTTATTCTCCTTTTGATATTGAACACAAAAACTGCTGTATCATCTTCTCAAGAAAACGTTTAAATTATCAGTAGGGAGACATTGCTTTCGGGCTTTCGAGTAAGCAGCAGCCTTTTACTGAACTCCATACTGTTTCCTATGACTATACCAATTCCCAGATCAGCTAGCATCAGTAAATATTACTTTCGTTGGAAACTAGGAGTGAATTATTTTTCTTTAAGCAGGAACCAGAAGTGATGTGTTGTTGGTAATTATTATTATTATTTTTTTTTTTCAAAATAGCAGGTTTCCTAGCAAATTAAGTTTTAACATTTTCAGGGTCTGGTTTTTGGGTACATGTGGCAATATGTAAGTATCTCAAAATCAGATTGGAACCCTGCAAGCTACCCCCCTAATCTAGATTTTACAACTTTTACAACACCTCACTCCTCAGAAAGTGCTCTGTGCTATAAATACAATAAATAGTGTTGCGCAAGAGTAAAAATCTGCCTAGTTGCTATTTCAACGATATTGGTGACCAATCCAGATTGTACTGTGTATGGTGTGCTATCCAAAAATATAAAATAAAATAAAATAAAATAAACCTGTGTGATATAAATTGTTTCGTGAAAAGTCAATGTTTTGATGGGATTCCAATGCTGAGTATATAAATAAATGTGTAATCCGCTTCAATAATCATACAGTGTTACCAAATATAAAGTGCTGTGTGCTGATACCGTTGTGTTTAAATAATCCTTGCAATCAATATTTGCTATGTTCTCTCATGCAACAGTAAAAATCTGCCTAGTTGCTATTTAAACGATATTGGTGACCAATCCAGATTGTACTGTGTATGGTGTGCTGTCCAAAAAATGTAAAATAAAATAAACCTGTGTAATATAAATGGTTTCGTGAAAAGTCAATGTTTTGATGTGATTCCAATACTGAGTATATAAATAAATGTGTAACCCGCTTCAATAATTGTACAGTGTTACCAAATATAAAGTGCTGTGTGCTGATACCGTTGTGTTTAAAAAATCTTTGCAATCAATATTTGCTATGTTCTCTCATGCAAACAGAAACCAATATATATAAAAGATTCTAATATATATAAATAGTCCATAAAGTGCTTATAGGTGTTATAATCTGTGAGTCCTTTATATAAAGAAAAAGTGCCGGGTGGTTGTGGAATAATCAGCTGCAGGTGCTCAATCCACCAAGTCTGTGGACATATGGGTGTGTTCCCAACCGGTATGCTTGACCGATATATCACCAAACTCCATGCACCCCCTTTTGTGATTGGGCGCTCACCGTAAGACCAATAGATATGCCTCTAATCGTATACAATATTAACTCCTCTGGGGCACTTCTCCTCCCTTCCACTGAGATACCAAAAGATCGCTGGCAGTATCCTCCTACATGTGACTCCAACACTCCATAGGGACCGATACCATGTGAAAGAGATAGCTCCAGATAGTGCTTATATCGTTTTATACTTTTTATTAAATGCCAAGTGAAAAGTTGTACACTCACATTTCCAGGTGCATGTATGCACGTATGAATCGCTTTAACCGTTCCTGGATGCCTTTCGGATAAATAGGGAGCCGCCTCGGCTTGCGACCGTCCTTCTTGGTCTGCCCGACAGCCTCACCTACGCTGGGTGCAATGCTCCGTCCGTCCTAGCCCCTCCCCTACGCGTGACGACACAGGGACCTCGTGTCTTCCTCAGGTGGATATGATTGGACGGTAGGACTCTGTTGCTTTCTTATAGGGTTGTTCGGCGCCATCTTTCTGTAGCCCAATTTTCACATCTAGTTCCTAGTACTATCGACTTCTATACTTGTGTGTATCTATTACTACATGATAGGAAGGACAGGAGCTGACTGTCTTGCGGTGTCTCCCTTATAATCGTTCAGGCTTCCGTGGTGCTTGCAATTTATACTAATATTAGCAATGTAAATTTATGCAGTAACTTTAAAATTGTTTAAAAACAAACGTAAAAACATCTAAAAATAACATAATATTTTATTTAAAATCAAACATCTAAAAATACCTGCATATTATATGTGTTGTGTACCTGGTTAAAAATGTCATAACTTTAAAAGTTACTAATAAAACACCGTAAGTCGAATTCCTTGTTTATTCCTCCTGGATGTAGGGATCCTAGTTGGTGTATCCACCAAGATTCCCTTTTACCTAGTTCTCTGATGAAATTCCCCCCTCTCCAGTGTTTTTTGGGGGCTTCAATCCCCCAAAAGGACATTCCCTTACAGCTTTTTTTATGTTTCTCTTTAAAATGTATTGATAAATAATGTTTGTCATATCCCCTGTTGATGTTATAGACATGTTCCTTTATTCTTTCTCATAGTGGTCTTTTAGTGCGTCCTACGTAGAATTTATTGCAGGGACATTTGATGACATATATCACACCCTCTGTATCACAGGTGATGAAGTCCCTGATCTCATACATTTTGTTATTTGCTGGATTTTCAAAGTTTAGGCGTTTTCTAGTATTATTAGGTACCCTCGTGCATCCATAACACCTCCCACAACTGTGAAATCCCTTGAAAGTCCATCCAAATAAGGATGGCTTTGTTGGGGGTTCTATTACGTTTTTGATTATCTTATCCCTTAGGTTAGGGGCTCTTTTGTATACAATGTCTGGTTTATCTTTTAATATTGGTCCTAGGATCTTATCTTGTTTTAGTATGGGCCAGTATTTTGTTATAATTTGTTCAACCCTTTTGTATTGTATGTTATAATCTAATACAAATTTTATATCCCTTTGGTTCACCTCGTTGTTGGGTTTTTCCTTGTATACTAGATCTCGTCTGTCAATCCTTCTGACCCGGTTAGCAACCAGCAGGAGCCAGGTAACAGGGGACCAAGTCAGCAGACAAAGCAAAGACCAGGAAGCAGGCCAAGGTCGGTAACAGCTAGGCAGCGCAGTACAGAATTAGCAGGCAAAGACAAGTCCAGCAAACAGGGGGAGGAGACCTGGACGGACGAGCAGCGACCCACCAGCACAGCTCCCGACAGCTACTGTTTTTGGCGTGTACGGTCCTCACAAGCCCATTGTGCCGATTCATGTGAGTGCAATTCTACTTTGAATGTGAATCAATTAAAGGATAATAGCAGTGTACACTTAGATGCCTCATTATCTTTATTCACATATCATGTCCATGGGATGGTGAGAGATCGATTCAGGAAGTGGCATTCCCTTTACTGGTCTTATTGAGGATTCAATGCTGGTTTAATGCTTCAGTGAGATCGATTCAGGAAGTGGCATTCCCTATACTGGTCTTATTGAGGATTCAATGCTGGTTTAATGCTTCAGTGAGGTGAGAGGCCATCTGGTGGCCAAACGGTGGTGGTGTCACTTGCACTTTTATATGAAACATCTATCAAGCACCTTATTGAATTTTAATCCACTGTTATATTTATATTTTAGTGGACTCTTATGCACTTTACTTTGAATGCACTTTATGGACATTATATATTGCACTTAAGAGGAATATATATTGCACTTTAAGCGAGTTTATTGATTTATATGATGCACA
Source organism: Pelophylax lessonae (assembly GCF_965119305.1). Classification (NCBI taxonomy): domain Eukaryota; kingdom Metazoa; phylum Chordata; class Amphibia; order Anura; family Ranidae; genus Pelophylax; species Pelophylax lessonae. The sequence goes on from NC_138770.1 coordinate 359,172,571, forward strand.
TTGTCACTTTATTTGATTTTATATAGCGCTGTATACACATTTGCTTAAAGTCCAGCAAACAGGCCGAGGTCAAAGAGATCAGGCGAACAAGGTTAATTCAGGAGCAAAGGCAGAGTGCAGGAGGAGGCCTGGTCATTCACAGATAAGCAGGTTCAGTGAATCAGGTTACAGGAATACAGATACAAGCTGAAGACAATACAGCAACTTTTCATTGTGACAGGCCAGTTTAAATAGGGAGCTGGGTGACAAGTATGCTAATTCGTATGTGCATGTGCTCATGCATATGTGCAAATGCGCGCACGAATGTGAGCACATTGAATAGGAATAGTGCATCTTTGCCTAGAAGTAATAGCACGTGAACAATGCACGAATAATTGCATAGGCTTGCACTGGTTTTCTGGTGCTGAGAATCTGGTTTACCTTACACTCGCTCCCTCTTCAAATATGGCCTACTAGAAAAGCTTATGTGATGTGCAGCACGTCTGTGTAACATTTCTGCCTTGTGTCTCTGACATAATCCACTGTAATTTTTTTGTTTCTTGCTAAAAATACAGCATCTCAATTTCTTTAAATGTAGCCTACTAAAAAGGCTTATATGATGTGCAGCATATTTCTGTCTCTTGTCTGAGACATAGTCGAAACCAGTGACGAGCTAAAAACATGAAAATTATTTGGATGGATCCAATGTGTATGATAACACTTGATTGCATAAACATGAGAATCAAATAAAAACCATATGATACTGCATATAATGTAAACATCAAAAAATTGTGACAAAAAGTGTGTCGTGCAAAACTGTGCAAAGTCTGCCGATATAAGTCCAATTATACTTCCACCTTTCGATGAAAAGTGCAATAGTGTAAAAAATCCACAAAGATAAAAAATATTGAAGTGTCCATGTTAAGAAGTGAAATCCCGTCAAATGGGTTGAAATTAGCTTATCTCTTAACATTGCGCTTATTTGTCACTACATGCGATCCCTATCTGAATGCCTGTTTTGTACATGGAAAATGTAAGTTGTTTACTTTTAACAAAGTTCATATTTTGGACTATATCACACTATGTGGAGCATTTTTGTTTTTTGGAGCACCTGAAAGACCAGAGGAGGAATCTGATACCAAGGGTCGTTTCAAGGTTTCATTATTCCATGCTTATATGACTCTGTGCTAACGACATTAGAGTCCAATATCTCTGGTAAGCGCTCCTGCAGTTTTCCTGTTTGGTGTTTGAAGCACTGGTGGTGTCTTTTCCTTTTTAAATTTTGGACCACAGAATACTTCTCCCATATTCTATGGATTTCACTTCTTAACCTCCCTGGCGGTATGATTCTTTCGGATTTTAGGTGCTGAAAGCGGTACCATTATTTTGCATGTAATTCTTAAGAATAAGCAGCCCAAACCAACTATTTACATATATTTTTTTTTACTGTGCGTTCTTCTTTATAACACAAAATCAAAATCATAAATTATAATATAATAAAAAAATATAAATAAGTTAAAGTATGTATATATATATATATATATATATATACTGTATATATACATATATACGTATATATATATATATTTATATATATATATATATATATTTATATAAATATATATGTATATATATACATAAAAAGTACAGTAAAACTGCAGGAAAGGGCACTGGGGGCAGACTAATGTGATTTTTTTTATTTTGCATTGTATCAGTGTGTTTTACATTTGAATTTGCCGCCAGTTCCACCCCCTTGCGAACGTCACGTCACAGGAGACAGAAGCCGGGGCACAGAGAGCATAGGGAGGAAGATCCGCGGCCACACACCTCCAGGATACATCGCTGGATCCCGGTGACAGGGTAAGTAACCCCTCTACCAGGATCCAGTGATCTTTCTAGCGGTACCCCGAGTGTGGCTCGGGGGTTACCGCTTTTGGCACTGAAATTTAACCCCGAGCCACACTCGGGAATACCGCTAGGAAGGTTAACGTGGACACTTCAATATTTTTTATCTTTGTGGATTATTTACACTATTGCACTTTTCATTGAAAGGTGGAAGTATAATTGGACTTATATCGTAAGACTTTGCACAGTTTTGCACAACGCACTTTTTGTTACAATTTTTTGATGTTTACATTATATGCAGAGTTGTATAAAGTACTCGAAACCCATACTTGAGTAAAAGTACAAGTGCTTGATCAAAAAGTGACTTGAGTAGAAGTGGAAGTGCTCTATCAAAAAGTGACTTGAGTAGAAGTACTAAAGTATTCAACATTTTTTGTACTTAAGTATTGCAAGTAGTTTTTTAAAAAATTTTGCTACTCAAGTACTGAAAGTAAAAGTACCAGTAGTTTTGAAAAAAAATTGCTACTCAAGTACTAAAAGTAAAAGTACAAGTACTGTGTTATGTAGTTATTAAAGAAAGAAGTCAAAAGTTTGAACATCATATTGTTTTTTATTATTTCAAATGCAGCTTTTATTTATATATACAGTAGCTTTTATTTTCGTATGCGCTGATAATACACACGTTTTGAGCTTCATGAAGCCTGCCATCTACTGTTCTGGCAGTGGTAATTTTTATAATAGTAACGAGTAACTATGCCGCACAAAAAAAAAAATATTGGAGTAGAAGTACTGAAATCATCGAAAAAATGTAGTGAAGTAAAAGTGGAAGTAGAAGAAAACAATTCTCTAGGAAAGTACAGATACCGCCTTTCAGTACTTAAGTACAGTAGTGAAGTAGTTCTACTTAGTTACTATACATCTCTGATTATATGCAGTATCATATTGTTTTTAATTTGATCTTCGTGTTTATGCAATAATGGGTTATCATACACATTGGATCCATCCAATTAATATTCATGTTTTTAGCTCTGCACTGTTTACGGTTTTAATAGTTTTTAACAATATAGTTGTATTGTAGTGCCAGCAACTGATTCAAATTGTTTTTTAGTAAGCACAGTAGTCCTTCCATATTTATATCTCAGACATCTACTGTCATTTTTATTTTAGTTTTTCTTTTTTTTTACTTTCATCTTTATAGAAATTTTAACAGAATGGAAAAATTTACTTTTGCATAAAAAGAAATGTTAGCTATCAGATTTAGCCCAAGGTTCTCAGGTCAATTTAAATTTAGAAATCTTGTCATGAAGCTCACTAACAATGTTTTCATGCAGCATAGTCCAGGTGATTTTTTTCTTTGCCTGTGCGAGAGCAAAGGAGGGCTGTCTCCAGGCTTTAGCAATAGTCATTTTAGCCCCCAATAAGTTAAAGAAAATCTTTACATGGGGTGCCTGAAGAGTTGACATCACCATAACTCTACTAGGTTTTTTAAAAAAACCTGCATTGCCCCTCCCTCTCTCACATTGCTGCCCACATGGTTCAGCCACTGTACTAGACTATTATCTCTGATATATGGCTTTGAAATATTTATTTCTTCATAACAATTATTTTATTTGTGGAAAGTAAGGTTGTGATATTTTAGGTGTTTTATGCACTATATGATGACATTTTGATAAACTTTGTGGACAATGCAGTGTGGTACTGCACTGAACCACCAAACATAATCTATTACATTTTTGCATTGGTACATTTTTCCCCCATCAGTGCCCAGCTCCCTGTGACCATTGCCTTTCAATCCCTTGACTATTAGCCTCAAAAATGAATGGGATTGATTTTCAAGATTCATTGGGGTTGATTTACTAAAGGCAAATAAACTGTGCACTGCAAGTGCATTTTCTCCAGAGCTTAGTAAATTAAGTAAAATTTCACTTTGCAAAGACTACCCAATCACATGCAAGGAAAATAACAAACGGCATTTTTGTTTGTATATGATTGGATAATAGAATCCAGCAGAGCTTCTCCTGATTCCAGAGCTTCCCCTCAGATCTAGACCAAATGTTCTTAAAGTGTGCTTGTAGTCCATGGTATTTTTGACTTTAGTAAATCGACCTCCCTGACTTCAATGCATAAAAATTAGCAATTTGCTGATTTTAAGTTCTCTTAATATTTCTTCAGCTTAACCCTTTCGCTGCCAGGGCCTGCGCTCCACTTTTGAAATGTTCCATTGCTTTTTTATTTTTCTGTTACAGCTTTCAGAGTTTGTAAAAGACCCCCCCAAAACTATATATTTTCTTAAAGCATAGGACCTAGAATAAAAGGAAGGTGCTACTGTTTTTTTTTTTTTTTTTTTTGAGGCCCTTGATATTTGCTCAGTGTTTATCAACACAATATTTTTGCTAAAAAAAATACACTAAAATCATTATTGGTGGATACATACATTTCAAAACTTACAACATTCCTGCTTAATTCCTACTAAATATAATAGTTAAAGTTGTATTGATTTATTAAATTACAAATCTTTGTACATTTTAAATTGGGCCTTTTTGTGAAATGGTGAAAGGTGAAGGTGCGCAAAACCGTAACCGTAAACAATTTACTCTAAAAATCTGAGGTTATAATTTTTCACTTACAGCTTTCACAGTTTGTAAAACACCTACAAACTATATAATTTCTGAAAGCACATGAGCTATAGAATAAAAATATGTGCTACTGATTCTTTAGGCCCCACAATCGTCGCACAAATGTTCATCAAATTGCTATTTTTATTAAAGTAGAACCAGAAGAATTTCCCCTAAGGGTTTGGGACTTTTAAGGCACTTTTAGGGTACAAAAGATTTATTTTCATATAAAAGATATACATTTTATTGACACATGGATAAAAGAACATAGTAGATACACACAAATATACAAAAAGTACAAAAAATGAGTAACACCGCAAACCATGAATTATGGCATAACAATACAGGAGCGATGATGTTGTGCTGTAGCGTTACAATACCCTTTTTATTAAAAATACACTAAAATCATTATTAGTTTACACATAGATACATACATGGCAAAATGTACTGCGACATTCCTACTAGGTATAAAAGCTAAAACTATATTGAGTTTGTACATAACAAATATTTGTAAAGTTTGAATTGTGGCTTTTTGTGAAATGGTGAAACAAATGGTGCAAAAAACTGTAAATAAACACAATTTACTCTAAACATCTGAGGTCACCATTTTCCCCTTAGACCCCTTTCACACTTGTGCGACTTGTCCTAGTCACATGACAAGTCGTACTCCATGATTTCCAATGAATACTGTTCAAAAGGGCGCAGAAACAGAACATAGCTTACAAAAATCCTGCTAAATTACTAAGGCCTTGTTCACATGGGGCATACTTAAGTGTAAACCCTTGGAGAAGCATGTTTACCCGCATTAGGATGTTCAGGTGTTTCGTGCATCTCCATGCAGGCAATACCATTTGTGTCAATTAGGATGCAGTGGCTGCACAGGCACAACCCCTACTCCCAATCTGACATCCGTGTGGGTGCACGGGCCCGATCGCAGACAGTGTTAGCTCAGAGAATTGCACCCGGACCCACATGGATATCAATTCGGGACTTGCAGGGGCATACGCTGTAGTATGCCCTATGTAAACAAGGCTTTACTGTGTTTTTTGTTTTTTTTTTACAAATCTATTTTTTTAAATTTTGTAAATTATTTTTTTTTGGGGGGGGGGGGGGGATTTCGGTGCAATATCAGAGATCCGATAGACCCTTGATATTTGTTTTTTGAGACAGAGAAAGGGACTGAAGACTGTCCCTTTCTCTGCAGTCTCAGCTGCACTGTACAAACAGTAAATGGATATGAGTCTATATGCACAAACTGAAGCATTGTAAACACCTCCCTGGAGGTTTCTAGGGACACCTCTGCAGCCTTATATACTGTTTCTATGGGAATAACATATCCTGCTTAGCAATCACCCCTACCTTATTAAGAATCCCATTATAAGCATTAGTCAACTCAATAGTAGAATTGTCATACTCCTTAGAAAGTTTCACATCATCACATACAATTTTAACACTTGCCTCCCCACTGGACAGGGCCCTGCTGCGAGGCAAGTCCTTTTCTGCAGCGGATCTCCCAGTTGGGATCACTTTCACTCCAGTGTGAGCAATCACACAGTCAGTCTTTCCCATGACTTCAACAACAACAGTCTTACCCATCAGTGTAACAGGTCTTATCATGTTCACTTGAGTACGTTGACCTTCTTCTGCTGCACATCTGCTGGCCAACTCCCTTTTGTGGCCATGGGATGAAACTATAGCAGGCATCTCCAGCTGTTTAGCACCCTCTGCAGGCACAATAGGAATTTCGTCTCTGTTGCTAGGAGGTGACTGCAAATGTTTTAAAACAGGAATCTGGGCTTGCAGACAAAGAGTTAAGCCCAGCAACATTATCTCCCGCTGTATTCCATAACCTGAGACAAGAAAAAATGCCATGCCCCAGTTGACCACATTCCAGGCATGGTACTTGGTGATTTTCTACTGTTGCTAAGGGAGATAACACTCTCCCAACATGCAGAAATTCACTGGCATCTCTATGGGGATGGTGGGCCACCTCTTCCCTGTAGCTCCTCCTTCCTGTTGGCACATTTTATCCTGTTGCCAATGGAAACGGTGCTTTACCAACTGCACTTTGCTGGCTCTCCTAAACACAGACTTCTCTCTCCATGAAGCTGTGTTGCTTTAAACTTGCCACAATCCTCTGTAGACAATATCTTTGTCTTGCGGTCCACAGACCAGACATCACAGGCATTGCTATGGGCAATCACACTCCTCTCAAACTTCTGGTAAGCCGGTTGCTCACTCCTGGCACTCAGAGCAGGGTTTCCAAAGAAAGATGCAGAGCTTTGCTTTGCTAGGTAACTTTGCACTGGAGCCCGGGACAAAGAGCACTTATAGACTGCATGCCCCCACTCACAGCACCACAAAGCGCTCTTCCCTGAGTGTCTTGTCCAGGCTTCCCACACTGCATTCTCTTGCAAGTTTGGGACTCTGCACATTGATAACTGGTCTCCTTGCACCAGCATTTCTAGGGACAACAACAGCCACAGTCTTCCTCCTTGGCAAACTCTGTTCAGGCATGTATGGGGATCGTTCAAACGGTAACAACCCCTCTAGCCACAGAGCCCTGTCTATCATCTCAGCCATCCTTGCTTCTTTTTTGAGTTTTGACCGACCCATCTTCACAGTTACTCCACAATAATTTTTCAGAGTTTAGCAACAAAATGGAGCACTGCTAGTTACCTTTCTCTTGCAGATTCTCCTCACCTGCACACACAGATTGTGATGTCTCGTGCATATACCAGATGAACTTACTTCTTTGCTGGGATCTCCACTTCTGCCTGCATCCTCCACCATATGTGAGAACTAGCATCAAATGTAGAGCTTGAAGGACACCACCACTCACTATTTCTTCTTTTCAAGGGCTTTGTTTGCCCATTTTTATTAAAAAAAAGTTCAGTAAACACAAAACATGAGTTTCCCTCACAGGGGTTTTCATTATTCCTTTTCCCATCAACATAAACGACATTCAAGCCTTTTGGCTCTCACCTGCCGCACTGCTGCTCTGGCCTTACACTCCAGGCCCTTGTCTGTCTCCTACAGACTGTTCACCAACCAAATTGGTGCACACCACTAGCAGCCTCTTGCTGCACTGGCTCCCACATGGAGCCCTTTCTGAATCCTGGGCCAGACCTCCTGTCTGCTGGGGTGGAGCCCGTCTGATTCCTGGGCCAGACCTTCTGTCTGCTGGGGTGGAGCTCAGAACTATGGTCAAGTTATTACTAAAAGCCCAGCACACACCTGACCAATCAGTACGCTGGCCATTCTGAATACCTGGATCCAGGATTGGAGATTTCATCCCACCCAGATCACTTTGAAATCTCCAGGCTTCAGGTCCTAGGATGAAGTGAACCTAGGAAAACACTATAGAAACTGAAACTGAAAACCAGATTCCTTTTCATGTCACAAGCTTCATGGAGCCCCTCAACCCGTCCGGTTGAGAATTCTGGGTCACAACCTCCTTCAAGACCCTGGCAGGGCAACGCTCTGCCACACTAGCTAAATAAATACATAATTTTTTTACTGTGTTAATGTCCTTATTATTATAAATCTTCCTGTATATACAGTGTTTTAAAATTAAAATTGTACAATAGGTTAACAATATGCCTCTTGCAGAACTACGCCATTTTAAATGAATCCCCTTACCCTATTTACATTCTGTGCCTACAATGGATTTTGAAATATTGGCAGCTACGCTAATGGAAGTACCTGGGCTAGAAACACATTTATTTTGTTCCAAAATCTGTTGTTGCTTGGATAAATTATTATTCAGCAAAACCCACTTCCTGCACTGCAGGGCCCCATAGCAGCATTCTTGTCCTTTACATGCGTAGTTGTGTATTTGCCACTGCATTATTTTGTTCAAGCCACTACTTGTTCTTTAAAGCAAATGGTTAAGTACATAAGACATATGAAACTGTGCCAGGCTTCATTTCTTGGTAACATAACATGTTGACAGAGGTATATTACCTATCCTTCAGGTTGGCAGCCGGCATCATTTTTTCCACCACATCAAAGAAGCTAGTACACCCAGGAAATCTGCCAATGCATTTTAACTAGAATGTCCCTTATATAGACTTTGTGCACAGCTATGAACAAGTTACCATTTCCAGGTATAATTAATTATTTCCTGGTAGAGTACAAAATTATTATCTCAGTCAAAGATAGACAAGCTATCTTATTCGGGAATACAAGCAATGGAAAAAGAATTAAGCAATCTCTTTTTCTTAGAGTAATTATTCTGGTCTTATGCAATACAAACATTAAAAGGAAAGCTGATAATGCGAGAATTCCAGAAACTTGGTGACCAATTAGAAAAATGCAAAAAATATTAATGATTCAAAAAATCCAGTCACTCAATGACCTTTAACCTGAAAATATGCAAACTATAGTTTTGATTTACCCGGCAAGAGAATAGGTACAATGCCCACTATACCCTATGGCTAGGTATATCATCATATAGTTTGTGTTGATCATAATCGATGATAAATATTGAAACTGACAGCACTTGTAATAGCGGTTAACTCTTTGGTTAGGTCAACATCATTTCTGGACTTCTATATCAAGATGGCATGTACGTAACCAGCAGTAGGGCTGATTTTAAATAAAATGGGGCCTGGCAGATCTGTGGGTCCCTCTAGGCACTAATACTCCACTAACAAATATAAAATCAGTGCCATGTTTCCAAGGAAAGAATTAGTGCTGCTACCATGACCACAACAGAGTCCTGTTGAGATAAGCTATCTGTTTACCCAAATCTGGACTTGCAGTAAACTAGGCTAATCCATGGAGTGTGGATGATCTCTGTGGAATGCCAATTTGCTCCGCTGGGCAAACCCTTAATTTCTGTGAACAGATATGGAGTAATTTGATCTCTTACCAGTGAATGCTTGTACGATTTAAAGAATGCCCACATTAGAAATATGTGTTAATAGAATGATGCTGGATTATTGGAGTGATATCAGATTGTTAGGGTAATACTGTGTCACAAAGGACACAATGGGGTTGATTTACTAAAACTGGAGAGTGCAAATGCTGGTGCAGCTGTGCATGGTAGCCAATCGCCTTCTAACTTCAGCTTGTTCAATTAGGCTTTGACAAAAAAAACCTGGAAGCTGATTGGTCCTATGCAGAGTTGCACCAGATTTTGCATCCTCAGGTTTTGGTAAATCAACCTCAATGTTTCAAGGCAATCAGAGAATTTTATTACATTCTTCAAAGCCAGAGTGTCCTCATAGAATCAAAGACACTTGGTAAATTTAAATACACAATGCCATAAAATTCATACAAACGAATCCCCCCAACCGAAAGTTTTGTAGACATGACCTCTTATATGACCAGTAAATTGAAAGGGAAAACAAAAAGTCCTGATATCTCTTTCAGAAATAGTACTATATAAAGCGTAAAGCGGATTAAACCCATCAATTTAAAAAAACAGGTAACATTCCCGGCATGCCAGAAATGCTAGCTATCACATTGGCTGTGCTCTCAACCAAACTGTCAAACCATCCAATGGCTGTTGTCATAAAGGATCACATGTTCAGCATCATGGCAGTTGCAGATTAAACAGAGGCCAAAACAGCAGCTTCCTAGGCTGAAAATGGTAGGAGGGTTTACCTCCACTTTAAGAGATTTGGTAACCGGTCGCGGGCCACAATGAAATAAAATGGTTCAGAATTGAAAACTTAGAATTTTGAATAGCATAATAAAAACTTAAACAGCAATCAGTATCATTTTCCGTGGGACCAATCCCCACTGGATGTTTACCTACTGTTTAATCACAATCACAAAAAAAAAAGAAAACAGACAGGCAGACCCGATTGGGCCAATCATGTGAAAGGGGCCTAGGGATGCTTTCACACTGAAACCCACCCCGTGGGTGCATCTCAAGCATCCCTGCCGGTTAAAACTTAAAAGGGGTTAAAAAACCATGAGTATGGCAGGATTTTAAAGGCACAAATCAAAATATAGTGAAAAATTATAGTTTATTACAAAAGTCTATATTTTTTTAAAAACAACAAACATTTTCCTTTAAAATGTCATATTCGTCAATACATAGACCTTATTCACAAATCATCCTGATTGGAATATACAAACATATGCAGTGATATGCTTGAGAAGTATAAATTTTACAATTTATTTGTCCACAAACTCGATGGGTTTCTTGGTCTTTGAATCCTGCAACCCTCCTTATGTATGTGTAGCACTGCCCCCCAGAGGACTGCTGAGTATTACACCTTAAGGATTCCCCTGGGTTACCCGTAGCAACTGGTTGCAGAAAAGTAGTATTTCAAGGTCTTGGCTCAGTCAATAATCAGTCCAGGGGGTGTTGTTTTGTAGTTTTATTTAGAACTGGGATAGGAGAAGGGATGAGTGGGATACTCCAACTAGTAACTATTCACAGTATTGCGGACATCTGACTTAAGGATTCGGCGAGGCCGCTGCTTCACTCTGCCACTGGAATGAAGGTAATATAAATGTTCCTACTTGTAATTATCTTCAGGGTTCTCACCTGGCACCTCCTTTCTCTCTCTCTGTGTAGCTGACACCCGTCCACTGACTCCTACACTCTGGAGTGGTTCCTGGGCAAGTGACCCCTGACCCCGGGCAAGTTCCTCTGTACTCACGGACACTGTTTTTCCAGAGTCACCGATGCCCCCAACTCCTCCTGTCAGCTTCTCTTGGACCTCCGGATTCAGCCACACACTCTGGTTCACCAGACCGACCGCCTGTGACCACCATCCATTGCTGCAGAAGAGGAGACAGCCGTCACCCTCCTTCTGGGAGCTGGCTTCCCGCCCAAAGACTCTGAGCATGTGTCCTTGGCTTTATATACCCTGCCCCAAAATGCACCAAGCATTTTGGGACAGGTCAGGCACTGATGTTGGATGAGAAGGCCTGGCTCGACTCTGTGCAGGCCAGTCAAGTTCCCCCACCCCAGAGTCGCTCATCCATGTCTTTTTGGACCTTTTTTTTTGTACTGGTGCACAGTCATGTTGGAATGGGAAGGGGCCTTCCCCAAACTGTTCCCACAAAGTTGGGAGCATGGAATTGTCCAAAATGTCTTGGTATACTGACGTCTTAAGAGTTCCCTTCACTGGAACGAAGGGGCCAAGCTCAACCCCTGAAAAACAACCCCACACCATATTTACCCCTCCATCAAATTATTTGGACCAATGTACAAAGCTAGGCCCATAAAGACATGGATGAGCGATTTTGGGGTGATGGAACTTGACTGGCCTGGACAGAGTCCTGAATTCAACCCAATGGAGCACCTTTGGGATGAATCATAGCAGAGACTGCGGCCAGACCTTCTTTTCCAACATCAGTGCCACTGCCTGACCTCACAAATGTGCTTTTGGAAAAATCTTCAAACATTCCCATAAAAACACTCCTAAACCTTGTGAACAACCTTCCCAGAAGAGTTGAAGCTGTTATAGCTGCAAAGGGTGGGCCAACTCAATATTAAACCCTATGGACTAAGACTGGGATGCCATTAAAGTTCATGTGCATGTTAAGGCAGGCAACTCAATACTTTTGACAATATCGTGTATGTTTCGCTAGTATGCTCCTGAGGAAGTGGACCAAAGTCCAAGAAACGTGCCAAATTTGTGGAGAAACCAATTGTAATATTTACACTGTTCATGCACATCACTGGATTTTTTGTATATTGTGAAAGATGATGTCACGCCGAGTAAATAGTTACCTAACATGCTGCGCACACACGTGGAATGGCGACAAACTACGAAACTTGAAAATCTCCATAGGCGACGTTTAAAAATGTTCAACGTTTACCAGTTTAGAGCTACAGAAAAGCCCTTTTTCTAGAATTATTGCTCTGTATTTCAGAAAAACGGGTTTTACATTTTGTACAATAAAAAAATACTATTGTATTTTATGGTTTTTAGAAGTTAGAAATTTAAAGGGTAACTCCACTTTCCTGGGGAAAAGAAACAGAAAATAAAGAAAAAATAATATAGCGTATACAATTGCGATCCGAGTCCTGCTTGTGGGGTTGGCTCACATATTTTCCCAGAAGTCTGCCTAAGAAACAAGTCAGATTTCTGGCACCCCCTACAACAAAAATGTCATTTTTTGGTGAGATATTCCCAATAGGAACACGTCTAAAGGGATGCAGGTCCAGCAGCTTTTCTCATTAGTGCTCTGTAGCTACACAGCTGATTGATAATTATGAAAACACTCCCATTAGACCCACTCAGCACAGAGGAACAAACACTTATTTCTTTAGAATAACAAAAGGTAGGAATCTGCAACAAAGTTTGTTAAAATCCTTGCAATGTACAGAGATCTTCCAGAGGGGAATGTTTTTTCCTAACAAAAGCGGAGTTACACTTTAATTACTACTGTTAGAATCATGGGGTTGTTAATCAAATTCTAGCTACACATGGGTGTTTAGAACAGGGATCAGCAATTCGTTTGAGTTGGGGCAAACACTGCTGATTAGTGGCTGCTCAAGACTGTAGAAACTTTGCAGAATTTTATTGTTAGTTGTCAACCCAAAAAGTAGGTAATCGTATGTTTTGATGGGACCTGGAAGGGAAGACTTAAAGGATTACAGTTTCTGTTCATTCGTCTGTATCTAGATTGCCCATAGGATGTATTTCTGAATGCCATTTCCTTCAGCATTTGTATACTTTTAAACTCCAATTCAGTGTTTACTGTGCCTGCAGGAAATAAACTAGCTTTTCACAATTTTCCTATAATTAATTTCCTTCCCTTCAAACGACAGAGTATTAGCTTGGTGAAAGTTACCAGCAGTTCAGTTCAATTAGCTGTGCAGGCACCGGAGAGCAGTTACTATTCTAGGTCCTCGTGTTCTTTTAGACTCATTTTCTCATTCTAATTTATGCACCCTTTCACTGTACATCGTACCAAGACATACATCATTTTGATCTTTTCAATGTCTCTGTTCTTCAGCGTCTTTACTCTTCAACCAAAGTGGCAACAAGCGGCAGATTTAATATTGTGACATGTCAGTGTGTTTACATATATTCTAAGGATCATTTGTTGCTTGTTAAAGAAACAGGCTGAGATGAGATTATTTTGTAAGTAACAAATTATTTTGAAAGGTGTTGTTAAATAAAACCAAGAAGAATTGAACCTCACACAGGATCTCATATTCCTAATAAAATGGTTTGCAACACAGCATCTTGCAAGATTGTTCCTCCCTGGTAAAGCTGACAACTGTTTTTATTAGCAGGGATGTCACTTTATGTTCATTAAAAATTGAGGTGTCTCATTTTCTTGTTTTCCTTACTTTGCTGCCCCCAAATGATTACAAACAATCTTAATATGCTTGGGGACACTGACTTTGAATCTTGGCTTTTCCTGTGCAGTATAAAGTTAATGAGGAATAACAAGAAACCACAGCGGAGCTTCTAAATGTGAGACATTACACTAGAGAAAAAAGAGAACTTCCTGGCTATATAAAAAAAGGTGCAGCCATTATTCATTTATTACATCCATGGCAGTCAAATGATTAAAGGACAACATGCAATCCAGCAAAGTGAGATTAGTGTTGAAAAGGAGGCAGTTTGGTCTGAATTACACTGACCTTCATCTTTTGCCACTAAAACATTCAGCTCCGACTCAATACATGGACCCACGGTCTGCACATTTCCTTGACTTTCAACTAGATTAGAGGTATGGATACAAAAGTGAGTGTGATTTACACAATACATTTGTTCTACCCCACCCTTCATCAATGTAAAGTGATATTAAGCCTTCAGGTTGTTTAAAGTGAAACTTTAGTCAGAAAGTTAAGGCCTAATAGATCCCTTAAGGCTGGCCCTTTTTGTTTGTATAGCTATGTAAAATAATAAAAAGACATGCTTATACTGTTTAAAATACAATAATGCACTGTCTCACTCTGCTCTACACATGCTTAATTGCACTCTGTTCTCTGCACTGTACCCAAAATCAGAGCCACTAAAGGCCAATCTGCTGACAGCTTTAAGATTTACTGTTGCTGAAGGGGGAAGAAAGCAACAGGAATATATATTACAAACAGTGCTGCCAGTAATGAGAGTTACAGTTCATTGAGGAAATCATAAATGCCAACATGAACTGTGACATACTGAAGCAGAGCCTGCTCCCCTCCCTTCAGAGACTTGGACGCAGGGCAGTATTCCAACATGATACCGACCCGAAGAACACCTCCAATATGACCACTGCCTTGGTAAAGAAGCTGAGGGTAAAGGGGATGGACTGGCAAAGCATGTCTCCAGACCTAAACCATATTGAGTATCTGTGGGGCATCCTCAAATGGAAGGTGGAGGAGTGCAAGGTTTCTAACATCGCCCAGCTCCGTGATGTCATCATGGAGGAGTGGAAGAGGACTCCAGTGGCAACCTGTGTAGCTCTGGTGAACTTCATGCCCAAGAGGGTTAAGGCAGTGCTGGAAAATAATGGTGGCCACACAAAAAATTTACACTTTGGGTCCAGTTTGGACATGTTCACCTAGGGGTGTACTCACTTTTGTTGCCAGTGGTTTAGACATTAATGGCTGCGTGTTGAGGTTTTTTGTGGGGACAACAAATTTACACTGTTATACAAGCTGTACATTCACTACATTACATTGTAGCAAAGTGTTATTTCTTCAGTGTTGTCACATGAAAAGATATAATGAAATATTTACAAAAATGTGAGGGGTGTACTCAATTTTGTGAGGTACTGTACATATATAGATATTTATATATATATAAAAGTCTATAAAGTACGTCCTCCATTCAATTTTCATGCAATCTCCTATCTTAGGACAGTGCAAGGAACCATGCACACCAAAGTACCCTTCACCCTACCTTATGGGTATCTGCTCATCTTATTTTTTGGACCCCCACTCATAAAAGGAGGCCAAATGCACTTTATGTATATGTGTACCCTTTTGAGGATGCATGCAGGTCTCCTCTCTCTACTGTAGACACCAAACCAACAAGAACCGCACTCTTTGTTCAGCTGATTATTAAGCAAAGCTGAAGGGGAAGCATCTGCCCTCTAAAATTTACCCCTTCTTGACCCTGCCCCACTCTGAATCTCTACAACGCATTAAAGAAAACAACCTTTGTTTTCCTCATGGAGGGTGAGTGCCCTACCTTCTGAAACAATTGCTTTTTTTTTTTTTAAATCTCCTGTTAACCCAATGTAATATAAATAATGATCCCCTTGGACTCTACGACCATTGGTGTGGTACACTTATTACATCTTCGGCAATAGCAATGACAGGTGTTCTTTGCCTTACCCATTCTGTTTGAAACTAAAAAATGTGTTGGAGTAAAGCTTTAAAGCTAAAGTTCAGGTATGTTTTTTATAATGTACGTAATCAATGCCTGTGTAAGCTGCCAGAAGCTGTACTAGTCACTGCTACAATAGCAACAGTCATCTATTCTTTATTTCAGTGAATACAGGTGATTCTCTGGTTGGATGAGGTAGAGATTGTGACATCACCTCCCCACCTATCTACCTCATTCAATCACAACATGTCTTGCATCCTTTGAAAAAAAAATACAAAGCTTTTTCTGTCTCTGAAGGGTGGCAGTGCCTTATGGGTGACCCTCTGTGGTTACTATGCAGAAGGGCAGCAATTCAGCACTCGACCCAGAAGACTGCTGCTATTATTGTAGTTGCAGTAACTAGTACTGTGATTTGCAGCTCACACATGCATCTGTCAAGTATGAGACATGCATACTTACATTGGTTCAAGCTGGACCAATGTAACTATGATAAAAAAAATAAAAAAAAAAACCTAAACTTCAGCTTTAGGTATATATTAAAAACTGAAGAAAGTGATTTTCTATCCAGAGAATATTTCATTTTAAATGTTGATTTGTATTATTTTCAGATTTCTTCTAGCCATTTTGAAAATGATCTATAAATTGCCAAAAGCACACATAAATATTATATGCCCGATCAGTTCAATGCGCAAGGAGGCACCTGTTTTGCATACCTTGTTTTTCCAATATTATTTTCACTAACTGCGAAACTCCTTGCCATTATACCATTAGGGGTATAGGCGCACTCCAAATGAAACACAAATGTCCACTATTCACAATTGTTATACTTACTGTATCTATATAGTTCTCTTTGATTATGTTAGGGCCATTTTGTCAAAAACCTGAATGAACATTCAAGCTATTAAGTTCAAACCATATCAGCAGTTGTGATAAAACTGCATCTTGATTTTTATTTGTGCCTAGATTTCCCTTCCTATTTACATATTTATTTGACTTTTGCTCACATACATACAGTATATATCCACATATATATATATATGTAGCACCCTACAAGGTAGGTGCTAGGTAAAGTATAGTGGGCCTTGTCTGCTTAACAGCAGGGCCATGATTTTCAGCTGGGCTGTCATGTCTCCCAGGTGTGGCTGTTGAGACTGGGGAGTCTCACCACTGTAATTAATGAGAGGGTTCTCATTGGGCAGAGGAGGAAACCCAGCCAATGGTGCACTCAGGCCTGTATCTACCCAAGCAAGGCAGATTCTGCCACACAGCATTCTGGGAATGGGTATAAGTTTGAGGGGAGCACATGACAAAGCGTTTTTGGCGGTAAGCAGAGTCCCAGGAGGGAGAGTACGGCTGTCTCTCCTCCTGACAGAGGAATCTGGTGTCCCAGGTGGCTTGTCTGAGGGGGCAGAGGGCTGAGCTGAGCTGCAGAGAGGATCCGGTGTGCCGAGCACCAGCAGAGCTGAGAGGGGTCGAGTTTCAGGAAAGAAATTTCCCAGTTTGTGAGTACTGCAAACTGTCCCTGGGGGTCTGCCTAGTGAGAGGGGACCACTCCGGAGAATGTCAGAGGGATCCGGGAGCTAGTTAACTGGTGCAGGAAGCAAGTGTACAAGGGGGTGCCAGTGTTGACCCTGAAGTGTAACGGGGGTGCCAGAGTTTGGGCCCTGAAGTGTACAAGGGGGTGCCAGTGTGTGGACCCTGAAGAGTAAAGGGGGTACCAGTGTGTGGAGCCTGAAGGGTAGAGGGTGTGCCAGCAGTTTGGCCCTGAAGTGTTCAGTGTATAGCATTCAGTGTACAGTGTTGAGAGTTGCAGCAATAGAAGCAGTTTACAGAAGCTACCTCAGTCAGGAAGGACTGGAGGGAGTGGTGTTCAGGACTTTTGAGCTACCCAGAGTGTCAGAAGTCAGTTCTCAGTACAGTCCAGGACTTTTGAGCTAACCAGAGTGTCAGAAGTCAAGTTTCAAGCACAGTACAGCAAGTCAGTGTTTTTAAAGGGCCAGCAAGCGTTGGTCAGCCCCCAGCCGGCGTCAAGACAGCGCTGAAAGGCATTTTTCTTCAAGTGTCCCATTTTGTACCTAGTTGAGCCAGAGGAGTATCCCACTCATTCTCTTCTCCCTTCCCCAATATAAAATAAACAAAATAAACCAAAGATGCCGGACTGGTCTTTGACTCAATTCTCACACTTGGGTATTCAGCCTAAATTGGCTGAAGGTGTTACTGGTGACCATGGCAGACCCACATCAGGCCCAACGCCTGGAAAATCTGCTACATATATATATATATATATATATATATACACACACACACACACACAGTATATATATATATTTACATATAAAGCAAACTTCTCACTCATCCTTTTTAGGAAGTTACATAAAGGCTTAAAACTTGACCTTTGTCATGGCAGATTATCCTCTACTTCGCATAGTATCTAAAAACAGTTTAGTGACCCGAAGCAACCACAGTGGGGGGCCTCTATCCCTAAATATGTATAAAAGAAAATATTAGATCTCTTTCCATTATACTCTTGAAGAAGCGGATAGGGTTTCCGCGAAACGCGTCAGCATGCCAAGTGGTTTTATTTATCACATATATACCAATTATGTATTTATTTATTTTTTATATATTATCATGTAATTGTATTATGTATTTACTGTACCTATCGTGCATTGTTATATGTCAGTTCTTAAATACATATATATTTTTACTTTATTCAGGAATTGTCTTTTGCATTTATTTTCGCTGTATTGTTCTATTTATCCAACCAATTTGTTAACGTATGTCATCTATATAACTATTTTGGTAAAGTGGTTGGCCTCATCTAAAGTCCCATGCCCTCCATACTTTGCATAGTATGTTATAGATTAGATATAAATTGCACGGGACCTTGCACATATGGTGGACTTGTCCCAAACTTCAGTAAATTTTGGATGAGGCTACACTCTTTTTTTTTCTTCTTGGTTACTATGGTCAATATCACTAAAGACACAGGCATAGCCCTGTTAAATGAAAAGATTGAGAATGTCTCGAGACACACACAAACTTTAAATTACTTCATGTTTTAGCAGCCAAAATCGCTATTGCAACTGCATGGGAAAGTCCAGGCATCGATTTTGCCCTGGTGAACTTAAGCTTACTTGGATCATGTTAAACAAAAAGATTGTGAGATAAACAATCATGGTTTGTAAAAAATTTGGTCTACCTGGCCTAATTACTTGCAGGTACCAGACGGACAGAGCTGCTACCTAGGCTCGGGAGAGACGGATCCCCGGCTGGAACCACTTTCTTTGCTTTTTTTTTTTTCTTTTCTAAGACTTACCATTCTCTTCATCCTTCTCTTTTCTTACATCTTTTCGTCTATAGTATTTTTCCTCTCTTTTATTTTTTCTTTTTACACATGGTAACTTTGGTACTAATTAAGGGGTACCTAGATCCCCATTTCTGGTAGGAAAGATGTTTGGTAATGGCCCTATGATGTTTCCTGTTACAAGTTTGATGTATTCCTATTACACAGAGCTTCTTTTAGATGTTAAATATTGAGCGTGCCCTGGATCTTGTGAGCTTTTCATAATTTCTAATCGGAATGGCAATGTAATTTTCCTAACAAGGCTTCTCACACTATGGAGCTAGTGTGAGCTGGTCTAATTCAGCTATCTGCTCTCCTAATTGGAATAATGTTACAATCACTAATATGTTGCTGATTTTCTCTGGTGGTCAGAGGCATAGTTTTGTCCCGGGAAGGGGAAAGGGGGGGGGTTCTTATCTTTTGATTTTTTTTCCCACTGTGTGGTCCAACCCCATCACTCTGATCTTTATTTGTACCTTTGTTGCTGTGTGTGTAATGATAAGGGTTATATTGTCGCTTTTTTTGTATTTTCCTTGGAAAGAAAAATGTTATAGAAATTATTGAAACAGATATAGAAGGCACAGTTTTCACTAAATCTTGTGGAGGAGTGTAAACTTGTGTTTGATATGCATTTCACCTTTTCAACCATTCGAGTCAATGTGAATGTACAGCCTCTGAAATTCCCCTATTTCTGGCTGTGGCCATCTTGAGTAAGGACAAATTATTCATGTAGCATTTACTTTGTGGAATCCATCTTCCCTTACCTCAAGCATGCATGCAAGAGAGTGTGCTTAGCTGAGAAAACCTTTCCACCTCTCCCCCTTCCTGAAGACTCCTGGGTTACTTAAAAAGTAACCCAGTTGTTTACCCTCCTGAAGACTCCTGAGACGTATGACATAATTTGCCTAGGCAAAAAAAACAGGAAGTAACTGAAGAAATTAAAAAAAAAAAAGTTTAAAACAAGTAAATCAAGCTGCAGCTGCCAAAGCCGACAGAGTAGTAGCATGCACAAAGAAGGTAATATATTCCAGAGATAACACTATAATTCTGCCACTTTATAAAACCCTGGTCCGGCCACATCTGGAATATTCTGTCAAGTTCCGATCACCAATCCTTATTTTTTGTTAAGTTTGGCGTGGTGCTCCAGTTAAAATCAGTATCAGACCCGAAAGGGCCTGGCATGGATGGGGGGGGGTCACCCACACTGTTTTTTTTCTGATTGAATTTGTGTTTAAAACAAATGAAATGTGCACTGCATTCCCACAGAAGGCAATGAGCCTGAAATTTGCATCTGAATCGCACCGCAGTGCTCATAAAACGCACAGGACTTATTAAAAACGCAGCAAATTCACACTGCCGCTGCATTGCATATACACTATATTTCCAAATGTATTGGGACACCTGCTTTTCCACACACATAAACTTTATTTGTTTCCCAGTCTTAGTCTGTAGGGTTCAATATTGAGTTGGCCCACCCTTTGTAGCTATAACAGCTTCAACTCTTCTGGGAAGGCTGTCCACAAGGTTTAGGAGTGTGTCTATGGGAATGTCTGACTATTCTTCCAGAAGCGCATTTATGAGGTCAGGCACTGATGTGGACGAGAAGGCCTGGCTCACAGTCTCCACTCGAATTCAACCCAAAGGTGTTCTATTGGGATGAAACCTATGGACTATGACTGGGATGCCATTAAAGTTCATGTGCGTGGAAAGGCAGGCATCCCAATACTTTTGGTAATTTGGCATATGTGACCCGGCTCCATAGAAAGCAGGTTAGGTTCATATCATTTGAATCGGATGTAGTTCAAAACCATTACATGATCCCTCCTCCCATAACAGTGTGTGAGGGTTATGCACTCACACACACACACGCCATTCATTCACAAATTCCTGTGAATGAATAAACTAAAAGTACCTTCTACCACCACAGTTTCAATGGGCTGCAGGGGCACTGATGAGCGCTCTCATAGACCACTGGCATATACTCCGGATTTCAAACATAGAGCCCATACAGAGGTGCAGGCTAAAAGTCAGAGGACATGTCTGCAGAAGCCCACATTGCAGTCATGATCTACTGATTGTGGGTGCAATGCTTTTCAGGCTCCTGCAGGACGAAATAATAAATGCACAATTTTGTTCTGCAAAAAAAATGTGCATTTATTATTTCTTCTTTAAAGGTGAACTTAGCCTTCAAACCAGAGTTGATGGTCACTTTAAGGATTGCTAATGCCATTTTTATTTTTATTTTTTCTGGGCATGTAGAGATACCCTATGAACTTAATTCACTAGGCAATAAAAAATGTTCTATAAATGTGTGCCAATAACCTAATGCCAATGACCTTAAAAACAGGTCAATAAAACAAAGTGGTACCAATCTAAATTTACTTTCCCATCTAGACAAAAACAACAATGGATTTTTGCTTGTTATGGGTCACTTGGCTTAAGAATTAATGTCTTACAATGAAAAAGGGCACATACTGTTAATAAATTAATTACAATAAGGTACTAGAAATGTATGCATGTATTGTACTAAAATAATGTAATTGGCTCCATATATTGATTAATAATTGAAATACCACGGTATTATAAAACCATGGTCCGACCACATCTGGAGTGCTCTGTCCAGTTCTGGTCGCCAATCTTCAGAAAGGATGTGTTGGAGCTGGAGAGAGTCCCGAGAAGGGTAACTAAACTAATTAGGGGATTGGAGGACCTTCATTATGAGGAGTGTTTACAAGCACTTGATTTATTCTCCCTGGAGAAGAGACGCCTGAGAGGGGGCATGATAGCGATTTACAAATACCTCAACGGTGATCTCAGCATAGAAATAAAACTATTCAGTCGCAAGGAATGTAAGAGGACATGTGGCCACACAATGCGATTAGAGGAGAAGTGATTTTTTTACAGTAAGAGCAATAAGATTATGGAACTCTCTTCCACAAATGGTGGTAACTGCGGGCAGTATGGCTACTTTTAAAAGACTCTTGGACTTACATCTCAAAGATCAAAACATTATAGAAAATTAATTTGTCCACACACACCTACGCAGGTTGAATTGGATAGACTATTGTCTTTATTCAACCTCAACTACTATGTAACCACCGTTTTAAATGGTGTGTGTAAATTATATTAGTTTATATAGCATACCGAAGTTCTTAGTGTTTCTTTTCCTTACCCAAGTAGGGGAGAGCATCCCATGATCCTTACTTTGCAGGTTAGTCATTTTTCATATTGCTGTATTTGGTTCCACATATAAAGATAGTTGTGAGATATAGTTAGAATTAGATTTTAATATTTCACTTAACATAGCTGCTTGGGAGTACATGCTAAAGAGTCTAAATAAAATGACTTCCTTAATCTTCTGACCACTAGAGGTCATCACAGGAAATATTACTGTAACAATACAGCTGACATGCTAATATATAAAGAGGTACTGTTAAATCTAATTTCCTTGCTCCCTGCCCAAAATATCCATCTGTGATAATTAGCATTTCCACCAATGAAATATTAGCCGATAATATAAATAGAAATTCTAATGCTTAATAGATGACATCTGCCAAGAGATTAGTACCACTTTGCGGTTTAACTCTGTGTAAGCTGGCTTACACCAAAGAATAGGATGGCACAGTAAAATGCATATATCACTGCTTATTGCAGAGCGAATGAAGAAAACCTAAAATTATAATTCATTTTAATCAGTATACAAAGTGGTAAATCTCTTCAAAATACTTCATGCTGTTGCACATACTCATTATAAGCAGATTTTAGTGACTGATCAGCATCAGCTTGTGATCCTCGTGTCAGTAACAGCAATTAAGAAGACATGTCATATAGCGAAAATGACAATTACCAATTAGAATGCATATTCTGTGCTATTTTACTGCTTAGCTAACCTTTTGCTTCTGAATGATTAAGGGATCTACGTTTAAAAAATAAAAAAAATTGTATAGCTTTTGTCCAGCAAAACTGCTTGTACATTCATTCTATGTGAATTAACCAGCATTTGCTCATTAGTTTAGGGATTTTTCACACATATAAATCTGTGGCTGTTGTCTGAATGGGAAAATAACAAATGTTCCTAGGGTATTTTTTCTAAGGATCGAATGTTCATTGCATTTATTGCATCAAATACTGTTTATTTTCCCCAGAAAAATTCATACAATAACATGGTTATTAGTTAACATGTTCCATTAACAAATGGTTTGACAACCATATAAACAGGATTTGCCAAATGAATGTTACTTTCGTCCAGCAAAAGACCGTTTGTATATCAGAAAATAACATTTTCCACATATTTAAATTATTTGCAAGGGTGTTGTTCAAGACTTTTGTGCGAATGCTAATATGTTCTCTCAACAAAAATGTTTTTATAAATAGATCTCTATGTAACACATGACATTTCATTGTTGACTGCATAACATATTTATGCAAGTCATCGAATGTTACACATGTAAAATGAGTGAGTTTTTATTTATTTTTGGTAAAAAAGCCAAAATGTTGGAGATAAAAATACAGCTACCTCTAAGGCCCGTACACACTATAAGAAAATCAGAAGTGAAATTTCGTCCGACGAACACTCTGCCGAATTTTTAGTATAGTGCTCTCGACAGCGGATGACGAAAACTGAATGTGCAGGCAATAACATTTTTATTGTACAGGAACACTAGGTCTGATTTTCATTTTTTTAGTACAGTTTTCATCTGAAAAAAATTGTACGAGCAAGACTACGCATAAAAGAATACATACAAAACAATTCAACACATGACATCACTTCTGAAGTTGAATTCTGTCGTACGGGAATTTTTGTATGAAAGTAACCTCTTCACTTTCCAAATGAGACTAGCATGCAACAATAAATGAATGAAAATTAGTTTGATAATCTGATTGTGTGTACGAGGCTTTAGGCTATGTCACTAATGCTGTGTGCTGCACAATGCTCGGTTCACACCTATGCGTTTTTTCATGCTTTTTGCAGAAATGCACTACAGTACATTTAACATGGTTTCCTATGCGACACATTCACATCTATGGTTTTTCCAGCCACTGTGTTTTAGAAAGGGTCGAGGATTTTTTTAAAAGCAAAACAGTGCATTTTTGGTTCAATAGACTTCAATAGAAAAGCTGCAGAAAAGCATGTAGTGTGTTTTTGCAATGATTTTACCATGATTTCACATTTTGCGTTTTTAATCCACCCAATAACAGATTGGGAAAAAAAAAGAGCAAAATGCATAAAAAATTTGAAAAATGCTTCAAAAACGTGTAAGCAAAAAGGCAAAATGCACCTGCAAAACACTCCACTGAAATAAAAGCAAACCTTTAGGGCTCAAGAAAAAAAATCAGTGCAGCACTGATAAATAATTAAATTGTATATAGTCCATAAGTGTAAAAGTCCAATTCATATGTCACAATATAGGAAAATGAAAATAAAGAGGAAGACAGGAAGGCCCTTTGATGTCACGAATGCGAAATTCACATAAAAAATCCACAGGGTGATAGACCATCCAAAAGATGCGATACACAACACAGTGACCAGGTACACCTATATGCTCACCAGTTTTCCCAGGGAGCCAAGCCTTGAATCAAACTCCTGTGGGCAAAGGGAGTACCACTTTACAGGGACATCCTTATCTTCCAAGTAGATGCACTATATAAATTGCTCATCACATGGAGCCAGAAATATTTTCCATAGTGTAGTATGATTTATTTAAGTAAATGATAAAAACATGTACATGTTCATAAATAAAAAGCAAGAGCTAAAACTCACAGCAGAAAGTCTGCCGCTCCTCAGCATGGATGCGGTGGACGGACACCAGTGTCTAGGCCCAGTCCTGGATGCGATTCATGTCAGCACATGTTTTCAACAGGAGTCTGCCTATCACTGGCATTGTAAACCTACTTGTATATCTATAGGGTGGCTAGCAATTTAATTGCATGCTAGAAAAATCCCAATAGATATAGATAATCATACACTCTAGTGGGGAGGTCCTTGAAGTTCACTAGATACAGAAAGGGGGGGAATTTTTTTTATTTTTTTTATAAGGTCTTTCTAAATAAAAGGCCCGACTATAGCATCTAGCTGTTGTCTGAAAAAAGAGTTGATATCTAGATCTACGTTGAGTCCCCTAGGCACCAAACATTTTAGTTCATTGAGTCATTCAGTTTCTTTCTTCGAAACCTCTCATTTTTTATTTATCCCTCTCCATTGGTGTTGGATTACATCTATGGCCACAAATTTCAGAACACTAGCATTTATATTATGGAATCTACGAAAGTGAGTAGAAAGATGATGGTCTCTAAAGCCTCTCTTAATGTTATACACATGTTTCCTAAAGCCCCGTACACACGTACCGATGGTCGGCATACAAATGTTCCTCTTTTCTCCCCGGGATGTCGGTGTCTGCTGAAAAGTGCAAAGACAGCACAAGGACAGCACAAGAATTTTGTCCGCTGACTGCAGAAGTGATGTCATGTAATGGTTAACTTTCCCTGTGTTTTCTATTTTCTGAGCATGCCCAGTCTTGCAAATCTGCGGTCTGTCGGCCGAATTGTGTACTGACAGGCGAACAATCGTCCGTTCTGGTGTCGGCATACAAAAATTTTCATGTTTGCAAGAAAGACTTTTGTCCGCGGATTGTGCGCAGACATCTGTCGGAGGCACCATACTAACACGCGTACAATCGGCAGATCCTTCGTCCACCGACGTTTGTATGCCGACGATCGGTACGTGTGTACGGGCCTTCAGGCTAACCTTTAGGGCTCTTTTACACTAGCGGTAGCCCCCTGAAGAGCAATCCACAGTGGATTGCTTCTGAAAGTATTTAAGAGGCAGTGAGGGGAATGTTTGTCACCACCTCACCGCCTGTATTAACCCCTAAAAGCCTGAACCACATTGCCGCAACTGCACACGGTTGCAGGCCAGTTCTGGAGCAGCCACCTTTACTTGAATGGAAAGCAAAAGTATGTTACCAGCACAACAAGGAACTACAGAGCAGGTCCAATCCTTTTTCAGCAATCAGATCGTAAGTAAAGAAGCAAAGTTTCGGACAGGACCCCTTTGTTAGGCATGTGATCCTTGCTGTGCTGGTGACTAGGGATGGGCGAACACCCCCCCCCTCCCCCCTGTTCAGTTTGCAGCAGAACTCCCGAACAGAGGAAATGTTCTAACCTGAACAGCGAACCTCATTGAAGTCTATGAGAACAGAACAGGAAAAATCAAAAGTGCCCATTTTAAAGGCTTATATCCAAGTAATTGGCCATAAAAGGGGTATGGGGGTCTGGGTACTGCTCTGGAGGACAAGTATCAATAAAAAAAAATATGATAATTTTTTCAGGAGCAGTAATTTCAATTATGCCTAAAGTGTAACAATAAAAATGAAAAATTCCTTTAAATATTGTGCCTAGGGGGCGTCCCCTTGTTGTGCCTGTAAAGTGGCATATCTGTAGCATGAATAAAACATGCTACAGCAAAAATGAAATTTCTAAAGAAAAAAAAAAACGAGTCAAATCCCATTTAAAATGACTCAGGGTTGTAATTGCTGGCACCCGGTTATTAAAAAAAACGATGTGGGATCCCCCCAAAACCCCTACCAGACCCTTATCTGGGCATGCCACCTGACAGGTGAGGAAAACGGGGGGCGAGCGAGCCCCCACCCCTAAGCACCTTGTGTCATCATTTTAACAGTTTTCAAGGGCTTCCAGCTGCCATGGAACCTGTCCTGTGGACATAAAGAAGGTAGCAAAATCTTGATGGATATGGGCACCGCTTATGCTCCCACTGCTCCATCTCCATTGTGCCGTTTGCATTGTGTGCAATAAAGTATCCCCCAAATGCAATCCATCATGCTACCATACAAAATTATGTAAGACAAATGCTGTCCTAACTGCACTTATGCCGTTCGGCATGTTGAGGTTGATTGTGCTGTGTAGAAAATGCCATTAACTTGAAAGGAGGTCAAATGTGCATTCCACCACTCGTCTTGCTCTGGTGAGCCAGTAATTGCAAACCTTCTTCTCCACGTTGAGGTTTCAACTGGAGTAGGGCCTTAGCAGGTGTTCTCCTAAGGCAAAGGCTTCATTCCCAATGAAGACAAGGGGTAGCTGTGGACAATTGGTTCCCGATAGTGGAGAGTTAGCAAGCAGGTCCAGATCATTTTTGTGCACAATCTGGAGTGGGCAAAGTTGCTGGAGTCCGAAATAATCCCAGAAGAGCATGTCAATGTATCTAAGGCAAAAATTTGCATGGACGGGCCGCCAATAGCATAAAAGATATTTCACACAATTTCAATATTTGCTACCACTGGAAATTAAGTTTTATTATTCTGATATGTTTCTCGTCTATCGCTCCAAAGCAGTTCAGGGGATTGAACTGCTCCCAAAACAGATTTGCGATAGATAGCAATTTCTCATTTTTAGGACAGCAATTCAGAATTGGGCAAGCTGCCAAACAACCACCACAATACAGTATATACAGTACATGCCAAGGATCTTGACTTTTTAAGCCTGTATTAGAAATGAGCAGGTAAGTCATGCTCCTTTGAAAGTGTGATATATTTAAAGAATATATATCTTTTAAAGCATGTTTCTTATTTCAGTACCCAAAGTTCCTGGGGAGCTGCAGCAGAAGAGGAGGACCCAGTAGATGATAATGAGGAAGTTGAAGAAAACACACAGAAAATTGTACAAGAAATGTCACGTTATAACAGCATATCCTCAAGCACAGTACCTGTAGCCAAAAACATAACCACTCCTACAGTTCCTGTGCGGCCATCAGTATCATGTCCCGCTAGAGGCAGGGGGCAACAACGATATGACAAGCTTGTTGATCTCATGGCTGAATTTCCATAAAATATAGAGAATAACAGTACCATTTTATTCCTTAAGAGCCTTGAACTTTTTCTCAAAAAAGTAGCTGACAATTATTAGCAGTTAGAAAAGCGAACGGCAATGATGAACTGCATTTCCTCATTTATTCCCCTACCTGCTGACTCCCCAAATCCACCGTTTCCATCACTGACTACCTTATCCTCTATGTAACCCACCTTTTTTACACACACAATCCCCCCCCCCCCCCACACTCCATCCGCATACACACCTGCACCATCAACCATGTTCCATCCACATACCACCATGCTCAAACTTCAAAGACAATATACCAAAATATGTATCATCCCCATAGCAGTCCTGTCCTTATCAACCACCCCTGACCTTTCATGGATTCCTCCCACCCATATCAATGCATTCCTCCCAACTGTCAACTTCCCCGGATTTCTCCCACCCCTCAACTTCCATGCATTTCTCCCCACATTTTTCTGGCCCACCTAGCACATTCTCCGGTCCTACCCCCTCAACAACCTCATCCCAGGGAATAAATGAGAAAATGCAATTTCGTTGCCATGGATCCTCTCCAAAACATTATCAGAATCTGCGGACTACTCTGTTTGTTTCTTAACATATGCTCTAACATGGTTTATGTTTTTAGAAGGGAGGATTTGAATCCCTGTTACTTTTTTTTTTGCCATTTGTCCCCATTAGGGAGATTGCATTAATTTCCTGTCCCATGACCAAAACAGTATATTAGAGAAAGTCTCTATGAAGGTGTCACCAGGGTCAACAGAAAAAGTGTACCCATAGAAACATTTTCAAACAAATCTTATGAAAACCTAAATTTTGAGGTTTATTGCTTTTACCTTTGAGAATGCAATATCGGATAGATTATGCTATCTTTTTTTGGATTTGTTATATTTTGAAGAAAAGCTAGATACCTCTGTTATATGTTGGAATGTTACTATGTAAAACTTAAAGCTCTCCCAGGTTGGGTGTTGTTTTTATGGAGTGTGTTTTTTTTTATTACTTTTTTCCAAAAAAAAGTGTAAAAAGAAAAGAAAAAATAAATAAATGTGTGCATTACAAATACACTTCCTGCAATGCTTGTGTTTGCTTGTCTCTTTTTCATAGGGGAAAGGAAAGAAAGGGAGAAGTGAGGGGGGTGAGGAGGATGGGGGGGGGGAAGGGTTTAGGGGAGGGGGTAAGGAGGTTAAGGTTGCAGTAGAGGAGAAGGGGGGTATGGAGGAGGAGGAGAGGGGGGATGGAGAGAGGGAATGGTGAGTGTCGAAGGGAAGTGAGGTGTTGCTTACCTCAGTGTGATGATGAGCCTTTCCACCTCAGGAATATTGTTCCGATAATAGGTGTCTTATCACTGCAAATGCAAAAAAGCAACCCATCGACTCATTGAAACTGTAGGAAATAGTTTTGATTGTTAGTAGGTAAGTAATCTGCCATACATTGTTATAACTGTACAAGCTTTGTACAGACGAGGATGAACCCACCTTTTCACTGACATAGGTGTGTCTTCAAAGAATTTATCCTCATGTACATGAAGATCAGTATACATTGCCCACAATTGGCCGTGCTGTTCGCTATTTGCAATACAGGATGGAAAAATTATTTGCACTTGCTTTCTTTCTCTTCTTCCAGCATCTGCATTCGTGAGTAAAACTGTGCTTTACAGACATCTTCAGCAGGCTTGAACTGGAGACATGCAGGAAAGCATGCGGGAGCTCGAGAGAACAAAGCACACCACAAAACCAGGAAGAGGAGGATCAGTGATGATATAAAAATAAACCACTGATTTTCATTGGCCATTTTTTATAACGTCTACCTTAAAACGCCTGTATATAAAACACACAAACGCTGTAAAACACTGCAAAAACACTTTAAAAAAATGCTTACAAATCGCTAGTGAATTGCTGCGCTCAGATGTGAATGCAGCCTCAAAGTCTGATTACCATAGTTAATTGGTAAAGGTCAATAACTTTTTGTGACTGCATTGGTAATTATGAGGGCAGAATAAAAATAACTGCTGTCTTCTAGTAGTTTTTAGAACATTGAAGAACATAACTGAAGGGCATTTATTTTTACTAAAATGCTAGTAATTTAAAAATGCTTCCTGAGTCAAGATACATTTAATAGACACCATTTATCATTCCACAATGTGTAGCACTGCAATAATAAATAATAAACTTTAAGGAGTTTTCACTAATACTATATATTGCTGTAAGTTGTGGACTTTATGACAGGGTGCTGGCTTTGTACCAACAATGTAAATGCCATTAATAATTGGCTGCTGATAATTAACATTATTTTTTTTTAATAGACTAATTAAAATGTAAAGCCTGTAGGATCATGACCTAATCAGACATTGATATTGCAACAGATTAGTAGTGGATGTCCAAAGCAATTTATCAATTGCCACTGAATTGTAAAGCATAGAAAAAAATGTTTAATGTTTAAACCCATTACAAGAAAATAAGAAATGTAAACCATATTTATTTTGTTCTTGTAACTGTTAACACTAGATTTATTACTAGTTAGCTAAATTTAAATTAGTTAATTCTTAATTCTTGCTGGACATGTATCAGATATGCTTGTAAGCTCAAGTGGTTTAGTATAGAATATGTTGCTCATTACCTAGAGGCAGCATATGAAATATAGAATAAATTCAGAGCCCCCTATCATATGCAGAGGTTTTTTGACCCATGAACCTTAAAGGGTGCACCTGTAAAATGTGCAACACACACTGTTACTAGAAATTAATAAGCTGCCTTGCTTTCATTAAAGGAGAGTACTATTATTAGTAATAATACGTGATTTATATAGCGCCAACAGTTTATGCTGCGCTCTACTATGGATGACCATTACTTTTACCGAATACTAATTTCTCAGTTCTGTTTAACTCCATTATATTCAGTTATCTTAAGCCACAAAGAGTGGCAAGGACTTCTAGTTCATCCATTTGAGCACAAGGCCCTGTAGAAAATTCACAGCAAACACAATAACACCACAACTTCTAAAAAACATGGAAAATGGCATGTTTAAATCACACTAAATCTCAATAGTATTACAGACTGGTACATACAGGCTTAAGTATAACAGAATGTGTTCAGGGATAGTCTTGGAAACCTGGACTCAATTTAAAGATTCATAATGAGGCCGCATGTGAGAACTCACAATGTGGCCTTGCAGGAGAAGGTCCAGTGGATGGTGGCGAAGGATGAGATGTAGCAATTCTAGATTTCAAACAACCTCTAGGAGAGGAATGAAAAAAACCTGCTGTCCGATATCTCCAGCAGGATGTATTTTTAGACAGATAATGAAACTTTTCTTTTAAAATTGTTAGGTCTTTGGCTGTCATGCTAACAGCTTTAATACTTTTGACTGACCTGAAAGAAGAGAGCAGATTAGGAGTACTGATTTCTACATGCACAGTGGCTCAGCAATTATTAAAATTGAAGAATGGCAGGCATCTAATATTTGCAGAAGGTGGTCAACCTTCTCAATTCAAACCAAAACTAAGAAAATCGTTTTAGTTTTCAAAAATTTCAATAAAAGTGTAATGCATTACTAGGGCTAACTCAATGGACATGTGCCCTTTTTTAACATGACTAACTTTTGGCTTTAATTAGTAATTTTGCCAGTACATAGCTATTCAGGTTGAAAGAAAGACCATCTAGTTTAACCAATAAAAAAAAAAAAAAAAAAACAACAACCATACAATCCCATATACACAATCCTACACCCACAGTTGATCCAGAGGAAGGGGAAAACCCCAGCAAAGCATAAAATTTAGGCTTTTGGATTTTGGATTTGCACAGTTTGATATTTACAAGCCATAAGTCATGGATGATTGCTCCAAACTCCTCACATGAGCCTGTCATGTTTTGCAGTATACTGCAAGGCAGATGTTTTGTCTTAGTGTGTTGAGGGTTGGTTCAAAATTATTGGCATGCCAACACACCAATGAATGTAACATGCATCATTGCGCATTACCACAGCATACTATTGTTAACTGACCTTTAATCATTTCAATTATTGTATTGCTCACAAAATATCTACATAGCATTATTTAAAATGTTAATTACCATAATCATTTAAAATGTTACAGATATTCAAAGCTGTATATAAAATCATAGAGACCAGATTCGATATAAAAATGCAGTGTAAAATTTGTAGGCAAATTAAAGCCTAAGTATCTTACCAATACGATGTAATACTGCTGTATAAAGTATGCTGTTTCTAAGGAAATGTTGAAAGTGTTTTAAAGGCCATTTCATAGGTAAGAATAAATTCAGACAATAAACTAAACATTTCAGTTTGAATTGTTTTAATTTTAAAGGAAAAGAAAATTTAACCCATTTTGAAATGGAAAACAAGCAACAATAACCTACCAGATGTGCGGTTAAAAAGCTTAAATTAGCCTAGATATGTTTCCTACATAAAAATGAATATGTCCTTACGGGAAAAGGCATATCTCTAGCTTACATTATACATATTCCTTTAGATTTAACAAAAATATGTAATATGAAGATATACCCTAACAATACATACAGCTTCTCTCAAAACAGGCAGGCGCTTGCACTACATAATTGATGGCAGATGTAAAAGAGTTTGAATAATCATATTGCAAAGGGAATGATCAGCTTACGACCCACAACATCATAACAATCCAGCAATGGATACAAGATTTTCATGAATGATTTACTGTGCCACAGGAAAGAATCCAAAAGACATAACTCCAACCTCAGCACCTGTAGTACTTTGTTGCATACAACAGAATGAAAAGAGTGCATCAAGGGGAAAGGAGGACCTACATCTATGGTCAATGGGAGTAGCAAAAATGGCTGGGGTCAGTGGTTATCGGGTGAAAAATTCTCAGTACTGCTGGTCACTGGGAGAAAAATTGTGTGCCATTGATGGTCAGGGGGAGGAAAAAATGTTGGTGGTCAAGAAGAGAAAAATACCTAGTATCGGTGGTAAGCCGGAGGAAAAAAGAAAGCATTAGTAGTGAATGGGAAGAAAGAATGTCTGGTTCTGGTGATTAATGAGAGTAAAGTAATACCCAGAGTCAGTCAATATCTGTGCCCCCCCCCCCCCACATTGGTGACTAGTGTCAGGGCCGGACTGGGAATAAAAACCAGCCCTGGAAATAATTTCATACCAGCCCCATAGCATTATTATACCAGCCCAACAGCATAACGCCATTTTTTTTTTTGTTCATAAAAGGGAAAACCATGCATTTTAAAGCACATTTGAAGAGTGTATATGAGATACTGAATTTTGGGTTTTCACTAGCTGTAAGCCATAATCATCAAAAAATAAAAAAAAGAGATGCTTGAACTATATTGCTTGGTGTGTAACACATCTATATAAAATATAGGAGTTTCACTTTTTGAATTAAATTACTGAAATAAATTAAGTTTTTGATGAGATTCTAATTTTATGAGATGCACCCACCTGTATATATCGTAGTTTGTGGACTCTATAACTTTCCTACAGACTAAATAATAAACACTGATTTGGGTTATTTTTACCAAAGAAATGTAGCAGAATATTTAAGCCTAAATTTATGAAGAAAGATTATTTATATAACAGAAACAAAGAAAAACGCTTTTTATTTTTGCTTTCTTTCAAAATTTTCGGTCTTTTTTCATTTAGCAAAAAATAAATAATTAAAGTGATTTAATACCAACAAAAGAAATCTCTATTTGTGTGGAAAAAAATGCTAAAAATGTCATACCAGTACAGTGTTGCATGGCCGTGCAATTTTCAAAGTGTGACAGCGCCAAAAGCTGAAAATCTGCCTAGGCAGGAAGAGGGTAAGCCTCCGTTCACATTGGCGCCATTTGTCATGAGATTTGCCAGGTCAAGTTGCACCTTATTGTCGACAATGGCAGTGTTCAAATTGATGCAACGCTGACTTTGTGGTGTCGCATCGATTTGAAAAAAATAGTACATGCACTACTTGTGGCGATTTTGGGTGCGACTTCAATAGACATCTGTGCACGCGGCTTTGAAATTGTGCAATTTTCAAAGGCGCAGTCAATGTGAACAGGGTCTAAAAGTGGTGGGTATTGAAGTGGTTAACTTCTACACGCCACACAAAGGCGTTGCTTGGCAACTGATGTTTCTGCACCGAGTGCACCCTCACTCCAAGCTTCCAGCGCAGAGACTGAGCTGTCCGAAATCACGATCATGGGACCGCTGTGACAGCCAATCACTAATACTTTTTCTGTATGCCGCCCCAAGCATTTAGAACCTTTTAAAAGGGATTAACATGTATCTAAAAGGAGATTGTCCAATCAAAATTGTATAGTGTATGGGCAGAGATTGTGCAATCAGATTGTATAGTGTATGGGCAGAGATTGACCAATCAGATTGTATAGAGTATGGGCAGAGAGTGTCCAATCAGATTGTATAGCATATGGGCAAAGATTGACCAATCAGATTGTATAGCATATGGGCAGAGAGTGTCCAATCAGATTGTATAGCGTATGGGCGGAGATTGAACAATCAGATTGTATAGCATATGGGTGGAGATTGACCAATCAGATTGTAAAGGGCAGCTTTACTGAAAAAAAGATTAATTGTAAACCCAGATCAGTAATCTCATCTCTGCCCTCCTGGCCAACAACCAGAGTGCTGTCAATAGCACCTCCATAGGTGACCAGAGAGCAGTCCCTGGAGCTGTGGATCATCCCTCCCTCTCTGTCTCTCACAGCTGACAGTAAATATTGGCCATATCTCCCTGACATCAAATAATAACAATGATAGAAGCAGCCTACTGACACACAGAAGGGTGGTGACCACACTCCTTACCTGATCATCGTGTACCCGGATGTGCCCGCTGCTTTCAGGCAAGCCTCAGGCGGAGGCACACCGAGCTCTGGCCAAAATGAAACAAGACCATGCAACAAGTCTCTTCCTACACACAGTGCCGGGACTACATTCATTCACAGATCCCTCCGCCCATAGAAACAAGCCATACAGCAGGTGATCCGCCTCAGGAGGGATCAGCGTCAGCACCGGGGCTGCAGCGGCCATCATCACAGCGGCCCCAATGCTTAAAGCGGCCCACCGGGAAATTTCCCGGTATCCCGGTAGGCCAGTCCGGCCCTGACTAGTGTCTGTGCCCCCGTACATTGGTGGTAAGTGTCTGTGCCCCTTTCATTGGTAGTCAATGTTATTGCCCCTATTACATTGGTGGCTAGCATCTG
Source organism: Pelophylax lessonae (assembly GCF_965119305.1). Taxonomy (NCBI): domain Eukaryota; kingdom Metazoa; phylum Chordata; class Amphibia; order Anura; family Ranidae; genus Pelophylax; species Pelophylax lessonae. The sequence goes on from NC_138770.1 coordinate 359,207,648, forward strand.
TGCCCCTTCCCATTAGTGGTCACTGTCTGTGCCCCCTTAAATTGGTGGTCAATGTTTGTGCTCTTCATACCTTTTGATCAGTGTCTGTGTCCCCTTACATTGAGTCTCCGCTGCTCCACTGATGTGTATGCTGATTTTAGCTCTTGTCCAGACTCTCTTGTGGGTGAGTGATTTCAGTGGTCCTGTAGGTTCTGGGGGTCCTGGTCGGGGTCCTTGTGCTGTCCTATTGGAGTCTGTGTCGGCCTTTGGATCAGGCAGTGAGGTACAGTGGCGGGGAGACAGATTACTGCTGTCTGTAGAGCCGCCGGTTATGGTGTTCCCTCGTGCTGCTGCAGGGATCCGCCCATCAACATCCGGGTGCAGGTAGTGTTACTTCGTCTATGTGGTCTTTTTTTAACCTGACTAACTACTGTATGTAAAAAAAACTTTTTGCTCAGTTTAGTTTAAATATTTTATTACATTTCTTTACATACATAACAAATAGAAATATGACATTACAAAACAAAAACATCAATTTACACAATACCATGAAATTTTGGTGTCACCAGCATGTATATTACCCTTCAACTATTTTTCTTTTCATTTCCCCTTTGTTTTTCTCTCTTCCTTCCTCCAATCCCTCCACCCCAAATAAAAATTGTGTTGGTTAATGAATTAAGGAGTGGATCTTAGGCTGGCAATACATGATACAATTTTCTAACAATTTTCTTGAAATTTACCTTCAACTATGTAGTACAAAGGCCTGCCTAATTAAATACAAGTGAAAGTGTTGTTTAGCTCTGACCTCATATTATGTGGTTTGTGGTAAATCTAACAGAAAATTGTACAAGAAAATTGAACATGTATGGCCAGCCTTAGGGTAGAAACCAAGGTTATCCACCCTGTTCCACTCTATATAATGTGGAAAAAAAAAAACACAACTTAAAAATGTGGTAAATTATACTATATTTTAGTGCATAATTCACTTTTTTTTTTTAAGGTTTCGTTCACATTATATAGGGTGGAACGGGGCGGATAACCATGGTTACTACCCTGAGATCCACCCCTAATTTAATCACCAACACACACACAATTATTTTTTTTTTTTAGGGATTTGTAATTAGTAATTTGTAATATATATATATATATATATATACCCTTAAATAAAACAATATTAGTGTATTTTGGTCAGTTTAAACTTTAAAACCCACAGAGTTGTTTTAGCTTAGGGCTTTAATCCAGGCTTCATAGTGAACCAGTCCATTTCTTAGGGATTTGGTGATCTGTAAAACACTTCTAACTGAGGAGCGAAATTCCCAAACTCAGTAATTGATGGCTTCTTGGTAGGGATTGCAAGGGGGATTTGAAATGAAAGAAACCACCAATAAAGAGCTTGAAACAGCCTGTATGCACAGGTATTGTTATTGTTAGATAGGACATCTAGAGGCATGGGACTTTAAGGCTGGGTTCACACTGGTGCGAATTGGATGATTTCCCTGCATCCAATTCACATGTCAGGAGAGTGCGACTGGCTCTCAATGCGGCCAGTTCACAAAGCTCCAGGACAGCTGTGGAACGGTTTGCAGGAAATTTGTGTGCATCTTCTGGTCTGTCTCAGGTCCGAATTCAGCCAAAAATTCGGACCTGCAATGGTGAATGGGACGCACCAGACCTTCTGCTGTGAGCCACCCTGCAATCCAGTGTGAACCCAGCCTAAAGCCTAACTCCAGTTTTGTTTTGTTTTTTTGTCCCCCTCCCCCCAGTCCACTGCCCTACCTCCCCTTACCTAAAAGTCCCCACCAATATTTTTTTAAAAATACTTTAAGACCTGCAGGTGTGTTCATGACAGTCTGGACTAACAGGAAGTAGTTTGTCAGACATTGGGCATTATTTAACTCAAAGGTGCAGCGGCACAGGATCTCAGAGCAGTGCCAGACAGGAGGTTAGGTTTTCAGAAAAAAAAAAGCTTTTTTAATTTTAAAACCTGCTAGAAAAAGTATCAGGCAGTAGTGGTGAGCCGAACACCCCCAAGTTTGGTTTGCACCAGAACACCGCGAACAGGGGAAAAGTTTGTTCGAACAAACTCCATTGAAGTCTATAGGACTCGAACGTCAAAAATCAAACGTCCTCATTGTGAAGGCTTAAATGCAAGTTATTGCTCAAAAAAGGTGTATGGTGGTTTGGGGTACTGACCTGGGGAACATGTAGCAATGCAAAACTATTTTTTAAAAACAATCGTTTTTAAAGGAGCAGTGATTTACTGATTTTAATGAGGCTTAAAGTGAAATTATAAAAATGAAAAATTCCTTCAAATATTGTGTCTGGGGGGTCCCCTTAATGTGCCTGTAAAGTACGATGTATGCAGCCTGCTGCAGCAATACTAAAATTACTAAAGGAAAAAATGTCATATACAAATATACATACAAATTTCCAATTGCATGTACTTGTTGTCATACAGGTGCAGAAAAATTGGACCTTGGTTGTTGGTGGTTCCTGAACACCATAACCCCTCGCAGTTACTCTTGCTGGGTGCAGGAACGGACCCTGCTGCTAAACATTCCATACAAATTTTGAAATCGCATGTACTTGTCATACAGGTGCAGAAAAACTGGGCCTTGGTTGTTGGAGGTGCCTGAACACCCCAACCCCTCCCAGTTACTCTTGCTGGGCACAGGAACGGGCCCTGCTGGTAAAAATTGTACTTGTCATACAGGTGCAGAAAAATTGGGCCTTGGTTGTTGGAGGTGCCTGAACACCCCAACCCCTCCCATTTACTCTTGCTGGGCACAGGAACGGCCCTGCTGGTAAAAATTGTACTTGTCATACAGGTGCAGAAAAATTGGGCCTTGGTTGTTGGAGAAAAAAAAAGAAAAATTGGGAAAAATTGGGCCTTGGTTGTTGGAGGTGCCTGAACACCCCAACCCCTCGCAGTTACTCTTGCTGGGTGCAGGAACGGGCCCTGCTGCTAAAAATTCCATGAAAATTTGAAATCACATGTACTTTTCATAAAGGTGCAGAAAAATTGGGACTTGGTTGTTGGCGGTGCCTGAACACCGCAACCCCTCGCAGTTACTCTTCCTGGGCTCTGGAACGGGCCCTGCTGGTAAAAATTCCATTTAAATTTAAAATCGCATGTACTTGTCATACAGGTGCAGAAAAATTGGGCCTTAGTTGTTGGTGGTGCTTGAACACTGCAACCCATCACAGTTACTCTTGCTGGGCGCAGGAATGGGCCCTGCTGGTAAAAATTCCATACCAATTTGAAATTGACAAAGATCAAGCGTTGTATGTGTTCTTATCAGTGAACTAGTGGGGGTGCTGTGCTGTCATCTAACCTGGCCAAGGTTGGGTATCAGCTATGCAAACCTGCTGGAGTGATGGGGACCTGGAAGGTTAGTATCGGCAGGAACTGAAACTGAAATTGGGCCTTTGGTGTTGGTTCTACATGAACACAGTAACCCGTCACAGTTACTCTTGCTGGGCGCAGGAACGGGACCTGCTGGTAAGAATTCCATACAAATTTGAAATCGCATGTACTTGTCATACAGGTGCAAAAAATTGGGCCTTTGGTGTTGGTGGTGGCTGAACACCATAAACCCTCACAGTTACTTTTGCTGGGCGCAGGAACGGTACCTGCTGGTAAGAATTCCATACAAATTTTAAATCACATGCACTTGTCATACAGGTGCCAAAAAAAATGCCCTTGCTGTTGGTGGTGCCTGAACACCATAACCCCGCACAGTTACTCTTGCTGGGCACAGGGCACAGGGACAGGGCCTGCTGTTAAGAATTACATACGAAATTTAAATTTGTGGCAGTTGGTGGGCAAGTTGAATTCCCGTTGAACCTTCCTGCTGACTGATCTGTCCAACGAGGCCAAAACATTACCTTCCACATGACGGTAGAGAGCCGGAATGGCCTTATGCGAAAATAAATGTCTTTTTGGTACCTGTCACTGTGGTACAGCACATTCCACAAATTTGTGAAAGGGGCAGAGTCTACCAGATGAAAAGGCAGCAATTGTAGTGCTAGTAACTTGGCCAAGCTAGCATTAAGAAGCTGAGCATGTGACAGGCTTGGACAGTATTTCTTTCTACGGTTCAGCAACTGGGGTAGTGGGATTTGCCTGCTGCTCAAATCAAGCGGTGGTGTACTGCTAGCAGATTGGGTGCAAGTCTCTGTTGCACTCATTGCTATACCATCATCCCTCTCAATGCAGGTTTTTGAGAAGACATGAGGTATAGTAGGGTTAGAGATCCCAGATGAGGAGCAAGGTGAAGTATGCTTGTTTTTATCTTGTGGCTCTTTCAGGGGCTGTTGCCACAGACTGCATGACAGGTCGTCATATGTCTTGTCAAGCATGTGGTGCCCAAGCGCCTGGTGTTCTGGCCACGCTTGATCCGCTTGAAACAGATGTTGCAAACTGCTGCGGTCTACTGCACATGTGCTGAAAAAAACTGTTACGCTGAGCGCTCCGGGCCCCCTGCTGGCCTCAGAGCGCTCACAGCGTATGCCCCCAGGCAGCACTCCAGCGTCTCGGCGTGTGCGTCTCCACTCTCTAGGGCGCGTGCGCGCTGGGACTCTTAGATTCAAAGGGCCAGTGCACCAGTGATTGGTGCCTGGCCCAAATTGGTATTAAGGGTTAAGGTTTGTGAGAGGCAGTGCTGACTTAATTAGGCTTCACCTGTGTACTGCCCATAAATACCTTCTCCTCCCACAGCTTCCTGCCGGATCTTTGTGCCTTGTGCCTCTGAGAAAGCGTTCCCTACTGTGTTAGTTTGCCTTGCCTGTTGCCGAACCCGTTGCTACCGACTACTCACCTTTGAACCTTTGCCGCCTGCCCTGACCTCTGCTACGTCCGACTACGCTCTTGCCTACTCCCTGTGTACCACGCCATATCAGCTGCCAGAGAGGTCGAGTTGTTACTAGGGGACACGACCTGGTAGTTACCGCTGCAGCAAATCCATCCCGCTTTGCGGCGGGCTCTGGTGAAGACCAGTAACTGCTTAGAACCGGTCCTCTAGTACAACCCGCACCATCGCCTCTCTGGTTCAGAGGATCCACTACCAGTCCTGCCGGTTCATGACAAAAACCCACACTAATGAACCTTTGGAAGTCCGCGGGGAGTTTGCAGCACCCTGCAACTATGGAGCTCTGTGCTGTGATGCAATAGGTTGGCTATTCCTATGGCGGCCCCTGGAGCACATCCTGCTTCATTGGAGTTGTGCCTCCTCCCCCTCCCCCTCATTTTCATCCTCTATCCTGTCAGGCACCCAAGTACAGTAAGTGACCTCATCATCCCCTCCCTACTCTTAACTGGAGCAAACTTGGCAGTATGCTGCAGCTGTGGCAACATGACTGCTAGTTTCTTGTCTGACATTGTCACCCCCTCTCTCTAGGCTCATGTTATTCCCTTCATTAACCTGGGAACCAACATCACAGCTTTCAAATTGCTGCACATCCTCCAGCAGCATGTCACTGACACTATGATTGAATAGTTCTGGTGACTCTTCTGTGCATAATGGTGGGGGGACAGAAGAAGTAGCTGTGGAGAAAGAGCCTGTGGAATGGGCCACTTTGGCAGCTGCGGTGGAATGCAAACTAGTATGAGCATGGGTGTCAGAGGACGAGGAGGATGAGGATGGCTTATTTATGCACTACACCAACTCTTCTACATGTTGTGGCTGAATAACACGGCCAGCACCGGAGAAAAAGAACAGGCGTGCCCCTCCTGCAGAGGATGCACCATGTCTGTGACCACCACTTTTCACTGTGGACACAGAGGCTGCTTGCCCTCTTTTCGTGGCCTGTAAGCATCTGCCTCTCCTTGTTGGCCTTTCGGACATGATGTGTATTTTTGTTTTGGGGGGGTTTATTACTGGTTGATCAATATATAATCTATATATAATGCACTGCTGATATGTACTGAACTGACCGATAGATAATGAATGGCCTGATATATACTCAAGTGGTCTATATATCTATAGAGATATCAATGTATGGTCTATAAAGAACTGACCAATAGATACTGAATGGTCTGATATATATTCATGTGACCTATATATCTATAGAGATATCAATGTATGGTCTATACAGAACTGACCAATAGATACTGAATGGCCTATATATATATGTAGATATCAATATATGGTCTATATTGAAACAATCGATAGATACTGAATGGCCTAATATATACTCAAGTGGCCAATATATATTAGATATCAATGTATGCTCTATACTGAACTGACCGATAGATACTGAATGGCCTAATTATGTAATCAATGGTCCTATATGTCGAGAGAGATCAATTTATAATCTATACTGAATTGACCGATAGATATTTAATGGCCTAATATATGTAATCAATTGTCCGATATATATAGAGAGAGATCAATGTATGCTCTATACTGAACTGATCGATAGATACTCAATGGCCTAATATATGTAATCAATTGTCCTATATATGTATATTGTGAGGGGTTAGCTCGGTATCGGGAGAGGGTGACCCCTTGGGGGGGTTCGTTACACAGAGAGACAGCCGAGGAGTAGTTGAAAACAACAGTCTATGGTTTATTCTTGCAATTTTCTTCAAACAAGTGCAAGCATCAAAAACAGCATAATTCAAAACACAAAATAAATCCTGGCCACTGTGGGCGTCTACCTTCACACACAGGAACCTACCTAGGGAGTCTGTCCCAACCTACTGCTGGGCAGACACTGCTGGTCATACAGCAGACAATCAATAGTCCATTTTTCTTTTCACACAGAAAAAGTCCATCACCTCACCTTCAGAAGTCTTTCATCTGACTGCTCTCCTCAGCTCACAAAGCCTCAGGAGGCAGCAAAAAGCAGTCATCCTCTGCATAACTTATAGAGGCCTTAATTGCCTCATGCTGAATAGCTGAAGCCTTTTCAACATCCTTACACCTTTCTGGCTACCTCTGCAGCCGACACCCTATAGTAATTGGTGAATTGTCTAAACAAGGCAGAGATGTATCTACCGTCTGTGACAACACCCATAGATTTACCTGACTTCCTGTCACAATATATATCTATATATACAGTATATAGATATAGATATAGATATATATATATATATATATATATAGAGAGAGAGAGAGAGAGAGATAATCAATGTATGCTCTATACTGAACTGACCGATAGATACTCAATAGCCTAATATAGCCTAATATATGTAATCAATTGTCCTATGTATATGTATATATAGAAAGATCAATGTATGCTCTATACTGAACTTCCCGATAGATATTCAATGGCCTAATATATAATCAATTGTCATATATATATATATATATATATATATATATATATATATATATGTCAGAGATGATTTTATTGGCCAAAGCATGGAGGTCAGGGTGCATGCTTTGGGCAATCACATAATGTATTGCATGCGCAGTGCATTATGGATGCAAATTTCCCTTGAAGAAGCACATTTGTTCATCATTTGAAGAACGAGCGAACTCAAAGCTCGACTCAAACTCAAAGCTCATCCCTATCAGGCAGTTTAAAAAAATTGTATGAGATTATCACTGTTGAAATGTATGCTGTAATGCAGTGGCGGAACTACCAGGGTTGCAGCAGTCGTATTTTTGACTGGGCCCTGGAGTTCCGCCACTGTGGGGGGGCCCAATCGCCCGCCCACTCATTCTGGCTGTTCTACCAAGGGGCCAGCCCCTTCATTTGTTTCACCCGGGGGGGGGGGGTTGCGGCCGGCCAGGGAGGCTGAGCTGATCATTATCACTGGGGGAGTTACTGTTGTTGTTACTGGAGTCTGGACCGCCCCTTCTATCCTCAGAGAGAAGCCATAGGGAGGTGGAGGTGGACAATGAAGAAGAAAGTCAACTGACTAGCTGAAACCAATAGAGTGAAGGGAGGGGAGCTCTCTCCTCTGCAATGAGACACCATAAAACAGAGGCATCCCTGGAGGCGCATGAATGCTGAGGGGGAATTCATTGACTGGACAAGTAGGTGATTAACTTCCAGATGTCAGTGCAACTGATCCTAACCCCCCTCATCACCACCACCTCCGCTTCTTACTGATCCCACCACCTTACATCTCATCCTTATCCCCTGTGACAGGAGTCACTTTGATTGGGGGGCCCGTGGAACCCAGCTTACCTTCGTGAAACCCCTCTCTCAGCTCCCTAGGCCCCTCTTATGTGTAAGTCACCTGTGTCTATCAGGGGCACAGGGTGACTGGGAAAATGGTGGACTTTATGGACACGGGGAATATTACTCAAATGGGACAGTAATATTTGTCAACAGTGTATCTCTGGGAACATGTGAAGACTCTGGGACTCTAGACCTAGGATTCATGTTAAGGCCTAGCTGCCTATTGCCAATAAGAGACTGCTTCACATGGTCAGACTCATAGCAGATGAGAATATCATCAGCTCAACTACCTGTCTTCCCCACATTGTCGAATATGCTGATATACTCACCTGTTATCTACTGTGGGTTTCTGTGTTTACATTTATGATAATGTGCTTTGTATTTCAGGAGCTCGAAGACGGCAGTCTGCTAGTTAATTAGCTCAGATTGATTGAATCACTGTCATCTATTAGTCACTGATGGAAAAGTAGAATACAGTTTGTGTTGGTTGTTGTTTTTGATATGTTAATTATATTTCTGTACACAATTTCATCTGCATATGATAATGTAATCAGGCACCTGACCTGGTGTGGTAATTTGATCAGGAGGGGGATGTTTCCCTGTGCTGTATATATTGTGTGTGAGACCGTTCAATAAAGTTGTAGGTTCCAGTTCTATACAAGCGAAGTTCCGTCTAGTTTTGTATGGGGGGCCATGGGATCAGTAAGAGGCAAAGGTGGTGGTGGTGAGGGGGGTGGCAGCGGTGGTGATGAGGGGGGTGGGATCAGTGGCAGCGGTGGTGGTGATGAGAGGGGGTGGAATCATCATTCCTATCCCCACACCCTATCACCTCTGTTGTAGAGGTGATTGGGGGGATGTACTGAACCGCGACCCACACTGTGTTTGTGGGCTTCTGTCAGATTACCGTTTCCTCCTCTCTGAACATAGATATCAGATATTCTAGCCGCCCCCCCCCCCCCATACAAAACTAGATGGAACTTCGCTTGTATAGAACTGAAACCTACATCTTTATTGAACGATCTCACACACGATACATACAGCACAGGGAAACATCCCCCTCCTGATCAAATTACCACACCAGGTCAGATGCCTGATTACATTCCCCCCCCCATCGCCTCTACAACAGAGGTGATAGGGGGTGGGGATAGGAATGAGACCAGTGGTGGGGGGGTGGGTTCAGTAAGAGGCAAAGGTGGTGGTGGTGAGGGGGTGGCAGCGGTGGTGATGAGGGGGGTGGAATCAGTGGCAGCGGTGGTGGTGAGGAGAGGGGGTGGGATCAGATGCAGCGGTGGTGGTGAGGGGGTGGGATCACTAGGAGGCAGGGCTGGTAGTGGGGGAGGATGGCACCACCACTGCCGCTGATCCCACCCCCCTCACCACTACCACTGTCACTGATCCCACCCCCCTCATCGCCACCGCTGCCAATGATCCCACTTCCTTCATCACCACCACTGTCACTGATCCCACCCCACTCTCCACCACCACTGTTACTGATCCCACCCAACCTCACCACCACCGCTGCCAATGATCCCACCCCCCTCATCACCACCATCACTGATCCCATCCCTATCACCACCAATGCTGTCACTGATCCCACCCCCCTCACCACCACCACCGCTGCCACTGATCCTACCCTCATCACCACTGCTGTCACTAATCCCACCCCCCTCACCACCACCACCACTGTCACTGATCTCACCCCCCCTCACCACCACCTTCGTTGCCACTGATCTGTCCCCCCTCACTACCACCTATATTGCCACTGATCCCACCCCCATCCCCACCACCACCAGTGCCACTGATCCCACCCCCATCCACCACCACGGCTGCCACCCATCCTATCCCATCCCACCATCACCGCTGCCACTCATCCCATCCCATCCCCCCACCACTACCACAGCTCCTGCCACTTATCCCATCCCATCTACCCCACCACCACCGCTTTCACTGATCTCATACCCCCCACCACCACTGCCACTCATCCCATCCCTTCTCCCCACCACTACCACAACCGCTGCCACTGATCCCATTCCATCCCCACATCACTACCACCACCACTTCTACTTATTCTAACTCCATGCTCCAGGGGGCCCATGCCTCACCCCTGTACACATGGATAGGAGGAACCAATCCCCGTCTCCACTGCAGAAAGAAAATCGAGATGATCAGTTTCTCAATATGCCGCCGTCCCTCCTATCCAGGTGTACAGTGGTGATGCTTGGGGCTGGGTCACCCCGGGGGGTCAGGGGGGTCCTTCATGGTTTCTTGCACCGGGACCATGAAGGTTTCAGTAAGGCCTCTGCTGTGATGCATTAAAGCGGTATTAAACCCAAATCCAAAAATGTTAATATATATCGCCGCTTACCAGTCATTAGATGGGATGGCTGCATTAGTTTTCCTTTATTAAGCTTTTTCCCTCTTTTTTCACTTGGTGATCTGGCTAGTAACACACCTCCTGTATTAGTGTGATGCCACTCTGGATGAAAGAGCACAGGGTGCACCTATGGACAGCAGCATTGTCAGTCTGGGGAGAGGGGAGTGTTAGCTGTACTAGCAGATTTACATACACAAAGAAATTTAAGCCAAACTCCAGCTCACATTCCAAGTACACAAGCAACGCTTTTTTTTTTTTTTTTTTTTGGGATAAAGGTTTTACATGAATAAATACAAGCTGATCATTTGAAGCACCCCTGTCAGTGGTAAATCGTTTTCCCAACACTGTAAGTGATACATTTCCAGGAGAGCTTTCTCTGTTTAAAATCAGCAGACTTACTTGCTGGATCACCAGATGAAAATAAAGGAAAGAAAGCCTAAAACAGAAAATAAATGCAGCCATCACATCTAAGAATTGGTAAGCTGCAATACCATAAATGTTATTTTTTGGATTCAATAACACTGTATTAGCTCACTAACTTTCACTTGTTGCCTGAAAATGTTCTCTAACATTGTAGCACAGTGTCCTCTTTGACGCTGTACAACAAAGGATATTAGTGTTCTTCTGTTTTACTATTTAAAGCAATACCTAATGGGTCTCTAAGAAAGGACAACTGTTTTATCCACAATATCAAGTAATTAACACAGTGCTTTAGTATTAGGTTCAATATTCACACCACCTTTTAATTAGATGTACTACAGAACAAATTGCAGAATGTAATTATGCCGCAGCTGTTCACCCAGATTGCCATTATATAGAAATTCACTTTACACAAAACATTTTACTATGCTGCCACCGCTTATTACATATTTTACTTTTGAAAAGCAGAATTTTGTTTGATGGGCAAAGTCAAGCTGCCTTACTTTTACTAAATGTGTCATAATGTAATAAAAAGTAGTCTGTGAGCTTAGAAAAAAGGGATGCTTACAAACTTTCAACTCAGTAGGCTCTAACAACTCTTTTATCAGAGGAGCTCCAATGAATACTGTTTGCATTTAGTCACATAATAGTGCGATTTAAAAAGAACAACTCTATCATAAAACGCTTACATTTATTGGGGTCCACATGGACTGTTAACAGTCATCCTCCTCTTTAACACATCAATGTTGAAAAGCTCAGAAGCATTAACAAAACAAATTCTGCTTCCACAAACCTATGGCATCCCCTCTTTTTAAATTTCATCTGTGCATCCACAATGATGCAATAGTGGGGATGAGCACAGAGGCAACATGGCTTCCAATGACAGTCATATACGACAAATTAATCTGGATGTCTCATTCAGGAGATCAACTCACCTTTTTATTAATAGCCAGGGTTATGTCCAGATTTATGCTCACACAGATCAGCTAATCAGGCCTAAACTCTCCTACTCTCTGCCAAACTGAAATGCAGCTTGAATGCCACAGAAAAATGTATTTTAACTCTGGACCCAAGGTTTTTATTAATCAATTTCAAGTCTGCAATACTCATGTATACAATGCGGTTTTGAAGTAGTTTACCGGGATTATAGCTGAAGATATCAGCCACACCCTGTATTGTTTTATAACAGCTTTCTGATGAAAGCGTTCCAAGCAGCTCATGAGATGCTGGATTGCTTTCAGAAGTGGTGGGAGAGGACACCTCTCCCACCGGTGTTTCTCGGGCTTAATGTTTTTGCTGGTTTGGCCAGCTAGTCCCAGAGGCGATCAAAGAGTAGATCCTCTTTGATCACCTCTATGGCCTTGGAGGACCGAAGCGACGTGACTTCTGGTCCAGGATGGTAAAAAATTTTTTTTTTAAAGCAAAAGATCAAACAACATTTTGTTTTGACCTCTTGCTTTTAAAGGTGGGGAAAGGTTTGAGGTCTCTTTGACTCCAGATCTCTCCATAAAGAGGACCTGTCATCCTTATTTCTATTACCAGGGATGTCTACATTCCTTCTAATAGGGATAAAAGTGATTAAAAAAAAAAGTAAAATAAATAAGACAAAAAAATGTAAAGAGCCCCTCTGTGCTCGGGTGCAGAAGCGATCACATACAGAAGTCGCGCACACATATGTAAATGGTAACCACACATGCAAGGTATCACCACTAACCTTAGAGCAAGAGCAATGATTCTAGCGCTAGATCTTCTCTGCAACTCTAAACAGGTAACCTGTAAAGGCATTTAAAATGTCACCTATGGAGATTTTTAAGTACCGTAGGTTGTTGCCATTCCATGAGCGTGCGCAATTTTAAAGCATGACATGTTAGGTATCTATTTACTTGGTGTAACATCATCTTTCACATTTTGCAACAAAAATGTGGGTATATGTTTTTTTTTTTCATTTAAGTATGTTTTTTCCCCAAAAATTGCATTTGCAAAACTGCTGCGCAAATACCGTATGACATAATAAAATGCAATGATTGCCATTTTATTCCCTAGGGTCTCTGCTAAAAAAAAATGTATAATGTTTGGGGGTTATAAGTAATTTTCAAGCAAAAAAATAATAATTTAAACTTGTATACAAAAAGTGCCAAAAAAGCCTGCAGGGTCTTACAGTGATTAACCAGTTCCCTACCGGCACTAAGTAATATGACGCCGGCAGAAACACTCCGTCCCTCCAGGCGGGCGTCATATGATGGGGGCAATCATGGACGAAGCATGTCGCTCGGACACAGCCTATCCCCGATCAGTGTAAAGAGGCAATGAAATTGCCTCTTTACCACGTGATCGGCTGTGTCCAATCACAGCCGATCACACGAGAGGCTCCAGTGCGAGCCGCTAGTTCTTGCTGCAATGCACGCCCCCGGGGGCGCGCAGCACGGGGATTGGGGACGAGGCTCATCCCTCAGACAAAGCCCATCCCCGATCAAGGTAAAGAGCCAATGAAATAGGTTCTTTACCACGTGACCGGCCTGTCCATTACCAGCCGGTCACTAATCTTAACAAAGATGGGGTAATTCACTGTTACCAGGTTCTCCTCCTCACATAACGATCCTATTATTATTTGCTAAAGGTTTTTATCTCAAATATGTCTACAGGATGTTCTGAGAGTTCTTTTAGGGCAGTAGGAGAGCAACACTAAGCTTACACACATTGCAATAGCCTCCCAGTAATGGGGGACCCAATTACCCTGATCTTGAACTGCATAATTTAGCATCTCTAACCATTTATGTAAAGGATAGGATTCATGGCACCTCGGTGTACACAGATACTGAACATGACCAAACATACCACCTCAAAATTTGTTTTACATCCTTCATATTCACGAAGAACTCCTCCCCACCAAAGTGACAACAAACCCCCTCTTGTATCCCACTTGGCTGGGATGGCATAAAATCCAGCCTCTTTAAATGCTGAATATCCATGTATCCTTCTTCCACTTGTGGATCAACTATGACTGCCTAGAATCAACAGGACTTCCTACTTTCAAAGAATGGCACAACAAAGGTCTTCACTGTATAAAATTCTTACATAAATTGATGCTAAACAATCACTCCCTTCCATAGTAACCATCAAGTAATAATAATTATCCAACAATCTATTTCTCTTCAAAAAGGTAAAATCCTATATTACTATTATTACAAATAGACTCTCCCTTAAAGACTGTGAAAACTCGCTGGATACATTTCTAAGCTATCCCAAAATAACAGTTTCAAGTCTATATCATTTTTTTTGACAACCACTGAACTTTATATCTACATGTTGTACAATGACTGGACTGAATACAAGTAGACTGGACAGTCTCAAGTGGATACTTTCTTTCTTTTTATTCCTACATATCCCCACATCAATCCTGATTTTTTTTTCCATCCAGCAATAGCCCTGAATTGACCAGAGGAGGAAGCAGGCACAAGTCTTAAAGCTATAGGGACATTTTTCCTGAAAAAATAAAGCTAAAGCTCCTAACTTCATAACAATTGGCCCGTGTCAAAACAGTTTCATAGTATGGATTGTAAGCTTCTTTTTTGCAGCATCAACTTTATTGTCTTAAAATCTTAAAAAAAATTCAAAAACAGAGAGCACAAACAGTTTAAAACCACAAACTCACATTCCCCATAGCTGGACAGACTGTAAGCAGCTCGAATAGGCCACTATATAAAATGAAAAACAAGGCAAGTTTTATCTTGAAATAAGCATTAGAGTGCATAATTGAGAGACAAAAATCCACACATATCTTTAGCTGACAGGTGTCTGGACAGCAGTTGGTTGAGTGAGAGCAGTTAGTCAGGGCCCAGAGTCTTAAGCCTCGTACACACGATCAGATTATCGAACGATCTTTCGTCCGTTTTTTTGCTGCATGCTAGTCTCATGTCAAAAGTGAAGAAGTTACTTTAATACGAGAATTCCCGTATGACAGAATTCTACTTCAGATGTGATGTCTTGTGTTGAATTGTTTTGTATGTGTTCTTTCATTTCTGAGCATGCCTAGTCTTGCTTTTACGATTTTTTTTTGGACGAAAACTGTACTAAAAGAAAATCGGACGTTGTGTTGACGTACGATAAAAATGTTATAGCCTGCACATATGTTTTTGTCTCCCTAAATTCGTAATCGGCTGTCGAAAGCACTATACTAACAATCCGAAAATCGGCAGATCGTTCGTCAGACAAAATTTTACTTCCGATTTTCGTATCGTGTGTACGGGCCTTTAGTCAGTTGCTAAAGTGGCAAAGATTTATTTTCTGGGGGTTTTTTTGCTGTTTGATACCTGTAAATGTTGTAAATAGACTCTGTAAAAAAACAGCAAGTGGTTTCACCAAGACCAGCTATGCCTGTTTACCATGCTGTAGACTCATCCAGAAAGTCACGCACACCACACTGCTGAGCTAATCCCTCATATTGTATTTTAGAAACAATTGATACACACATTGTACTGAGGCTAAACAGTATACCAGTAGCTTGTAAGGTTGCAATGTAAGAGGGAGAAATGAAGCAGTTTTTTCCCGGCAAATAAAAATTAGAGTGCGCTATTTCAGAAGTCCATAGCCACAAATATTGTACATTGGCTGAACAGTATGTAAGTACCCTAATTAGGCTGCAATGTAAGAGGGCGAACAAAGGATGTTTTATCTTGAAATAAACAGTGTATTATTTCAGAGACAATTCCCACTCTTATCTTTATTCTAAATAAATATAAGAATGTATTTTTTTAGAGACAGTAACCACACATACTGTATGGTGAAGGTGGAGAGTAGGGATGGGCGAATTTACAGGGTGTACGCCCAGATGAACACCCTGCAATGCTGCATCCCTGATTGGGGAAAGTTTTTATTTAATTTGTAATTACCTGTAATGATTTGTACCAGAGACAAAGATTTAGATTCGCCATAAGCAGGACGAATTACAAAATAAATAACTGATCAGAGTAGAATAAAGAACTTCTTTTTGAATAGAGATTGCCTAGAAAATAAAATAGTTTTTGCAAGACAATATCTCTAAGTTTTGAAAGTTGTCACCAAAACACATTTAGAGATTTTTTTGATTTACTCCTATGTTGTGGCAACTGTAACTTCACTTTGTGTCCTGAAGGAAATAGTCACTAGGACAGAGAAAATGTCCCAACTGCAATAAAAAACGAATAATAGGTTTTGCCTGGAGTTACACTTTAAAACCAAACACCAGTTCCCCTGCATGTGTTTATTGATTTTTAACTTAAAAAACATAGGGGTAGATTTACTAAAGACAAATGGGCTGTGCACTCTGCAAGTGCAGTTTCTCCAGAGTGTATTAAATTAGATGATGTTTCACTCAAAAAATACCCAAACACATGCAAGGAAAATGTAAAAAAAAAAAAACGTGTTTGGATGATGGAAATCATCAGAAGTTCATCTCATTTACTAAGCTCTGGAGCAATTGCACTCGCAAAGTTCACAGTATTTTGTTATTTTAGTAAATCTACCCCCTAGCTGTTTTTAATTTAAATGCCCTGATTTTAAAAAACATGTAAAACGGTTTCTCCAAATAAAATAAATATAGGTTTATTTTATTTGAAAATGTCTAACTTTTGAAAAAATATCTGAAGAAGACGTATAGCTAAAGCTCTTTTGGCTATATTTCTCATATGGATTACAAGAGTGCAGTTCGTTCTACACTCCTGATAGGAAAAAGAAAAAATGATCCACGCTATGGCCAATGTGATCCTAAAAAGAAACTGCTAGTATAATACTCAGGTATTAAGTATGTCAACGTGAAAAACTAAAACTTGCAGTGCTACAATTGAAATAAATGAAAATATATCATATTCATTTCATATTGATGAAAATATATAATCAATTAGACATATTCTGACATGTGTATGTACACCTAGTGCAAAAACATTAAAAGCCATGTGCTACAAACCCTAAATTCATATAGATGCAAATAGAATAAAGTGCATAAAAACTAAAACAAAATAAACTACATAATTCAGGGATTAGCTGAATTTAAATGGACATGTTATAAGCATAAAGTCCTCAGATTAAACTAATTTAGATGTCATTCCAAATTCCAAATAAGGAGTGGAGAAGAATCACAATGACAAAGAAGTCCTTCTAAAGTGCAGGGCAGGAGTGTAAGAAAGGGCTCAAAACAATCCAGAAACCCAAGGAAAAGATCATCCCACCCATGAGAAGCAGTCAGGGGCTTTGGTTGATAATTGAATCCTCAGTCCATTTGCCTCATACTCAGAACATCCAGCCTTAAGGTACATTTCATGGACCCCAGCTTGACCTACAATGGCAGTGGTTCCCAGCCAGGCTAATCAGTCTCATCAGTCATCAGACATAGAAATGAAACAAACACTAACCATGGGGAAGTCCCATTGATACATCAATATATTTATTAAGAACTATTGCACTTACAAGAATCCAGCAAACATGAAGCGTATACAGTGTACTGGAGGAAAGCTTTGATCGCCAGTCTCCAAAATCACCGTGAGTGTATTGTGCATGCGTGGGGCGACGTACGTCCTAGCTCCACCCTAGCTTTAAGTAATATCTTGACTTCATTGGAAAAATACTATAGAGTGACATTTCTGAACATCACTAGGAGTGTAAATTCTCTACGCAGACTACTATAATGTTTTTTCATTGTAAATAATGCACCAAAGTAATACGAACATACCAGACCTCTCACTTGCTCCATTGGATTATAGCATTCTTTTTTACCATTAATCAAATCAGCTTGTACCTTATCTTACTTTAAATGTAATTTCAGTATGCAATAAATGTGCCATTTCAGTGTCCATTTATTATACACAATCCTTAATTTACCAGCAAGCAATAAGTTGATACAAATGACCTTTGGTTGAAGATACAGTATGAGCCTAAAGATATGGTAAGATGGCATTTACCTTGTAAAACATGAATGCAGTGCAGCTTTGCTTGCTTATGGTCTGCCTTGTATCAAAGTCATTTACTCATGGCTGTCTTCATATTTTATTATGTCGTTTCAAGAGAATGTTGAAGAACTTGTACGTTGGAAATATATGACCGTACCAGTTTATTTTTCTGAGGACAAAGATAAAACATACCATAGATTCGAGAGTCAAATGCCAAGCGCAGAAAGGGAAAAAATATTTGCTATGTTAGCAGATAAGAGCTGCCTTCCAACAGAATAAGTGTGAAAGAAATGAAATTCAAAATGTTAGCACTATTTAAAGCAAATTGGTTTTTAAGCCAGTAATTAATCACCGTTTGCCACTTTTCAGTGGTACATTTAAAGCATCTTCTGGGAGCGATGGCAAGCAGTCAGCTTTCTGGGTTATGAGTCGGACGGTAATGTAGTGACTTTTCCATTTGATATGCCTTCATTTTACCAGGTAATTAACAGGGCACAATTATGAAACCTAATCTATATTTAGTAGCTGTTTGTTGTTTCTCCTGTGATTTGCATCTAACACAAAATTGCCATACAAAGACTTTTCCTTTCATCGTGCTGTTTTCACATTTCTGTAAGTCATAATGAAATAGTTTTGATTGGTTACTTAATTAAATAATGCATATTTAAACAGAATATGAGATATATTTACAAGGGTCATCAAAAAATTGCTTTTTACTGTGTCAGTTTTCTGTCTACATTGCCGAAAAATGTTTTTCTGTTTTAAAGCTGAACTCCAAGCAAACAGTTAAATACACAGACAAAAACAAATAAAGGAGATTTTTTTTAACCTATCAGAGGATTTGTATTTCTGTTCATCCAGCTATGGCAGAGCAGGTGACCTGATTCTTCTCTACAATTAAGAAACACTTAACATCCAGAGTGTGGCTAGACAGTGAAAGAGAAGCAGCAAAGCAATGACCTCTATTCTCTCACTCTGTTCTCTACTCCTGCTGGCATGCCCTCTGCATTTGAGCACTGCAGCATTGACTTGTTCCTTGTGCTGCTTCCCCTTCTGCCGGTCTGAAATTTGCTGTGCAGTAGAAACCAAGTAGCTGATATCAAGTTAAATTTAGGTTCTTAAATTGCTTGTGTAGCACTGTCCCCATAGGGCTTGCTGTGTGTTGACTTCTTGAGCCTCCCTCTGATTACCTGCAGACAGTTGCTGGGGTTTTTTCCCTTATCCCTCCTTACTCCCGTTTGCTCATTACTCAATAAACAGTCCAGGGTAATTGGTTTTGTGTTTATTGTGGAACTTGGATGGGAGAAGGGAATAGTGGGATACTCCAACTGAACTATTCAGCGTAGATGAGGACAACTCTCACTTTGCTTCACCAGATTACTTGTGGAAGCAGACACACTGCTTTTACGATACTGCTATTCTTATGGAAGATGTAAGTCTTCTTGCTTTCTCTAGCAGCAGGCTTGATGCCACTACTTTATCTTCAAGAAACTCTCTACCGTCCACTGACTCTTCTAGTTGAAGGGATGGCCCTCACAGGACAAGCCCCGTGAAACAGATCTGTACTCACAGTGGGCAGAATCAGATCCTTCCTGGCATCTCCCTTCTAGTCAACTCTGCAGGACCTCTGGGTTCAGCTTCTCTCTGACTTTCTGGCCCACAGGTCGACTACCCAAGGTCGCATTGCAGCTTCCCCAGAGGAGGGGCATGTGCCCCTGGCATTTATACAGTCATCCAGCATGCAGCGAGGAACTTTTCTCTGCCAATCGCCAGGGCTGTTCAATATGCCTCCCCACTGGACCTGTGTGAAACCTTCAGACAAGCTACACCTGAACATCATGAGCAGACCCTATCAATAGATCCTGGTACCTAGCAATCTTCCTGTTAAGCACAAGGACCCGAAAACTTTACTTTCTTCTAGCACCTACAGTACCTAGGAGGGGGCTACACTTGTATTATACTGCAGCTACTACAAGTGGTTCTGGACCTTGGTGCAGTCAGTCTGCGGAAAGCAGCACTGCAGATATGATGAGTATTTCAGCCAGAGATGATTTTTTGTTTTTAGAAGCTCTGGGCAATATTTTATGTTGAGCAGAACTAAAAGATACAAATCAATGCACCTCTGTAATTATTAATAATTAAGCCCTCATGCACATTAGCACACCTGTGTTTAGCTTTTTAAAAACGCAGGATATAAACACCTTTTATGCCTTCCAGATAGTTTTTCTCCACATTTAGCAATAAAAAATATTTCTTTTGCTTTTAAAGATAAATGAGGGATCTGGAGTCTTTTTGACCCCAGATCTCTCAATAAAGAGGACCTGTCATGCTTATTTATATTACAAGGGATGTTTACATTCCTTGTAATAGGAAAAAAACTGATAAAAAATAAAATAAATTAAAGGGACAGTGTAAAAATAAAAGATAAAAAGTAAATAAAAAAGTAAAATAAATAATAAAAAAATTAAAGCATGCCATCCTTCCATGCTAGCGCGCAGAAGTGAACGCATACATCAAAGTCATCTGCATATGTAAAAGGTGTTAAAACCACACATGTGTGGTATCGCCATGATCGTTACAGCGAGAACAATAGTGCACGTGCAAGACCTCCTCTGTGACACTAAACAGGTAACCTGTAAATTTCTTTAAAATGTCGTCTATGGAGATGTTTAAGTACCGTAGTTTGTTGCCATTCCACGAGCGTGCGCAATTTTAAGGCATGACATGTTAGGTATATATTTACTTGGCATAACATCATCTTTCACATTAAACAAAAAATGTGGGTAACTATTGTGTTTTGGGTTTTTTTTTTCCATTCATTAAAATGTATTTTTTCCCAAAAAATTGTGTTTGAAAGATGGCTGAGCAAATACAATGAGACATAACATATTGCAATAAATGCCAGTTTAGGGTCTCTGCTAAAAAAAAATATAGAATGTTTGGGGTTCTAAGTAATTTTCTAGTAATTTTCTAGCAAAAAATACCAATTTCTACCAAAAAGTTTAAATACCAATTTAAACTTGTAAACATAAAGTTCCAGAAAAAGCCTGGTCAGCAAGTGGTTAAAAAAATGCATTAGTGGAGTAAGTCTCCAGTAATCCAGAGGGGGATCTGCCCTCTGTTGTATGTTATATGGTAATTTGAGACCCATATTGCAAAATAAGTCTTTTCATCTAAACTTGTCAGTGAGGTATCAACTTAAATCAACAACACCAGGATCTGGGGCAAAGTCAGGACTGCCTATGACTGGGCTCAGCATTGTAACTGTCTGCGCAGGGCTATGTGGTAAGCATCACGTTGATTTTCAGCTCTTTAGTGCCTGACTCCTTCCCAAACTGTTTGTCATGCTGATAGAACTGTTTACACAAATAAAGTATTGCAGGAAAACATGACAAACCCTCTAAACAGTGTTACAGTATTAAAATTAGCGATAAGGCCAACATACTCACCAGATATATTGTATAGACATGCAGCACACCATGCAAGATGAGGAGACTTGGCAAGTTCAATCCTCCTAAAATAGAGTGTGTTTTTTTAAGATTAACAAGCCAGAAAAACTGAACTGATTAGCTGGACAATATGTACTTATATGTAAAGAATCTATGTCAGAGAGTTATCTGATCTCAAAAAACAAATCACAATGTCTTTTTTTCTCAGACTGTAGAACTAAACAATTGCAAAAATTTGATGTTGCCTTTTTGCTATGTCATTATTCCAGAGAGAGGGAGGAGGCCGATTGCATGAAAAAAAAAAAATTGAGCTATTTTTTAAAGTTCAAACACCAAGAATATGAACTATTTTTTAACCCCTTTTAGTCCTTTATCGAGTAGGCTGCAATTTTTGGAAGGCGAAATCACATTACTTCTTTAAATCTAAAATCTGTGTCTTCTCTTGAAGACAAAAGATGAATAAATTGTGACAGTTATTATGCCTATGTGGACAGACCACATTTTATGAGCAATTGAACCTGCATTTAGCATCCATAAATGGAAAAAAAAGTGTATTTTTTGGACACTGATGATGAAAATAGCATGCAGATAAGCACTACAGCTAGAAAAACACTTCTTTTTCAGAGAAGGCAATTCAGGAGGCAGGGAGATGTCATATTTCGGCCTTCAATGATCATTCAGACTGTTATTTTCATGATATGCAATCTAGAAATCATACCGATTTTCTGCACATAATGTTATAAGTTCTGATCCATGGCAATTTGAGAGGGAGAGAGCAGGCAGGCTCTATGTGTGAACCAAAAAATGATGATGAATTATGATTATTGATGAATAATCTGCACATATTAAATTTTATAGGCCATATTTTGGGAGACAAATAGTAAGACCAACCGGTTTACATGTAAGGAAACACTGTTAGGCCACAATACTTTAAAGAGTTTGTATTCCAAATTTTGCAACTGAGAAATAGCATAAGAAAACATAATGTGTTGTTAATTTTTAATTGTAAATTTTACAATAAATGGTGTTCATTTATACCTCACTATGAGATCCCTTCTGTTCTGTCTTGTTTATTGGATTTGGCCCTCAGTGGCAGAGGCTTTTCCTGATCTGGCTGTAGCTGTAAATACCAGAATACAATGCAAGCGCTGTTAGATCTCCTACATTTGAGATCTCTGGTAGGCAGTGCATTTTTATGGACTATTTGTTGTTTTATGAATGAACGGTTTTCACTTTAGTTACATTTTTAGTCAGGTTTAAAAATGACATCTATATTCAAACAATAAACTTTAGCTTTTCATAATAGTCGGTTTACTTTTCTGAGCATTTTGCTTTTTGGATTTTTTGTGCCTTCATAGTTTCTTTGCACTGTTAACTGATTTATATTATACCAAAATGTAATACTGATTCAAAGGGAACAGTGCAACACGTTGCAATTTTAAATAACAGAGACACTGTCTGGATAGAGTGAGCCCAGAGATGGAAGGAAGTGCTGCAGCAGGAACACAACTGCTACAGTGTCCTTGATGCATGCTTTGGCTCAGCTTACCGTTTTTGCCGCCTCCTTAAACTGGAACAATACAGTGTTTATATGCTGTATCTGCAGGCACTGAAGTGGGAAAATGAAGCTTAGCTTCTCCAAATCTATCTTTGTGCCATACTCACACAAGTACTGATGGACCTATGTTGCCTGTGCAGCCTCTGTATCATGGCAAAATCAAGTTCCACCTGGTGGGTATGCCACAGATCACGAGGTTTGTGGGCAGAGCAGATGGAATTTCTGCTGCATTTCACCCAGCTTAACATGGCTGGGCAGGGCTGTGTGAGATGGCTACAATCTCTTCTGACCTGTTTCAGACTCAGGTAACCCAGGGTATCGATCCAGGAATTGCTGCACCACCATCCCACCACCAAATTGAGGGCGTGTGTCAACTATCCCTTCCAGAGGGCAGACAGCAGGTTGGTACCATTGCAGCACAACACTATTCCTGGAACAAATTGCTTCAGGGTTAACCCTTGTGAAAGAACCGTCCAACACCCAGCTTGGGTGCCTCTGTCAACCCAGGAACTGGGTATTATCGCTGAGCACCCAAGACTAGGTGATACTAGCTTAGATGCAAACTAGAAACATAAATATCATTAACATAGCTAAGGAACAGCCAAAATACACATAATGCAAATTCACATCAAGCAACTAATAGCTGACAGTAATCAAATTAACCACTTACCGCAAAGTGACGTAGGGGTACGTCGGCAGATTTTGCGGTGTTATACCGGGGGTGATGCCTCTAGCTAGAGGTATCACCCTGGTACCGTTGTTTAGAGCCGGCGGTCGGCTTTCCGGCGGTAATGACCGATGCGACTCGGCTTTGCCTGGGTCTCCCGTCCCACTGGGAGACCCAAGCACCCAGTCGCTACGTTAGAGGGCTGGATGGAGTCCGGATCTATGCCGGATGCAGCTTTGATCGGGTCTCCGATGACGTAACCCGGAGGCGGCGTCCATGGCGTCACTTCCGGGTTACTCTGCTGCAAAAGGCGGCAAATTAAAAAAACAAGTGTAATCAAAAATGTCGTTTGCGGCGTTTTGAATACATGGAAGTGTAGTGGAGGGGTCTAGGGTCTTTTAGACCCTCGATCCCTCCATAAAGAGTAACTGTCACTGCATATTGGTGTCACAAGGGATGTTTACATTGCTTGTGACAGCAATAAAAGTTATCAGATTTTTATTTTTATTTTAAAACTGTGTTAAAGTTAAAACAAAAAAATTGAAAAAAAAAACTTTTAGCCGCCCCCGTCGCCATTAGCTCGTGCACGAAAGAAAACGCATAAGGAAGTCGAGCCGCAAATGAAATCACTGTTCAAACCACACATGTGAGTATCGCCGCAATTGCCGGAGAGTGAGTAATAATTTAAAAAAAGAGCTACACTCTAACTCTAAACTGGTAACCGTTAAAAATTTTTAAAGCGTCGCCTATTGAGATTTCTACTGACCGTAATTTGTCGCCATCCCACGGGTGTGTGCAATTTTAAACCGTAACATTTTGGGTATCTATTTACTCGGTGTGACATCATCTTTCACATGGGCTAATTTTACTGTTTCGTTTTTTTTTTAAATGCAGTGAAATGTGATTTTTCGTAATTTTTCCAAAACAATGGCATTTTAAAGACCACTGCGCAAATACCGCGTGACAAAAAATATTGCAATGACAGCCATTTTATTCTCCAGAGTCTTTGCTAAAAAAATATATATAATGTTTGGGGGTTCTAAGTAGTTTTCTAGGAATAAATACTGATTTAAAAAAGTGTCAGAAATAGGCCTGGGGCTTAAGTGGTTAACATGAAAAAATTACCAACTAGCCACCCAGACAGTCTCGGTATTTACAACCCTAAATACAAAGTACATTACACATTATTATAAGCATAAATACATAACTTCCCACAATGGTTCCCTAACAAGGTAAAGTGATCGTAATATTAATCACACCTCCAAGAGATGATCAGACAGACAGATAGGTGACTCAATTAACAATGGGAATGCACACCTAGGTGGCACACAATGGGGAAATGATACAATGGGAGAAAGATGCCTAATTAAACAGACTATAGCAGGAGACCCCAGCCCAGCTCAGACTGTCTAGCACCAGTATTAAAGAAGACCCAGGGCTATCCAAGTCTAATTAATCAGCTTTTTTTTCACATACATCTGTCCACTGAGTTTCAAGTTGGCAGAGACCATCATGGCTTCCTTGACTGTTAAATGTTATAATGTCCTCCTGCATTATATAAAAGGACATCTTCCTAAATGCTTGTAGCTCCCTCAAATGCCAGGGCCCTTAGTCAGTAGGCAAGAGGCTACCTTACAGTCCCCTCCATAAGCCCCTGTCCTGGTTGGGTCTGTTCTAACCCCCTCTGGGCCTGCCCCTGTAGAGCTAAACAAATCTCTGCCCCAGCATGGCCCCTGTCTCCAAGGCATACCAGCTGCAGCAGTGGATCATAGGAAGAGGGCATTGTGGTAGATGGTAGGAGGTGGAGGTAACAGTTCTGGCACTGTCACTACAAACTGTAAGGACCTGGAGTGGCTGAACAAGCTCCAGCATATGCCTTATCCTGCATTCTTCACAGCTGTCAGCAGAGTCACCCAGTGACACGTGAATGATTTATAGCAGCCCTCTCACTAGCCACACCAACTGCAATTTACTACAAAGTATTAGTAGCAAAAATTCAGCACTGAAAATAGTGCTGTTAGTAGCACTGAGTACTGTATAAAGCACAAAACAGTAATAGCACTGTCAGGGCCTGGACCCTGGGACCTATGCTGCGTCTGGCAGTGACTTCTCTCTGAGCTACCTGAGATGCTGGGCAGCACTCTGTCTGATCCATTGGACAACCCTGCCTTGTGCCTTGACTTATGTTGAACCTTGAATTTTTTTTCTCCTCCTATGAACTTCCTGAGATAAGTCATGTCTGTGCACTTCCTGTTTTGCAGATTATTGTGCTCTCTCCAACCAATATCTCACTCTGTCTTCCCTGCTGGCGTCCCTATCTTTGCTGACACTCGTTACTAACCCTTGGCTTATTCCTCAACTATGCTTCTGCCTAAACCCAACCTGCAACTACTCATTAATGACCTTTGGCTTGTTCACTGACTACGTTTCTGTTTAATCCTTACCTGCTATATCCGCTTCTGGGTCCCGGCTTGCTCACCTCCTGGTAGGGCAATCCTGAGGACCACGACCTGGTACTAACACTATCTCCACCTTCAGAAGCTTTGGTGAAAACTGGTTAGTACTTAGACCCCAAACCTCAGGTGTGCACGCGTCATCCACCAGGGTGACCCACTTCTATACCTATCCCGCTGGTCAGTGGAAGTCTCGCTACTGCTAAAGCAACTGGTCTTCAAGCCTGACCCCTGATTGTGACAAGCATACTACACGACACCATACTAACCAGCTATCTCACCCTAAAAGCAATGCCAACTGTCCCTCACTAAACTCTGAAAACACTGGACTATTGGAGAAGCAGCAACTTAGGTCAAAACCATAATTGGCCAATGTTTTGCACCTGACCAGAGTTTATTTGCAAGACTTTGGCCAGTGATGTCTTCGGCAATGCATTAAGGGACAATCAATGGAATAATTCCAGCCAAAAGTCCTAAAAGTTCAGGATTTGGCCGAACACTTAACTAGAGAAGGTTTAGTCTAAACTTACACTCAGACCAAATACTTAGCCCGTCCCTAATTATAATAAAACCACTGTTAGAAACAAATGATGCTAATTGATTGTGTTGCCAGTGATGATGGGTGGGGTATGAATGGTGAGATCATGTAAGCTGGGAAAACAATATAGATAATAATGATCATACTATTCTTTTTTTTTTTTTTTAACTATCACACATAGTTCATTCTAACTTTTAGTGTAACCTGCCAGCCGGTTGATGACAGAATCATCTCAGGAACCAATATTTGTCAACTGTAATTTGCATCCCAATTAAAAGGACACAGCCATCCTGTCCCACGTGGTCCATGTTTCTAGCTGTTCACCATTCAACCCTTCCTGTGTTCTAATAAAGCATTTCAGCTACAGTGAAGGCAGGCAGTCATAGTAGAAAATGTGCTGAGGAAACAGCTCATTAATCATTTAATATTTGCTCCTGTGGACTTTTATCAGCAATGAGTTGTTTTTAGTGAAAGAAATTATTTTAATGGATTTTCTCCAGAGGCCTCCAGTCGACACCATTTATTATTTATGAAAGTAACATTATTTAGCATAAATGCTCTACAATTTTAAGACCAAAAAACTGCCAATATATTTGAAGCTTAGGGATTGATTTTTTAATCATGATTATTATTGCTTTTCATTTCATTGATCATATCATGGAGAGAAGTAAACCAAAAATATGTACTATGTTCTGTAATATTTTATATTTAGCAATGAACTAAAGAGCGTGATAGATGTTCAAGCGAATTAAATTGATTTCTATGCAAGGGTGATGTTAAACTGCAAAATTACATCTTGTACAAACTGGCAACAAATAGCGTTGTGGATTTAAACATATAAAGGTAATAGAACAGCTTTTAAACACTTTCTAAACAGGGACTCTGAATGAATGTTTCCTAATGATAGATCAAGGCAGTGCTGTATCTTAGCCTAGGCCAACAAGGCCCAGGCCTAGGGCGGCACTTTGCAGGGGGGCAGCAAAAAATCTGCACCCCGCACAAAAGAAAAAACAGCCTTCTCCCAGCTCCCTTTTGGTATAGTGCCAGGCTTATGGGGTGAATTGGGCCGGAGGGCAGGGTCCAGGAGGCAAATCAGTCTGGTAGCCCATTAAGCAGTCACATTGCTACCTGCCAGTATGATATTACCAGCCGGTGAAGACATTTAGACAGGCCGCAGGCTGCCGACCACACTTAATACAACTGGCCTGACGGCCACCAATGCTAAAAAGTGTGGCACTGAAGCCTAATGCTCCGCCTACCCTCCTCTGCCCGCAGGTATGGCAGGCATCATGTCAATAATATAATTTAATTTCTTTAAACATCCTTGTCCTTGAGCGAGCATCATATACAATTAAGACTTTAATTGTATATGATGGCAATAATATGCTCACCTCACATGTGCTATCGCAATATGTCACTTGATTAGTAAGATTACTCCTTTCTTTTTTGGATATTTAGACTTGTGTTTGCTGCCACTGATTATTTTATTTATTTGTAAAATTACTAATGACTTCCTAGTCATTATACAAATAAGTGAAATAATTCTATGATTACAATCATTGGCAGCAAACACAAGTCCAAATATCCTAAAAGAAAGGAGTAATCTTACTAATCCAGTGACATAAGTCTGTACTAATGGGCACTGATAAGGTTGAACTGATGGCCACTGATGAGGTGGCACTGATTAGCTGCACTGATGGGGCTGCACTGATCGGCACTGATATGCTGCACTGATGGGCACTGATAGGCTGCACTGATGGGCGCTATTAGGCTGCCCTGATGGGCACTGGTATTCTGCACTTATGGCCACTGATGATATGGCAATGGTAGGTACTGATAAACTGCACTGATGGGCACTAATGAGGCTGCACTGATAAGGCAGCACTGATATGCTGCACTGATAGGCACTGATGAGGCGGCACTAATGGGCACGAGGCGGCACTGATAGGCTTCATTGATGGGGCTGCACTGATATGCTGCCCTGATAAGTTGCACTGATAGGCACTAATAGGCTGCACTGATGGCCACTGATGAGGCGGCACTGATAAGCTGCACTGATAAAGCAGCACTGATAGGCTACACTGGTGGCCACTGATGGGGCTATACTAATGGCCACTGATGAGGCCGCACTGATATGCTGCACTGATGAGGCTGCACTGATGGGCAGTAATAAGGCTGCACTGATTAGGCTGAACTTATGGGAACTGATGAGCCGGCACTGATAGATTGTGGTTGTGGTCGGTGGTTTACAGATGACAAGGCGGGTCATAAACAGGAAAGGGTGTGGCCATTACAGGAAGGGGTGGGTCATATTTCAGTTAGGGGGTGCCCAAGTTTAGTCAGGCCTAGGGCAGCACAAAACCTAAATACATCACTGGATCAAAGACGTGGTTCATTGGAACATGACGGAGGTGGTTTAACCACTTAAGCCCCGGAAGATTTTACCCCCTTCCTGACCAGAGCCTATTTTGCGATTCGGCACTGCGTGACTTTAACGGACAATTGCGCGGTCATGCGACGTTGTACCCAAATGAAATTGACATCCTTTTTTCCCACAAACAGAGCTTTCTTTTGGTGGTATTTGATCACCTGTGCGATTTTTTGATCATGCGCTATAAACAAAAAAACAGCGACAATTTTGCAAAAATAACAATATTTTTCACATTTTTTTATATGAAATTCCCCCAAAAAAATGTAAAAATCAAAATTTTTTAACATTTTAGGCCAATTTGTTTTGTGCTACATATGTTTGGTAAAAAAAAATCGCAAAAAGCGTATTTTGATTGGTTTGCGCAAAAGTTATTGTGTTTACTAAGGGAAAGATTTTTGTCATTTTTATTGTTTTGTGTTTTTTTAACGAGATCTCTGCTGTTACACAGGGGAGAATGACAGGTGGCTTTGTTTACATTAGCCGCCTGCCTTTCTCCCGGTGTAACCGACGATCGCGAGTGACAGGCGGACATCTGGTCCGCCGGTTACTCGCGCGGGGGGGGGCTTAGCGAGCGGGAGCGCGCCTCCAGTGGCGCGCGCTCGCTCCCTAGAGCCTCACAGGCTAGCGACGTAGTACTACGTCACTTTGCCTGTGAGGGACTGACTGCCGACATAAATTGTCGTTAGGCAGTCGGCAAGTGGTTAAAAAGGAGCCGTGTGTGGTTAATAGAAGAGTGTATATCAGGATAGTTAATGCCCCCCTTTCTTGGTATGTGGGTGTATTATGTAAGGGATTTTAGATTTATATCTACATCCTCAAAGGCGTGCGGCCAAGACCTTTCCCGCCCTGTTACCATTAGCGTAATATGTAATTTTTAATCTTCTGTAAAGTCTTCTCAAAGTTCTCCAAATTAAGTAATCTGAGGTCATAGCGGAGTTGTGTCAGTTTATGGGAGATCGAGGGTGAAGGATTTTGTTTATTTTGGGTTTCTAATTTGTGAATTTCGTCAGTAAGTTTGTGTAGACGCTTTTGTCACTGCTTCTTTACTCCTGCCCCAGTTTGATGAAAATACACCTAATAAAACGCATTATGAATGTTCCATAAGGTAAAGTGGTCAGCTACCAAGGCATCATTATCTGCAAAAATAGGGGTGTGGGGTAGTGCTGCGCTACCTCCTGTGTAATAAATGGTGTAGCCAATCGGAAGCAGCCACAAAAGATATCTCTATAGGTCAAAAGTATGCAATTTAGAAAAATATATATATATCCCGGAAGAAGTCACAAAGTCACGTGATGCAACGCGCAGGACACGGAGACCTGGAAGTGACATATTAGGAAGAGACGCACGATACACACACTGCTGCTGACTGCTATCTGTATATGTGAGTTTCTACTATTTTATTGTAATAAAAGTTTTGAAAATACTACACCATGAGGAGCTGTATGTGTGTACCCCACCTTTGAGATTATTGCCTGGAGTAGCGGAGATCCCCACAGAGCCCCCACCCGTAGGATTACAGGAGAACCCCACTCACAGGACCCCAGGAGAGATCCCTCCCCCCCCCCCACCAGAAGACAGATCACTACCAGGAGCCAGGAGAGGGACCCATCCCTGGAACCCTGTAGCCATTACCTTTTCCAAAGGCTTTATACAAGAAACTGACAGGTGAGAGGCCAACCACACACTTAGGGGGCCCCCACTGTCCATCACCTGCACTTTCTTTTGAAAATTCCCGGTAATACTTAACTGCATGAATTCCCTGGATTAATTATCATCACCAGCACCTAACATATGGTTTGGCACAAAGTAGTACCACTACAAAGACCACAATAGAAGAGATATTGTTTGTGTTTTCTCCATCCCCAAGATTTCTGCACTATGCACTTTATCTGAATAAGCGAACACCCACCATTTTTTGCTTTATTGGATCAAGGATTTTTGTGCGACTATTTATCTGTGATTATGCGTTTACTTTTTTAGCCAAGATCTTAGTTCCTTTTTTGGGTATATTTGGAAGTACCAGCACTCCCACCTGCACATGTATTTCACCAGCACCTACATTTAAGATTTATATACAGAATTTTATCAATATTTGTGTTTAATTGTATTATGTATAATTTTAACCCCTGGCACCAGGCACGTTGGCTATTATAGCACTTAGTCACTTTTATATCCATTGTGAGGGATTAGCTCGGTGGCGGGTGTGGATGACACCTTGGGGGGTGCGTTTTCACAAGAAGATAGCCGATAAGTGCTTGCAAACAACAGTTTGGTTTATTAATGCATTTTCTTCACCAGACTGCAAGCGTCAAAAACAGCAAAATAAAATAAAAGACAAAATAAATCCTTGCCTCTTTGCGGCTACCTTCTCACACTGGAACCTACCTAAGAGTCTGTCCCCAACCTACTGTTGGGCAGACTTTCTTATCCTACAGCGGATACTTAACAGTCCATGTTTTATCTCTTCAAACAGCACATTTTCATTTAACAGGTCCCCTTACTCTTCACAATGAGAATGTCTCTTTGCTTATCTCTTCACATGGCAAACAATCCTTTATTTCTTCCACATAGAAATAGTTTGTTTGCTCACCTTTGAGAAGTCTTCACAACTGGTTACCCTCCTTAGCGCACATCACTTCAGGGGGTCTTCTCCCATGCTCACACAGCTTGTCGGGAGGCACACATCTGACTGTCCTCCTTCTCCTAGCCCACACGGCTTCAGGAGACAGCTTCCGGAGGCAGCATCCTTAGACTTCCTTTGGACAAATTATAGAAGCCTTAACTTCCTCATTCCGAACAGCTGAAGTTTGTTCAACGTCTTTAGACCTTTCTGCTGGCTTCTGCAGCCGACACCCTATAGTACCTGGTGAATTGAATCTCCGATCTGTGACAACACTCCCAGATTTACCTGACTTCCTGTCACATTTACTTGACGTGTTACACCATCTATTTTTGCACCACCCTCAAGCACTTTATTATTGTATTATATTTATTCATTGCCTACACATTCCTTTTGTGTATATATTTATTATTTATACTTGAGGCAGTCTACATGTGATTCATCTACATATTGCTTCTGTATCTTTATCTATATTACATACTTTTGACCTATAATGATATCTTTTGTGGCTGCTTCCGATTGGCTACACCATTTATTACGCAGGAGGTAGTGCAGCACTACCCCACACCCCTATTTTTCTGTAGTTTAAGGATTAACTATCAGTGCTAGCAGCAACCTCCCTCCTTTTATTCCTCCATCTGAGACGTTCCTTCCCATAATAGCGCGAGAGTCCTCCTTTTTAGTTTATTATCTGCCAAAAACTCCAATAAATGTCTTTCTATTATTTGTTTGGTGTCATTCTTTTGTAGGAGTGGATTTGCTTTCCAGATCAGAATGGCATTGGAGGACAGGGAATCTTCTATGGTCAGCACAATTGAGGCATGGTCTGACCATGTAATAGTATTAATTGAGGTTGAGGAAGCCTTAGTTAGAAACCACTGATCCACTAAGAAAAGGTCTATACATGAATAGGACTGATGGGGTGTGGAGAAGAACGTGAAGTCTCTCTCACCTGCATGAAAGAAACGCCATGCATCGACCAGATCATGTTAGTATATTGAGCTATGGAGTGAGGGTCCCGGATGTCTAGAGGTAGACAACATGGAGTCCATAGATGGGTCAGGGATGGGATTGAAGTCTCCACATAGCAATAAAGAGCCTTTTTTGTGTGTACTTATTTCGCGTAGCAATTTGTTAAGAAAGCAGACTTGATGGGAGTTGGGTGCATATACGTTAGCAATGGTATAGGTTGTGGAGTTAATACCACATATTAAAAGTAAGTAGCCTCCTTGTGGGTCTTTGATTTCCTCGTGTGAAAGACACAGTGTCTCTAATTGCCGTAAGGACTCCTCTTTTTTTTTTTTTTGAGTCAGCGTTAGCAGTATAGACGTATGAAAAGCTCCTATTGGAGCAATTGGAAGGTGTTTGGTTACAAAAATGCATTTCCTGTGCGCATAGAATGTCACATTTAAATTGATGGGCTTCATTCCACATAGACTTCCTTTTGGCTGGGTGGTTGAGGCCTTTTCTAATAATAGAAAGAAATGTTACTCCCACGTTGATGTGGTAAGGATGATAAACTTATATATAGTGCAGCAATGACTTTCTATGCGTGTAGGGAGCTCCGCCCGTGGACAAAGTGGTAATTGTAACTCTTAAGGAGTACGTATATGAGATGTGTGCTGATAGTACTCAGAGTGTGAAGCTTGTTTTTTTTTTCCATGGGTATCTGAGAGAGTCCCTAAAAGAAACGTTTCCAATAAGATGTAAGGTTCTGGCACTCTCAGTGCCTCCTATCACATCATTTCTGGGTGCTTTCCATCTAACTAGATAGATGAAGCACATATAGGTGTGTTTCCCTTTAAGAGTGCTGACATCATCACTGAGCGCCGGACTGAACAGCTATTTAAATCACCAGCTCTCACTCACATGTGTTCGTTCAACCTGCTTTGTGCCTTGATGCTAACCTGTCTCGAAGCTCTCATGCTTGCAAGCATACCTCGCTGTCGGAACCACGCTGCGCTGATCCCTGTATCCCGCTACCGGATCATCCGCTCTTGTCGAACCTCTCCTCTGCTACATTACTACTAGTGATAAGTACCCCACAGGGGAAACCTCAATAACCTTCATACTAAAGCTTACACTGCCTAGCTCTACATACTAAGGACTGTTACTACATCTGCACTATCTAGATTGCTAGCTCTTGAGCCTACTATCATCTGCTCTTGCACTGGGTTAGTCTCTCCTGTATGTCATCTGCTATCCTATCATCTACTACCATACATTGATTGCTAACCTATCTGCATCCCACCTGTTACTATCTCATTCTCAAGAACATTCCTCTCAAGTGTCTGTCACCTATCGTCTCTACTCAACCTGTCTCTTCAGCCTATCACCTCTATACTACTATATACATAGATCACTCCAGGAACTTCTTATTGAGTGTGTGTATTTACTTGCTGAATTGAGATCATCCACACATGATGAGTCTTTGGGAGTTGGGATTGGTGTCTCAGCGTTTCTCTACATGACTACTGAAGTGGAATATTTCTGCAGCTGTAAATCCACATCATACATAAAACGCAGGAGCGTTACATAAGATAGCATTTGCGAGGGAGGTCTCAAGAAACGTGTTAAATATTGGCGTTCTGAGATGAGAAGTACGTTTTTTTTCAGTAGACATCTTAGGAAGTCTCCAGATGATTATCTTCTTGCTTGGGAAAGCCTGTGTGAGAGATGTCAAAGATTTTAGCAGATCATTGGGTATTGATTGGGGTATAAAGCAATAAAAAAACAGAAACAATTAAAAAAAGAAATATATAAACTCGTATTTGCAACAGCAAATATCCAGTTTCTTGGAAAGGCACATACATTTGGATTAACATTCCAAAAAAAACAAAAAAGGGCTTAGGTTAAGTAGGGGGTGAGTTTGTGTTGGAGAAGGACTCAGATTTCCAGAAAAACATAAAGGGCATGTTATTGCTTTTCCAAGTTCAAATGTGTTTCTTGGAATTTTTAGCAGTAACCATCTTCCACTCAGGTTCTACTGGTGGGATATTCCTAAAGGAAGTTGGAATGGTTGGTTGATTCAGGGACAATCTGCAACTCCCTAGGCTTTTTTCCAGTGAATCCACTATGTATGTTAAACCCTCTTTAGTGAGGGAGAGTTTTGTTAAGAATCCCCATTTGTAGCCAATCCTGTGGTGGTTGGGGTGGGTACTATGTGCAGGGGTAGAGGATGGGTCGGAGCCATCTTGCCTACCTCCATGCTGCTGCTGAGTGAAGAATGCAGTCAGCTTCTTTGGTCTCCTCTCGTTCTTGCGCTTCCTCAACATGGTCCTCATGTTATTGCAGGGTGGATCGCCCAGATGGGGTGTTTTAAAAGGCTCCTGGATGTCTAAAATTTTTTCCGCTGAATGTCCCTGGATGTCAGAGCTCCTCTCTAACGCTGCCCTTACAGTCCATGGTTGGCCACGCCACAATGCCCCCCTTCATGTAGCCTTTGTTTCCATGTTCTATCTTCCCCTAGCAATCATCTTCTAGTACAATTTGGTTTATTTACAAGTTAATTATTCTAAACCCCCTTTTGTTTTTTTTTGTGTTTTGTTTTTTACATGATCCAGTCCTTCCTAATATTAGCAAGGAATTCCAAATAAAGCACAAAAAAAGAAAACCATGACTTGGGCTTTATGAAATTTAGTTAGAACAAAAACAAATATACATTGACTTTTTCCATTGTACAGATATACTAGAGTCTCAGCTGAGGAAGGGAGGTCCTCCCTGGAATACATCCTATTTTTCCTTGGTGGGGTAGAAAGGAAATGACGGCTTCATGTCCAGTGCTTACGTGAAAGTCCAGAGACTAGTGGCTGTGTAGAGAACAATGGTTAAAGACATCTGA
Organism: Pelophylax lessonae; assembly: GCF_965119305.1. Taxonomy (NCBI): domain Eukaryota; kingdom Metazoa; phylum Chordata; class Amphibia; order Anura; family Ranidae; genus Pelophylax; species Pelophylax lessonae. The sequence continues at coordinate 359,243,034 of NC_138770.1, forward strand.
CAAGCAGAAGACATTGACTCAACCCTAGCTTGGAGTCGCATTACACTGGGCTTGACTTCAGTAAGGCTTATCTGTGGTTAATCCATCCAAGACTATTGTGAGTTATTTTATATTGTGTATCCAATAAATAATTTACTTTACTACACTATGAGGCTTTTTATGCACACATCTTTGTTTAATTTTCCTTAACTTCAGTTCTGCTCTCCCCTTTCTCCTCCTTCTGCTGTCCTTTATGTTTGGGCAATCTAAGACAAAATGGTAATCATGGCCATATTTGTAGCATGTATGTTTCTTCTGCTGTCCCTATCCAATTGGAACTGCGACAGGGGCAGGCAAACTAAGTGTTTGGCAAAGCCATATGGATTTTGCCATGGCACAGGGATCTTTTTTAAAAAGGCACTCAAATGATTGGCTGTCTCTGAGACCTACTGGTTTTGTGTTACTTTAGATCCCCTTCAGTAGTAGACACTCGTGTTACTTTAGATCCCCTTCAGTAGTAGACACCCTTTCTGAAACCACAGTAATGGGATTTTTAGATCATGTGCCAATTTGTTGGAATGAATACTGATTTCTAATGTCATTAGGTTCTACTCACTACGTAGGACCCCACAAAATAAAAACATTTTACATTTTAATACATTCACTTAAGAATTTGCACAAGCAACACATAAAACAATTACAAGAGACATTATTTTATTGTTATTTTGGACTATAGTATATACTTGACCATAATCAAGACTTTGATGTGCATTGCTGTAAAATATTAGTAGACTAATTGTCTCTCTAAAAATGTAACTTGAACTTGATGCAAAGTAATTTCCGAAATGTGAACCTATTAATGTTAACCTATTAACAGATATACTGTATCAGATATAAGCACCTAATAATGTAATTTTAACCATCAGTAAAACATATAATAATTATTTTTCTTTATCAACCTGTTGTCTGAAAAGAAGAAAGCAAAATATTCATATGCTAGATTATCTGACTTATTAAAATTTTGCGTTGGTCATACTATAAAAAGAAAATATATAAAAGAAGGCATCTTCTATTTGCTGTCACCCTGATCCAGTGCAGCAGTTCCTTAATAGATCTTTGACTTTGGTCATGCCACACATGCTCAAAAACTCAGTTTGAAAACTTTAAATGTGTGTGAAATGCCTTGGCCTTGTTTCTCGGCAAATTTTGACAGCCAGTTCTTTAGGAACACAAAAGCAACTCTTCTTCCGCTTTTGTATAAACTGACACTAGTAGAACAGTCATTACCTTTTTACCACAGTGCTATACAGTATTTTTTCACACGAATAAAAATCCCCCTACAAGTGCAAAAAGATATATACTATATGCAACCAACACATAAATCTGATGAGCAGAACTGTGTCAGCAGAACACTGCAGAACAGAAGAGTTGCAATGTAGCAATGTTATTTTGTAACATTGTAAATGCTCTGGTTCATTTATAGCAGATCAAAGGAATGACATTTTTTCTAAATAGGATAGCTAAAATAACTTTGAAAGGTAAAATAAATAAATAAATGTGCTCTTATGTAACTCCTTGTTAACGCTAATAAGCTCTAATTAACTCCTTCCCCTTGCCTAGCTATTGTTTTGCTGCTAATTTTTATATTTCTTTTTCTTCTAATCATTAATATTTAACAACTTCCCGACCACACTATAGCCAAAAGATGGCTACAGCGTTGTCATCCAGTTCTGGGAGGGTGCCCATGGATGTCCTCCCAGAGCCACGTCCCCTGCAGCATGCATCCTCAGAACGCTCTGTGTGTCATCCAATCAAAAAACAAACTTGCCAGTTATGGGCATTCCTTTCTTCACGTACTGTCACAGCGCAAGGGGAGGAGAGCCAGTAATCGGCAAGTGTGACGGGGACATTTCTACTGATAATCAGGGCACTGATCATCAGTGTCCTGATAATAAGTGCAGCCCCAACAGTGCCACCGATCAGTGCCGCCTCATCAGTGTCCATCAATGCTGCCTATTATTTCTGCCAATCAGTGCCACAAATCAGCACACATCAGTGAAGGAGAAAAAATACCTTTTGACAGCGCTGAAAGCTGAAAATTGGACTGGCAGGAAGGAGTGAAAGTATTCAGTATTCAAGTGGTTAAACCTTTTTTTTTTTTTGGTTTTAACTATTTTAGTGGCACATTTAAAAAAAACACAAAATTGGAGACAAGGCTTTCTAAAAAGTATAGAATAAAATATGCATTTTTATAACACTAGTTGTTTTAACCACTTGCCGACCGCTCACTGGGCTGGTACTGCGGCAAAGTGGCTCATTATCATCCAGCGACGTAGACCTACGTCGCTGGACTCCTCCCCTTCTCGGCAGCCCGCGCGCGCCACCGGAGGCTCGCTCCCGCTGTATTCAGACACAGTGGGAGTCAGGCCAGGGGAGGAGAGGCGGTGATCACCGCCGCTCTTCCCCGATCGTCGGGGATCGAGTGAGGAAATCCGCCCGCTTGTGTAAACAAAGCGGGCGGATCTCCTATGTGACAGGCAGGGACAGATTACAGGATTCAGCATAGCCGAACCTGCGATCTGTGCCTGTGTCACACAATCCCCTCCCCCCACACATGTCAGTAAGCATGAGGCATACATTTAACCCCTTGATCAGTGGCGTCGGCAGGGGGGGGGCTGACAGGGGCTATAGCCCAGAGTGGGTCCCCTAAAAGCCCCAGGTCTCGTGTGGATTGTTTATTATTATTAGCCCCGAGTGTCACTGCCCAATATGGTCCTCCTCCTTCTCTTCCTTGGGTCTCTAACGCCTGGCTTGCCCCTGTCACACTGGTAGCTAGTATAGCCTGCCGCTTGGCGTCTAGCAACCAGTGATATCACTCCTCACGTGACAGCAGCAGGAGAGGCTCCCTGTGTTCAGAGCGGAGAAGGATTTCAAATTCCTCCTCCGCGCCTACAATTAGCTCCGCCTCCTCCACCCAATTCTCTCTTCTCTGGGGCCAGCAGCACAAATAGTGACAGGCTAGCCGGCCGGGTGTCCACTCCATAACAACTCCACCTGCCAGCACCTGCAAAAGGTAAGTTACTTACCACAAGTTTGGGGGGGGGGGGCGGTCGGACTCCTGGTGCCGCTCCTCCATGACAGGAGTGATCGTGATTTCACTCCTTCAGCTGCCACACTTGTTGGACGGAGGATTAGGCTTTCTCCTCCCTCCAGCCTGTAGGGGGAGATAGAAAGCTGGCAAACTTTCCTTCCTCTCTCCCATTGTCATTTCATTTATCACATGACTGCAGAGAGGAAGGAGAAGTTGCCTTAATTTAAGAGAGATGTGAGTACAACTGGGGGGGGGGGGTGACATGGATGGGGACAGTGTGATTGGAGAATGTAATGGGGACAGTATAATAGGGACAGTGTGATGGAGACAGTGTGATGGGAGAATGTGATGGGGACAGTATAATGGAGACACTGTGATGGAGACACTGTGATGGGGACAGTGTGATGGGGACAGTGCGATGGAGACAGTGTGATGGGAGAATGTGATGGGGACAGTGTGATGGGACAGTGTGATTGGAGAATGTGATGGGGACAGTGTGATTGGAGAATGTGATGGAGACAGTGTGATGGAGACAGTGTGATGGAGACAGTGTGATGGAGACAGTGTGATGGGGACAGTGTGATGGGGACAGTGTGATTGGAGAATGTCATGGGACAGTGTGATGGGGACAGTGTGATGGGGACAGTGTGATTGGAGAATGTGATGGGACAGTGTGATGGGGACAGTGTGATTGGAGAATGTCATGGGACAGTGTGATGGGGACAGTGTGATGGGGACAGTGCGATGGGGATAGTGCGATGGAGACAGTGTGATGGAGACAGTGGGATGGGAGAATGTGATGGGGACAGTATAATGGGGACAGCGTGATGGGGACACTGTGATGGGGACAGTGCGATTGGAGAATGTCATGGGACAGTGTGATGGGGACAGTGTGATGGAGAAAGTGTGATGGGGACAGTGTGATTGGAGAATGTGATGGAGACAGTGTGATTGCAGAATGTCATGGGACAGTGTGACGGGGACAGTGTGATGGGGACAGTGTGATTGGAGAATGTCATGGGACAGTGCAATGGGGACAGTACGATGGAGACAGTGCGATGGAGAATGTGATGGGGACAGTATAATGGGGACAGTGTGATGGAGACACTGTGATGGGGACAGTGTGATGGGACAGTGTGATGGGGACAGTGTGATTGGAGAATGTCATGGGACAGTGTGATTGGAGAATGTCATGGGACAGTGTGATGGGGACAGTGTGATTGGAGAATGTCATGGGACAGTGCGATGGGGACAGTGCGATGGGGACAGTGTGATGGAGACAGTGTGATGGGAGAATGTGATGGGGACACTGTGATGGGGACACTGTGATGGGGACAGTGTGATGGGACAGTGTGATGGAGACAGTATGATGGGGACAGTGTGATTGGAGAATGTGATGGGGACAGTGTGATGGAGACAGTGTGATGGGGACAGTGCGATGGAGACAGTGCGATGGGGACAGTGTGATGGGAGAATGTGATGGGGACACTGTGATGGGGACAGTGTGATGGGGACAGTGCGATTGGAGAATGTCATGGGACAGTGTGATGGGGACAGTGTGATGGAGAAAGTGTGATGGGGACAGTGTGATTGGAGAATGTGATGGGGACAGTGTGATGGGGCAGTTTGATGGGGACAGTATGATGGAGACAGTATGATGGAGACAGTATGATGGGGACAGTGTGATTGGAGAATGTGATGGGGACAGTGTGATGGGGACAGTGTGATTGGAGAATGTCATGGGGACAGTGTGATTGGAGAATGTCATGGGGACAGTGTGATTGGAGAACGTCATGGGACAGTGTGATGGAGACAGTGTGATGGGAGAATGTGGTGGGGACAGTATAATGGGGACAGTGTGATGGAGACACTGTGATGGGGACAGTGTGATGGAGACACTGTAATGGGGACAGTGTGATGGGACAGTGTGATGGGGACAGTGCGATTGGAGAATGTCATGGGACAGTGTGATGGGGACAATGTCCCCATCACAGTGTCTCCATCACACTGTCTCCATCACACTGTCTCCATCACACTGTCCCCATCACATTCTCCCATCACATTGTCCCCAACACAGTGTCTCCATCACACTGTCCCCATCACACTGTCTCCATCACACTGTCCCCATCACATTCTCCCATCACACTGTCCCCATCACAGTGTCTCCATCACACTGTCCCCATCACACTGTCTCCAGCACACTGTCCCCATCACAGTGTCCCCATCACAGTGTCCCCATCACACTGTCTCCATCACACTGTCTCCATCACACTGTCTCCATCACACTGTCCCCATCACATTTTTCCATCACATTCTCCCATCACAGTGTCTCCATCACACTGTCCCCATCACAGTGTCCCCATCACACTGTCTCCATCACACTGTCTCCATCACACTGTCCCCGTCACATTCTCCCATCACACTGTCCCCATCACAGTGTCTCCCTCACAGTGTCTCCATCACACTGTCCCTATCACACTGTCTCCAGCACACTGTCCCCATCACATTCTCCCATCACAGTGTCCCCATCACATTTTCCCCATCACACTGTTCCCATCACACTGTTTCCATCACATTCTCCCATCACACTGTCCCCATCACAGTGTCTCCATCACAGTGTCCCCATCACACTGTCTCCATCACACTGTCCCATCACAGTGCCCCCATCACACTGTCTCCATCACACTGTCCCCATCACATTGTCCCCAACACAGTGTTCCCATCACACTGTCCCATCACACTGTCCCCATCACAGTGTCTCCATCACACTGTCCCCATCACACTGTCCCCATCACAGTTTCTCCATCACACTGTCCCCATCACACTGTCCCCATCACACTGTCCCCATCACATTCTCCCATCACAGTGTCCCCATCACAGTGTCCCCATCACAGTGTCCCCATCACACTGTCCCATCACACTGCCCCCATCACAGTGTCTCCATCACAGTGTCCCCATCACAGTGTCCCCATCACACTGTCCCCATCACACTGTCCCCATCACAGTGTCTCCATCACACTGTCCCCAATCCATCACAGTGTCCCCATCACAGTGTCCCCATCACACTGTCCCCATCACACTGTCTCCATCACACTGTCCCCATCACATTTTCCCCATCACACTGTCCCCATCACACTGTCCCCATCACACTGTCCCCATCACATTCTCCAATCACAGTGTCCCCATCACACTGTCCCCATCAGACTGTCCCCATCAGACTGTCCACATCAGACTGTCCCCATCACACTGTCTCCATCACACTGTCTCCATCACACTGTCCCCATCACAGTGTCCATCACACTGTGTGATGGGGACAGTGTGATGGGGACAGTGTGATGGACACTGTGATGGGGACACTGTGATTGGAGAATGTGATGGGAAACTGTGATGGGAGAATGTGATGGGGACACTGTGATTGGACACTGTGTTGGGGAGTCGGGACTGTGTTGGGGACACTGTGGTGGGGCAATGTGATGGGAACAGTGTGATGGGAGGATGTGACAGTGTGATTGGGACACTGTGATTGGACACAGTGTTGGGGAGTCGGGACACTGATGAGACACTGTGTTGGGGACAGTGTGATGGGGACAGTGTGATGGGGACAGTGTGATGGAGACAGTGTGATGGGGACACTGTTATGGGAGAATGTGATGGGGACACTGTGATGGGAGAATGTGATGGGGATACTGTAATTGGAAACTGTGTTGGGGAGTCGGGACACTGATGGGACACTGTGATGGGGACATTGTGAGGGGACACTGTGATGGGAGAATGTGATGGGACACTGTGATTTGGGACACTGTGATTGGACACTGTGATGGGGACATTGTGATGGGACACTGTGATGGACACTGTGATTGGGACACTGTGTTGGGAGAATGTGATTGGGACACTGTGATTGGGACACTGTGATTTAGACATCTGATGTAAAGAGGGACTCTGATTGGGATACCTGCTATTGGGATACCTGCACCCTCCCTGTGCTGAGTTCCCTGAGTCTGTACACATGCTGTTCCCATTATGAGGGTTTCCCACCATCCCTGTGCTGAGTTCCTGGGTCTGTACACATGCTGTGCCCATTATGAGGGTTTCCCATCATCCCTGTGCTGAGTTACTGGGTCTGTACACCTGCTGTGCACATTATGAGGGGTTCCCACCATCCCTGAGCTGAGTTCCCGGGCATTGGACAGGGGGGGGGGGTATTGGGTGGAGCTTGGGCGGGACTTACTTTAAAATGTGGGAGGGGTTATCAAATTTACCTTCGGCCTAAAGCCCCTGGTCTTTTTTTCACCTAGCAACGCCCCTGCCCTTGATCATCAATAAAGTTAACCCCTTCCCTGCCAGTGTCATTATTACAGTAACAGTGCATATTTATAGCACTGATTACTGTAGTAATGTCACTGGTACCCCCCCCCCCCCAAAAGTGTCAAAAATGTCAGTTAGGGGTCGGATCTGTCCACCGCAATGTTGCAGTGCCGCAAAAAAATCACAGATCGCCGCCATTACCAGTAAAAAAAAATAAAAAAGACAAATCTTTCCCGTAGTTAGTAAACGCGATAACTTTTGCGCAAACCAATCAAAATACGCTTATTGTGATTTTTTTTACCAAAGCAGAAAACAAATTGGCCTAAAATGTTATAAAATTTAGATTTTTAAAATTTTTTGTTGGGAATGTTATATATCAGAATGTAAAAAATATTGTTTTTTTTTTTTTTTTAAATTGTCGCTCTTTTTTCAAAAATTAAAAATTGCACAGGTGATCAAATACCACCAAAATAAATACATTTTGGCCTAAATATATGACAAAAATTTAATATATTGGATAATTTTTAACTGTCAGAGTAGAAAATGTAAATTTTTTCGCAAAATTTTCGCATTTTTTTATTAATATCGCAAAAAATGAAAAGCACAGAGGTGATCAAATACCACCAAAAGAAAGCTCTGTTTGCGGGAAAAAAAGGACGTTAATTTTGTTTGGGTACGGCGTTGCATGACCGCGCAATTGTCAGTTAAAGTCGTGCAGTGCCAAGTTGCAAAAAGTGGCCTGGACATAAAGCAGGAAAATCCTCCGGTGGTAAAGTGGTTAAAACTGACACCGGTCAAACTAGAAAAAAGCAATCATTATACCATTGCAGGCTTTTTTAAAGTGCTGACACATCATATGTTCTCCTCCTACTTTTCTCCATCCAGTGGTGGGCAGGTCCTGAATGCTGTGGGGAATGATGTGGTGCATCCTCTGAAGCATTCTTCTGTGAACCTCGGGCAGCTTGATGACACACACCCTAGGAGAGGCTTACTGGCATTATGTTGGATGATATTTGGGGGTCATTTAACCAAGAGAAGACTGGTACAAGATCTCCAGAGCAGTGAGTCTGCAGGAGGCTACTTATATTTTACTGAATTTATAAAATGGTAGTTGGGCTAAATCATGTGCAAATAACTTATAGAGCAATGCTAAAGTGTGAGAAACCTGATATGCATAAAAAAAATACTATTTTTCCTGTTAAAAGCCCATTCTATATACTGTATAATGGAAAGACAACAAAATATTCATCTTTACGATCTATGATGCTTTAGACCACAATACAGTGAAATGTGACACCAGCAGATGACGTGGCTCCCCAAATCATCACTGACTGTGAAAACGTCTTCAAGGACCTCATGCAACTTGGATTCTGTTCCAAAAAACAATAAGGTGTAACCACCCTTCTCCTGCGCTTGGTATCCAGGCCCCTCGACCACACTCCTCACGGGACTGACAACTGGCTTCTCAGATGGCTAAGGTCTTGCTGCTCTTATCGGACTGGGGTAGTCCACCGGTACTAGAAGCAAAAAGAACAAAAAAGGGCGCACCGACCTAGCGCATTATCCTCAATAAAAGGCTTTATTTAAGTGACATTAAAAATGGCTACTCACAGACGTAGATAAAAGTATAACGTATCAAGCTGGATTGCTCAAATGTCCGTGTTTAGTCCATATAATCGTCCATGACCTCACTGGCTCTGAGGAAGAGGCTGGGCCTCGAAACGCGTCAGTCATCTCATCGGTCATGGACGATTATATGGACTAAACACGGACATTTGAGAAATCCAGCTTGATACGTTATACTTTTATCTACGTCAGTGAGTAGCCATTTTTAATGTCACTTAAATAAAGCCTTTTATTGAGGATAATGCGCTAGGTCGGTGCGCCCTTTTTTGTTCTTTTTGCTTCTAACTTGGATTTTGTGCCTCTCCACTCTTCCTCCAGACTCTGGGACCTTGATTTTCACATGAAATGCAAAATTTACTTTTATCTGAAAAGAGGACTTTTAGACCACTGAGCAACAGTCCAGTCCTTTTTCTCCTTAGCAAGGTAAGATGCTTCTGATGTTTTCTCTGGTTCAGGAGTGGCTTGACACAAGGAATCTTGACAGTTGTAGCCCATGTCCTGGATACATCTGTGTGTGTGGTGGCTCTTGAAGCACTGACATCAGCCGTAGTCCACTCCTTGTGAATTTCCCCCAAATTCTTGAATGGCCTTTGTTTCACAATTCTCTCAAGGCTGCAGTTATTTCTGTTCCTTGCACACCTTTTTCTACCACACTTCCACTCAACTTTCCATTAATATGCTTGGACACAGCACTGCTTCTTTAGCAATGATCTTTTGTAACTTACCCTCCTTGTGGAGGGTCTCAATGACTGTATTCTGGACAACTGTCAAGTCAGCAGTCTTCCCCATGATTGTGTAACCTACTGAACCAGACCGAGAGACAATTTAACCACTTCCATACCGAGTCATAGTAATATGACGTCGGCATGGTGGTTGTACGGATCCGGGCGGGCGTCATATGACGTCCGCCCGCTCTAGCTGCTACTGCGTGCCCCCGGGGGCGCGCAGCGATCAGGGGTGAGGCTCGTCCCTCGGACATAGCCCATCCCTGATCAAGGTAAACAGCCAATAGAAATTGGCTGTTTACCACGTGATCGGCTGTGTCAATCACAGCTGATCACATGAGCGGCTCCAGCACGAGCCGCTCGTTCTCTCTGCAATGCGCTCCCCCGGGGGCGCGCAGAGCAGCGATCGGGGACGAGGCTCGTCCCTCGGACAGAGTCGATCCCCGATCTAGGTAAAGAGCCAATGAAATTGGCTCTTTACCACGTGACCGGCTGTGTCCAATCACAGCCGGTCACAAATGTCAACAGAGAACACGGTAACTAGCTGTCACCGTGTTCTCCTCCTCACACACTGATCCTGTGTGAGGAAGAGAGTGTGGTAACAGCTAGTTACCGATTACAGTGCACCCCAAACACACTGATTGCCCCCCCCAATAAAGAGCACCTGTCACTAGCCCATCAAAGTACCCGAGTACCTGTCACCAGCCCATCAGGTACTCTGATGACAGGTACTCAGGTACTCTGATGGGCTGGTGACAGGTATTCGGGTACTCTGATGACAGGTACTCGGGTACTCTGATGACAGGTACTCGGGTACTCTGATGACGGGTACACGGGTACTCTGATGACAGGTACTTGGGTACTCTGATGACAGGTACTCGGGTACTCTGATGACAGGTACGCAGGTACTCTGATGACGGGTACGCAGGTACTCTGATGACAGGTACTCGGGTACTCTGATGACGGGTACTCGGATACTCTGATGACGGGTACTCGGGTACTCTGATGACAGGTACTCGGGTACTCTGATGACAGGTACTCGGGTACTCTGATGACGGATACTCGGGTACTCTGATGATGGATACTCGGGTACTCTGATGACAGGTACTCGGGTACTCTGATGACAGGTACTCGGGTACTTTGAGTACCTGTCAACGGAGTACCCGTCATCAGAGTACCCGAGTACCTGTCACCAGCCCATCAGGTACTCTGATGACAGGTACTCAGGTACTCTGATGGGCTGGTGACAGGTATTCGGGTACTCTGATGACAGGTACTCGGGTACTCTGATGACAGGTACTCGGGTACTCTGATGACGGGTACACGGGTACTCTGATGACAGGTACTTGGGTACTCTGATGACAGGTACTCGGGTACTCTGATGACAGGTACGCAGGTACTCTGATGACGGGTACGCAGGTACTCTGATGACAGGTACTCGGGTACTCTGATGACGGGTACTCGGATACTCTGATGACGGGTACTCGGGTACTCTGATGACAGGTACTCGGGTACTCTGATGACGGATACTCGGGTACTCTGATGACGGATACTCGGGTACTCTGATGACAGGTACTCGGGTACTCTGATGACAGGTACTCGGGTACTTTGAGTACCTGTCAACGGAGTACCCGTCATCAGAGTACCTGAGTACCTGTCACCTAACCATCAGAGTACCTGACGCCTGAAGTACCCGAGTACTTGCCGCCTGCTCATCAGTACCCATCACTACTCATCAGTACTCATCAGTACCTATCACGTATCAGTACTGATCATCAGTACCCATCAGTACAGTATCACCTATCAGTATCAGTACTACTCATCAGTACCTATCACCTGCCTGTCACCTGCCCATCAGAGTACCCGAGTACCTGTCACCTGCCTATCGGAGTACCCAAGTACCTGTCACCTGCCTATCGGAGTACCCAAGTACCTGCCACCTGCTCATCAGTACCAGAGTACCTGTCACCTGCCTGTCACCTGCCCAACAAAGTACCCGAGTACCTGTCGCCCTTCATACAGCCACCATGTCTAAGTCCAAAAAAGTTTATATACGTCCTCCGTTTAAACCTAAATACCGGTGTTATGGCAGCAGATAGCTGCCATAACCCTGGTATTTTTTTAAATGGTGGACGGTTGGCTTTCCGATAAGGGTGGTCCCAGCGGCGGATTCAAAGAGGTGCCCCCCCCCCCCCCTCCCGCCGCGTCCGGTCCTTTTCCCCGCTTACCGGACCCGCCGACAGCGGGGAAAACGATCCGGTCCCGGATCCTCACAGACAGGATGTCGAGTGAGGGCAAGCTTGCCCTCACTTGACTCTATGGTCTTGGAGGACCGGAGCTACGGAAAATGTTGTTGCCTAGCAACCGGTTTAAAGGTCCTTTTTTTTTTTTTTTCATTTTATATAATAATTTTTTTTTTTCTTTTTTTTTTCTATCTTTTAGTGTACTTGTGAGATCTGAGGACTTTTTGACCCCAGATCTCACAAAAAAGAGGTCCTGTCGTGCCTTTTTCTATTACAAGTAATGTTTACATTTCTTGTAATAGAAATAAAAATGATCCATTTTTTTTGTTAAACGGTGTAAAAATAAAAATAATAAATAAAATAAATATAAAAAAAAAAAAAAAAAATTCAAGCGCCCTGTCCCCGTGAGCTCGCGCGCAGAAGCGATGCATACGGAAACCCCGCCCACATATGTAAACGGTGTTCAAACCACACATGTGAGGTATCGCCGCGATCGTTAGAGCAAGGGGAATAATTTGAGCCCTAGACCTCCTCTGTAACTCAAAGATGGCAACCTGTAGAAATTTTTAAATTGTCGCCTATGGGGATTTTTATGTACCAAAGTTTGTCGCCATTCCGTGAGCGTGCGCAATTTTGAAACATGACATGTTGGGTATCTATTTACTCGGCGTAACATTATCTTTCACATTATGGAAAAAAATTGGGCTAACTTTACTGGTTTCTTGTTTTTTTATTAAAAAAAGTGAATTTTTTCCAAAAAAAATGCGTTTGGAAGACCGCTGCGCAAATACGGTGTGATAAAAAATATTGCAATAATCTCCATTTTATTCTCAAGGGTCTCTGCTAAAAAAAAATATATAATGTTTGGGGGTTCTAAGCAGTTTTCTAGCAAAACAACTGATTTTAGCTTGTAAACACCAAATGTCAAAAAATAGGCCTAGGCAAGTGGCTAGGATGCATAATGATGCTCCTTGGCTGTTGGGCCCCTCTATATGGCTAGGCTGTGAAAAAGTCTCACACATGTGGTATTGCCATACTCAGGAGGAGTGGCAGAATGTATTTTGGGGTGTCATTTTTGCTGTGTACATGTTATGTGTTAGGAATATCCTATAAATTGACAACTTTATGTAAAAAAAAAAAGTTTTCATTTTTTTCCCACATTTTCCAAAAACCTGTGGAAAAAAATGATATGTTCAAACGACCCATAATGCATAATAGAATATACGTTGGAGTGTTTGCTTTCCAAAATGGGGTCATTGTGTGGACTTTTCCATTGTATTGGTGCTCTAGGGCCTTGAAAAGTGTGATAGGTAGTAAGAAAGTTTTATGTGTATTTATGCTCCTAGAACGCCTGAAGGTGCTTCTTGGACGTGGAGTCTCTTTTTGTGGCCAGGCTGTGTAAAAGTCTCACACATGTGGTATCGCCATACTTGGAAGGAGTAGCAGAATGTATTTTTGGGTGTCATTTTTGCTGTGTACATGCTATGTGTTAGAAATAGCTTATAAATTGACAACTTTGTGGGAAAAAAAAGAAAAAAAAATTTTTTTCTTCATTTTCCCAAGAATTGTGGGAAAAAATTACAACTTCAAAAAACCCACCATGCCTCTTACTAAATACCTTGGACTGTCTACTTTACAAAAAGGGGTCATTTGGGCGGTATTTGTACTGTCCTGACATTTCAGGGCCTCAAAAAAGGAGATAGGCAGTCAGTACATCTGGTGTGATCAATTTTCAGTAATTGGTACCATAGCTCTAGACTCAATAACTTTCACACAGACTAAATAATATACACTAATTTGGGTTAAATTTACCAGAGTCATGTAGCAGTATACATTTTGGCCCAAATGTATGAAGAAAAATTAATTTTTTGCAAAATTTTATAATTGAAACTAAAAAAAAGTGTTTTTTTTTTCAAAATGTTTGCTCTTTTTTTGCATATATCACGAAAAAAAAACCCCAGTTGTGATCAAATACCACCAAAAGAAAGCTCTATTTGTGTGAAAAAAATGATAAAAATTTTGTTTGGTTACAGTGTAGCATGACTGAGCAATTGTCATTCAAAGTGTGAGAGTGCTGAAAGCTGAAAATTGGTCTGGGCAGGAAGGGTGTCTAACTGCTCTGTATGGAAGTGGTTAAAGGCTCAGGAAAGCTTTACAGGTGTTTTAAGTTAATTAGCTGATTAGAGTGTGACACCACAAGTCTACAATATTGAACTTTTTCACTATATTCTAATTTTCTGAGATACTGACTTTTGGGTTTTCACTAGCTGTAAACCAACATCATCAAAATTAAAAGAAAGAATGCTTGAAATGTATCACTCTGTGTGTAATGAATCTATATAATGTGAGTTTTACTTTTTGAATTTAATTACTGAAATAAATTTACTTTTTGATGGTATTCAAATTTTTTCAAATGCACCCGTAAATGCGCATCTGTTACACAGCGTGCTCCCATCACAGGAACCGGTGTCTCATCGAGAGCACTGGAACTTCCCATTTTGGGTCACCTGATTGCTGGGGTAGCCTCTGAGTGGCTACCACAGTGATCAGTCACTGTGAAGCCCGCCCCTGTGTATCTGTCTCTGTGAATGGAGAGTAAAGATACATTGTATGTTTCGCTCTCATTACAGAGAGAAAACAAAAGTGTGTGTGATATATATATATATATATATATATATATATATATGTGAGAAAAAATACCTAGATCAAGGTTTGATCTAGGTCAGTGCTAGGGTTAGGGTTTGGGGTCAAGGACAGGATCAAAGATCAGGGTCAGTATATTTTGGGCAGAATTTTTTAAATTATTTAAAAATTTGTATCAGTGTGTTTTAGGTAGGGCAGAAAAAAAAGAGGTACTGCTGCGATCGCCAGTAAAAGTAAAAAGAAATATACAGCTAAATTTAGGAAAAAAAAAAAAATATATATATATATTTATATATATATGTGTGTGTATAAAAAATAACCGCGCTAAGCACAAACGTGAAAAGTGAATAAACCAATGTAACAAAATAAATTATAAATGTGAAAAGCTGCAGCTGTAGTGGGAAACACCAAAGAATAAATGCAAAAGAAGAGCCGCGCTAAATTGACACAATAATACTAAAATCAAACTGAAAAAATTGTGATGACAATAAACTGTGCTTCAAATTATACCATAATGTCCAATTGAATAAATCATGGCAGTGAAACAATCTAATGGTAAATAATGTCTATAAAGGTAAAGAAAAATTGAAAGTCCAAAAATGGGTGCCAAGTGCAAGAAAGGAATCCTTCACCAAATATTGTGACTTCCTCCACAATCAGTGCTGCATGCTGAGGGCACGCTAAACGCTTACCGGAGGGAAGATAAAGACAAGCATCCAATATATAATAAAAACTCCAACGGGATCCTGTAGGTGGCGTGATGCCTCTTTCTGACACATCCAGCAGGGAACCGTAATCATAGACCAGCCACGGCACTAGAACAGTCCGGGCCCGACACTCCCAAACGGAATATGAAAGAAAGGGGCCACAGATAGTGTAGTACGTAGGGGAACACTTTATTGAATTAAGGTATAAAACTCACATGTAAAAGGATTAATAGCGCTGTTGTCGGCAGAATCCAGCAGAACACGGCCGCCCAACTTCCGGGTATCACGTGGTGACGTCAGCATTGTGCATTGAATGGCAACAGTGCTAAGTGAGCGACATCCTGTGTTCAGTGTGCAGAGGTGAAGCTGCTCACACAGGACCCAGAAGATCATGGCTATCACTGTAATAGCGCCAACTACTACAGTGATTGACAGCTTCCCCAGCGAGCCCCACAGGTATGAGATATGCATACTTAAGGGTCTAGAACAATGCAAATATACAATAAAGACCATACCTGGATTTCAACTTTTATCCAAACAAGAGGCTAAGTTCACTAAGATGAACAAACTAGATAAGCATTTTTTTTTTTTTTTTAAAGTGACAGTTATTTTCAGCAAAGTTCAATAAGATTTAAAAGTTACAATCATATGCCTGAAAAAAAAAAGATTTTTATCCTTGTGTAAACCTTGGTGAATGGTGCCTAGAAACATTATACAATGCCTCCCCTTTTTATAGGATTCATAGGACGCGTTTTACTTTTTAACTCTGTATGTGTAGAGCAGAATATGTGTAGGGGATGGCGTTTCAGTCATTCAGCTGAGTTTATTATTCATGCTTTTCACAACAGACACACAAAGGATATTCACAACAAAGAGGTAACATTATTCTGGTAAAGGGGAAGCAGATTAGAGCTCCATCCACTGCCTGGAAGTGGTAGATATAAAATACTACAATGTATACAGTATTACAGTAAATAAAGGATAAGTCCACCCTAACACTAAAATCCCTGCCTCTACAGACCTCCACGATCTAACACTAACCTATCTAACTCTGTAAAGAAGAAATCAGCATACATACCTTTTTTTGAAGCTGATCCGACCCGATCCCATGCTGAGCTGTCAGCCGCAGCTTCGCTGTGTAGGTGGGTGCAGAGGACGCAGCCGACAACAAAAGCCCCATAGTAAGTCTATGAGTGACGTCACTCCCCATTCACTTCACAGCCGTTGTCGGCTGTGTCCTCTACAGAGCTTCCGCCGCTGGAAACCAGATTGGATCGGTTTCAGAAAAGGTATGTATACGGATTTCTTCTTTACAGGGCTAGAAAGGTTAGTGTTAGATTGTGGAGATCTATAGATGCAGGAATTTTAGTGTTAGGGTGGACTTACACTCTAACCACTTCAGCTTTAGAAGGTTTTACCCCCTTAATGACCAGGCCATTTATTGCAATACAGCACTGCGTTGCTTTAACTGACGATTGCACGGTCGTACGAAGTTGTACCCAAATAAAATTGATGCCTTTTTTCCCAACAAATATAGCTTTTTTTGGGTGGTATTTGATCACCTCTGCGGTTTTTAGTTTTTGCGCTATAAACAAAAAAGAACCATTATTTTGAAAAAAAAAAACAATATTTTTTACTTTCTGCTATAAAACATACCCAATAAAAAAAATTTACAAAATCAAAATTTTTCATCAATTCAGGCCAATATGTATTCTGCACTGTTTGTGCAAAAGTTATATTGTCTACAAACTATGGGATACATTTATGCACTTTTTATTTTTTTAATTGTTTTTACTAGTAATGGCGTAGATCAGTGATTTTTAGTGGGACTGCGACATTGCGACGGACAAATCTGACAATAAGTGACCATTTTTGGGGACCAGTGACACCAATACAGTGATCAGTGCTAAAAAAAAAATGCACTCTTACTGTATAAATGACACTGACAGGGAAGGGGTTAACACCAGGGGCGATCAATGGGTTAAATGTGCTCCTAGGGAGTGCTTTCTAACTGTGGGGGCAGTGGATGCACTGAAGGAAAAGAGAGATCTGTGTTTCAGCTTAGCTGAAATACAAGATCTCTCTTTTACTTCCTGACAGAACAGCGGTCTGACTTGTTTACATAGGTAGACCTCCGTTCTGTGATTCCTCCAAATGATCGGTGGGTCCCGGTGGCCATTTTGCCTGCAGGACCCACCGATTGGCTCCCGCTGTGTCCAATCACAGTGGGAGCGGCGCTCTAGTGGAGTGCGCATGCCCCGACATCTCCTAAACAATATCACGTACATGTACGTGATTTTGCGCAGCCGGGCCGCCCTGCTGCAGTATATATGCGGTGGGCGGTCCTAAGTAATGTGTGTTTTTATGATCCTTCACCTTTTACCAGAAAAAATACTAAGCCTTGCTTTACATTTACGTCCACATATACAAAAGTTTAGCATTCCCTTCCCAGTAGTCTACTTTCTTTGATTAAAACAAGAGTTCTAGTGAAGAAGCAGCATATCCCTGTGACATAATCACCGCTGAAAGCTATAGGGAAAGTGAGAGGGCAGATTTGTTCTACTCTGCATGGACCTATACTGTACAGAGAGGAAGTTCAATCTATTCTATCTCCTTCAGCAAATTATTAGATCTCCAGTGTCTATTGTGCTAAAAATACTTTGTATGCTTTGAAATGAGCCTTGCTGTGTCTGATGCTGCGTTCAGTTTAGAGTTTTATTTCTATTTTTATGACATGTTTTTTGTATTTTGATTAAAACAAAGAAGAACATTCAGCAGTTTCCCTGGTGGTTAAATTAACAACGTATTAGCATGCTGAGTTTTTCTCTTTTTTTTTGAGCAAAGGCAATTATAAAATGTATTTTACTAAGCCAAACACAAAAAGGTTTTCTTTAGGGAATTCATAGTATATGTTTTCCCCAAAAGTGGATTGCCAATGAAAGAATATTAGGTTGCAAAAAATGTGGAATAGAGAAATAAATAGTGTTTATCAATGTTTGTTGGAATAAATAGAATAGACACCTGAGTTGTTTTGTATAGTGGTCTTATCTGAATGGTCTATGTATTATGTTGAGAGCTATACATACTGTGACAAATAGTTAAATTTGTAGCTCATTGGGAACAAGAAATAGTGAGTATACGCCACATCAGAAGTATGTTTTAGGGCTTTTTCTGCCCACTTTTATTTAAAACAAAGCAAAATTTCATACTTGGATAGTTTCCTACGCAGGGGGTTCTCACCACCAATGCAAGAAAACATAAAATTCAGCCTCGTGGCTCTCTTTGCAGCTTCATTGCTCAGGCCTCATGCCTTGGTCCTCCAGACCGTCAAATACACAGTCCCAGTGCTTGTGCACAAAAAGCTGTACCTTTGTTAGCTTGATTGTTTCTCCTGCAGCTCCCTGCTCCTACATCCTCCTCACAGGCTCGGGCCTTTGTCTGTCCTGACCTGGACAGTATGGTGCGATGTGCACCTTGTTCTGTCTCTTGAACAGAGAGCTAAACCTTCCTGCTCTATAAACTTCAAAAAACATATTTCTTTGATCTCAAATGTATTAGAACAAGCCAGGTGAAGCTACAAATTGATAAAAATAAACATCAATTAGTACAATATTGCATAAGACAAAGAAACAATGATCTATAATACAGGATGGAATAATAAGAACTCTTTAAGCTCTCTCAGGGGTGATGGGGGGAGATTGAGAAAAACATGTCTTGCTGCCCAGCTGTATCTTCTAAAAATGGTGGCTGATTCACAACCTACCCACAATGCTCTGGTTCACAGCAACTTTTTTTAAACACATTCTGAGTTTACAATATTGCAGAACAACTGGAGCTATACCAAAAAAAGGACAGTAGATGGTGTCTGCGCTCTGCATATAACTAACTTGTGTGAATCAGGAAAACCCAACATGTTATTTTAAGCAACATAAACACAAGTAATCAGAATTGAAGTCTGGTGGACAGAACACACCTTACAGCTCTCTTCAAACAGTGAGGCCACTAACTTCTAACACGAATGCAGCACACACCTGCATCATTAGTGTGCCTGCTTCCCAGAAAACCTGGCCTAGACCGCCATTTTAAAGAGTGTCACGGGCTCGACCTGCCACAATACATACACATTAACATACTGTATATTTTATAATTGTTACATTAAAGAACAGTATAATATACCAATTGAATCTCATCATGTAGTTATTAGCATACCTGCATATATTGTACAATATCCCAATAAAACTAGCTAAATATAATCTTTAACTCTAAATTAATATTAAGGAAGATGGATAGTACTATGTAGTTCACATAGAAGCCCTGAAAAACAGGTTGCCATTGTTCTGGGTCACCACAAAGATATGAGTAAAAAGTGGAGCTGTGCTTATTAGGACAAAAAAAAAAAATTTAATAAAAAACTGCTGTGGCTAAATAGGTGAAAAAGACTTGGTAGATATAAATGTGAACAAAATATGGATGCAATCCAACAATATGATATTAAACTCACTTCTAAAAACAAATGTGATAAATGAATGGCAATCAAACTATTAATAAAAAAAAATAATAAAAATATATGTGATGTTGGTACAGAGATAAATAATCCTAATTACGCATGAAAATTGTGAAAGGTGCATCAAATGAACATCCTTGTAAATATACTGTATATTCCATTAATGTGAATCGTGTGACAAAACCGTGATGATCAAAAATGGTGAGCAAATAAATAAGTGACTCCAGCACCGAGTGATATAGGAAATAAATCAGACACTCCTCCGGGTGTGCTACACCCTTACCTTACTGCTGTAAGGTAACAGCATATAATGGATCTCTGACAATCCTGAAGTTAAACCAGGATGAGGGCTGTGGCATCCTGGGATCTCCAAAACAGAGTACAAACAAGAGAGGCTCTTCTAGTGTAATAGTTTCAAAAATGTATTACAATAAAATTAGTAACCCACATTTAAATCCACAATGAACCGCAGGTTACATCCATATGGCAATGTCGGTATATCTAGAGCCATACGTAGGCTGCACTTCCGGGTTTGCCTATCATGTGACGTCACAAGACGTTACATAGTGGTTGAGGTTGAAAAAAAGACAATAGTCCATCCAGTTCAACCCGTATCGTCACAGTCACGGGACTTCCTCAGGGGATACTGATAGGCTGATAGGGTCTTCTTAAATACTGAAATGCTGCCGATCGCCATCTTAATGTGGTCTATCCCGATGTAATAGAATTCCCTAAGCAGTGGCCATACCCTTGTAGCTTGTGTTATATTACATGCTGAGTATATAAACCATCCAATCAAAGTAACTAGAAGATCAGCCCCACAGAAGACCCCACTAGTTACTTTGATTGGATGGTTTATATACATGGCATGTAATATAACTGCCACCCAGTAGGGGTGTAGTTTAGGGCATCTTCATAGTAGATGTATGAGGTCTCCGTTCATAGTAACACATTTAGCACAAAGAGGGGTTTGAAAAATGCCCATGTGGTGCAATCTTAGAGGGGTGTAATTAACTCTAAGCACATTATACAGTTGTGAAAGCCTCTGAGCAGTATTGAGGGAGCTGTGCAAAACTAGAACATTATCCCAAAGTTCGTCTTCTAACATCCTTTTCCTATTTTCCTTTGACATTACATGAATGGTCTTCTAGGTAGGAAGGTAGGAGCACAAAAAATACTTCATCTTTTCCGTATTTTACCGATTCCAGTCCCATCCCACTTTTTAGGAATCCTGCAGTGACATGTGTTCAACTAGGTCTAGGGCAGTACTAGACCTAGGCACATCCTATTCCTATAAACTTAAAGGAGGCTTAGGGCTCCCTAACATCACCAAATGTTATCAAGCCGCACACCTGGCTCAACTACCCAAATACCACGCGACACAGGACATACCCTTGTGGGTGACACTGGAGTGGGTAGATTGTGACCCTCTATCTGTAGCCAATTTATTGTGGCTCCACCCAAGCCACCACAAATCACTAAGCAACCCAATTACCGGTCACTCTTTAGCTATTTGGGACAGACTCAAAAGTAAGTTCAGCTTTCAATCTCCTCATAATCCGCTCCTGTCGTTCCTCCATAACCCAGCCTTCAATCCTGCCTGGACCTCCCCCTCATCACTCCACAGGTGGTCCTCTGCTAACCTTATTCAAAGTCCACAAGTTCCTGATTCCTGATACATTGAAATCATTCCCGACCCTTTGCAAATCACATGGCATCCCCAATACGGATATTTTCCACTATCTCCAAATTAAGCATTTTTTTCCTCCTGCCTCTGAAGAAACACGTCCCTGCACTCTATGTCAAGATTTGAACACACATGCAAAAAAGTCCCTCATGCTCAAGGTTTAATCTCCACCCTATTTGCTCAACTTTTGGACCCACCATCTCATATACTTATACCCTATGCAGCTAAGTGGGGAAGAGATGTAGGTCTCCAACTGGACACCAAAGACTGGGCGGAGATCTGGGAGTCTACCAAGTCAGCATCCCAAAAATATAGTGGCGCTGGAAACAAATTACAGGGTTCTTATCCCTGCCCGGATCCCCAAATTCCTTCCCACCTACCCTCCCAGATGCTTCTGTGGTTGTCCAGATGCAGACACACACCTCCACATTTAGTGGACCTGCCTACTGGCCCAAACATTCTGGACTGAAATGTTCCATATTCTCTCAACACTGTTTAAAGGCCACAGCCCTACTCAATAAAAAAACCCTAGAAGTAACCCGCCCACAATTTAAACTCCCCTTGCAGGTTACTACTGCGGTGAAGCAAACTATCACAAAGGCCTGGAACTCTCCCCACCTTAGCATCAAAGAAACCACCTGCTCTCTTAGTTCCCCTAACCCCTACTTCCTCCTATGTCCTCCTGTCTTCCGGCCCCTCTCCCCCCCCCCCCCCCCGCTAGCTTCCCCTTCCCTCCTTTTCTCCCTACCTTCCACCTTCTTCTTCAGATTGCTCAGCTCCAGCGAATCAGGGACTACCCCAAACAGGGGCAGCCCGTCCATACGATAACACAAACAAGAAGATAACTGCACCTAACACCATGCAAACTTCACTCTATTCATTATCTCTAAAGGTAACCCCCAAACTGTCCAGCCCAATACATTCATTCTCTCTAAAGTTTTTTCCCCCAAACTGTTCAGCCCAATACCCCTCCCTAAACACTCAAATGTTATTTGTTGTTTTTTGAATGTTTTCTTGCAAAGAAATTCATATGTGTTTAGTCACCCTGGTGGGTGATCTTACCCCCTCTGCCTCCTTCTATGTATGATCTAACTGAAGAGCTGGGGTTAACCATACTCCCATATACAGTGTTATACTACAATTATGGCACGCTTATTATCTGTTATGGATGCTTTCCTTATCAAACTAATATGGGCTGCATCCCCACACAACTATGCACTCTTGTTATTACTGTGCTTGTTACCCCCTTTGTACCAATAAAATTATTTGAACAAGGAAGGTAGGAGCTTACTGTAGCAGTTAGAGATAAAACCCTTTGTATCCACCACAGATTGAACATAGCGAAATATAGGCATGGGGGATAAAGACCATGCCCTAAGCGCGGATAGTATGCTGAAGCTGAAGGTAGTAAAATTGCATCATAGAAGGGAGGTGGAAAGTAGCCTGCAAATCTTCATTTGAGCAGAGTGCACCATTTTGAAAGACCTGTCACAAGTGGGTGATACCCCAGTGTTTCCACAGTCACTCACATGGCAGCGTCACCAATTCTACATACATGAAGTTACACCAGAGAGGACCGTAGTTTGTAAACCCTGTAACACCCTGTAAAGAGCGTACCTTCATCCAGAGTTTTTGAATCAATGAGTATGTGGGATAGAGTCTATTTGAGGAGTTGAAACAGGAGGATTCGAAACCACCAGGAATATTGTGTGTCTTCATGTGGTATCGCATAATGGAGTGTGCAGAAGGGGATAGTAACTAAGTGACATTTGGTCCACTCGAGAAGGCCTCAATAAGATGTGGTATTTGTGATGCCAAGTAGTATAACCATGGGTTAGGTAAGGCAACCCCGCCTGTCTTTGGGTCACCGCAGCTGCTCTAATTTGATTCTAGGGGACTTATCCTTCCATAGCAGGCTGCGAAAAATAGCGTTGACTAGTCTAAAGATATGTAGGAGGATCACCACTGGGAAGTTGTGCAGAAAGTAGAGGAGTTGGGGCATGAGGATCATCAAATATTTGTAAATTGTATATTGTGCCATTTTTTGAAACAGTGAAAACTATAAATAAGCAATTTATTTTAAAAATCTGAAGGTTGGGTGGGCACCTATGCATTGTGGGAAAGCTCAATTTGAAGTGCTGTGTGCTGCATTGGTGTGTGTTATAATAAAATGATGCAGGCATAGAATATTAAAGTGTGTAGAAATACATCACACTGTGCTACCATACATAGAGTTGATTAAACGTTATAAAGAAAGTTAAAAAAATCAAGCACAATGATGCATTGTAATAATGTAACACACTGCAGGACATATGCACAACAAATGCACAACATATGCAGCACATAAAGCACGTGTTTTATACACACCATAACACCTGTCTGCTGGTGTGAAAAGCTATGTGTTCTTTATGAATGGCTGATCACAGCTATTCCTTAATCAGCAGAGTCTAGAGGACCCTTCAACTATAAGTTCATGGTCACTGAAGCAACCATGAACTTATAGCCTAAGGGCTTGCAGTTCTGTTCTCCTTTAACCCTTATGTCAGCGGCAAAGAAAGAGTGATATCTTGGTGGTGCTGGAGAAGTATAACATATCTAAACCTCAGTGGCGGCTGGTGCATTGGGGGCACAGGGGCGCCGCCCCCCCCCCATCCATGCGTCCAGCCCCCTAATCTACATACGGGGCACCGGACTCATGGATTCCAATGGGGTTTTTTTTTTTAAGCACGTGATTAGAGCCAGAGGCTCGAATAGGCTTCAAAAAAAGGGTGGGCTTGGGGTGCAGAGCTCTGCGCCCCGAGCCCACCCAGTTGTGTGACAATAGCGAATGGATATTCACTATTATCACACGGATCCTCCTCCCAGCCAATCAGGAAGCAGGTCCTGAGACCTGTTTCCCGATTGGCCGAAAGGAGAGGCAATGCTATTGGCCAAGGAGGAGGAGGGAGGAGATGCAGGGAAAGCCGCCGCCGCTGGGGGAAGCCGCCACCGCCTGCTCTCCACTTCAGTCCAGGGTGAGTGAGCCAGCGACGGGGAGGGGGGGATGGTATGGTGTGAGAGCGAGCTGGTGTGGTCCTTCTGCCCCCCCCCCCGTCCCATGGAGCACCAGCCGCCACTGCTAAACCTAAAAACAAAAAATGTCATATATTGCAGCTTACTAGCCCTGCAGAAAGTGGACAGAAAATACCGTTGATCTTGTCAGAAATGCAGTGTCTTTGTCACTTCCTGTGAGCTGAAAAGAAAGACCAAAGAACCTTACCGTCATTGTGTAAGCTACTCGTCCTATCAATCCACCATGTCATAGAGATGAACAAGAGCAGACAGGTTTGTCCAGGCTGTGTAACAACCATGGCTCCCTCTATGGATTCAATTGAAAAGTAAGTGTAGTGTTTTAGTTTAGATATATTTTAAAACTACCTAACAGTTTCTTATATTTCTTGGGAATTCTGTTGGTGAATATGTTTTTTTTTTCATATTATGGAGACAGCAACAGAGAGGACTGAATCACACAAAGGCGGGCACATACCCAGAGAATTACCTGTATGTAAGGCATATCTCACTATTGGAGTATGAAAGAGGAAAATGATCGCACACCACCACGGAATCCAATGAAAAAAAGATCTTTATTCACATAAGTGGTACAAGGTACAGCAGAGTAGGACGTTTCACATGTCTGCTACGTGCTTGTTCCCAGTGAACAAGCACGTAGCAGTTGTGTAAAAGGCGTCTACTGTCCTACCCTGCTGTACCTTATACCACTTATGTGACTAAAGAACTTTTCTTCATTGGCTCCTGTGGTGGTGTGCGACCATTTTCTACTTTCATGCTTCTCCTGGTGGCGAGCCGAGGTTCAGCACCCACCTTGAATCGTGGACTTTGACAAGCCTGAGCAGTGGTATCTCTCTTCATTGTTCACTATTGGAGTATCCAAGACATATAAGAAGCCAGGGGCTGACTCGGCCCACCAAGTTATATCTATACGTAAACAGTAACTTGTGTGTTGACTGATCCTTTAAGGTTTACTAGGGCCAACACATGGCTCAGTAACTAGTACTGT
The DNA here is from genome assembly GCF_965119305.1 of Pelophylax lessonae. Taxonomy (NCBI): domain Eukaryota; kingdom Metazoa; phylum Chordata; class Amphibia; order Anura; family Ranidae; genus Pelophylax; species Pelophylax lessonae. The sequence continues at coordinate 359,268,601 of NC_138770.1, forward strand.
ATGTGTTTCTAACCTGGATCTGCCACTGTGTGTCCTTTGTATGGTTGCCCTTTGCTTGGGTGGGTTACCTCCTATAAAATATATTGGTACATTAGAGGGCCTTTGCACAACCTGTGTGTTTCTGATTTATTGTGATTGGTCCAAAAGACTGTAAACTCCTTCAGGCAGTTATGACTCGTGTATGTTTTCTGTAGAATTTGTTGTCACAATACATGTTAACAGACAGTATTAAATCCATACGTGAAATGCACTGCTTAACACTGCAAAGTGGTGCAGGTAAATCGTAAGGTCAGAAGGTAGGTTTTATTGCACATGATGAACATATGCTTTGTGACAGCTTATAAATGACAAAGCAGAAGTAAGAGCCACAAAAGGTGTAGCAACATAAACCACTCTAAACAATATTTTCCACCCAGAGAACTTTACTTAAAAAATTACTAAAATACTGGCCTAATGAGCATGAACTTATATGTAGGAATATTAATTGAAATAAAAAATAGATCTGAAAGCATCTTGTGACCTACACACCCACAGCTTTACTTTCCAAGGAGATCCACTATCAACGAGTATCAGTGGATATCAGTTCTGACAGAAAAGGCTCCAAAGTGAATTGCCATTGAGCAATAGCTGACAGATGAAAGTTCACAGATTTATTTCATCAGAAACATCTCCTCTGGGATGCCAGGTATATCTGCAAATGGACAACTAACAGACTGCACAACACTCAGCCTGGTGTGCATTTTTATGATTACAAATCAGTTTTCTTTGACGGAGCCCATTTTTCATGGCAGCGCCTTGAACTCCCCGCTGGTCCTGCCAAATGTTATAACTTCATCAGCGCATGTGGGAATACACTCTTAAAATGTGCCTTTTGCTGAAGCAGTATTACTTTTTAGAAGCCTGCAAAGTAACTAAACCATTAGAGGGGATACACATTGCACGGTGCAGTTAATAAAGCCAACAGCTTTAAGGAACAATTTCAAGATTTAAAATCCCCATATTCAACAGTTTATTAATAAAGACCATATCAAATGTACTATTCTGTGTTAGGAAACACAAAACAGTCTGGAAATAAGGCAGTAGTAATAAGAATAAAACATTTTGATAATAATTATTATAAGTTTAAAACGGTGGGATTGGACACGAATAATATGCCCAATTATATGTATTCAGGAATACGATAGTAAATATTCTGGTCAGTTTGCCTTGCAAGAAAATCTGTATATTCATCTCCCATTAGACAGGGGTGTCCAACTTTTTTCAAAGAGGGCCAGATTTGATGAAGTAAACATGCGTGAGGGCCGACCATTTTACCTGACATTCTTTGGACCATTCAAATTAAATACAAACTAACTATTTTATGCAAAGTTTATTGCAAACGGCATACTTTTCCTTTCATCACATGGATGACAAATCGAAATGGATGTTAAATCGCTCTGCCTTTCATATCTAAAGGCTAGATGAAAAAAAGAATCCAGGAAGCTGAAATATATGTCAGGAACATTGTAAAGTACATTACATATTATTGGTAACAAAGGTTGTCTGTCAACTTTTAAGTTTAAAAAAAATATGAACAGGAACATAATACCAAGTATACATGTTGTGTTCAAATATATTGATAACTGATTTAGACCAACTGACGTTAACTGAGATTTTACAATGTATTCATCTCAATCCGGAGCATGCGTGCTCCCTAATCAGTCACACACCACATATAAGCGCTATATGAACCCACCGATGATGATTAATGATGGCAGCAAAAAAAGTCATGAATGATGCCGATGTATTTTTCCAAATTACCTTTGGGGCCGTTTTAAAGCAGCCCGGGGGCCGCATTTGGCCCGCGGGCCGGACTTTGGACATGCCTGCCCATTAGAGATACAATTAGGTGTATCTGCATAGCTGCATAGGGTGAAGGCTTCAAGTGTCCTTAAGTAGCCCAATATACCACACACCAGTGTGGTGTTGTCACTGTAGCCCTCCAATCAAAACTCAAAAAAATATAAATAACCTTTGAAGCAAGAAAAATGGATTTTTGTAAAATCTTACCATAAATTCCTTTTCTCTTAAGCTCATTGACAGACGCAGTCCTCTTGATTAATATCAAATTGGGTTATACTGCCCTCTACAGGAGTAGGACACTAGGCAGAAGGAAAACGTTCTGGCCACACCTTAGGGGCAGTCCCAGAGGGTATATCCTCTCTCTCTCTGCTACAGGATGTTAGTTATGTCACAAAGCAGTGTCAGAGAATTTAACCCAACTCAAAAGTAGAGGGGCGTGTACTGCGTCTGTCAATGAGCTTAAGAGAAAAGGATTTTACGGTAAGATTTTACAAAAATCAATTTTTCTCTGTCGCTCATTGACAGACGCAGTCCTCTTGATTAATATCAAATTGGGACGTCCCAAAGCAGTGCCACAAATGAGGGGTGGGATAACAGAAATCAAAATTTTAATCCAGAAGGCCCAACCGGTGCCCACTAGAAGTCTAAAAGGCTCATCAAACCAAAGGATGACACTCAACTGAAAACCCAACAGAAAAAAACCCTCGAGGTAGACCAACGGTCTTCTCAAATTGCGGCCTGCAAAACCTTGCGGCCAAAAGAGGCATCCGCCGATGCCAACACATCAACTTTATAAAATTTTGTAAAGGTATGAACCGACGACCAGGTAGCCGCCTTGCAAACCTGGACCAATGACGCCTGATGGCGGAAGGCCCAGGAAGCACTAAGCGCCCGAGTGGAGTGTGCCTTAACAGGGAACGGAGGATTCCGACCCTTAATAGAATAAGCCTGTACCACCGTCTGTCTGATCCATCTGGAGATAGTCGCGGCAGATGCAGGCAACCCCTTTTTGGGGCCATCCATGATCACAAAAAGTGAATCCGTTTCACGAAACGAGTCCGTAGTTTTCAAGTATACCCTGATTGCCCGAACCACATCCAAGGAATGTAACGCAAACTCCCGAGGATGACTGGGCTTAGGACACAAGGAAGGTAGCACAATATCTTCATTCAGATGAAACTCTGAAACCACCTTAGGAAGGAAGGATGGATTCGGACGAAGAACCACCTTATCCCTATGAACCACCAGATATGGGGAACGACAGGATAATGCGGCCAGTTCTGACACCCTGCGTGCAGAAGTAATGGCCACCAAGAAGGCCACCTTCTGGGATAACGTAAGCAAGGGAATCTCCCTGATATTTTCAAAGGGAGGTTTCTGAAGAACCGACAACACCAAATTAAGATCCCAGGGCGGTAAGGGCGCGCGCACTGGCAAAGCCAGGTGCCGCACCCCCTGGATGAAATTCCGAACCAAGGAATGGGTAGCCAAAGGTTTCTGAAAGAAAATTGCTAACATTGAAACCTGACCCTTGACAGTGCTCAAGGCCAGCTTCTGCTCAACCCCCTGTTGAAGAAAAGCCAAGATTCGGGTCACCGAATAGGCACGTGGAGGAAATCCAAGGGATTCACACCACGCAATGACCTCCATGTGCGATGATAGACTTTTCTGGAAGTCGCTTTCCTTGCTTTAATTAAAGTGGGAATAACTGAAGTTGACAATCCCTTGTCCTTCAGCACCTGAGTCTCAATAGCCAGGCCGTTAAAGCCAGCGATTGTAAAGCAAGATGGAAGATCGGTCCCTGAGACCGCAGATCCTCCCTGAGAGAAAGTCTCCAAGGAGCGTCCGCGACCAGCCTGACCAAGTCGGCGTACCAGGGTCGACGAGGCCAGTCCGGAGCTACCAGGATAACTGGAATTCCCTCCACCTCTATCCTGCGAAGAAGTTTCGGCAGCAACTTGAGAGGAGGGAAGACATACAGTAGCTGATACTGTCCCCACGGGGCGACCAGCGGGTCTGCTGCGTCCGCTCGAGGATCTCGGGAGCGGGCTACAAACCTCCGCACCTTCCTGTTGAGCCGAGCTGCCAACAGATCCACCTCCGGGGTGCCCCAATGAAGGCACAGCTGGTGAAATACCTCTGGATGAAGAGGCCATTGCCCTTGATCCAGAATCTGACGGCTGAGATAATCTGCCTGCCGATCTTCCACCCCCGGAGTGAATACCGCAGAGAGAGCCTGAACAAACCGTTCCGCCCAACGAAGAATGCTGGCCACTTCGATGGCCACCAGGACACTCTAGGTGCCCCCTTGGTGATTGACATAAGCCACGGCCGTGGCATTGTCCGACTGGATCCGAACCGGGCTGCCCTGGAGCTGCTCGGTCCAGTAAATCAGACAAAGTCTGATCGCTCTCAGTTCCAATACATTTATCAGTAACCTGGATTCTATCAGAAGAAATGACTTCCCCTGGCTGAGCATCAGAGACCGAAGCCACCAGACCAGAGACTCCCTGGTCCGCTCGCTCAACCGGATCAGATTGTCCAGAGAATCGGGATTCCGATTCCATTTGAAAAGAATCTCCTTTTGGAAAATTCGGGCATGAGACTGGGCATACGGTACTGCCTCTAAGAAGGCCACCATCAGTCCCAGGATCCTCATGCAAGTCCGAAGGGAAGGCCAGTTGACGGACAGTAACATCCGAATCGTTCACTGAATCTTATGGAGCTTCTCCGTAAGGAGACACACCCTTGCCAAGGATGTCTCCAAAGTTAGGCCCAGATAGTTCAATCTCCTGGTGGGAACTAGGAATGATATTTGGGAAAAGTGAAGAAAACGCTGATCTGTTCAGATGGACTCCATCTTGAATTCTTGTACCCGGACAAAATGATTGAATGCTCTTAAGTCCAGAATTGGACGCACCTTGCCCTCCTTTCTGGGTATTGTGAAAAGGGTTCGAATAGAACCCCTGAAAACGTTCTGCTCAAGGAACGGGAACTACCGCTCCCTGTTGCATCAAGTCCATTACTGCCCCCCGCAAAGCTTTTAAGCGATCCGGGGATAGTCGAATGTTGGAAGGGAAGAATTGCAACGGGTGGAAGTGATCGAAACTCGATCTTGTATCCCGACCGTATGACCTCGCGAACCCCTTTGTCCGGGATTCTGGAAAGCCATGGATCCGGAAACCGGTGAAGACGTCCCCCCACCCCAGAGATGGGTGGGGGCGCACCTTTAGGCTGTATTGGTCTTATCTTCAGGTTTGGCTGAGCCGGACTTTTGTTTACCCGACCAGCGCCCTTTGAAACCCCCTGAAGGGGCTTTGGAGGGCTTCCCCTTATCGCCCGCCCCAGCGGAACGAACAAAATTTTTAAGAGCGGGAAAGGAAGGTCCTCGTCTGTTACGAGGTCCTTTACCCTTAGCAGTCTGTGGCAAAAAAGTGCTCTTGCCCCGAGTGAGATCCTTTATAATCTCATCCAAGGTGGCCCCAAACAGGCGATTCCCCTGAAAGGGGAGATTAGCCAAAGCTTTTTTGGAACCTTGATCCGCCGACCAGCACTTTAACCACAACACGCGTCTGAGGACCACTGCTGAAACCGATGCACGCCCTAGCAAGGGAGTGGCGTCCAGGGCGGCGTCACAGATGAACTGTAGCCCTTATATAATCTGCTCCAGCAAATCTGATACTGCCGGGGGGATACTTCTCCCCTTTATGTCACGGCGTAACAATTTGGTCCATTCTGTCAATGTTTGTGAAACTAAACCAATGGCAACCACTGGCCTAAATATTGACCCTATCAGGGAAAAAATGGAGCGGGATTCCGCTTCCACTTTTTGATCCACCGGATCCATAAAGGACGGAGCGTCCTCCAACGGGATAACAGTGGCTTTATTTAGTCTGCAGTGACAAGCTCAGAATCCGTATCTGAAGTGTCAGATGAAATAGGGGAAGGCGGGGGTCGCTTTCTTGCCCCCCGTCCCTGACAGGCCACCTCCACCCGGGATACCAAAGACTCCAAAACTGCTGATAATGCATCAATCATAAGTGGGGCACTGGAGGGTCCTGCGGCCACCTCGAGGGGATCAGGTGGGGATACATGTGTGGCAGGGTCCATGATTAATCCAAGACACTTGCCAGCAAACAAAAAATAATTGCAAAGAAAAAACTTTTTTTTTTTTTTTTGTAATCCCCCAGCGCAACAGCGCCCCTCAGTGTTACCTGCTTTGGACCCCACAGAGAGAGAGAGAGACCCCAAGGGCTCACCACCTGATGCACAGAAGCTTCTACCAACCTGCTCTCAGCGCTGTCTCTTACAGACAGGAAGTCTTTTGGATCGTTTTCCCGGGTAAAGGAGGCGGCTCCGCCCCTTTACACGCCTTCCGGCGCCTCCCATGCTACTCCTCGAGGTAGCTGGTCATCTCCAAAATGGCCGCCCCATGCCGGAGACACGAGGCTACGCAAAGATGGCGGCCCCTATGGAAAGATGGCAGTGGCCTGCTACATCGTGCGGCCTGCGGAAGGCAGGCATCGGCCTGTGCGGCCTGCGGGAGGTGTGCGGGAGGATGGCGGTCTGCGGGAGGATGGCGGCCTGCGGGAGGATGGCGGCGGCAGCTGGCGTTAGTCCAGGCAATTGCAACCTATGTATAAGGTAGGATCATATCACCCTCTACATGGCCATCCTAACAGTAATGCCAGCCACTGACTTCAGTCATGGTCCCTTTACAGTGCCCACTCATACAATGACTTCCGATAGTTAGCTCCCAAACCAAGCCTCCTGGTTCTTATTCACTAAATCACCCTCAAGAGGGGGATCTGTGACTCCTGTTATAGGATAGAGGGGGGGCCCAGCATCATGAGGGTCCGATCATCCCAGGCCCGCGTCCACCTACAAACCCGTCAGGGGGAGAGGGGGAACATTTTACTCACCATACCGGAACAGGCGGGCACCAACTCCTGACAGAACCCCTCTCCACCGAGGTGGGGGGGCTTTCGACCAATACGGACGCCGCGACTCAGTTTCCAACTGGTCGTCAGCGTCCCGGCGAGACGTTTAACTCGCAGGGTCAGTCCCCGTCCAGTGGGACTATGTCGCGGCTGACCCAGCGCGGAGCTAGGGCCTGAACGCGCTCGTAGGCTGACTGGGGTGACCACTGGATCTCAACATCCAGCCCGTCGCCCAGCTCCAGCATAATTGCTTGAAGATCTCACAGGAACAACTGGAGAAAAAAGCTGCCTAAAAAAAATTTTTCTTAAAAAATCTTGCCAGGACCAAAGATCCCAGCAAGGAACTTAGGTCCTTACTCCTGACTAGACAGAAAAAAACTAACATCCTGTAGCAGAGAGAGAGAGGATATACCCTCTGGGACTGCCCCTAAGGTGTGGCCAGAACGTTTTCCTTCTGCCTAGTGTCCTACTCCTGTAGAGGGCAGTATAACCCAATTTGATATTAATCAAGAGGACTGCGTCTGTCAATGAGCGACAGAGAAACAAAGGTTAAAACCACTTGCTGACCAAGCTTTTTGTGGAACTTTTTGTTTACAAGTTAAAATTATATTTTTTTCTAGAAAATTACTTAGAACCCCCAAACATTATATATATATATATATATATTTAAGCAGAAACCCTAGATAATAAAATGGAGATCGTTGCAATATTTTATGTCACACTATATTTGCGCAGCAGTCTTTCAAAGCCAATTTAAAAAAAAAAAACATTAAATTTATCCAATTGTATTGTATAATTTAAAAGATGATGTTACACTGAGTAACTAGATACCCAACATGTTATGCTTTAAAATTGTGCATGCTCATGGAATGGGGACAAACTATGGTACTTAAAAATCCCCATAGGCGATGCTTTAAAACTTTTTACAGGTCACCTGTTTAGAGAGAAGGTCTAGTGCTAGAACTATTGCTCTCACTCTAACGATCGTGGCAATATCTCACATGTGTGGTTTGAACAATGTTTACATATGTGGGCGCAACTCACATATGCGTTTGCTTCTGCACGCGAGCACGGAGCGATGGGGCGCTTTAAAAGTGATCCCGTGGGGAATCCACTGCCAGGACCACTTTTATTGGAAGCTGAATAACCCACAGTAAAAAATGATACTGGGGTTATGGCAGCTAGCTGCTGCCATAACCCCTGTATTAAACATCAAAGTAATAACCTATATATACTGTGGGCGGTCGCAAGTGGTTTTAATACAGTAACGATTCCAATGACAAAAGGAGGAAGGAACTGGAGCAGGGCGTGCAAGCTATAGGCATGTGTTTGGCCTGAAGTCATTTGTTATTACTTTCAGTGTTGCATGTTGCTTTATCCAGCACTGTGTTGCTTGCATGTTATACAGGCAGGATGAGCAGTACGGGGCATATCTGTGAGGACTGTTTATGTGCCAAAAATATTACCATCAGTGGATGTGTTTAAACACTAGCAAGGAAGTTGTTGGGTCTGAATAGATTATACTTTGCAATGCTTGTATGTTACCCATTCCTGCTTGCAAGTTGCTTTCATGCTCACAAATTGCTCCTGCTACCTGTTGGAATACCGTTCTATTTCTAGATACAATTCCGCCTGTTAATTCCAACAGTACTTGTTGAAAATTCTTAATGGTATATAGATGCATAATATATACTTCTTGAAAAGGAAAAACGCATGGAAACTGGATGTGAATTAATAGACATTGGACTTGTTCACTTACTATGAAGAAATACAAATACTCCTTCAATCGACTTATAAGAAGTACCTAGATTGATAGGATCTTATACTGGAATAGACTTTGAGATCATCAACATCATTATTTAGGCTCATCCTAGCTCGAGCACCCAAGAGGTTTCACACAGAGGGGTTATTACCATATAAACCTTGATTGGTAAATTACCCTCAAAACTGCAAATTGCTGTTGGTATAGCCTGATGTGTTGAGATACTTGGCCTCTGTATGATTGTTGTTATGTTATTTGTTGTTTTTCCTTTTGTTTGCTTGGTTGGTATGCACGTATGTATTCACCTTATCTGTTTTTATGTGTATTCTTTGAGGCCAGGGGCTCCTATAGCCTCTTTTTAATCTGGAAGAATTTCTGATAACTAATGAATTTAACTAATAAAATTATTGTATGATAACCCAACCATTGAACTTTTTGTCATTGGAATAGCTACTGTAATAAACTCTGTCTCTTGTCACATATGGTTATTTATATTTGTTCAGCAATGGCTGCTCAGCCTGTAAAAAGTGATGACAGGCTGAGAGGAGCCATCGCTGTTAGCATGTAGCCTCACACTTAGTGCTTACATGAGGTTAGGAATGGATGAGCGATCCTGGATGCAGAAAGATGTGTTCAGTCTCAGACATTGATATGTCTGTAAACCAACACAAGTTACTCTCGACTGCTTTAGGGTTAGAGGTAATATGTTGATAGATCTTTGTGACCTCTAAGAAACAAAGTAGAGGATGTGATGGCATTTTCTTAGTTACTTTTCATTTTTTTTTTTTTTGTTGAAATAACAAAATAAACAATAGTACAAAATTGAAGTACATAAAATGATAGCATGCATCTGAGTTTGCAAACCTTCATGTAATAAATAACACATTACAAAAAGAGAATAGTACAATAAAAAATAAAACACAAAAAGAATAGGAAAAGGAGATGGGGAACTTGGGGTTGGATTATGCATAGACTATTTCCAATCCATTTGTGGCAGAACCAAGCTAAAAAGTGTGTGAAGTCAAATACGTGGGTTAAAGGTAATATATATATATGTAATATATATGTACAGTATATTGTAATAAAACTCTGTTGAAATACCTAGGAGAAACAGATTGAATAATCAATTTAGTTACTATAAAACAATTCAACCTTAATTAACTATTGATATAAACAATGCAGATATGTTATGAAATGAAGAATGAATATTGAAAGTTATAAGTTATTCATGAAGTCTATGGCAGGATGGAGAAGGGGCGGGGGGGAGAGTGGTTCAGCGCTGATGTGAGCAGCGCATATAGCTCACCTGTGCTCCTGCATCCTGATGGGCTGACCGGTATGTGCCGAGTGTGAGGAGCAATGTGGGCGATGAGAGGACACGTGGAGGAGCGGTGCCTTAGAAACTGACAGGGGAAGAGATCTCTTGCTGGGGCTCATCCTGGCTGCCCTGCATCAGTGTTGGCAGAAGCAGCCTTTGGTGGCTCCTGGGTACACCGTGCTGCCTGGAGAGGAGGAGGGGAGACCGTTCGGTGGTTGGGAGGAGGCGGCGCCGCATTGTGGCGGCTTTCCTCAGCCCCCTCTGGTTTCTGACTGTGTTGACCGTCCCTCTCCTGACTTGGAGGGATTCTCTGAGGCTTCCCATAGATTTTGTTTGAAGAGGGCATTCAACTCCTTGCAAGTTCGTTTGGGCTGCTATTAACCAGCCATTAGCCCTATACTGAATTGCAGAACACTTTTTTGAATGACTGACTCCTTTGCTTAATCTGTGTTTAAAGTTATTTGGAGTGGAACAATACGCTTAGCAAACAAGGCCCTTAGTATATATTTGGAATACAAGGTTAAAAGCAATGAAAAGGAAAAAGGGAAATACATCAGGGCTACAGGAGGCCTCTAGCTCGCAGCCCCAAGGAACAGGGAAAGAAAAAAGTAAGGAAGCAGCAGCCAAATTGAAACGGTTTGCACACAATCCATCTCAAAACAATGCAATCTAAGATATCTTTGTCACCTTCTACAACTCCTAAGGGGTCAAGTCTGAGTAGCAAGCCCTCCAAAATAGCTTCAGCACCCTCTACCCCGGTTGCAGGGGGATCACTTGACCTTTCTGTTTCAGAGGCTTCATTGATGGAGGAGCCATTCTTAAGAGAGGTATTAATGGCAGTAAAGGGACGAAAATCTGCCCTGTCAGAAATGATGGATCAGTTGAAATGTATAAAAGAGGAAATGTCATCCTTTAGACAGGATTTACAAAGGTAGGGGAATGCAATACGAAGCTGGAAGGCAGTGGAGTTGAGGATTAAATAATACCTATGAAACAAAAATTGAGCTATTAAAGGAAAGTGAAGAAACAAAGTGATAAAGTAGAAGATTTGGAAAACAGACTGTGGAGGATCGATATTCACATAATTGGACTTCCAGGGAAAAGTGAAGGGAATAGCATGAGACATTTTTGGGAAAAATGGTTTCTGGCAGTGTTTGGAAAGAAGAACTGCCCCCTATTTTGCCATAGAAAGGGCTCACGGAGTCCAGATGAGAACCCCTGCCTTGGAAGAGATTCCAAGACCACTGATCATGAAAATCTTTTTTTTTTTTAACGACAGAAATAATATTGATAAAAGCAAGAGAAATTAAGGAAATCAGGCTCAATGGGGTAAAAATCTCATTCTTTCCAGACCTCTCTGCAGAAGTACAGAGAAGAAGGGTGAGATTCATAGATATCAAGAGGCGGCTGCGGCAGTTAAATATGCAATATGCTATGTTATATATGGCGCGACTGAGAGTTGCAGCACAAGGAGTGGTTCATTTTTTTGATACACTTACCCCTGCCGCAACTTGGTCAGAAAGAAAAGAGTGATCTATATAAGTCCTGATACAAGAGGTACAAATCTTAAGGTGGGGATACACCTTGGTTTAGTAACATTTTTTTTTATATAGGGCTTTAGAATGGAGTTATGATTTAAGAGTGTAGTTGTTTTGAAAAAATGTAAAAACAAAATGACTGCGCTAACTAAAAAGTGCAAAAAGCAGCTGACACCAATCACTAGACAAAAAAGTGATAAACAGTGAAAACAAGAGAAATACAAATGTGCAGCGCTAATGATATTGTTAATGTCCAACAACATAAAGAGTCCAATAAAAAATTTCATGTAAGAAAAAATGGTGATGAAAAGAAATCCAACACGAAGTTGTTTTGACACTGACATAAGGTATTTTTAATAGGAAGGAATCCTGCTGTTTAAACAAGTGGGGTTGGGACCACAAACAATACCCCCAAGGGGATTTTGGGGGGCGGGGGGGGGGAAGAGGGGTAGGAGGATAATGGGAAGGGGGAGGGGGAGGAGTTTCTTCTTAGGATTAGAATTAGGACAGAAAAAGCAAACGCACAGTTTTGTTTATGCACAATTGTATACTTGTTGAAGAGTATCACTATTATTCATACAGCGCTGCTTTTTTCTTTTTTATGTAATTTTTGTATTTGTATATTTACACATGTTGCATGCTGTTTTTTCCAGACCACTTAAGCGCTGTCAGCTGACGTTTTAGGTTTTCTTCTAAGATTGCCCTATATTTGGCTCCATCCAACTTCCCATCAACTCTGACCAGCTTCCCTGTCCCTGCTGAAGAAAAGCATCCCCACAACATGATGCTACTACCACCATCATGTTTCACGGTGGGGATGGTGTGTTTAGGGTGATGTGCAGTGTTAGTTTTCTGCCATACATAGCTTTTTGCTTTTAGGCTAGAATGTTAAATTTTGGTCTCATCGAACCAGAGCACTTTCTTCCACATTTGCTGTGTCCCCCACATGGCTTCCCTGCAAATGGGACTTCTTATGGCTTTCTTTCAACAATGGCTTTCTTCTTGCCACTATTCCATAAAGGCCAGATTCTCCCACCTGATCTATGGATCTTTTTTTATAACCTAACCCTGCTTTAAACTTCTCCACAACGTTATCCCTGACCTGTCTGGTGTGTTCCTTGGCCTTCGTGATGCAGTTTGTTCACTTAAGTTCTTTAACTAACCTCTGAGGGCCTCACAGAACAGAGAATAAATTACACACAGGTGTACTCTATTTACCAATTAAATGACTTCTGAAGGCAATTGGTTCCACTAGATTTTAGTAAGGGGTTTTAGAGTAAAGGGGGTTGAATACAAATGCTCGCCACGCTTTTCAGATACTTGTAAAAAAATGTGTAAACCATTTATTATTTTCCTTCCACGTCACAATGATGTGCCACTTTGTGTTGGTCTATCACATAAAAAAAACAATAAAATACATTTAAGTTATGGTTGTAACATGACATAATGTGGAACATTTCAAGAGGCATGAATACTTTTTCAAGGCACTGTAGTGAAAATATATAGATGCTTTCAAATATTTAGTGATCAAAGCTTTGGTTGTTACCAATACTGTATGTAATATTAGGGTTTGCTTGCGTAGGTCCATCTTTTTAACCATTTGCTGACTGCCCCACACAGATTTACTGCGGCAGGGTGGCTTGGCTGTGCATAATCATGTAGTACTACGTGATTATGTGCACAAGGTCTCGGCAGCGCGCAGTGGGAGGAATGGCGGCGATTGCCGCCGGCCCCCCGCGATCTTCAGAGAAACTGACAGAAGACCCGCCTGCTTATGTAAACAAAGCAGGCGGGTCTTCTGACACACAGGCAGAGAGAGATCAGGAGTTTCAGCTAAGCTGAAACCCTGATCTCTCTCTGCCTGTCACAGAGCCCCCCCCCCCCCCAGTCAGTAAGCACAGTTAGACATACATTAACCCCTTTGATCATCCCCAGTATTAACCCCTTTCCTGCGACTGTCATTTATACAGTAACAGTGCATAATATTTAGCACTGATTGCTGTATTAACGTCACTGGTCCCCAAAAATGTCAGTTAGGGGTCCGATCTGTCCGCTGCAATGTCGCAGTCCCACTAAAAATCGCAGATCACCGCCATTACTAACAAAAATAAAAAGTCCAAAAATCTATATTCTGTAGTTTGTAAACGCTATAACTTTTGCGCAAACCAATTAAAATACGCTTTTTGGGATTTTGTTTTACTAAAAATATGTAGCAGAATACAAATTGGCCTAAACTGAAAAAAAAATTAGATTTTTAAAATTTTTTATTGTAAAAAATATTGTGTTTTCTCAAAATCGTCGCTCTTATTTTGTTTATAGCACAAAATCTGAAAACCGCAGAGGTGATCAAATACCACCAAAAGAAAACTCTATTTGTGAGAAAAAAAGGACATCAATTGTATTTGGGTACAGCGTTGCACGACCGCGCAATTTTTCGTTAAAGTAACGCAGTGCCGAATCGCAAAAATGGCCTGGTCATTAAGGGGGTAAAACCTTCTGGAGCTGAAGTGGTTAAATAGGGAGAAAAAAATGTGTTTCATATAATAGGTTAATGTGTCTAACATTTTTGTAACTGTATGAAATAAATTTAAATTTGAGCACAAAAGAGCCATATACTGTATGTTTATAGGAGCCATGAGCAAGATTAAATCTCCAACAATGTTTAACACGTTAACACATTTAATGTTTACAATATGATGATTTTTTTGAGCTGCCATCCCACTCACCTGCAAAAAATAAAAAATGCTCCAAATTACGTTAACTGGGGATATAGCATCATATATTCTATCTTGCAGGACATGTGGGGGTTTAAGGAGAAGTGAATACATCTAGCTCCTTTCATCATGAGAGTGAAAGATCATTAAACCTTCTTTATATTTAAGTTTGACAAAAGACAACAAATACCACTGCAAGCAATGAGAATAATGTTCTTTCTTCCATCAAAGCCAAGTACATATTATTCAGGATACATGATCCCTATAGGTAAGCTATACGGTTACCCTCAACACGTTCATACACACATTTTCTGCAAATGCTGACATGCCAGATAATTTTATTATGACAGCTAATGTCATCACCACTAATCACATGTAAACAATTGCCACAGTGCTATGTATATTGCACTAAAATACTGAAAATTTGCAATTAACGATTAGGGTATTTTTGCATGTCAAAAGAAACTATAATATGCAAACTGTAAGGAATATAGTAGTAAAATATCAGGGGGAACCTGGGCTGTAGTTGTTGCCAAGTTGGGTTATAACAGGAAATCACATAGGGGAAGATTAATTACTTATGTCGTTGCATTGATTAATTATTTACTCTTTCATGCATAGCTCTCCCCTCCTTACTTGTAAAAAATTAGTAAACTCTACAGTTCATTTAAGGAGCTGACTTTCAATTAGGTAACTAAGGAAAAATAAAATGGAATTACAGGTTAACATGAGCCAGTTAATGGAAATTATTTTAATCGATTCAGATAACAGAAAGAAACACTAATGAGATTATGCATGTAATGATGTAACTCCAGGAACATCATTTACATCCAAATTTGTGCTTGATAAAGTCCTACATATTTCAGAGGTGTACATGACAAATACAGAATAAATCAGCATTATTTTGTGGCCACCCCTACTATTCTGTGACTTTGACTGCTGATAGATCTGAAAAATACAAAAATATGCTGGGTACAATACAAGTAGGAAAACACCTTGTGTTGTTGAAAACACCATCATTTACTTAAATCCTGTCCACTCATTAATAACTAGTTTTAACTCATTATCCCACAACTGGTTACTGTAAGGTTACCAGCTTTTCAAAATGAAATCCAGGGACACCCTACTGACCATGCTCACGAAACGATACCCTCATTTGTAGTCATGCCCATTAAACCATGGCTATATATTTAACATGCCTTGAAAACAATTTGCCATAAGGGGAATGATGCAGCACACATGGCTCACCATGGAGAATAGTAAATGTGGCCACATATCGTAACAGTGGGCAGGACTTAACCGCTTGCCAGCCCCGGCCAGGCAAAGTGACGTATATATACGTCACTAGCCTGTCACCGGCTTGTGAGCCAATATCGGGCGAGTGTGCGCCCGCTGAGGCACGCGCCCACCCCGGGTCATTCAGTGAGGAGTCCGTGCGTGTGAACGGCGGACCTGATGTCCGCCGGTCACACTGCGATCGTCGGTAGAGAGGGAGAAAGGCAGGCGGCTAATGTAAACAAGCCGCCTGTAATTCTCCCCTGTGTAAAAATGGAGATCAGACGGTTCTACTATGTAGGACCGTCGATCTCTGTTTTTACAGTAGTAGCCACAGCCAATCACAGTTAGAAGCACGCCCCTAGGACACACTTAACCCCTCGTCTCCAATACAGTTAACCCCTTCCCTGCCAGTGTCCTTTTTACAGTAACAGTGCATATGTATAGCACTGATTACTGCAGTAATGTCATTGGTAACCCCAAAGTGTCAAAAATGTCAGTCAAGGGTCCAATCTGTCCGCCGTAATGTCGCAGTACCGCAAAAAAAATTGCAGATCGCCGCCAAACACCAAAAATGACAAAAATCTTTCCCTTTGTTAGTAAACGCGATAAATTTTGCGCAAACCAATCAAAATACGCTTTTTGCGATTTTTTTACCAAACATATGTAGCATAAAACAAATTGGCCGAAAATGTTAAAAAATTTTGATTTTTACATTTTTTTGAGGGGAATTTCATATAAAAAATGTGAAAAATATTGTTATTTTTGCAAAATTGACGCTCTTTTTTTGTTTATAGCCCATGATCAAAAAATCACACAGGTGATCAAATACCACCAAAAGAAAGCTCTGTTTGTGGGAAAAAAAGGACGTCAAATTCGTTTAGGTACAGCATCGCACGACCGCGCAATTGTCCGTTAAAGTCAAGCAGTAAAAAAATCGCAAAAAAAACCCTGGTCAGGAAGGGGGTAAAATCTTCCGGGGCTTAAGTGGTTAAAACTGGTATGGTTAAAAAAAAAAATTATGAACCTATGCTGCTATGGGTAAAGAGAGTGTAAAGCAGTACAGGGTTCAGGGGTTGGAATTAAGTAAAGCAGAGAATTAAGTGACCAAGAGTAAATAATACATAGAGTTTAGGGGTCAGGATAAAGTAATGCACAGAGTTCCGGGGTCAGGAATACGTAATGTACAGAGTTCAGGGGTCAGGTTTACGTACCGTACAGAGTTCAGAGGCCAGGATTAGGTAACACAGAGAGTTCAGAGCTCAGGATTAAGTAAAGCAGAGAGTTAAGTATTAAAGCGTAACTCCACTTTTATTGAGAAAAAACATTCCCCTCTGGGTGATCTATGTACATTACAAGGATTGTAACAAACTTTGTTGCATATTCCTACCTTTTGTTATTCTGAAGAAATTGTTGTTTGTTCCTCTGTGCTGAGTGGGTCAAATGGGAGTGGTTTCATAATTTTCTGTCAGCTGTGGAAGTTGCGGAGCACTAATATGCAAAGCTGCTGGACCTGCATCCCTTTAGACATGTTCTTATTAGGAGTATCTCACCAAAAATGAAATTTTTGTTGCAGGGGATGCCAGAAATCTGACTTGTATCTTAGTGCAGACTTCTGGGAAAATTGGTGAGCCAATCACACAATCAGGAAATGATGTTTCTGGGGTGTGGTCAGTACACATTCTGTGTACAGAACAACTCCAGGTAGCCATATTGCATTGCATTTTCAGAAAATTACAACAGCTGCAGATTGAATAGGAAAGGTCATTTTTTATTACATTCAATTACAATATGACTTGTGTCGCAATTGTATACACTATATTTTTTTTTCATTTGCCATTTTTTTCCCCAAGAAAGTGGAGTTACCCTTTAAGTAAAACAAAAGTTCAGAGGTCAGGTTTAAGACTTCTGGAATTAGGTAAGCAGTTAATCCCAGATTGTGGCTTGTCTTTGTCATCCGGGGCCCAGCATTGTCCCTGGGAGCCAGTTCCTATGGATAAACCTGGGAATGCCAGTTTCGGTGAAACAGATCCCTCACAGGGACTGTTTTAATAGGCTTCTGTGCTGATTAGATGGAAAGTATGCTTAGTGATATTTTGCATTGTTCTGTGGATTGTCCTATCCATGTGTACCTTTGCATTAACTAGATTATGTATATGGCTTCTTAAGGGATCTCTAGCCAATACAATCAACTAACATTCTTCTCTGCAACTTTGTTTTATGCCTGACCTCTCTATTAACGTCCACTCAATCTAACACCATGCATGTGCTTCTGTTTCATTACAGGCCCCTACTTTCCTGCAAATACTGTATGCGCAATACTCATCTTCAATGATTAACAATGAAATCACAACGCAACCCCAATACTTGTTTAAAAAAATGGATTATTCAATATGTTATAACTAAATGTATAATCACATATACAAAATAATTCTAACAGTCTCCATCAAGATTGTATATTTGTACAAAAATAAAAAATAAAAACCCATGTTTAATTCTATAAACCAGTCCACTTAATGCCTCAGATCCGTACACCAGTATATCTGTATTCAGACCATCATGGTAAACTTATTTGTGATAACACACTATGTTATATTGAGTACACAATATATTAAAAAAAAAAACAAAAAACAATACTAAATACAATGAGAAATGTCCCTTGGTTAATTAATGGCTGCGCATATGGTGATTCATTCTGGAAATATATGCCTCTGTTGGGTGCTGATGACAGATTTCTAAATGTCTATTACACAGCTATATTCATCCCTTGTATTGATAGACCGTTTTTGCAGCTATACTTCAGGTTGTTGGTACAAACCAGCCTCCATTTATGATTAAGAAGAATACTTTGTGCATACACATCAGGATACTTACCATTTTATGAAGGTATTCTGAAATAATGCAAAGTTTTGCTTGAACATGAAAGGTTTTCTTTCTCTCACAAGGAAATATAAATTCTACCTTACCTTAAATGACTGATTATTCCAGTTTTTCATCTTCATCTTTGGCACTGTGATTGTACTGTACATCTCTCTTCTACGGTCCTCTGTTTGTGCCCAGTGGAACCATTGTTTTGTGAATATCCAGGATCACACTTTGCAGCTGAAATTACCCGGGGTCCGTTATTCATTGGTTTCTAGGAGTTTTTATTATAATGAATACTTATATAATAATGTGTGTTGTCACAGGTGAACATCATGATATAAATATAGATATACAGGTCTAAAGATATGAGGCATTGGGTTGTCTGGATTTAAGAATAAAAATTGTGTTTTTTTTTTTTGTTTTGTACAAGCAATTTTTCTGGGGACACAGCTCTGTTAGAATTTGTTTCTACACATGTTTATACATTTAACTATATAATTAGTCATTTATAGTTTGGTAAACAGGTACTTAGTTTCAGGTATGTATATTAAGATATATATTTTTTTTTTAAGTTTTGGGCAGATTGAAGAGGGATCAGAATGCTTGTCAGTTTTTATTGCTGTCTGTGTCCCCGTTTAGGAGATTTACCCTCTATATTTGTCTTTTTTACCATTATCATTAAAAAGTGAAAGAAAAAGAAAATCCAAAATTTTGGGTTGTCCCAGAAAAGTAATACCAGGGAAATATTCCAATATGGACACTAGTTCTAGTGACCTGGGGGTCCCCAAGGAATGTCCTTAACTTGCAAGAATTTTCTCTCGCTTCCTGTTTGGCTATGGTACAGGAAGTAAAGGGAAAACTCCACAATGGGACACAGATTGAAAAAAAAAAAAAAACTGACAGGGGTTATAACCCTCCCTTACGATATCGAAAGGGGAAAAAAGTATTGCCTATAGTTCTACTTTATTGGAGTCTCTGGATCAGTGAGGGTGATAAGTAGTGTTTAGCACAAAAGTGGGCATGGCTTAAAAAGACCTAGTAAAGTACAGGCTAAGCCTGATTACTGTATACGCTTTGCACATATGCTGAAGTATTTGCACCCACTAAATACGTTGTAATTTCTGTGCTACAAGCAACTCACAGACACACATAAATCTCAATACAAAGAAGCATTTAAAAAAAGAAGGCACTTTTTTTGTCTTTGTCAATACCTCAGTGCACCCCGGGTGGTAGATTTTTCCCACCTGCTTCTGGAAGAAGCTTTCATAATATAGGGCAGGGAGAGTCAAATAGCCATCATAAATATTTATCATGCACCAACCAATCTCTAGAAGGCGGTATCCAGAAGGTGACTGAGGAGGTGATAAATATTTGTGAGGCATTTCCAGAGTGTTCTTTCCTCTTCGGTAAGGGTTCCAGTTCTCCTGGGGTTGCTATCCCTAGGTTAAAGCTACTGAGACACAAGATTGCAGTCTGGGCAGCAGAAGGAGCTGGTTTGAGGGCCTAGATGATTATTATTATACAGGATTTATATAGCACCAACAGTTTCTGCAGCGCTTTACAATGAAGGCAGACATTACAGTAGTGAGTAATCATAGGGCCCTACTCATTAGGGCTTACAGTCTAGGAGATGATTGTTAATGGACTTTTGCTGGAGGGCACTGTCCTGAAGTCCGGTTCTGGAGAAGGATCAGACAGCTCATGGGATATTGTGTGTGAGACTTGATTTCAGACTGTAGCACGTGCTTCTCCCATAAGGATTTTCTACTAAGAAATGTGTCCTCCCAATGATTGTTAATGTTTTAGAGCACAGGTGTCAATCACAAGGCCCGCGGGCCGAATGCGGACCCCCAGGCCATTTCATGTGGCCCTCGCACCTCTCATGCAGCTGTGGCAGTTCTTTTGTCTTTGCCCCCACCTTTTCTCTGTAGTCGGCAGCAGAGAGGACAGAACTCCTTTGCCAGATCCTGCAGTACTCTGTGCAGCTGCAGAAAGGCTTGTCTTTGCCCCCCTCCTCCTCAGCAGTCCGCATCAGAGAGGGGGCAGAACTCCTCCTACAGATCCTGCACCTCTCTGTGCAGCCGCAACACCACCTTGTCTCTGCCTCCCCTGGTCTCAGCATTCAGCAGACTCTGGAAGCTGAAAACTGCCCTTCTCTGGTTCTCCTCCAGACCCTGCACTTCTTCCCAGATCCATCCTCTGGTAAGGGGGTGCATTGTGATGTAAGGGTGTAAGGGGGCGTGGGGTGCCCTGGACATCTAATCTTACAGGTATAACCAGCCCTTTAAGGGAAACCATAATGCTGATGCGGCCCGCGATGGAAGTAGAATTTGACACCCCTGTTTTAGAGTATCCTATGACCATAAATCCCTCTCCTGTTTAAGTTCTTCAGTAATAAATTCTAAAAAGGCATCCCCTAGACTGAGCCTTTATTGTCAGTGCGCATTGATCTAGGCTTGTGGGGCTGGTAGCTCTGTGCTGGTAAGGGAGACCTACTTCATATTCAGTGGCCTCTTTGGGGTTCACTGGCAGCAACTAGTGAGTGAGACATGACATCTTAAAATAAAAGAACATATATTAATTTCTACAATAGGAACTCAAGGCTACTTACTGTCACATCATGTACAACGCTCTACATTACTGCATTCTGATATTGTAAATTCCCTGGCTGTTATCCCAAGAAGATGAATGTGATTACATTGGTTGTCATTGTTTACCACAACTTTGAAACATTGACTAGGCGTAGGTGCCCTTTGAAGAGGAACTCATTTGGAAAAATAAAAAACTGCAAGCAGACAGGTTTTCTATTGCAAAAAAAGACCCGCTATGTCTTATGAGCAAAAAAATAAATAAATAAACCTACCATCCTGTTCACAATCTTCTTTAGAATGTACACTGAGCTGCACTTCTGCAATTACCAGATTATACAGTAGCCATGGGTATACATGCAGTCTTTCCACCTTTGACTCTGCACATTGCTCTCAAATCTAAGAGAAGTCTAACCTCAGGAGACTACATTGGAGGATTCATTTTACACTTCTGGATGGTGGCACAATAGAGGGACCAAACAATGCAAATCTGTTGTCACAAGGAAGAGGTGAACGTACCCCTAGACATGAGATGACTCGTGAGTGACAATATTATGGGTAATAGCAGACTTCTAAGCATATTGACAGGCTAATGATCTCCCATTAGTTTTATTGTGATTAATTGCTGCTGTTTTCCTGCCAGGTAAATTCTCCTCCTTCTGTTTCCAAAGTAAAAACAGGCTATATTACCTTCCTACCATTATTTTACAGTTGGGGCATTACAAATAGCCAAGTTTCGCACAGCCGCGGGATTGATGTGTCTTTTTCTTATACTTTTGGGTTGACTTACTAAAACTGAAGAGTACAAACTCTGGTGCATTTGTGTGTGGCAACCAATCCGCTTCTAACTTCAGCTTGTTTAAATAAGCTTTGACAAAAAAAAAAAAACCTGGAAGCTGATTGGTTTTTATGCACAGCTTAACCAGATTTTGCACTCTCCAGTTTTAGCAAATCAACACCAGTGTGTTGTGCAGCGTCTTCTCTCTGTCTGTTTGCTGTATCACCAACTAGATTCAAACTTATAAAGCATGTTTGAATTTGATTGACACATTAAGCTTTTGTGGTAGGTGTGTTTCAGAGTAACTCTCAAGCATGAAAGCAAAAGGGGTCTTAGAACACTGACAGTAAGAAGTGGCATTCCATAGTGAACTATGAACATATAAAACTGAAAACTTGAGCAGGCTTCCTGTGTTCCCTGTATGCATTACAAAAGCTTCATTTTCACTAAAATGTACCTTTAAAGTAAAAAAAAAAAAAAAAAAAAGAGCAAACGTTAAACCTCCAATATTTTTAGACTTTTTAAAAAAAAAAAAAAATGTCCCAAGTTTATACACCAAATTACTATCATAAATATCTTTCAGCATTTTCTATTGAATTTGCTCTACTTACATCAATATAGTTTAAGAGAAGTCCTTTAACTTTCCTTCACTTTGATAAATATCTTTTTAGAAAATTGACAAAACCCATTCTTGGTGCTTTCACTTTAATCTGATCTTGTTTGACTGATCGACTTAAATTCAACCATATCGCTGGAAAGTAACAGTAAGAACTGTGATTACTTTGGACAAAATTCTCACTTCTGACTTGTACAAAGAATCCCTTATGATCTACTTTGTATATAACATTGTGCCAAAGTAACACTTACCCTGTCAATTGTTTCTGAAAATTTAAAAGAAAAACCTTGGTTTTTATTTGGAGTAAATAGCAAAAAACATTTAAAAAAAATGCCTTGATGTCACACAACGTAGAATGTGACAAAATGCAGAAACATTGTTTTTTTATTGTTTTACATTTACTAAAGAGCAATCCTCTGGAGCTGGAACCAAAGCCCATGATTTTATCTGGTTCAGCTCCTGGGCTAAGTGCTGTATCCTGGCTGTCAATGACAGCTGCTAGTTTCAGCTCTGGACAGAGGCGATTTTGAAATAGCACAAGGGCAAATAACTACTGTCCCAGCACCATTTTATAACTCATCCCATCTTATTCCCACATTCACCAAGTACAGCAAGAAATGCTTCTAGTTAACTGGCAGTGGTAATTGAAGACAATTCCATGACAGGTTATGCCTAATGTACACCACATTTAAAAAGTGTCCCTGAGACCCTGAGATATATTAATTGCATCATACAAAAATGGGCTAGATTAGGACATATAATGTCTAGGTGGGTAATGTGGCTGGTGCACAACTAATTTGTACTAGGAAAGGAGGTGAAACGAGATTCAAAGTTCAAAAAGTCATATACACTGCTCAAAAAAAATTAAAGGAACACTTTGAAATCAGATCGCAATGGAGAAAAATATCATGCTGGATATCTATACTGATATGGACTGGGTAATGTGTTAGGAACGAAAGGTTGCGCATCATATAATGGAAATGAAAATGATCAACCTACAGAGGGCTTAATTCAAAAGACACCCAAAAAAAATCAAAGTAAAAAAAATGATGCAGCGGGCTGGTCCATTTTGCTGAAAGTTCATTGCAGCAACTCAAAATGGTACTCAGTAGTTTGTATGGCCCACACGCGCTTGTATGGATGTCTGAATAAGTCGGGGCATGCTCATAATGAGACAATAGATGGTGTCCTGGGATACTTCAATCCAGATCTGGACCAAGGCATCACTGAGCTCCTAAACAACCTGGTGGGGTCGGGTGGACCTAAACATAATGTCCCAGAGGTGTTCTGTTGGATTTAGGTCAGCGTGGGGGCCATTCAATGGTATCAATTCCTTCATCCTCCAGGAACTAGCTGTGTACTCTTGCTACATAAGGTTGGGCATTGTCGTGCACCAGAAAGAACCCAGAACCCACTGCACCAGCTTAGGGTCTGACAATGGATCCAAGGATTTCATCCTGACACCTAATGGCAGTCAGGGTGCCATTGTCTAGCCTGTAGAGGTTTGTGCATCCCTCCATGGATATGCCTCCCCATACCATCACTGACCCACTACCAAATCGGTCATACTGAACGATGTTACAGACAACAGTTTCTCATGACCCTTTCACATCTGTCACATGTGCTCAGGGTGAACCTGCTCTCATCTGTGAAAAGCACAGGGCGCCAGTGGAGGACCTGCCAATTCTGGTGTTCAATGGCAAATGCCAATCAAGCTCCACAGTGCCGAGCAGTAACCACAGGGCCCACTAGAGAATGTCGGGCCCTCAGGCCACCCTCATGAAGTCTGTATCTGATTTTTGGTCAGAGACAGACACACCAGTGACCTGCTAGAGGTCATTTTGCAGAGCTCTGGCAGTGCTCATTCTGTTCCTCCTTGCACAAAGGAGTAGATACCGATTCTGCTGATGGGTTAAGGACCTTCTACGGCCCTGTCCAGCTCTCCTACAGTAACTGCCTGTCTCCTGGAATTTCCTTCATACTCTCGAGAGTGTGGTGGGAGACACAGCAAACCTCCTTGCAATGGCACATATTGATGTGTCATCCTAGAGGAGTTGGACTGCGTGTGCAACCTCTATAGGGTCCAGGTATCACCCCATGTTACCAGTAGTGATACTGACCCTACCCAAATGCAAAACTAGTGAAAAACAGTCAGAAAAGAGAGGTAGGGAAAAAAATGTCAGTGGCCTTCACCTGTAAAACCATTCCTGTTTTTAAGGTTGTCTCGTTGTTGCCCATCTAGTGCATTTGCTGTTAATTTCATCAACACCCAAAGCAGCTTTAACTGATCAACAACCCCCTCTGCTACTTAACTGACCAGATCAATATCCCAGTAGTTTATCTGACCTGATGAAATACTAAGATTAAAAAGTGTTCCTTTCATTTTTTTTGAGCAGTGTATATATATATATATATATATATATATATATATATATATACACATACACACAGTGGGGAAAATAATGATTACACATAAAAACAGATAAGGTGCATACATACAGTGGGGGAAATAATTATTTGATCTCCTGCAGATTTTGTAAGTATGGCCACTTACAAAGAAATGAAGGGTCTATAATTTTTATCATAGGTGTGTTTTAAACCGCTTCTCCCTCAATCTCATTGTGTGGCCACGTGTCTTCTTACATTCCCTGAGACTGAATATTTATTTTCCTTATGCTGGGATCACCATTGAGGTATTTGTAAATTGCTATCATGTCCCCTCTCAGGCGTCTCTTCTCCAGCGAGAATAAATTTAGTGCTTGAAGTCGCTCCTCGTAATTAAGGTCCTCCAATCCCCTAATTAATTTTGGTGCCCTTCTTTGGACTCTTTCCAGCTCCAGCACATCCCTTCTGAGGATTGGTGACCAGAACTGGACAGAATATTCCAGATGCGGCCAGACCAGAGTTTTATAAAATGGCAGGATTGTAGTTTTATCTCTGGTGTATATCCCCTTTTTTATGCATGCCAATATTCTGCTGGCTTTGGCTTAGGACAGGTTTGGTTTCCTCTCATGAACAAACAATAGAGAAGAACAGCTTTTGAATCTTTAAACCTGTTTGTACAAATAGTGTTCAAAGCTAGTCATACAACTGTTAATGAGAACTGCCAGCCCAGTACAGATCCCCAACCCAAAATAAAAACCAAGTAGAATTTTTTAGTGCTGGAGTTATCAGAAAATAGCATCCAAAATGATAAGCAACTGCACTGTACCATCACGTAGGGAGCTTGCCAGCCAACTTTCAATAGTATATATATAATGTGTTATAAAATAAAATGTAACTTAAAAAAAGCATTTATAGGATCCCTTTACTCAACAGTGTCTCATCCTTTACATTTTATTTACAACATATTTGAGTGCATTTTTTCCTAAAAAAAAAAAAAAAAACATCTGATAAAAATTTGCTCACATACAGTATTGTAACTTCAAAATGATCATCTTTTTACTTTATAGGGCCTCTGCTTTCAGAAAAGATATACTGTTGAGGCATTATGTATATTTTTCAAGGCAACAATGCCAATTTTACAGTGCATGGGAATAACCAGAAACAAATGATCTGGCAGCAAAAGGGTTAAATGCACCTTAGTCTCTATCAGACGCGACCGAGGGGCCACACTTGTTCTTCTTGCACCAGTGGGAATGGGAACTTGACACTTCTTTCTCACCCAAGCAAATAGACTGAACTCCTGATATAAAAGACACAAATTTATTCAGCTAGGTATTCATTAATAAAATAAATACCATTTTAAAATAAACAGCTAGATACACAGATATCTTACATGTCAGAGGATTTGTATTTCTGTTCATCCAGTTATGGAGGGCAGAAGACCTGATGTCCTTTACTGCAGTGCTGCAACACTAAACCCCTGCAAAGTGATTAGCTCAATTTGTACACTGCTCTCTACTCCTGCCAGCATATCAAACATTAGCAAATGAGCACTGTAGCACTGACTTGTTCCTTGTGTCGCTTCTCCCTCTCCAAGTCATAGCTTTGCTTTATAGTGGAATACAAGGAACTGATACGTCAAAATATGGTACCTTACTAGTCCTATGGTGCAGATTTACCAGTTATGTTGCTGCAGGTTTGCCCCCTTTTTTGATTGATTTTACATTCTTTAGCACTACTCCTTCACCCGTTTATATATGTTGACCTGTCGTACCATTGGCATGATAGTCATGGCTTTTACAATAATGTTTTTGGCTATGGTCTACCATGTTCTTGTTCAATCTAAGTATAGCCATCAATAAAGATGGAATTTAAAAAGAAAAATATGGCACTTGTATTGCTTGTGTTTTACCTTAAAACAGCATGTCTGAGGGCAACAGTGCAGACAAGTTGATGAGTATTGCAGCAGCCAGAGCTCTGTTTTTTTTTTCCTACATAAATACAAAAGACCCAAATTAAAGCAGCTCTGTAATTATCAATAAATCATTAAACAAATGTTTGACGGTTGCAGTGTAACTACCTGAACTTACTGTATGTGTTGTATGCAAACGTGCTGCTAAGGAACCTCGCAAGCTGCTCTTTTGCTGGTCTAAACCAGAGATCTTTAACCTTTCAGTTAGAAGGCCATATCATATTTTACACGTTCCCGGAGATGAAAATTTAATCTTTTTTTCTAAATGAATGAATAAAATTTATTTGAATTAATATGATTACTTAGACATTTATTTGTAATCCGCACGATATGATTCAGAACAACATAGCATGAACTTGAGTAAAACAAAGCAAAGAATTTGAAATAAACTCAAGCCATTAATAAAGGCTAAGCAATGATAAATGCAATTTGCTTATCATCAGAGACCCCTTAATGTCAGGATCCACATCGGAACTCCCCTTCATCTTAGGGTCCCCATCAGAGCCCCCCCTTTACATCAGGGTCCTCATCAGCATATCCTTTACTTCAAAGTCACCCCTTACATTAGTGTCCCCATTACATCAGTGTTTGTATCAGGGTCCTCCTTACCTCTGTAATTAGGCAGTGTAGCAGCAGGGTGGGTTCCTTCTGTTCTATCCTTCCGTGGATGCTGGGGTAGGCACATCATCAGTTAAAAGAACATCTACAGTCCTAGCTACCAATGACACAGCACAGCAGGGGAGGGAAAACAATATTCTTGCATTGGAGACTGCACAAGGGAAGGGTACGGTCGGGTGCTATGGGGGGGGGAGGGTTGAAGAGAACAAAAGCACATCAGCTTTAAGGGGGGGGGGGCTGAAACTGTGTACATCAGTTGTGGGTCAGATAATAATATTCTGTAGTGGGCCTCATGTGGCCCACGGGCAATAGTTTGGGGACCCCTGGTCTAAACTGTATCATCTAAACTGGTGTCATCCCCTGGCTGTGTTAGAAGACTGCTTATTTCTCAGAACCGGATGGAGATAAATGTAAAAAATTTGATAGAGAACAACAGCTTCTTTACATTTCATCTATGGTTTTAGCAGTTTGCCTGGAGTTCAGCTTTATGTTTCAATGTTTTTTATTAAAGGTTTTCTCAATACAAAAAAAATCAAGAGATTCCAACTTTAGTTTTGAACAGTACACAATATCCACAAGATGGATTACTTATAAAATAAAGATAAGAGGTTATGAGATGTAACTACTCAAGTACAGAGCAAAAGACATATAACAGCAGTCCTCACTTTGGTAAAAAGTTAAAAAGGTAATCTTTCTGAAACCACTGTCTCTTAACACACAACGAGGACATATGGTCTCCAATTGCAACTTGTTTTTCAATCGATTGTAGTATACCTTTATAGTTTACAAAGAAACTGAAGAACAAAGATTGCTATGCATCTTTCTTTTGGTCCCTTCCACCCTCTTGTTAGTAACAATGTGATTTGATGGAGTTCGGAGTGCCTCCTCCGCATTGGGAGGTGCTAATTACTTCAACCACGTAGAAAAGTACACCCCATCCTCCACACTCGCAGAGGTATGCAGTCTGAATCCCTCTTATAGAGGTAAAAGAAAACAAAGAAAAACAAAACAAAAGAAGAAATAAGAGAAAGAAAAAAAAAAGGGGGGGGGGGAGAAGGACTCCGCTGGAGTTCAGCTTTAAACATATACCCACGTTAGAGTGTTTTGTACTTTGGTAACGTAAAATGATCAGAATGACTACTAAAACAGAAAGGTACAAAGAAAGAATTAATGTGACTGAATCATGAGTTTACACTAACAAAGGAAGACAATTCATGGTATAATTACCTTCTTTATCTCATTAAACCACATTTTTATGGGCCAGCATGGTATTATCCCCAGGTTAATAGCTTTTCCTGAATCTCTACGGATAAAAAAGAAGCTAACCAATTCCACATTTTACAATTAAATTACCCAGATTAATGATCCACCTTCCAAATATTGTAATAACTTTCCACATCTTGGATATTTCTCATAAAATTATGAAGTAGAGTCATTTAAGTCAGATTCTGTGTATATATGTACAGTATATATCTCATAAATGCTTTTTTCATATGGCAAATTATTTTTCTTGACAAAATTTAAGCTGTTCAATATTTTAATATTCTAAGTCTGTGTTTTCCAAATGTGTCCTGAAAGACCACACTCTTTAAATATTCCCCAACTCGCACAGAATCACAGGTGAAATAACGGAATTTTTGTAAAATCTTACCTGTAAAATTCCTTTCTCTGAGTCCTCCGACAGTCGCCGCCTCTTCATATTCGTCACATATGGGGTATTAGACTTTGCTCCGAAGGAGTAGCTAGGCAACAGAATATGTTAACAATAAAGCTTTAACATATCCCACCCTCAAGGGGTGGTCCCCTCAGTCAATACCCTCCTACTTCCTGCAACCATATCTCAGTTTTAGTGGAATAGCAGTAGAGTATACATTCAAACCCCAAAAGAGGGGCGGGGGCGGCGACTGTCGGAGGACTCAGAGAAAGGAATTTTACAGGTAAGATTTTACAAAAATTCCGTTTTCTCTTACGTCCTCCGACAGTCGCCGCCTCTTCATATTCGTCACATATGGGGACGTCCCAAAGCAGTGCAAACATGAGGGGTGGGAAACGCATCCGCGCCGAAAGGCAACGCAGTCTCCACATCAAAGAAAGGAACCTTACCAAAGGAAGGAAACCAGCTGGGCAACAGCAAAAACAAGTGCTCAACAGGAGCAACAACCCAGGAAAAGACAAAAAAACCAGGGGATACAAAAAACTATCCCAACAGCCAGGAGTCCCCAACAAGGGACCCTATGGAACAGCCGCACTAAGAACCTTGCGGCCAAAGGAAGCATCCGCCGATGCCTGAACATCTACTTTGTAGAATTTTGTGAAAGTGTGTACGGTCGACCAAGTCGCCGCCTTACACACCTGGGCTACAGAAGCCCCATGACGGCAGGCCCAAGACGTACTCAGTGATCTAGTAGAGTGCGCCTTCACAGGCACAGGGGGAACCTTCCCCTGCAAGGCATAGGCCTGTTCAATGGTCTGCCTGATCCATTTGGCAATGGTAGAGGCGGAAGCCGCCATGCCCTTCCGAGGACCCTCTGGAAGAACAAACAAGGAGTCAGTCTTACGAAAAGACTCAGTCGATTTAAGGTAAACCCTTATCGCCCGAACAACATCCAGAGAGTGCAATCTCACCTCCTTCGGATGTTTAGGCTTCGTGCACAACGAAGGCAAAACAATATCCTCGTTAAGATGGAATTCCGAAACTCGTTTCGGTAGAAAAGAAGGATTAGGTCGCAAGACCACCTTATCCAAATGAACAACCAGGTACGGAGACTTGCAGGACAAAGCCGCCAGTTCCGACACTCTGCGAGCCGAAGTGATCGCCACCAAAAAGGCGACCTTTTTGGACAACATAGACAACGAGATCTCCCTGATCTGTTCAAAAGGAGCACGTTGTAACACAGATAGAACTAGATTCAAGTCCCAAGGGGGCAAAGGATCCCTCCTAGGAGGAACCAGATGCCGCACACCCTGAATAAAAGTGCCAACCAAGGAGTTGGAAGCCACGGGACGTTGAAACAGAACGGCCAGCGCCGACACCTGACCCTTAATCGTAGCCAGCGCCAAACGCTGATCGACACCCGTCTGAAGGAAAGACAGCACACGGGAAACCGAGTACGTGCGGGGTGAAAACCCCCAGGACTCACACCAGGCAAAATAGGCCTTCCAAGTACGGTAATAAACCTTCCCCGAGGAAGACTTCCTCGCGTTGATCAAAGTATGAACGACCTCTGGAGAGAGACCCTTCTCCTTCAGGACCTCGGTCTCAACAGCCAGGCCGTCAAAGCCAGCGACTGTAAAGCAGGATGGTAAATCGGTCCTTGAGACAGTAGATCGTCTCGAAGAGGCAGACGCCAAGGAGCGTCGACCGCCAGATTCACGAGGTCTGCGTACCAGGACCGGCGAGGCCAGTCCGGTGCCACAAGAATCACCGTGCTGCGTTCCGAGTGCAACCTGCGAAGGAACCTGGACAGCAACTGAATCGGTGGAAACGCGTACATCAGCCTGTACTGATGCCACGGGGCCACTAACGCGTCCGACGCGTCTGCCCGAGGGTCGCGCGTCCTTGCCACGAACCTCTTCACCTTGTAGTTGAGGCGAGACGCGAACAGGTCCACATCTGGAAGACCCCACTTCGCGCACAACATCTGGAAGACAGCCGGGTGGAGAGACCATTCCCCCTGATCCAGGGTCTGGCGACTCAGATAGTCCGCCTGCCAGTTCTCCACTCCCGGAATGTGAACCGCCGTTATCGCCGGGACATGAGTCTCGGCCCAAGACAGAATGTCGGCCACTTCTCGAGCCGCTCGGGCACTCCTGGTGCCCCCTTGGTGGTTGATGTAGGCCACCGCCGTGGCATTGTCCGTGTGCACCCGAACCGGGCAGCCCTGCAGCCGGTCCGTCCAGCGATGAAGACAGAGCCTTATCGCACGCAATTCCAGAATGTTGATCGGAAGGGAAGACTCCCCCTCCGACCAGGTCCCCTGGGCGGACAGAACGCCCAGAACACCACCCCAGCCCGACAGGCTGGCATCCGTGGTGATTATCGTCCACGAGATCGGACGAAACGACTTGCCCCCGGACACCAACGGGGACTGGAGCCACCACAGAAGGTTTTCCCTGGTGCGATGACTCAACGAGATCTGAAGATCCAGAGATTGAGGTCGCCCGTCCCACCTGGACAGGATCTCCGCTTGGAGACCCCGCGTGTGAAACTGCGTGAAAGGAATCGCCTCGAAGGCCGAGACCATCAATCCCAGACATCTCATACCCGTCCGCAGAGACGAGTGTGGAACGTCCCTGAGGGACCTGACTTCCTCCTGAAGAGTCCTGAGTTTGTCTTCCGGCAGGAAGACCTTCGCCTGCACCGAGTCCAGTATCATTCCCAGATAGGGGAGACGAACCGACGGACTCAGTGTCGACTTTGGAACATTTATCGTCCAACCGAACTCCTGCAGAGTTTGCATTGTGACAGACAGGTCCTTCTCCAGACCCTGTCTGGTCGCAGACCGAACCAGAATGTCGTCCAGATACCCCAGGACAGAAATGCCCTGGGCTCTCAATAATGCCAGAACCGGTGCAAGCACCTTTGTGAAGACCCGCGGAGCCGAGGCGAGCCCAAAGGGCAACGCCACAAACTGGTAGTGATCCTCCGCAATGGCAAATCGAAGGTACTTCTGATGACCCTCGAATATGGGGATGTGAAGGTACGCATCCTTCAAATCGATGGAGGCCATGAATTCCCCCGGAACCAGGGCAGCCACCACCGAGCGCAGGGATTCCATGCGGAACTTGCGAACTCGCACAGAGCGGTTCAGAGCTTTCAAGTCCAGAATCGGACGAACCTTGCCCTCCTTCCTGGGCACGGTGAACAGATTGGAATAAAACCCCCGAAATCTGTCCCGATGAGGCACCGGAACCACCACTCCCTGAGCCCTCAGGTCCCGCACCGCCAGGTGCAGATCCCGCAGGCGCTCTGGAGACAGTTGAAGATTTGAGGGAAAAAATCTGCTCTCCGGCCGAGAGAGAAACTCGATCTTGTAACCAGATCGAACGATTTCCAGAACCCATCTGTCCCTCACACGGGCCAACCAGGGCTGAAGAAAACCGAGCAAGCGTCCCCCCACCCCAAAACTGGGTGAGGGCGCCCCTTCAGGCCGAACTGTTATGGGCCGCAGGTCCGGATTGACCGGACTTCTGTTTCCCAGACCAGGGCTTCTTCTGAGAGCCTTGGCCCTTGAACGGTTTGCCCTTGTAGTGCGGCCGAAAGGCACGAAAGGACCCCTGAGGGGGCCGAAAATGAGCATGCTTCTTCCCAGAAGCCCCCTTAGCCTTGGGGAAATGGGGCAAGAGAGTGCTCTTACCCCCGGTAATCCCCTTAATCAACACATCCAGGGACTCCCCAAAAAGGCGAGACCCATCATAAGGCAGATTGGCTAAGGTTTTACGTGAAGATTGGTCCACCGACCAACATTTCAACCAAACCAGGCGGCGAGACAACACCGCCACGCTGTGCACACGCGCGGCCAACGGAATCAGGTCCAGGTCCGCATCACACAGATACATGACACCCTGGTGGATCTGATCCACCATATCCAGGGTCGCCGCCGAGGCCGAATCGGCCACTAGGACGCGCCTAAGCATCTGCGTCCAACTTGCGATCGCCTGGGCCGCCATGAGAGAAGCAAACAGAGCCTTAAGCATAGAACCCGTAACAGAATAAGTATGACGGGCAAGAGACTCCAGTCTCCTATCCGTGGCATCACGGAAAACAGGGGATCCCTCTGCAGGGATCGCAGTGGCTTTGTTCAAAACCGCAATAGCATGATCCACTGGTGGAGGCACACACCACCGTTCATCAGTGGCAGGCGAGAAAGGATAACGCAGCTTAAATTTACTTGGTACCGCAAAAGGCTTGCGCAAATCGCGCCATTGGTCCTTAACAGCGCGCTGAAAATCAGCATTGCAGGGAAAAACCTGCGGCGTCCTGCGTTTTCTCTGCGTCCCATAAGCCGCCAAGGCAGCTGGGGGACACACCTCGTCCTGCAAACGTAGCGTCTGCTTAATGGAAGCAATCAACTCATCCATGATTGCAAGCTCTTCAGGCGAGCCAGGGGGAGAATTATCAACCCCCTCAACTTCAGCCTCTACCTCAGACCCCACTAGATCAAGAGAGGAGCGGGACCCCGATAGGGGGGTCCCCGCCAGAACAGCCCCATCACCTTCACCCTCAGAATCAGAGGACAGAGCAACTCTGGGCCGTTTAGTAGATTGAGCAGCCACCAGCATTTGCACCTGTGCAGCAAGGCCAGCCACAATAGTGGCTAAATCCCCCCCTGGGGGGGAAACAGCGGTCCCCTGGCTTTCCACCAATACTGTGGGAAACTTGCCCTCCTGAGAATCCATTGCCCCTGTATGCCAGACAACCAAGGGTTAACTGCCCCCTTACAGCAAGCGCGGCAAGCGCAGCCCACCGCACCACACTCAGGCACAATGAGACCCCCACAGGGAATATACAGACTGAATACAGGCAATGGAACACAGGAATAGAAGGATAAAACCTGAGGAGACTCCGCTGCTGCTGCTGCCTCGATCGGTGCTTCCAGGAGAGAGGAAGTGATGCTGCCAGGGCGCTCTATGTAAGCCTATGGAGGCTACAAGAAAATGGCCGCCGTGCATGTAAACCATGCGGCCGGAGCGGGCGCCGGTAAAATGGCGTCGTTTGGCGCCGAAATCGCCGCTCCACAGTGCATAAAATCACACACAATATTATCCCATTATATGGATACATGTTAGATCGCCGCAGCGATCGCTGTATATGCCCCAACATGCCATTAAAAACATGCCCCACAGCACACAGCTCCTCACACTGCCCAGCCTGACATACTCAGTGTCATGCAGCTCCCCCCCCCCCCTTGCAGCCCACAGCATGCAGCCGAGAGATAGGGAGACAAGCAGTGTGATTAAAGGCAGGTTACACAGTCCCAGACTGAGACCCCCCCCAGACAGACAGGTCCCCACATAGATACACTTACCTCACATGGCGTGGGGAACCCGCACAGGCGAACAAGCCGCTGCACATGAGGCAGGGAGAGTCGCAATTCAAGACGCACACAATGGCGGTTCAGAAACCGCACAGCGTCCGGTGAGGTAGCCACCTCACCAATCATCCCTGCACCGAACAGGGATGGGTCGTTCACTGTGCCAGGAGCGTTACCTGGCTGAACGCTCGATGGCAGACTGGGAAGCCACTGACCCATGACCTGCGACCAGGGGGATCAGCCCGAGACCCAGTCCGCATGATCCTCTTCGTCCGAAGAACTAACTAATGCTGACAAAAATAACAGCTAAGTAAAGGTAGAGAGAAAACTCAAACAAAATATCAAAAAGAAGAAAGAGTCTGGGACAAAAAGTCCCAGCACAGAGAGAGCCAGCCACTCCTGACAAGCTAGACATTAAAACTGAGATATGGTTGCAGGAAGTAGGAGGGTATTGACTGAGGGGACCACCCCTTGAGGGTGGGATATGTTAAAGCTTTATTGTTAACATATTCTGTTGCCTAGCTACTCCTTCGGAGCAAAGTCTAATACCCCATATGTGACGAATATGAAGAGGCGGCGACTGTCGGAGGACGTAAGAGAAAAATAGTTTGGACCCAACTCTGGCAATTTTTTTAGACTGGCCATAGACTGCCTTAATTTTAGCCAATTCCCTGTCAACCTAAAAAAAAAAATCAAGTAAAACATTGACTGAGCTGGGTGGAATATTATCAGCTGAACAGAGAATCAACTGGCTAGCTTAAGTTCCCAATGGAGGAGGAAAAAAGTCTAGCTGCATTAATAACCTTCTTTCCAAAGCTGTCCAAGAATGTTGGCAGTAATTCCTTTCTGCTACTGAATGTCTTCACTCTTCCCAGTTCAATGACACCCAATGTCAATCAGCGCATAGAACTGAGGATATCAAGTGAGCGCAAGGTGTCATGTACTTGCCCCCTGAGTGGGTATTACTATAGCACCCTGCACTGACATTATAACATCAGCACCATTCTCTATATCAAGAATTGTCCACTGTCAGACAGTCTGAAGAGGACCAAAAGCATCAGGTATCATGTATTAAAGTAGTGGAAAGCATAGCATTCTAGGTGTAATTACTGGAACTGTGAAAATGGTACAGGCATTAGCATAGACAGCAACTGATACCCAATATGATCCACCTAATAATGTAAAAAATCTGAAGTGAAACGTTTTTTTTTTTTTTGGTATAGACATTTTTATTGCTTTCAGTGTTTCTATTTCAGAACTTTATATATTCTGTGTGGTCACAGTTGAAACGCATTAATGCAAATTGTATTATATGTTTTATGGCATGTTAATACCTAAGCTGAGGTTTGTTCTTTTTTTTTGTAAATTTCTGTTTATTAAAAGTTTTCAAGAAAAGACAACACATTACACAGCACAGTGCCACGCAGGGCAACCACAAAACAAGAAAACATGGGACAACATGTCACCCAAAAACCCCAGGCTCCACCCAGTGGTCGTCATAAGTAAAAAACAAAGCCCCCGAAGGAGGCAGGGCAATCCCTTGAGGTTAATTCAACACAGCATCACAAAAGGCTCTTAGAGCAGAAAAAACGCTCAAAATGAAACAATTAGCATGCGACAATAGCAGTCTTTGATCCCAAAGGAAAAGCAAGTAAAAGGAAGAACAAGGAAAAACGAACATCAACAGTGCAGCAGATAAGTGACACAGGCATACAGGGGAGGACTGGCAAGGGGGGCAGAGTGGCAATTGCCCCCCGGGCCACTCTGAAAAGTGGTAAAAACTGATAAAAAGGCCTCACTCAGTGCTGGATTAATGTAGGGGCCAGACACTGTATACAGCTGCAAGTCCAAAACCAGGTGGGCATGCATGGTAAGCTGATTTGATGGTTCAATGGGCCACTTGACTGGACTTGCCCCCCAGACCTAAGGCTGCCAGCCCTCCCCTGCAGGCATACAACATCCCACCTCACATCCCCCCCACCTCACATCCCCCCACATTATAAGCACAAAATAGGTACAATACAACAGGCCCTCTAAGGCTGTTCATCAGAGGTTGAGGCCGGGGAGTCAATCCATATCTTCCATACCTTATCAAACTTACGAGGACACCCGCTGCTGAGATACGTAGCCTTATAGAGCGGAGTCACTTTGTTCACCAGACCTTTCCAAAATCGGACGGTGGGGGCCAACAGGTTCTTTCAGTGTAGGAGCAAGGCCTTACGGGCATAAAAGAGGAGCAAGCTAACAAGCATATGAATGGCCCTCGCCGGGGCCAATTCCTCAACCAAGCCCAGAAGACACACCTCAACAGAATCAGGGACCGGGACTGCAATCACAGCCGTAATGCAGGCCAGCACAGCAGTCCAGTAATCCCGAACCACTGGGCAGCGCCAAAAAATATGACTAAAGCCCGCCGGGGAGTGTGAACAGCGCCAGCATTCCGCAGAGGATGTGGGAAAGATACGGACCAGTCTCGCCGGTGTATAATAAATCCTATGTAGGAATTTAAAATGTATCAGGCGGTCCCTAGCAGAGACCAGGTAAGCAAAGGGAGCACACCACATATCATCCCAATCATCACCATCCAAGTCTGGTACCTCCTCCACCCATCTAGCCCGACACTTACGCACCGCCAAGGGAGTAGTAACAAACAGTTCCTTATACAAGGCAGAGAGAGTTTTCGGCATAACCTCAACTCGCAGAGCAGTCTCCAATGCAGAGGACTCAACCTCTACCCGGGAGGCATTAAATTGCGCAAGGTTTGTTCTTAATGGTGCTATTCACATATGCAGCATATCGACATACATAGTCCAGAAAAATGTCATGTACA
Organism: Pelophylax lessonae; assembly: GCF_965119305.1. Classification (NCBI taxonomy): domain Eukaryota; kingdom Metazoa; phylum Chordata; class Amphibia; order Anura; family Ranidae; genus Pelophylax; species Pelophylax lessonae. The sequence continues at coordinate 359,305,676 of NC_138770.1, forward strand.
TTATTTCATCTGTCAGCCTCCATTCACATTGGTGCGATTTGACAGGTCAAATCGCAGCCTATTGCTAGCAATGAGAGTGTCCCAGTTGGTGCAACGCCAACTTTGTGGCAACGCACTGATTTTCAAAAGTAGTTCCTGCACTACTTTTGGTGACTTAAGGTGCAACATCAATAGACATATGTGCATGAACCCACACAGATATCTTTCAAGTTGCCCCCGAAGTCGGACTAAAATGTGGCTTTGAAATCGTACAAGTTCAGGTGAAGTTGCACGATTTCAAAGCCATGTTCAGTGTGAATGAGGGTTTAACACTCTTAATAAGGGTTTTAGATAGGGATGAAAACGCATAAATAAGCTCCTCAAAGATGTGCCACAATACAAGTGCATAAATGTGAATCCAGTCTAATTCTCTTAAACCAGCCTTGTGATCCAGGCACCCCTGCCACACACCATAACCAGGTCAGTGACCTAACTTTTATCCAATGCAGTTAATCAATAACCAGATGAAGGGCCACACCCAAAACGTGTCGTCATGGTGACAGCTTTGTAATGAACGGCCAGGCTTTGGATCCATCATTCCGGTATGATCTTTTCCCCCATACGGGGAGTGCAGCTTCAGCTGTCCAGCTGGACCCATTGCGTATCAGGGATTCCATCTACAGCAGGATCGCCCACTTCTGGCCTCCCCGCCTGCTGATCACAGTGTGGTTCCTGGGGCTGCCGCTGCAGCGCCCAAGACAATGCTTTCAGCCAAGAGGGACACATGGCCAGGGAAGTACAGCTACTCTCCCCTTTCTGGTTTTTATCATCATTTCCAGCTTACGGAGACACAGTTAATCACACTGTGGAGACAGGTCAGTTTCTTTCCCGGCAGATCACTTTCTGCCTTCCATTCAGTGTTTGGGTTTCTGATATGTGTAGTCCTACGGTGATCATGTTCATAGTGCTGGTTGATGAACAATCGTTTTTTGCTATACACAGCTGATCACAGCTTCTTTGGAACTCTTATTTCCATTTGACTTACAATAAATCTTTTATCTTCATCATCCATGGTGACTGCTTCCATCCTGTGGAACTACAAATAACAGCCAGCAAGTGTGAGCACATGTACTATGATTGGGCTGGACATACTCACATCCCCCAGCACTCCACATAGAGGTTCTTTTGTTGTTTGTTTGCAGTTAAAGCGGAGTTCCGGGCACAGATGTCATTTTTTAATAAACATACCCCCGGGACAGTCAGGGCTAGCACATTCCACAATGGCTAGCCTCTGATCTGTCCCGGTTTGCACTTACCTTTTAGAAGAAATACTTACTTAGAAAATTTCTTCCACAGCGTTTCCATCTCTCTTGTGGGCAGCTGAAGCCGGCGCGGTCCTCTTCTGTGTCTTCTTCCGCGTCTTCTTGTCCCAGAATGCGCCGCACCGGCCCCTCTCGTCACTTCCGGCGCGGCGCCGCATTCCTCCACAGCTTCTGGGCATGCCCAGAAGCTGTTTAGCAGGGGAATGCGGCGTCGCCCGGAAATGACGAGCGGGGCCGGTGCCGTCGCATTGATTCCTGGGAGCTGTGACGTTCAGCTCCCAGGAATCATAGCGAGGCAGGAAGTGACGGGGTGAGCCGCGGCTCCGAGGGAGGAAGTACTCTGAGGTGAGTATCTTCGATCTTCAATTGCAAGGTAAGTAAACAAATAAAAAAAAAATAACTATCCAATTCCTTTTCAGGTGAGGCATTCCTAGCGGAGGGGCACAAAAACAATATTTAGATAGTACTCCGCTTTAATCAATAGTCACTTGTTCCAGTGACAATTGTCTAAGGCCCCTTTCACAAGGGCTTTCCGATCCGATCCGCCTGTCAGTTTTTTCAGGTGAACCGGATCGGATGCTCCATGCAGCCCTATGGAGCAGCGGGTGTCAGCAAAGACATTTCCACTGACAACCGCTGCTACCCGATCCGATCCTGTCCGTGAAATCCAGACGTTTGGAAATCCTATTTTCCATCCGCCTGGAGGATCGGATGAGAACCAACAGGCGGTCCATTCTCATCTGATCTCCCCATCGAGGATGGCGGGGATCTGACAGCTCTGTCTCTGCACACAGAGCGGAGACGAAGCTGTCATCCGCCGGATCGATCCCCCGCTGAGCAGAACGGACACCGTCGGGTGCACCACCCATATGAAAGAAGCCTAAGAGGGTAATTCTTTTCACCTTGTCTCAGGTACAGAAGGAGAAGGAAAATGTTCCCAAAGGGATGCAGGCATCAAAAAAAAGGAAAAAAAAATACAGGGGTTTAGAAATGAGAAAAAAAGTTTTTATAGATATATAGTATAATTATTAGGGTAAAGCTTCTATGACATCATATAAATAAGTATACTAGGTACATATCCAAAGGTTTAAGCATGCAGAACCAAACTTTTGCGGCTGTCTGACTAACTTAACCAACGTAATTAGTCTAATCAAACTGAGCTAGACAGAATGTAAATATATGAGATCCCATGGGGAAGGTTAGAGAAATCGTCTAAATGTTCTAATGTGCTCCTGGCATTCTTCTAGCTTCACTGGGTTATAAGATGTGGCATCACATGTCTATGTACCGGGGTCACAGTCATAAAAGAAAATAGGTTAGAACCAACGACTGCAATTAATGAGGGAGTAAGCAACATGGATATAACTTGTGGAGTGTACTTACCATGGATAATTTAATTAAGTACACTGTGTGCATCATTTGCGACCTGCTACTGAAAGAATGATATATTATAGAAAATCAGTCCCCTTCAGAATTTGCAGCCAAACCTCCTACCTTTTCATATAAAAGGAACTGTCCCTCTTTTGGAACCAAATCTGTTGGCCCTACTTTCCTCTTCAGTTGTCCCTATTTTAGGTCTGATGTATAGTCTGTTATCTTACATTAAACAGTTTATATAACAACTAACTTATTGCATCATTTTGAAAAACCAGTATAAAGGAAAAGTAGTAAAAATAAATAACTAGTAGATTCTAGTGGATTTTTCAATCATTTTTACAAATTAAACCCTGTTACACATACCTGGAGATTTGTCTTTTTCCTGCATACTTCTTCCTTATTCCAGAAAGTTGGGAGGTCTTCCCAAATTATGGCACAGATCCTTAGGAGACTAGCACTGAATACTAAATATCTGTGTTGATTTACAACAGGATCAGACTCCTAAAGAAAAGATCATTGTCTTGGATATAGTGAGCAATCTTTTTTTTTTTCTTTTAAAGCAGAAAACAATATTAGTGGAAAAGAACAAGCTAATGACTAGGTTCGATCATTTGTGGGAAGGGACGTCTTTTTAAACTGATCCTAATTATATCAATCATTCTGTATTCTCTTTCACTAGAAAAAATAATACTAAAATTCTATCAATTCCATACATTTCGACTTTTACTACTGAGCAAAGTACTGTGCAACATATCTTAGAATGTGCCTTTCCCTAGGGGACATTTACAGATTTCACAGCACCAGAGTAATATGTGATACTGTTAAAAAGTAATGGTTGCTTCTATTTTTAAACTACTGAATTCATCCGGATACCTTTTGAGTCAACATAAGCAGGACTACATCATTTTGGATCCGTATATGTTTAGCACACTCACGGGAGATGATCTACACAGTACATTTGGAGCCCTTAGCATTCAAGGGAGTGATAGCAGTTGGGTTTGTGCACATAATCTTGGTTTCTTGGAAATGGAAGCTATATATATTAAAGAAATAGATTCATTATTCAGCAGTAAAATGTCAGAATGTGTATTGTGTTGAAATAAAGTATTTTGTTATTTATGCAAAGCAAACCAAAGGCAGAAAAAGGAAACGGACACAAATTTTACTATGGGATTTGAAGTGATTAACAGAACATAAGCATTGCAAAATTCTTTAACCTCCCTGGCGGTATTCTCGAGTGTGGCTCAGGGTGGAATTTCAGTGCCATTAGCGGTAACCCCGAGCCACACTCGGGGTACCGACAGGGAGCAACGCTGGATCCTGGTAGAGGGTACTTACCTTGCCCCCAGGATCCAGCAATGTGTCACTGCAGCATACGGCAGCCGGATCTTCAGCCCGATGCTGTGAACCTCGGCTTCCGTCTCCTGCGACGCAACGTTTGCAGGGGGGTGGAACCGGCGGCAAATTTGAAAAGTAAAACGCACAAACACACCGATATATTGTAATCCTATTGGATTACATTACAAAATAAAATAAATTGACATTAGTTTGCCCCCCAGTGCCCTTTGCTGTAGTTTTACTTTACTTATATATATATATATATATATATATATATACACACATATATATATATATATATATATATATACAGTGGGTACGGAAAGTATTCAGATCCCCTTAAATTTTTCACTCTTTGTTATATTGCAGCCATTTGCTAAAATCATTTAAGTTCATTCTTCTTCCCCATGAATGTACACATAGCACCCCATACTGACAGAAAAACACAGAATTGTTGACATTGTTGCAGATTTATTAAAAAAGAAAAACTGAAATATCACATGGTCCTAAGTATTCAGACCCTTTGCTCAGTATTTATTAGAAGCCCCCTTTTGATCTATTACAGCCAGGAGTCTTTTTGAGAAAGATGCAACAAGTCTTTCACACCTGGATTTGGGGATCCTCTGCCATTCCTCCTTGCAGATCCTCTCCAGTTCTGTCAGGTTGGATGGTAAACGTTGGTGGACAGCCATTTTTAGGTCTCTCCAGAGATGCTCAATTGGGTTTAAGTCAGGGCTCTGGCTGGGCCATTCAAGAACAGTCACGGAGTTGTTGTGAAGCCCCTCCTTTGTTATTTTAGCTGTGTGCTTAGGGTCATTGTCTTGTTGGAAGGTAAACCTTCGGCCCAGTCTGAGGTCCAGAGCACTCTGGAGAAGGTTTTTGTCCAGAATATCCCTGTACTTGGCCGCATTCATCTTTCCCTCGATTGCAACCAGTCGTCCTGTCCCTGCAGCTGAAAAACACCCCCACAGCATGATGCTGCCACCACCATGCTTCACTGTTGGGACTGTATTGGACAGGTGATGAGCAGTGCCTGGTTTTCTCCACACATACCGCTTAGAATTAAGGCCAAAAAGTTCTATTTTGGTCTCATCAGACCAGAGAATCTTATTTCTCACCATCTTGGAGTCCTTCAGGTGTTTTTTAGCAAACTCCATGTGGGCTTTCATGTGTCTTACACTGAGGAGAGGCTTCCATCGGGCCACTCTGCCATAAAGCCCCGACTGGTGGAGGGCTGCAGTGATGGTTGACTTTCTACAACTTTCTCCCATCTCCTGACTGCATCTCTGGAGCTCAGCCACAGTGATCTTTGGGTTCTTTACCTCTCTCACCAAGGCTCTTCTCCCCCGATAGCTCAGTTTGGCCAGACGGCCAGCTCTAGGAAGGGTTCTGGTCGTCCCAAACATCTTCCATTTGAGGATTATGGAGGCCACTGTGCTCTTAGGAACCTTAAGTGCAGCAGAAATCTTTTTGTAACCTTGGCCAGATCTGTGCCTTGCCACAATTCTGTTTCTGAGCTCTTCAGGCAGTTCCTTTGACCTCATGATTCTCATTTGCTCTGACATGCATTGTGATCTGGAAGGTCTTATATAGACAGGTGTGTGGCTTTCCTAATCAAGTCCAATCAGTATAATCAAACACAGCTGGACTCAAATGAAGGTGTAGAATCATCTCAAGGATGATCAGAAGGAATGGAAAGCACCTGAGTTAAATATATGAGTGTCACAGCAAAGGGTCTGAATACTTAGGACCATGTGATATTTCAGTTTTTCTTTTTTAATAAATCTGCAACAATGTCAACAATTCTGTGTTTTTCTGTCAGTATGGGGTGCTATGTGTACATTCACGAGGAAGAAGAATGAACTTAAATGATTTTAGCAAATGGCTGCAATATAACAAAGAGTGTAAAATTTAAGTGGGTCTGAATACTTCCCGTACCCACTATATATATATATACACACACACACATATATATATATATAAACATATATATATATATATATATATATAAACATATATATATATATATACATATATATATATTGTGACAGGAAGTCAGGTAAATCTGGGAATGTAGTCACAGGAAGGTGATACATTTCCACCTGATTTAAGAAAGTTCATTAATTACTTTAGGGTGTTGGCTACAGAGCTAGCCAGCAGGAAGTTGACCTGTTCAGAATGAGGTAGTTAAGGCTCTATAATTTGTTCAGAGAAAGTCCTATTGTTTGCTGACTCCGGAAGCTGTGTCCTGAAGCCATGTGGGCTGGGAGCAGGAGGACAGTCAGCGTGTGCCTCCCGACAGGATGTGTGGGCCTGGGAGAAGACCCCCCGGAGTGATGTGTGCCCGGGACGGTAACCAAGGGTGAATACGTCTCCAAGGTGAGAAGACGAACTGTTGATGTGAAAGAAATAAAGGACTGTGTTGCCCTGTGAAGCTATTATAAAAGGACTATTGAGTGTCCGCTGTAGGACAAGGAAGTCTGACCAACAGTAGGTTGGAGACAGACACTTAGGCAGGTTCCAGTTGTGAGAAGGTAGCCGCCCACAGAGGCAAGGATTTATTTTCTGTTTTATTTTATTTTGGATGTTTTGCTGCATACAGCCTGGTGAAGAAAACCCCATTTAATAAACCACACTGTTATTTTGCAAGCACTTGTCGGCTACCTCTCTGGGAAAACGCACCCCCCAAGGGGTCATCCACACCCGCCACCGAGCTAATCCCTCACATATGGTGGAGGTATGCAGTGGGCATAAGCAGAGATCCCTGCAATGGAGTGCATATGTTTGATGAACTTTATCTGGTGCACGAGATTGCACAATCTATGTGTGCAGGAGAGAAGATCCTGAAAGAGGAAAAAAAAAAAAAAAAAAAAGTGTTTTAAAGAGACAGCGGTCTCAACATTTTTTTTTTTTGATGAACTGTGTCTGGTGCAAGGGACTGCACAAACTGTGTGTACAGGAAAGGAAATCCTGCAAGAGAGAAAAAAACTACTAAGTTTTAAAGAGACAGTGGTCTTAAAAGTTTGCTGGACTGTGAAAAGTTTTTTTTTGTGGAGTGACTAAAGATGGGGCGATCAAAACGGCTGAAAGATGCAAGGATCGCTGAAATGAGAGACCGGATTCTATGGATGGAGGGGATGCTACCGTCTGAACCAGCCCCATCCGTGCCTGAACGGAATCGGCTAAAGAGAAAGGTTGTTGTCCCTAGCAACACTGGGGAAAATGCGGATTTTCAGCTGAGCTTTTCAGCTCAACAACAGGCTCACCAAGAGAGCATGGCAGCTCACCTAGAGAGCATGGCAGGCTGGAAACAGAGACGCCAGCAGCCAATGGAGGCCATCGGTTTGGAGGAAACCGAGTATGTGTGCAGGGCTGAGTTGGATGCCTTGCAACGGAAAATGGAAGAAAAGGAACAAGCCTTGGAATTGCTTAAAATGGAGCATAGAAACTTGCAGGAAACGAATGAACTACTCAAGTCTCATGTGTCACAGTGGGAAGAATCCACTGCTCTTCTTTTGGTCGAGTTGCAAAAACGCAGAGAGACTATAATGGAGAAAGATACCATCCTCATGGAAAAGGAAAGTAAAATTCAGACTTTGCAGAAGCAAAGTATGGCTGATATGTTGGAGTTGCGTAATCAGCTGAAAAAAAGTCTTCAGTCTTTGGAAGTTACAAAAATAGACCTGCAGGAGTCGCAGGAACAGAATGTCGCTCTGAAAACGACATTGTCTCTCAGCGACAACGAGAAAAGTGAAAGAGAGGCTAAATTACTGAGTACTGTGTATGAGCTCACCACTTTGAGCAATGTGGTAGATGAATTACGTGCAGACTGTGAAAGTTGGAAAGGCGAAGCCCAACGTTTCCAGCAGCAGTTAAAGGAGAAAGATGCCTGTGTGGCAGAATTACAGTCTCATTCCCAGAAACTAGCCAATGAGGTGAAGGCTCTTATGCAGGGAAAAGGAGATTGTGAACATAAGAGGGAAAAAGTAGAGGCACAGCTTCGGGAATCGCAAGTCAAGGTGTCAGAAGGTGACCGATTGTGTGCTAAGCTGTCAGAGAAGGCAAACCGATTGCAGGTTGAGTTGGACAGTGTCACAAATCGGCTTTCTCAAGCAGACAGAAAATCTAGAGAAATTGCGGAAGATTTTTCTATCTTGGAATCGCAGCTGCAAGACACGCAGGAACTCTTACAGGAAGAGAGGTGTCAAAGGCTGAGTTTTAGCACAAAGCTCAAACAAATGGAAGATGAGAAAAATGGCTTCCTGGAACAATTAAAAGAGGAGGCGGAAGCAAAGAAAAACCTATCAGAGCAAGTCGCAACATTGCAAGCTCAGATAGCGGATATGAAAAAACGCATGGAAGAAAGCGTTGGTTCATTACAATGTGTTGAAGATGTGCAAAAGAAGTTGGATCAGATGCTTGGTGAGGAGAAGACTGTGTCTGAAAAATATGCAGAAGAACGCGACCGCGCATTAGCGGAGGTGCGTGATAACGAGAGCAAAGCCCTGTCCTTGGCTCGCTCCTTGGAGGAGGCTCTAGAGTCTAAGGCTGAACTAGAAAGAGTTAACAAACAGCTATGTACAGAGATGGAAGATTTGGTCAGCTCCAAGGATGATCTTGAGAAAAACGTTCAGGGGCTAGAAGAGTCTAAGCGAGCCTTCGAACAGCAAGTGGAAGAGTTGGAGATTCCGTGGCAGGGACTGGAAGAGGAATTACAGGCGACAAAGGATCTGTCCCAAAGACGGGATAGTGTGCCTGATGCAAGTTTTAAAAGGATCAGTGTTTTGGGGTCTGTCCTGAGTGAGCCTCAGAAATGTGATGATATGTTGCTTGAATCACCCCTTTGGAATAAACAGTTCCTTCAAAAACTTCAAGCATTGGAAAATGTATCATTAGAACTTCAGCAAACAAAGGAGCTGGGTAAGAAATGTGATGATTTCTCAGTTCAAGCTGAAAACCTAGTGGAGAAAACTAAAGCGGAGAAAACTAAAGCTAGTGATATAAATCTGGGAGAAAAAAGCAAACGCCACCTAGTGGAGAAAACTAAGTCTGTTGGTGAAAACGTGAAGCAAATGAATAAGTGCCTTTCAGGGAGTGTTTCCAAAATGGAACTGGGGAAAGATAAGTGGCAGAAGTTTGATCGTGATCTTGAGATGCATTCCATGTGGAATTCAGATAGAGAAAAGGAACTAGGTGACCTTGAGCGGTCAAATAGTTCAGCAGAAAGTGCATTGAAGAAACCTGTAAAAGAATGTGTTGCAGTTCCATGCTTCTTCACTGATGCAGAGAGGAGGTCTATAATGGATACCACCCAGATCGCTGGGTTCAACTGTGTTGTTGCCTTTAACCCCTATGTTGGTGTAAGGAAAGTTGATGATGTTCTGGTTGACTACTTCTGTGAAGAGTTTGGCAAGAAATATAAACTGAATATCAAATCAAATAGTAGGCCTTTACTGCGACTCGCTCAGGAGGGCGAAAAGTTTAAGAAGTTGATGAGTGCAAATGCTTCAGATCTGCCTATGAATATGAAATGTTTGGTGAATGATATTGATATCTCTGGGAAAAGGAACAGGGGTCACTTTGAAGAAATGTGTGACAGCCTGTTGTCTCAATTGGAAAATCCTCTGCACAGCATCTTAGAGCAAGCAAAGCTCAAGGAGGAAGATCATTCCCTTTTACAACAAAAAGTCAATGATTGTGTACAGCTGTATGGAGAGGCAACTCAAGTCACAGAGGGACGTCAAGAGTCCCTACTTGGAACAAAGCTTAGTGAAGCAAAGGTTCTCAAAGTTTTGTGGAAAACATTTATGGATTGCAGAGAGAGGCGTCTTAAGAATGTTGAAGACATTAAGACTAGCCCAATTGAGTTGCCTATGGATCACGGTCCTCCATGGTGGATTGGACAGACGGTTATGAGGGACAAGCTGTCTGACATTTATAAGAAAGCTGTCAATGAAGATGACAGAAACGAGAAGGAGCAAAATGATGCCAAAAATGCAGTTGAAGAATGTGTATATGAGATGAGAGACAAACTGTGTGGCATTTATGAGAAATCCGTCAATGAAGATGACAAAACAGTTTCACCCGGAAGCTTGAGGATACTAGGAGGCTTATCAGTGAGTCAGCAGTGCTTGACACATGCGTGCCTGGAAATCTGTGTCCCAACCCTAGGGTTGAAACAAGAGGGGGGGGTATGTGACAGGAAGTCAGGTAAATCTGGGAATGTAGTCACAGGAAGGTGATACATTTCCACCTGATTTAAGAAAGTTCATTAATTACTTTAGGGTGTTGGCTACAGAGCTAGCCAGCAGGAAGTTGAAAGGCCTTCACCTGTTCAGAATGAGGTAGTTAAGGCTCTATAATTTGTTCAGAGAAAGTCCTATTGTTTGCTGACTCCGGAAGCTGTGTCCTGAAGCCATGTGGGCTGGGAGCAGGAGGACAGTCAGCGTGTGCCTCCCGACAGGATGTGTGGGCCTGGGAGAAGACCCCCCGGAGTGATGTGTGCCCGGGACGGTAACCAAGGGTGAATACGTCTCCAAGGTGAGAAGACGAACTGTTGATGTGAAAGAAATAAAGGACTGTGTTGCCCTGTGAAGCTATTATAAAAGGACTATTGAGTGTCCGCTGTAGGACAAGGAAGTCTGACCAACAGTAGGTTGGAGACAGACACTTAGGCAGGTTCCAGTTGTGAGAAGGTAGCCGCCCACAGAGGCAAGGATTTATTTTCTGTTTTATTTTATTTTGGATGTTTTGCTGCATACAGCCTGGTGAAGAAAACCCCATTTAATAAACCACACTGTTATTTTGCAAGCACTTGTCGGCTACCTCTCTGGGAAAACGCACCCCCCAAGGGGTCATCCACACCCGCCACCGAGCTAATCCCTCACAATATGCACATATATATATATATATATATATACACACACATATATATATATATACATATACACACATATATATATATACATACACATATATATACACATGTATATATATATATATATATATATATATATAGATATACACACATGTATATCTATATATATATATATATATATATATCTATATATATATATATATATATATATATATATATATGTATACACATATATGTATATACATATACACTTTAACTTATAGTTATTTATTATATTATAATTTATGATTTTGCGTTTCAAACTTTATCATAACCGAGATGATATAAAGAACGCACAGTAAAAAAAAAAACATATGTAAATAGTTGGTTTGGGCTGCTCGTCCTTAAGAATTACATGCAAAATAATTGTACCGCTTTCAGCACCTAAAATCGGAAACAATCATACCACCAGGGAGGTTAAAGAGCATCTGTACAGCTAAAAATATGTTGGCTGCCATTGTGGGCCTCCTTTTAAAAATACCATTCTGTCTCTTGATTCAATAATTTGAATTGTAGACCAAAGCAAATCAGGCAGCTTATAAATGTCAGGTTAAAACGTAACTCCACTTTTGGTAAGAAAAAAATTCCCCTCTGGGTGATCTCTGTTCATTACAAGGATTTTAACAAACTTTGTTGCAGATTCCTACCTTTTGTTATTCTGAAGAAATCACGGTTTGTTCCTCTGTGCTGAGTGGGTCAAATGGGAGTGGTTTCATAATTATCTATCAGCTGTGGCAGCTGCAGGGCTCTAATGAGGAAAGCTGCTGGGCCTGCATCCCTTTAGATGTGTTCCTTTTGGGATTATCTTACCAAAAACAACATTTTTGTTGCAGGGGATACCAGAAATCTGACTTGTATCTTAAGGCCCGTACACACGATAAGAAAATCTGAAGAGAAAATTCGTCCGACGACCGATCTGCCAATTTTCGGATTGTTAGTATGGTGCTTTCGACAGCCAACTCTGACTTTTCGGCCAAAAAAATCCTGATGTGCAGGCTATAAAATTTTGTCGTCCGTAATACACGTCCGATTTTCATCTCATTAGTACAGATTTCGACGGAAAAAAATCTTAAGAGCAAGACTAGGCATGCTCAGAGACGAAAGAACACATACAAAGCAATCCAACACATGACATCACTTCTGATGTAGAATTCTGTCGTACGGGAAAATTCGTATGAAAATAACCTCTTCACTTTCCACATCAGACTAGCATGCCACAAAAAACGGACGACAGATCGTTCGATAATCTTATCGTGTGTATGGGGCTTTAGGCAGACTTCTGGGAAAATTGGTGAGCCAATCAAACAAACAGGAAATGATGTTTCTGGGGTGTGGTCAGTACATATTCTGTGTACAGAACAGCTCCAGGTAGCCATATTGCATTGCATTTACAGAAAATTACCACAGCTGCAGATTTGAAACGGAAAGGTAATTTTTTTATAACATTCAATTACAATATGACTTGTGTCGCAATTGTATACGCTATATTTTTTTTTTCTTTATTTTCTGATTTTTTCCCCCACTTGCCTACTGGGGACTTAAACCCCCCTCCTGCCCAGGCCAATTTTCAGCTTTCAGCACTGTCGAACTTTGAATGACAATTGCGCGGTCATGCAAAACTGTACCCCAATGAAAATTTTATCATTTTTTTCAAACAAATAAAGTTTTCTTTTGGTGGTATTTAATCACTACTAAGGTTTTTATTTTTTTGCTGAACAAACAAAAAATATCGAAAATTTTGAAAAAAATACAGTTTTTATAGTTTGTTTTTAATTTTCACACAGGTAATTTTTCGCCTTCATCGATGTGCGCTGATGAGGCAGCACTGAAGGGCCCTGATAGGCACTGGTAGGCTGCACTGTTGGGCACTGATAGGCTGCACTGATAAGCGACACTGATTGGCACTAATAAGGCGGCACTGATAAGGCAGCACTGATGGGTGGCACCGATGGGCAATAATGGGCATTGGTAGGTGGCTCTGAAGGGCACTAATAGGCTCCACCCATGGGCACTAATAGGTGGCACTGATAGGTGACACTTATGATGGGGCCCTGATTGGTGGCACTGGTGAGCACTGATAGGTGTCACTGGTAGGTGGCGCTGGTGGGCACTTGTAGGTGGCACTGACAGATGGCACTGGTAGGCACTGGTAGGTGGCGCTGGTGGGCACTGGTGGGTGGCACTGGTAGGCACAAAATCCTTTCCTCTTCGGGACTGATGTCCTTCTGACAGCTGCCAGTGATCGTTTTTGTTTTTCCTCCTCACACTGGCAAAGTGAGGAGAAAAAAACAGCTGATCTCCGGCTGCTGTTTACCTTACATGATCAGCTGTCATTGGCTGACAGCTGATCATGTGGTAAAGGGGCGGGATCTGGACAACCTTTGACCAAAAAGTTTGGAGGGATGGACCAGATCCGATCATATAAAAGTAATCATCCGGCTCTGCCTAGCAACGCCAGCAATGTGGGGGACAGTTCGGATAGATCTTATGTAATCTGATGGGTGTCAGGTCAAACCAGTGGAAAAATCTGAACTGGATCAACTGATCTCTCGAAGATATATAACAGCGAGATAGGAGGAGATTCCTCCCACAACTGTATGAATAAGAGGAACTACCGTTTGGAATTTAGGGTCAGCCACCAGATTAGCCAGGAGCCTCTTGTTTTTGTCCCCAGACTCACAGTCTGGCCTTCAAAAGCTTAAGATCCGTGGTGGTCTATTCCGTATATTGCATGGATAAAGATCTCCTGGCCTGGGCAAGAGGCGTGTACGCTTCCAGAGAAGGGTCCAATGCAAAATTTGCCCTAGCATCCTGCACCTGTGACTCCAGCCAAACTAACTGGCAAGCATATCCAGTCCTTGCCCCTTTAATAGCTGAAATGTAGTCAACTCTCAAGGTGGCTGTAACGCCGCCGAGTGCTCCGGGTCCCGTGGCTTCCCCGGAGCACTTGAGGCGTCCCGCGGGCTGCAGCGCTCCGGTCATCGTCCCCGACCGTGAGCACTGTTCCCCCGCATCTGCACTACTTACCCGCCGGGTCCCGTCATCTCGGCACACGCCGGGTTCCTTCCTCCTCCCGGCCGCTGCATTGAAATTTAAAGGGCCAGTGCACCACTAATTGGTGCCTGGTCCAATCAGTACCAAACCATATAAAAACCCACTTCCCCTTCCTGTCCTTGCCGGATCTTGTTGCCTTTTGTGCCTTGAGAAAGCATTTGGTGTATTTTTCCCTGCCTGTGTATTAGACCTTCTGCTGTTGCCCCTGACTACGAACCTTGCCGCCTGCCTTGACCTTTTGCTCCGCCTGACCTTGCCTTTGCCTTGTCCTTCTGTACCGCGCCTGAATCAGCTGTCTTTGAGGTTGAGCCGTTACCGGAGGATACGACCTGGTTGCTACCGCCGCAGCAAGTCCATCCCGCCTTGCGGCGGGCTCTGGTGAAAACCGGTAGTAACTTAGAACCGGTCCCCTGGTACGGTCCACGCCAATCCCTCACTGACACAGAGGATCCACCTCCAGTGCAGTCACCTGCCGCTAGTCCGGACCCTGACAGTAGATCCGGCCATGGATCCCGCTGATGTGCCCCTGCCTAGTCTCGCTGACATCTCTACCGTGGTTGCCCAGCAGTCCCAGCAGATTGCTCAGCAAGGTCAACAGTTGGCACAGTTGACCGCCATGTTGCAACAGCTTCTTCCCGCACGGCAGCAGCCGCCTGCTTCCGCTCCACTTCCGCAGCCGGTGGCCGCCACCTCTGTTAGAATCCGTTTGTCTTTCCCGGACAAGTTTGATGGGGATTCTAAGATGTGCCGGGGATTCTTGTCCCAATGTTCCCTGCACCTGGAGATGTTGGCCGACCAGTTTCCTACGGAACGGTCTAAGGTGGCCTTCATGGTCAGTTTACTGTCTGGAAAGGCCTTGGCCTGGGCCATGCCGCTCTGGGACCGCAACGACCCTGCCACTGCCTCCGTCCAGTCCTTCGTTTCTGAAGTCCGCAGTGTCTTCGAAGAACCTGCCCGTGCCTCGTCAGCCGAAACAGCCTTGCTAAACCTTGTCCAAGGAGACGCTACAGTAGGCGAGTATGCTATAGAGTTTCGCACCCTGGCCTCCGAACTGACCTGGAATAACGATGCCCTCTGCGCGACTTTTAAAAAGGGTTTATCCAGCCATATCAAGGATGCTCTGGCCGCACGAGAGATACCTGACTCCCTGACGGAACTCATCCAGTTGGCTACTCGCATAGATATGCGCTTCCTTGAAAGACGTCAGGAACTTCGCCAAGAAAAGAATCTTGTTCGCAACAGGCGATATCCACGCCTGGCACCTCTCTTCCAACAACCTTTGCAGCCAGTTACTGTGCCTTCCGCCGAGGAGGCCATGCAAGTGGATCGGGCTCGCCTGACCCAGCAAGAAAGGTCTCGCCGGAGGAACGAGAATTTATGCCTATACTGTGCGAGTTCCGAACACTTTTTAAAGGACTGTCCAGTTCGTCCACAGCGTCAGGGAAACGCTCGCACCTAGTGAACGTAGGAGAGGCGTCGCTGGGTGTAAAGTCTTCCTCTCCACGATTGATTGTTCCAGTACGGATTTCTTCTGCCGCTAAAGTCTCCTTCCCTGCAGAGGCCTTCTTGGACTCTGGTTCTGCAGGAAACTTCATTAAAGCCTCCTTCATCAACCGCTTTAGCATTCCTGTGATCCGTCTTGTCAAGCCCTTCTTCATTACTACAGTTAACGGAGAGAATCTGAACTGTACCGTGCGTTATCGCACAGAACCCGTGCTCATGACCATAGGGGTCCGCCACCAAGAGACCATTGAATTTTTTGTTCTACCAAATTGCACTTCTGACGTCCTTCTTGGCTTGCCCTGGCTCCAGCACCACTCTCCTACCCTCAACTGGACCTCTGGGGACATTAAATCATGGGGGCCTACCTGCCTCACTCATTGCCTCAAGTCGGTACCTACTAGACAAGTCATCGTCTCCTCACCCTTGCTCGGCCTTCCTAAGGCCTATCAGGACTTTACCGACGTCTTTTGCAAGAAACAGGCGGAGGTCTTACCACCACATAGACCCTATGACTGTCCCATTGATTTGCTTCCCGGTACCACACCACCCCGTGGCAGGATTTACCCTCTCTCCATTCCTGAAACCAAGGCCATGTCGGAATACGTTCAGGAGAACCTCAAGAAAGGTTTGATCAGGAAGTCTTCTTCTCCTGCCGGAGCAGGATTTTTCTTTGTCGCCAAAAAAGATGGGTCACTTCGCCCATGTATTGACTACCGCGGTCTTAACAAAATCACGGTAAAGAATCGCTACCCTTTGCCTCTCATCTCGGAGCTCTTTGACCGTCTGCGCGGAGCAAAGGTCTTTACTAAGCTTGACCTCAGGGGCGCTTATAATCTCATCAGAATCCGTGAAGGAGACGAGTGGAAAACCGCTTTTAATACCAGAGATGGCCACTTTGAGTATCTCGTCATGCCTTTCGGCCTGTGCAACGCTCCTGCAGGCTTTCAAGACTTTGTCAACGAGATCTTCCGGGACATGTTGTACTCCTGTGTAGTGGTCTATTTTGACGACATTCTAATCTTTTCCTCCACCCTGGAGGAACACCGTCGCCATGTTCGTCAAGTACTCCAGCGCCTTCGTATCAACCATCTTTACGCCAAAATGGAAAAATGTATTTTTGAACGTAACTGTCTTCCGTTTCTGGGATACCTAGTTTCTGGACAAGGTCTCCAAATGGACCCCGACAAACTCTCTGCAGAGTTGGATTGGCCACGCCCCTCAGGACTTCGTTCTATTCAGCGTTTCCTTGGATTCGCCAACATTACCGCCAGTTTATTCCCCACTTCTCCACTATCGTGGCGCCTATTGTGGCTCTAACCAAGAAAGAAGCGAATCCGAAATCCTGGCCTCCCCAGGCTGAAGAAGCCTTTACTCGCCTTAAAGGCGCCTTCGCCTCCGCTCCTGTCTTGAATAGGCCCGATCCTCTGAAACCATTCTTCCTGGAAGTAGATGCCTCCTCTGTTGGAGCCGGAGCGGTTCTTCTTCAAAAGTCTGCTAAAGGAAAAAACATCACCTGCGGCTTCTTCTCAAAAACTTTTTCCCCTCCTGAAAAAAACTATGCCATCGGAGATCGTGAATTACTAGCCATTAAGTTGGCACTAGAAGAATGGAGACATCTTCTGGAAGGGTCCCTTCATCCGATCACCATCTACACTGACCACAAAAATCTCTCGTACCTACAGTCTGCCCAGCGCCTTAATCCGCGCCAGGCCAGGTGGTCATTGTTCTTCGCCCGATTCGCTTTCCAAATCCATTTTCGTCCGGCTGATAAGACCATAAGGGCGGATGCCCTATCACGTTCCACCGATGCCTCCGAGGATGAAACCGTTCCTCAACACATCATTCCTCCTGAGTGTCTAATTTCAACTGCCCCTGCTTCACTGGCACCAGTTCCTCCAGGGAAAACATTTGTTCCTCCACGTCTTCGCCTACAGACTCTCAAATGGGGTCACTCCTCTCACCTGGCGGGTCGCGCTGAAATTAAAAAGACGACTCCGCTAATTGCCAGACACTATTGGTGGCCTTCCTTTGAAAAAGATGTAACGGAGTTCGTTCGAGCCTGTACTGTCTGTGCACGTGATAAAACTCCCCGCCAGAAGCCTGCAGGTCTTCTCCTCCCTCTGCCTGTGCCTGAACAGCCTTGGTCCCACATAGCAATGGACTTCGTCACTGATCTTCCCGTATCCCATGGCAACACAGTCATATGGGTGGTTGTTGACAGGTTTTCAAAAATGGCACATTTTATTCCGCTTCCTGGTCTTCCTTCTGCGCCACAGCTGGCGAAGCAATTCTTTTTGCACATTTTTCGTCTCCATGGTCTTCCGACACATATCGTCTCCGATAGAGGCGTTCAATTTATTTCAAAGTTTTGGAGAGCTCTCTGCACCAAATTAAAAATCAAATTGAACTTTTCTTCTGCCTACCACCCTCAGTCCAATGGACAAGTGGAGAGGGTTAACCAGATCCTGGGTGACTATCTGCGACACTTCGTCTCCTCCCGTCAGGATGATTGGGTTGACCTGTTGCCCTGGGCCGAATTTTCTTATAACTTTAGAGACTTTGAGTCATCCACCAAATCTCCGTTTTTTGTGGTGTATGGCCATCACCCGCTGCCCCCCCTCCCCATTCCCACCTCTTCTGGAGTTCCTGCCATTGATGACTTGACTCTGGACTTCTCCTCCATCTGGAAAGAAACTCAAAAGTCGCTCACCCTGGCCGCTTCTCGCATGAAGAGACATGCAGATAAAAAAAGAACTCCTCCTGTCTTTGCCCCTGGGGACAGAGTGTGGCTCTCTGCCAAATACATCCGGTTTCGGGTCCCCAGCTACAAATTGGGTCCGCGTTATCTCGGGCCTTTTAAAATCAAAAGCCAAATTAATGCTGTCTCTTACAAACTCCATCTTCCTCCCTCTCTCCGTATTCCTAACTCCTTTCATGTATCCCTTCTCAAACCCCTCATTCTTAACCAGTTTTCCCCCAAGGTCACCGTTCCTGCTCCTGTCTCTGGGTCCTCTGACGTCTTCTCAGTGAAAGAGATCCTTGCCTCCAAGGTCGTCAGAGGTAAAAAAAATTTCTGGTAGACTGGGAGAATTGTGGTCCTGAGGAGAGGTCTTGGGAGCCCGAGTCCAATATTCTCGACAAGGAGCTCATCCACAGGTACCTGGGTTCCAAAAAGAGGGGGAGACCTAAGGGGGGCGTACTGTAACGCCGCCGATTGCTCCGGGTCCTGTGGCTTCCCCGGAGCACTCGAGGCGTCCCGCGGGCTGCAGCGCTCCGGTCATCGCCCCCGACCGTGAGCACTGTTCCCCCGCATCTGCACTACTTACCCGCCGGGTCCCGTCATCTCGGCCGCTCGGTACACACCGGGTTCCTTCCTCCTCCCGGCGTGCGCGGCCCTTGCATTGAAATTTAAAGGCCCAGTGCACCACTAATTGGTGCCTGGTCCAATCAGTACCAAACCATATAAAAACCCACTTCCCCTTTCTGTCCTTGCCGGATCTTGTTGCCTTTTGTGCCTTGAGAATGCATTTGGTGTATTTTTCCCTGCCTGTGTATCAGACCTTCTGCTGTTGCCCCTGACTACGAACCTTGCCGCCTGCCTTGACCTTTTGCTCCGCCTGACCTTGCCTTTGCCTTGTCCTTCTGTACCGCGCCTGAATCAGCTGTCTTTGAGGTTGAGCCGTTACCGGAGGATACGACCTGGTTGCTACCGCCGCAGCAAGTCCATCCCGCCTTGCGGCGGGCTCTGGTGAAAACCGGTAGTAACTTAGAACCGGTCCCCTGGTACGGTCCACGCCAATCCCTCACTGACACAGAGGATCCACCTCCAGTGCAGTCACCTGCCGCTAGTCCGGACCCTGACAGTGGCTTTAAATGCCCAGGTCACTAAGGGGGCCTCTGTATTTTAATTTAGGTCCCAGTCCTGGGTAATTTTCCCATTCATAGATTCCTCTACTTTACTATCCCAGAGCCAGCGGGTATTAGGCCTCCAGCAACCTCCCCCTCTAGCCGCAGGACGACCTCTAGTGGAGTATGATCTAAGATCCCAGCTGGCAGATACATTGCTGAGGGGGTAACAGTAAGAGTGGAAGTGGTGCAAAAAGCAAGGTCTATCCTGGAGCAGACCAATGGGCAGCAGAGAGGTGCGAGAGGCCAGGTATGTTTCCACCGCCAGATCTCTGTGAGATTCAGCACCCATTGAGTCAGGCCTGGATCTGGGAGTCTGCTGGGATTAGTGGTGTCCAATACCCCGTCTAGTATATTATTAAAATCCCCAGCTATATTTATCAGGGATATAGAGAAGGGAGCAAGTTTGTCATACACCGTGTACAGAATAGCGGGCGTAAAAGGAGGGGGGGGGGGGGCTACACGTTAACAAAAGCAAATAAATGTGAACCAGTCACCAGGAGCAGTTCAATATATTGGCCCTTAGGACTAGTAATAACATGTTCCACCTTACATAGCAAGGATTTGTGTAAAGGAATAAATACCCCTCTGGTGTATTTGGAATATGTGGCGTGGAAGGACTGTTTCACCCAATTTTTGCGAAGGGCCAATATTTTACTACCGGTCAAGTCAGTTTCTTGGAGAAACAGTACATGTGATTTATGGGACTGAAGGGATATGAACACGAGAGATCTCTTAAACCGGTCATTTAGGCCCCAGACATTCCAAAAAGCAACTTGAGCTCCATAATGAATTGAGGAAATTCAATGAAACCATAGGAATTAAATAACAGAGAGAAGGCTGACTACGCCACATATACTACCATCCAGTGAAAGGTAAGCCAAGGACACCGATAATGTATGGCCTCAGTAAAAGGGAGGAAACAGGGTCCATAGGCTGAGCAGCAGAAGAAAGCAGTCCAATGAGTAGCAAGAAAAACACCCTTTTACCCATATAGCAAGCTATTATGCTGCAAGTTTGAAAATGACTTGCTTGTGGCAAGTTATACTTGTTATCTGGGTAACCAGGATAATATGTCTGTTGATTCAGAAAGGCAACAGTACAACATTCAGTACAGTAGAAAGGGCAAAAAAATGAACAGAGGCCTTTACAGATGAAGACAGTAGTGTGTCCACTTAAATCCAATTTACCTCTGGCAGGAAGACATTTACATAGATAATAGTGAACAGGTCAAAACCTTGGTCAACTTGGCAGGAATGCAGACAAGGATAAAAACAAAAAAAGGGAAAAACATCAAATACTTCACAAGGAGCGCTCAAGGATCAGGAAAACCATGAAAAAATGGCATAGATGAAGCCTGAGCCCCAAACAATGAGGAAAAGGAACTGTCATAGCCCAGCAACAGCCTCCAGCACACTCAGGTGGTGATGGAAAAGGTAGTTATGGAGAAATAGTGACAACAGGGCTCCAGTCCTTCACTATGAGGACCAGCAGGATACAAGCTTACCACATGATGGAGAGCCAGGCATCTGTGTCCTCCGGGGAGTCAAAGAATTTAACCAGGCCGGCAATGGGAACCCTCAGACAATTGGGATATAGCATGCTGTATGGCATTTCTTTCTCCCCTACAGCTACCTTTAATACACTGTCATTTCATGCCAAAATACATTTACTATCAGTGGGGTTAAATAGGTACATTCACAGTCTGCAGCTTTGTGTGGGTACCTGGGATATCCCTTACATCACCGGTGAAGAAAGGGCACATGACTTGAAGAGAGGGTTGGGCTGAGATTTGTTTAATTTTGGAGTGGACACAGAGCACTGCTGCAATTACAGAGAACATTTTAACAGGTAGCCATGGTGACTACTAAATTCAGATTGAGGAGGTTTTGTTCCCTAATGCATCTGGCTTTGGTACATAATATGGATTAAATAGATTGGATACTCTTGGTGATCACGATTTGGAACCATAAAGAGTGGTAGCCTGGTCCTGCAACAGATAGTCATACAAACAAATTTCATTCTTTAGACTCTATGGACTGACATTGCATTCACCATCTCTGCTAATCAGCACAGACTTTGGTGTAGGAGCAAGGCGTGGTGATGTAAAGCGAATTCTTCTAGGAGGCATGGGTGGGAGGGATCATTAAGTTTTAGGATCTAGGTAGTGGCAGTGGAGTTTAGTGCATAAAGAAAATAGCTGTCAAGAGATTCTCATGAGGAGCCTGCAAAGGCAGGTGATGATAAATTCTGTAATTCTCTATATGTGCTGTATTATGGGTGGGTGGTCTGTAGGGATGGTTATTTGGTTCAAATTTGTTTCAGGCATCCTTGCCCTTTGTGAAACCCGACAAAAGAGAGGGGATCAGGAAGGATTTTTTCCCCTGCTGGAGCAAATTGGATCATGCTTTGCTGGGGTTATTTGCCTTCCTCTGGATCAACTGTGGGTATAGGATTTATAATTTCTTTCCTCCCTTTTACTTATTGAACTAGATGGTCTTTTATCAACCAGACTAACTATGCAACTATGTAAAAAGGCAAGGATGCTTGAAACATAATTGAACCAAAAGGGCATTACATCTCGGGAGCCTATAGACAGAAAATATAAAACAGAATTTTTGTAAAATCTTACCGTAAAATTCCTTTCTCTGAGTCCTCTGACAGTCGCCGACCCTCATATAGTCTTCACCAATGGGTTTTAAAATACAAAACAATTTGCATAGACACACCTATAGGGGCTGTCCCACTGGTCCGATACCCCCCTGCTATTAGCATTCCCAACTCATTTTGGTAGCAAGCAGTAAAAGTCCAAAAACCCCAAAAGAAGGGCGGGGCGGCTGTAACGGATCCTATAGTCTCTATGAGAGAGATCCGTGCAGCTTCTCCCAAAATCCCTGTGAAAATAACATCAAGAAGTAAAAAATAGCTCCCCAATCCCCCAAACATGAGTCCAGACTTCATGAAGGGGTAAAATGAACTGTTTATTGAACTCACACACAGTCAATTTATACACACGAGCACATCCCCCTCCTCATCAAATTACTACACACAGGTCAGGGGTTGAATGACCACACCATCCCATGCAGATGAAATGGTATACAAGAACTGAACTAATTATCTAGCCCTCTGAACAGAAGCAATGGGAGTTCATTAACATTAGGAATAACGACCACAAACAGTTTTCTCAACAGATGACAATGACTCAATCAACCTGAGCCAATTGACATGAAGACAACCGTCCTCAAGCTCAAGTCCTCAAGCAAATCAGCATATTCAATGATGTCTGGAAGACAGAGGGTTGAGCTGATGACATTATCTGTCCCAAGAAGTACACATCTAAGCATGGCTTTGATTATTTAGTAGTTACAGACTTTATGGCAACAGGCCACAGGTCTCACAGAGCAACTTGGAGAGACATTGTTGACAACTATCCCTCTCTCTTACAGGCAAAACTCAGATTTTGTCACAGCGGCGACTGTCAGAGGACTCAGAGAAAGGAATTTTACGGTAAGATTTTACAAAAATTCAGTTTTCTCTTACGTCCTCTGACAGTCGGCGCCCCTCATATAGTCTTCACCAATGAGATGCCCCAAAGCAGTGTAGACATGGTAAGGTAATAGATTTTACCGGATGAGGCCTTCCTAGCCTTGAGCAGGGTAGGAATGACCGCCGACGAGAGACCCCGATCTCTCAGGACCTGGCTTTCAACAGCCACGCCGTTAAAGCCAGCGACTGTAAAGCAGGATGGAAGAACGGCCCCCGAGACAATAGATCGTCTCGTAACGGGAGCCGCCACGGAGGTTCGACAACCAGTTGCATGATGTCCGCGTACCAAGATCGGCGCGGCCAGTCCGGGGCCACCAGAATCACCAACTTCGGTTCCGAGACCAACCTGCGAAGGAACCTGGACAACAACTGAAGCAGGGGGAAGGCATAAATCAGACGATACGGATTCCCAAGGTACCACCAGCGCATCCGAGGCGTCTGCCAGAGGATTGCGCGTTCTTGCCACGAACCTTCCCATCTTGTTGTTTAGCCGGGACGCGAACAGATCAACACCCGGAGATCCCCATCGCGCACACAGCCTCTGAAACACCTTCGGGTGTAGGGACCATTCCCCCTGGTTCAGGGTTTGGCGGCTCAGGTAATCGGCCTGCCAATTCTCCACACCTGGAATGTGAACTGCCGAAATCACCGGGACGTGCGTCTCGGCCCAAGACAGAATTTTGGTCACTTCCTGGGCCGCCCGGGCACTCCTGGTGCCCCCTTGGTGATTGATGTAAGCCACCGCAGTGGTGTTGTCCGTCTGCACCCGCACAGGGCGGCCCCAAAGATGATCCGACCAACGGAGCAAGCACAGTCTGATCGCTCGCAGTTCCAAGATGTTTATTGGCAGGGAGGATTCCTCCTCCGACCAAGTGCCCTGGGCAGACAGCGTGCCCAAAACGCTACCTCAGCCCAACAGGCTGGCGTCCGTGGTGACTACTGTCCACAACAACGGCCGGAAGAAATTCCCCTCCGTCAGAGCCGGAGACTGTAGCGACCACAGAAGATCCTCTCTGGCTTGGTGGCTCAAAGAGATCCTCCTTTCCAGGGAATGAGGATGCCTGCCCCACCTGGCCAGAATCTCCGCTTGCAGAGATCGTGTGTGGAACTGTGCAAACGGTATCGCCTCGAAGGCCGACACCATCAATCCCAGGGACCGCATGCAGGTCCTGAGTGATGAGGATTCGTTGTCCCTGAGGGACCTGACCTCGTTCTGGAGAGTCCGGTGCTTGTCCTCCGGCAGAAAAACATTTGCTTGGGCGGAATCAAGGACCATCCCCAAGTAAGGGAGGCGAACAGAAGGGGACAAAGTCGACTTCTGAACGTTGATGGTCCACCCAAACTCCTGGAGCGTCTGAACCATAGTTGACAGATCAAGTAACAGACACTGGCTGACATTCGATCTTAACAGGAGATCGTCCAGATATCCCAAGATCGCAATTCCCTGCGCCCGTAAAAGGGCCAGAAAAGGAGCCAACACTTTGGTAAACACCCTTGGAGCCGAAGCGAGACCGAAAGGTAACGCCACAAACTGATAGTGTTCCTCCGCGATTGCGAATCGGAGGTATCTCTGATGACCCTCGAATATGGGGATGTGTAGATATGCATCCTTGAGATCGATGGAAGACAGGAAATCTCCCGGGCTCAGGGAGGCCACCACCGAGCAGAGGGATTCCATTCAGAATGTTTGAACCCGCACAAAGCTGTTGAAAGCCAGGTCCTGAGAGATCAGGGTCTTTCAAGTCCAGAATCGGACGTACCTTGCCCCCCTTTCTGGGCACAGTAAACAGATTCGAGTAATACCCCCGAAATCTGTCCCGATGCGGCCCCGGGACGATTACCCCCTGGGTGAGGAGATCCTGAACCGCCCGATGAAGATCTTGTAAACAATCTGGGGTCAAACGAAGATTTGAGGGAAAAAAATCTGTCCGCTGGACGCAAAAGGAATTCGATCTTGTAACCTGATCGAATGATTTTCTGAACCCACCTGTTCGGAATCCGGAGCAGCCAAGGTTTGAGAAAAGCGTGCAGACGTCCCCCCACCCCTGGAACGGGTGAGGGCGTCTCTTCAGGTTGAGGCGGACTGTTCCGCCGCGCCAACGTGGGCGGCTTTTGACTTGCCCGCCCAAGGCTTCTTCTGGCCACCATGGCCTTTGAAAGATTTGCCCTTGTCCTGTGCCTTGAAAGCACGAAAGGACCCCTGATTAGGTTTAAAGGAAGGGCCCCGCTGACCGCAGAAAAAATTACCCTTGGGATTCTGGGGCAGCAGAGTGCTCTTGCCCCCAGTGACCCCTTTAACCAATTCGTCCAGGGAGTCCCCAAAAAGGCGTTTCCCCGCATAAGGGGTGTCAGACACCGTCTTTCTGGAAGTCTGGTCAGCCGACCAGCTCTTTAGCCATACCAAATGATGGGTTAGTATCGCAATAGCAGACAGTCATGCGGCTAAAGGGGCCTCATCCAAGGCTGCGTCACACAAGAACAGAACAGCCTGAATAATCTGGTCCACCATCTCCAAAGTAGCAGGAGGGGTGGAATCAGCCACAAGGGTGCGTCTGAGCACCTTGGCCCAATCTACCACAGCCTGAGACACCATGATGGTGGCGAAAATAGGTTTCATCAAGGAAACCGCCACCATATAGGAGTGGCGAGCAAGAGATTCCATCCGCCTATCCGTAGGTCCCTAAACACCGGAGAATCCTCAGCGGGCATAAGAATGGCCTTGTTCAACCTGGACACCGTGTGATCCACTTTAGGGGCCACGGACCAGCGCAAATCCGTAGGAGACTCAAATGGATAACGGAGCTGAAACCGTTTGTTTTGGTACCACAAAATTGCGCTTCAAATTGCGCCATTGTTCGTTCACCGTTTCGTGAAACTCAGCGGGACAAGGAAAGACTTGTGCCGCCTTCTGGGTTCTACGGGTCCCACAAGAAGACCGCTTACCCGGTGGGTTGGGCTCATCCTCTAAATGTAGTGTATAATTAACAGCGGTAATGAGTGCAGACATAGCAGCGCGTTCGCTGGCCGTCAAAGGGGGGGAATCATCCCCTTACTCATCCTCCGCCTTCCCTTCCGACTGAGACCCAGGGGGTACACTGTCCATGGCAACCATATCAGGTTCTGAATCAGAGGAGTGAGAAAGCCTAGGCCTTTTTCTAGAAGCCCGTTCAGACATTAACAGGTCCACTTTGGACGCTAAAGTCACAGGTGCAGCAGTAATTGCGGATGATTCAGGCATACTTGAATCTTCCACCAAAGCTGGGGGGAATTTGCTGTTCTGGGACTCCATAAAAACTTTTTTGGCGCTAGCCCTTTAAATCGCGATAGCGACAAAACCCCCCGCAATGAACCGCAATAAGGACTAGACTGAGGTACCCCACAGGAAGGAATAAGTCTGGTAGCAAAGGAACATCCCCCGAAAAACAGCAGAAAAAAGACCCCCAGAAGTGTAGCCATACAGTTACCACGCTTGCTGAACGATCTGGCTGCATGAAGAGAGGAAGTGATGTCACATCGCTAGAGGATGAATAGAACTCAGGCAAAGGAAAAATGGTTGCCTATAGAATTCAATTGGAGGCTCCGGGAAAATGGCCGCCGAACACATGTATAACACACCTTGCCACACCAAAGATGGCGCCCGAAAGGGCGCGATACACTACATAGAAAATGGCTGCTGAAGTGCCCTTACTGAAGCCAGAGCAGCCGCCCATACCCAAAATAGCGGCCCGCGATTTTACACCGCAGCGGCCCTCACATGCGTGCCTGCACCCCACAAAAACACACACAACAGTGCTGGAGGGGAGAGGGACCCCCACAAGCCCCCAAAGAGCGTCCTGGACGCAATAGTGCCCCCGCAGGGACCGAGAGGGAATGCGAGCCCAAGACACACAGACATGAGGGGAGAACACACTTTCAGCAGACTGTCATCCCCAGAACAGAGGCCCCACACAGAATGTACTCACCGATCCATGATGGTGTGGGTGCGGCTCTGCGACGGGAAGCCTCCCACCCCAGGTGGTGGGGGTGCTGTCAGCCAAACAGGATTCTAGCAACGCATAGAAACCGCAGTTGAGGCATCCTAGCGAGGTGGCAACCTCGCGGGCTTTTGTCCCTGAGGACAGGGACAGGTCGTTTGCGAGGCCAGGGCATACGCATAGCCTGCTAAATGCTCAATGGCGGGCTGGGATTCCGTAAGGCTCTAGTAAAACCAGTCCGACTCCTAGCTCCGCAAACGCTGTAGTCTTCCGAAGATCCGACTAACTAAGCGCAGTACAAATAAAAGGCTAGTAGTGCAAAGAAAAACACTTGCCATAAAATAAAGTAATAAAACAGAAGAAAGGCAGAGACTGTAGCCCCAGCACAGGGAAGCCTATCTTACTCCTAACTAGGCAGAAGACAAACTGAGTTGGAAATGCTGATAGCAGGGGGGTATTGGACCAGTGGGACAGCCCCTATAGGTGTGTCTATGCAAATTGTTTTGTATTTTAACAAGTCTTATGCCTAGCTTGCTCCTATGGATAAGAGGTCAATACCCATTGGTGAAGACTATATGAGGGGCGGCGACTGTCAGAGGACGT
The DNA here is from genome assembly GCF_965119305.1 of Pelophylax lessonae. NCBI lineage: Eukaryota > Metazoa > Chordata > Amphibia > Anura > Ranidae > Pelophylax > Pelophylax lessonae. Next base: position 359,333,194 of record NC_138770.1, read on the forward strand.
AAGAGAAAACTGTCTTTTTAGATTGGGGTGACTGAAAATTGTTCATACTTTTATAGTGACTGAAATGCTACATTGACAAATATTTTAATAATTGTAGAGATTTATGGGAAGAACATTTATCTACAAATTATGCACACAAAAGGGTTTTATTTTATCTAAAAATGTATCTACAAAATACATCCAGTGCTGAGATTTATACATCCAGTGCTGAGATTTAAGCTAGCCATACATGCTAAATAGCATGGATAGAAGAATCTTCCCTGCTGGCTGTCTAATAGGACACAGTCAAATAATTCTCCACCCAACTCTTTCGATTTTTCAACTTTTGTGGAGCCGGGTTGTACTGACAAGGCCATCCATGGCTTGAAATTCAAGCTGTGTATGGCCAGCTTTAGACAGTTCTGCCACACAGAACAGCCCTATCTGGCAGGTCAGATTAAGTAACATTTACATGTCTTGTGCCTCTCCCAGTATGTGACTTGACAGTGAAGGTTGAGCAGCAGATTGATGAGCTCATCTCTCCGTTACCCTAATCTATCCTTCTGTCAGCTTGTCATCATATTTGCATGCAGAATATCAAACTAGCTTTCAGTATTTCTGTACCTATACTATTTGCATTTAAATTTAAAAAAAAATACAATTATTAATGTATTAATGAAAAAATCATTTAAGTGATATTAAAGCAACATTGTTTTTATTACAATAAAAAAAGATGTTATACTTTCCTGTTCTGTGCAAGGGTATTGCGTAGAGTGGTCTCCTCTTCTTTGGTGGTCCACTGCAGGCACTGTCCACTCCTTCTGAGTTCCTCTGCAGCAAGCTGTGTGCCGTGTAGACGAAAAAGTATCAAATTAATGCATTGCAAACTAAGCAAATTAAAGTGGTTATAAAGTCAAAATGTTTTTACTTTAATGCATTCCTTGCATTAAGGTAAAAAAGTCCCACTACTTTTTCTGCCCCTCACCCCTCCCGGATGTGCTCCCAAGCCTGGCTCTGCAGAAAAATTAGTGGAACATTTTTACCTTAATGCTGGGAATGCTTTAAAGTAAAAACATTTTGACATCATAACCGCTTTAATTTGCTTAGTTTGCAATGCATTAATTTGATTATTTTACGTCTACCTGCAGGTAATTTAACCTGGAATGTTAAAACCTTTTCATATGGTCTTTACGGAACTGCAAGCCTAGAGTAAAAAAAAAACGCCTGAACCTATGGCCGGCCATACATGGTTCGAATCTCAGCCGATTCCCGCTGAACCGGTCGAGATTCAAACAGTTAATGGGCAGAATGAATGTACCAAGTTGATTGATTGATCAACTTGGGTACAGCCAGCCTGCGGGATTCTCTTATGATTATCGCTAGCCGCTCCTATAGCCGCTAGCGATAATCATGGTCTTCTCCCGGCGGAGACGGCTTCCCCCCCATCCGCCCCTACCGGCAGCAGACATTTGCTAGGCAGGAGGAATTTCTGTCAGCACTGTCTGTGTTGATGGGGGAATCTTACCAATTTTGCACCGTGTATGGTCTGCCTAAGAGTTAATTGTTTGTTATGGTGTAAAACAGGTCACATCCTTATGCACTATAACATTAACAATTTCCAACCAATTCAACTACTGGTCGAACTGTCCTTTTAGTTGTCCTTGGTGACTTATCTACATATATGGACAGGCTGTAAAAATCCACTGACATAAGACTTGTTATAGTGTCTTTTATTAGAGGGTGACAGTAGCTGTAAGTTAATTTAAGATAAGAGTTTCCAATAACTATGAATGTCTTTCTGAATACCTCACTTGCAACTTGGTCTCCACAAGTTCATTCGTGATTTAAAACTTTGTAATGCCGATAGAAAATTTATGGAAAATAAAAGGTCTAATGCTCTAAAAAGCTTTCATCTCAGCAATCAGCTTCCTGTGTTTGTTTGGCTTAGATAACTGTTTTTTTATCTATTGTAGGAAAACAAGCACTATAAATTATTTCAGAGGTTGCCTCCATATGAAGAGAAAGCAGTTCGGCCCTGCCCTTATGCCACACAAATCAAACCCTGTAAAAGGGCAACTTTGCTAATCAGAGAAAGCAGATTTTACTAACCACACAAAGGAATAATTGTGTGTGTCACAGCACACTTTATCCACAGATAAACTGCACCTGTCTACCAGGGGGTGCAGAGACGCAGGTTAGCCAGGGGCTATGGTGCGCCATGAATTAGCAATCTCGATCTGTTTCTGTATTTCACAACCTTGTGACATTTCAAGCAATAAGCTTGTGATTGAATTTCTATCATTTTTCTACTTCTTAAGTGCTGAAGTAGTACAAAGGCTCTGTAGTTATGACCTGTCTGAAACAAAGTTTGCTTCATCTGCAAGGCTGATGTTCTACTTACAGAGACCAAAAAGATGTCTTTATAAGCTGCCTGAGCTGAAGGATTTTTTTTTTTTTTAACTTCATAAACTACCAATATAAATTTTACTTTGCAATTTCCAGGCAAAAAGGAACAAAAATGTATATCTGTCAAGCACTAGAGACATTTTCTTTTACCATTTGCTATACAAAGTACCCTTACAAAAATAAAGCACTAAAGTCCTCAATTGTCAAGTATTAGCTATGTAACAGAAGAGATCGGATAATGTTTGAGATGAGGCCAATAGCAATGGTTTCTGCCTAGTACATAGATAAGCACACTTATGAGTATGCATGTATGTGTACATATCTGTCACATAAAAAGTGCAATCTACACAGACTGTGCTCCCTTATGTACAATTCAGTAGTAGAGTTCCTATAAACACAGACAAGAATCATGGACAGCACTTGGGAAATTTTGATGAAGGGAAAGATAATCTAAAGTCTGAAATAATCTTTCAACACAGATCACATGACAAAATGATCAGGCTTTTGCTTATGTAATCATTATTGAAGGGAGCCTTGGGCAGTCATTTTTCCAGGGAATATAGGGGTCATACCATGTGAACAATTCTGTTGCTCTTGACAACTTTCAATGACATGATTGCTAGCTTTTCATATGCCTGTTTTAATAAACATTATCCCCTCACTAGCAGACCAGCATAAGGTTTTTTCCTGAGGAAGATCTGGCAGCATTCCGGGCCAATGAATGAGCGATTCCCTAGGGGTCAGTGGAAGCCTCTACCAAGTGATTTTGCTGCTGGGGAAGAGTCATCTGTGTTGCAACTGTTTATGCTTTAAAAGCTCTTTACTACTTCATCTATCCATCCAAAAAAAAAAAACTATTAACCACTTGCTTACTGGGCACTTATACCCCCTTCCTGACCAGGCCAGTTTTCAGCGCTGTTGCACTTTGAATGACAATTGCGCAAACACGCAACACAGTACCCATACATAATTTTTTTTTACCGTAGTTTTTATTGAAACTTTCCAGAAAACACATTTAAAAAAAAACAAATACAAGTTACAGTTAAAATAAATATTGTTTGAGTTCAGATTGAGAAGAAGGTGGAAACAAGGAAGTTTAGTTCAACATTGTCGATGGTTATAAAACATATCGGGTATAATAATGTTATTCAACCATTCCGTAGAGATGGGTTTACACTGGTTCAGAGACCACGATCCTGTCCGTGGCCCCTGATGGGAACAATCTGTGTCTGGGAGGGGGGATAGGTCTAATTCTCTTTCCCAAGTGTGTCTCCCATTCCTCTATCATAGTTTTAATAAGACTCAAGACTTTTTTTGAAAAGAGAAATCATAAAACAATCAATGAGGGTATTGTCCATGTTTGACCTTAGGAGGATTGGGAACATGTGGGGGCAAGTGTGGCATTGACAAGGTTTATAGTCTGGAAATAGTACAATCAATTTGTATCGGCATTGGGTGGATTTGGATCCACACCTGGTCAAGGACCTTAAAAGTGCCCTCGATTTTTCCAGACACAACTAATGGGAGCAAACTGTGTCCAAGGGGGCGACACTCCCGGTCCTTGTCTCTCGGTGTGGCTCCGCTTCCCCCCCAAGGACAATCAACATTTTGATAATTTTTTTTCACACAATAAAAAGCATTCTTTTGGTGGAATATAATTACCAGTGGGTTTTTAATTTTTTGCTAAAGAAGCAAAAAAAAGAAGGAAAATGTTGAAAAAAAACACAAATTTTTAATAGTTTTTTATAAAAATTTGCAAACGGGTAATTTTTTTTCCTTCAGTGATGTGGGCTGATGAGGCTGTACTGATAGACACCAATAAGGGGGCAGTGGTGGGCACTGATGAGGCTGCACTGATGGGCACGAATAGGCAGTACTGATAGGTGACACTGATGATGAGACACTGATGGGCACTGATTGGCAGCACTGATTGGTAGCACTGGTGGGAATTGATAGGTGGCATTAGTTGGCATTTATTAGCAGCACTGGCGAGCACAGATCCGGACCGATGTCCCTGTAACAGAAGTCGGTTACTGGCGGTCTTCTTTTCTCATCATGCTGATCTTGAGAAAAAAAAGCCGATAACCGTCTTCGGTTTATCCCGTAATCAGCTGTCATTGGCTGATAGCTGATCACATGGTAAAGGGCCGCTGTAATTGGCCCTTTACCCAGTTCTGTGATCAGCACTGGAAGCCCACGCCGTAGCCATCTTTCGGCTATAGCACGGGCGGAAAGTGGTTAACATAGCTCCATATTAAAGTTTGAACGAAGGTCTATTTTAATGTTGAACTTCAGGCAGATATTACAAAACCCCCCATGAAATACACTAATGTAATTTCTAAATAAATTATAAATGCAACTAACATTTTTTTCCTAAATTTAATTTGACTTAAGCCTCTTGAAATTCTCTGTATAGCAGCAATCAACACTGAGAGATAGAAATGGGGCACTGTAGGCAATCAGGTGCCCTGCACATTCACATTCACATCAAATGCCCCACATGACAAGAAACATGCTCACCTCTTATAGGCCCATCTCACTACTTAATGTGGATGTTAAAGTCATTGCTAAGTCCCTAGATACAGGATTGATGAAGGTTCTTCATCATCTGGTCTCTTTAGATCAGACAGGGTTTATGCCAAAAAAAACTACAGATATAAACTTAAGGGTATTTACACATACCCAGTTGGGACTGGAGACCTCTAGTGGTGGAGTGTTTTTTTTTTGGATATCGAGAAGGCTTTTGATTCTATAGATTGGTGGTATATGGGAACTGTACTCCAGAAGTTTGGGTTCGGGCCTAAATTTAGGAAATGGACTGAGATTTTGTATAAACACCCTACTGCAGCGGTAAAATGAAATGGTATGCTTTCGGAAAGGTTTTCGGTTGAGAGGGGAATACGCCAGGGTTGTCCATTATCCCCGGGTCTCTTTTCTTTAATGATAGCTCCGCTGGCAATGGCTTTGAGGAACTCGTCGGAGATACAGGGGATTCAAGTCGGTTAACCGTCAGAGAAAATTGCATTGTATGCGGACAATGTGGTTCTTTTTCTACGCAATTAGGAATCCTCTTTAACAGCAGTTTTGGATATTCTGAATTCTTTTTCAAAATGTTCAGGATTAAAAGTAAATTGGAGTAAATCTCAAATCCTCCCCTTAAGAACACCATCCCCGAGGTGCAGAGTGCCTGATATGTGTCCACTTGAAGTAGATAAGGTAAAATATCAAGGTGTATATATATCCAACTCAGTTTCTGATTTTTTTAAACTAAATGTTATTCCATTGCAGCAGCGGCTTATGAGCCAGATACAATCTTGGTAAAAGTTACCTCTGACACTTATAGGTAGAAATAATTTAATCAAAATGAATTTTTACCACTTTTTTTTGTATATATTTAAAAATTCCCTGGTGTGGATCCCAAAAACTGCATTTTTGACTTACCATAAAATCCTTTTCTCTTAAGCTCATTGACAGACGCAGACTTCTTGATTAATATCAGTAGGGTTATACTGCCCCCTACAGGAGTAGGACACTAGGCAGAAAAAAAGTTCTGGCTACGCCTATGGGCAGTCCCAGGGGGTATACCCTTTCACTTCCTCCTATAGGATGCCAGTTCTGTAACAAAGCAGTGTCAGAGAAATCATACCAACCCAAATCAAAAAACAATGGGGCGGGTACTGCGTCTGTCAATGAGCTTAAGAGAAAAGGATTTTACGGTAAGTCAAAAATCCAGTTTTCTCTGTCGCTCATTGACAGACGCAGACTTCTTGATTAATATCAGTAGGGACGTCCCAAAGCAGTGCCATAAATGAGGGGTGGGACAGCAGAAACAAATCTACAAGGCTAAACATAGCCAACCAGGCAAAACAGGACTCATCGAGACCCACCTGAGAAACAGAAACCCTCAAGGGAGACTAAGGGCCCCCTTAAACAGCAGTCTGCAAACATTGCGGCAAAAAGAGGAATCCGCAGATGCCAGCACATCAACTTTATAAAACTTTGGAAAGGTGGGACCAGACGACCAGGTAGCCGCCTCGCCAACCTGAAGCACAGAAGCCGGACGGCGAAAAACCCCAGAAAGAACTAAGCGCCCGAGCAGAAAGCGCCTTCACAGGGAAAGGAGGAACCTGACCCTTATTGAACCATCCTGTACCACCGTCTGCCTGACCCATCTGGAAACAGTAGCAGCAGACGCAGGCAACCCTTTCCCAGGGTCATCTGTGAGCGGACTTGCGAAAAAAGTCAATAGTTGTCAGGTACACCCAAAATGCCCGAACCACAACCAAAGCATGCATGCAAGTCTTATGATGTTTAGGCTGAGGACACAAGGAGGCAAACAAGATGACTTCATGCAAAGTAAAAACCGGAAACCACCTTCGGAAGGAAGGACGATTCCGGACGAAGTATCCTGTATCCCTATGCACCATCAGATAGGAAGAACGACAGGACAACGCCGTCAGTACCGACATCCTGCGCGTGCAGCAGTAATAGCCACAAAGAAAAAGGCCACCTTCAGGGACAAAGTGAGCAGGGGAATCCCCTGAAAATTTGCAAAGGGAGGGTTCTGAAGAACCGACAGCACCAAGTAAGGTCCCAAGGTGGTAACAGAGGTCGCACCGGAGATAGCAGGTGTCGCACCACCTGGATGAAGTATGCACCAGGGAAAAAAATGGCCAATAGCCTGAGGAATAATATTGCCAAGGCCGAGACATGACCCTCGATATAGGCAACGCCAACCTTTGAGAAACTCCCCGTGGAAAAAAGGCAAACCACCGAGCCATGGAGCAAGAGCTTGGGGGAACCCCAACAGACGCACACCACGCAATATATGACTTCCACGTACAATGATCCATCGTTCTAGAAGTCGCTTTCCTTAGTGTGAGCAGAGGAGGGATGACTGACGTAGACAATCCCCTTTTCTTCAGCACCCGGCTATAAACAGCCAAGCAAACAAAGCCAGCGACCGTAAAAAAGGATGGAAGATTGGTCCCTGACAGCAGGTCCTCCCTGAGAGGAATTCCCCAGGGAGCGTCAGCGACCAGCCCAACCAGGTCGGCGTACCAAGCCCAACAAGACCAGTCTGGAACCACCAGAATGATCGGAATCCCTTCCACCTCTATCCCGCAAGCAGTCACAGTAGTAACCTGAGAGGAGTAAAGGCATACAGCAGCTGATACAGACCCCACGGGCCCACCAGCGCGTCAGCGGCGTCTACCTGAGAATCCCGGGAGCGGGCCACAATCCGCTGTACATCACTGTTGATCCGGGACGCCAACAGATCCCTATCTGGAGTGCCCCAACTTGGGCACAACTGGTGGAACACCTCCGGATGGAGAGACCATTCTACTAGATCCAAGGTCCGTCGACCGAGGAAATCCGCCAGCCCATTTCCCACTCCTGAAAAGGAAACAGCGGAGAAGGATGGAACAAGCGTTCCACCCATCAGAGGATGTAGGCCACTTCCAAGGCCGCAGGGGCAATTAAGGTACCCCCTCAGCAATTGACACAAGCCCCGGCCGTGGCATAGTCCGATTGAAAGCACACTGGACAATCCCAAAGACGTTCGGTCCAGCGAAACAGGCAAGCCTGATCGCTCCCAGTGCCAGCACAGTAAGAGGCCAACCTGGACACTTCCAGGGACCAGACTCCCTGAACAGAAAATCCACGAGAATCCCTCCCCACCCGGATAGACTGACATCCGTGGTAACATAGACCAATAAATCGAAAAGGAGGGACTTCCCTGGAGATAGCATCAGGGACTGAAGCCACCATATCAGTGACTCCCTGGGCACCAGGCTCAGCTGAATCGGATTTGTCCATGGAAATGTAATTATTGTTCCATTTGAGAAGGGTGTCCAGGATGGAGGATTCTCATGTGGAATGAGCGAAAAGGACCGCCGCGAAGGACGACGCCAGCAGTCCCAGAACACACATACAGGCCCGAAGGGACGACCATTTGCTGGACAGCAACAGCTGATTGCAGTCCGAAGCTCGTGGAGTGTGTCCGAAGGAAGAAACACCCTGGCTAAGGGCGCAGACAGTCCCCGCTGTCACAACAGCGCCAGAACTAGAGCCAACCACCTATGTGAAGACCTGAGGAGCAGAAGTGAGACCAAAGGGTAACGCCACAAATAGATAATGGGCCACTCCCACTGCAAAGCGCAGAAAACGGTGTCCTGCGCATAGGGGATGTGAAGGCAGGCATCATTGACAGCCATGGAGGCCAGAAAGTCCAATGCAGGGAGGCCAACACTATGTGATGGATTCCAGCTTGAAACTTTGAACCAGCACGAAACATTTCATCTCCTTAAGTCCAGTATTGACGCTGTCTTGAATCAAGCAGAGCCACGGGGTCGGGAACACGACCAAAGACGTTCCCCCACCCCAGATATGGGTGGGGGTATCCTTCAGGCCGAAGCAGCCATGTCCGCAGGTGTGGAGAGAATTGATTCTCGTTTTCCAGACCAGGGTCGCTTGGAACCCCCCGAGGGAGCCTTGAAGGACTTTGCCCCATCGACTGACCCTGAGGGACTAGAGAACTCCCTGTGTGCTGAAAGGAATGGTCCTCATCAGCGACGGGGGTCCACACCCTTTGTAGCCTATGGGAGAAAGGTACTTTAACCCCCAGTGAGACTTGCAAAAAGTTAGCCAAGGAAGTCCAAAACAGACGATCCCCAGAGGGAAAGATCAGTGAAGCAATCATCCAAGGCTGATCCGAAGACCAACACTTCAGCCACAACATGCGCCAGAGGACCACTGCCCAAAAGGACAAACGGCCCAGCATGGGAGCAGTGACCAATGCAGGAGCACAAACAACTGCAGCCCTTGCACCAGTTGGTCCAGCAGCTCTGAAACAGCAAGGGGGAGTAGCCTCCCCTCCAGGTCACGGCGTAGTAGCGTAGCCCATGCAGCCAATGTGTGTGACACCAGGGCACCCAGCAACACCAGTCTTAAGCAGGCACAGCCAGAGAGAACATAGTGCGGGACACAGATTCCGCCCTCTGATCCGGCGGATCCTCACAGGATGGGGGAACCTCCACCGGGATCACAGTAGCTCCATACAGCCTGCATACCGGCGGATCCACCGTAGGTGGCACAGACCACTATTCAATGAGGGACCCTGCAAAATGATAGCGTCTAGCACCCCCTCAGGCTGGGAGCAGTGTCCAAACCCCAGAGGAACGTTTTGGATGGTCCCACTCTTGTTTGAGCATATTGTCCAAGTACGCAGGAAAAGGAAAAACCTTTGCTGCTCTGGAAGGCTCGTGAGCGACAATGTAGTCGCGTCCTCCATCTAACAGTATCACGCACAGACACTAACAGTGCACCCACCAGCGCTTAGGCTTGCGAGGCAGCGAAGGCAAAAAGGGGACAGAAGACCCGACAGGGAGACCCGTGTCAGCAGCGACTGATGCAGACCCAGAGTCTGAGGCATCAGATGAGGAAGAGGTAGGCGGAGGGTGTTTATTAGCACCTTGTCCTTTAAAGGCCACCTCCATCCGGGACACAAATGAATCCAGGACCACCGAAGTGCATCTATAGCCAGCCGGGAGCCCGGCGGCCCCCTCGATTTTACACTAGGGGGACCCGTTAGCAAAGTCTGAGAAAATTATTATTTTTTTTTAAAAAAACGTCCCGCCGCTCTATAGCGCCCCCAAGTGGCCAGGCAGCGCGCAATAGAGACCCCCCGCAAAGAGAGACCCCCAAGGCTCACCAACCCCCTGCCAGATGCACCAGAAGGCCCAGAGTGTCGCAGCAGCACGTGTCAGCAGCGATCCTTATGCAGAGTATTGCGCCTGGGTCTGGGAGGTCAGCAGCGATCCTGCTGCAGAGTATTGCGCCCGGGTCTGGGGAGGGGCTCCACCCACATGCACGCCTCCAGGAACTCCCATACAGTGAACCCATGCACTGACATATGAGCCGGGTGTACCAAGATGGCCGCCGCCATGCAGAGCACATGTAGGCTACAAGAAAATGGCGGCCCCGTGCGACCCGCGGAAAAATGGAGGCCCGCACAGTCCGTAGCGCCAAAGGGGACCCCCCTCGTGCCTACCCACGGATCGATCGATGGGCCTGAAAAACACAGGTAGCAACCCCCCCGCATGATCGTTTGGGCATCACCGGCGGCGCACCCCCCGCCCCCATCTGCCTGTAACCCAGATTCAGCCCCCTGGAGTCACCTCCCAACAACCACACTAGTGAGGGGGGTAAGGGGGGGGAGGGGCAGATAGGTGGGGGTGCGTAACAGGACAGAGGGGAACCCGGGATTGTGGGGGTCTGACCATCCCAGGGAGGGGCCTGCGTCCACCCCAAAACTTGGCAGGGGGAGAGGGGGAACATTTCACTCACCATACCAGAACAGGCGGGCGCCAACTCCTGACAGAACCCCTTTCCACCGAGGTGGGGGAGCTGTCGGCCAACAAGGACGCTGCGACTCAGGCTCAGACTGGCCGTAGGCGACCTGGCGAGACGTTTAACTCGCGGAACCCATCCCCGTCCAGTGGGACTATGTCACGGCTGACCCAGCGCGGAGCTAGGGCCTGCACGCGCTCGTATGCCGGCTTGGTGACCACTGGATCTCCCCATCCAGCCCGTCGCCCAGATCCGGCATAATTGCTTGTAGATCTCACAGGAACAATCCGGAGAAAAAAACTAGCTAAAAAAAAAAATTATCTTAAAAAAGGCTACAGGGGAACAGCGGGAAAGTTTAATGAGGTCTGGGGCTGTTGGGTTGATAATATAATTACAGTATCAGAATGATTGGACAGATTTCGAAGAGGGGTATGGCCGGGGTATTTTGACCCATGGTGGAGCGAAGGTATTTCCATATACAGCTAGAGATTTTTTTTTCTCTTCTTTTTGATTAATAGCTGATGGGAGGTGTTTTTTTTCCCTTTCTTTTCTTCTCTCTCCCCCTCCCCTGTTTTTGGGTTGGGTTTTGATTTGGTGAATGTATGTATTGTTCGCCCTATGTACGCATTTGTATGTATGTATTGATGTTATTTGTATTAAAATCAATAAAAAAAAATAAAGTTAAGAAAGTTAAAGTTAAAGTTAAGAAAAAAAAAAAAGAAACATGCTGATAGGAGAAGACAACTGAGAGATGACCTTATTAGACTTGGGAGTTAACTCTTACAATAAGAAAATGTGATTTAAAAAAATAAACAAATGCTGTGTTACAATAAAAATGCATTGCATCTTATAAGTATTACGTATGCAACATGTAAAACAAATGGTAAAAATCCAGTGCAAAGCACTATATAACAATTATACCCATTTCTGATATGTGTCACAACATTGCCTTTTTCTAATTCATAAAGCTACTGCATTGAGTAACAAGTATTTACCTTCTGTGTTTTCTTCAGTTTTTATTAAACAAAATGCTGCTTTGGGCTGTTCCATTTTACTATGCAACTAAATGATTGTAAAAGTAAGCTACAGTATGTATTTTTAATTGTAAAGGAAGATAGACTTTAGATATTCTAACTGATACAACAAAATACATTTTTTTAACATATTTTATATACCTTGAAGCTTTACAGAATAAATACCAAAGGTGACAAAAATCTGAAAACTATGAAAGCAGCATATGTACCTAAATATAGCAACAGTCCACACTGAATTCTAAAATTAACCACCCTAGGGAACTTCTTATTCCACACAGCTTCAAAAGAATTTAATGAAAGTGTACACAATACAACAACATTTTGTCATTATTTTTAGATTTACTGAACATGGTTATGTCATTATTTTTAGATTTACCAAACATAACTTTGTCAATATTTTTAGATTTACCAAATATACATTTGCCAATATTATTTATATATATATATATATATATATATATATATATATATATATATATATATATATATATATATATATATATATATATATATATATATATAGTGTATACACAACATTTTATATTTCATGTTACTTTAGTTAATTAGGATGTGATCAGCATTAGTGGTTACAAGCCTTTACCTGATATGTTGAGGCAACAATAAAACAGATAAAAAGAGCAATGGCGATGTGCCAAGTGAAGTTACTCATTATCTACTAATTGATCCGTTATCTGTAAACTAAAATCTTTTTGCCTGCAGGTCAAATGATTCTTTGCACTGTCGTATAAAAAAATAAGCATGTCTGATCTGGTAATAATTTTGATAAAGTTAAAGAAAGGTCTATTTAACTCATATATTTAACCATTGCCCTCTTGAACCTTTTGACATTTAAATTATGTTAACACCATTTCCTGTGGGTTTAAACCTATCCTTCTTTAGGGGCGTTGTAACTTTTTCAACAGACCTTGGGAACTCCTTGGCACCTTTCAGAAAAAGAAAAGTTGTAGTCCACTTGTTAGGCATGGCTGGTCTGTATTTTATTCAAGAGAGAATAATAAAATATTGTCAAGTTTTTAAGCTTACATGTCAAAACCACTGTATTAATATGACATTACAGGTGACAAGGCTGACAAGTACATGAAGGAAATACCCAGAGTGATTGATGCCTCTATTAGAATTTTTTCAGCCATTGTGGTTTGATAACATAAATAAAAAAAAAAAACAACAACATGGTTTTTAACACCTAAAGTCATTAAAATTAACCATGCCGACTTGAGAACAGAATATTGTTGAAAATCCACCTGCTAAAGAGAACAAGTTCATTGTGTTTCATGTATCACAAATATTAGTTGAAAACTGGAAAGTCTTTTCATCCAGTACAAAAGGCAAATTGAGCATTTACGTAAATGCAAAATCTCAGTTTGAAGTGTGCCTATACAAACACACATACACACACACTAAAACCAGCAGACATAAAATCAAAGACAACACATGTGCACACAATTGTGTACAAAACAGATACAGTACACGAAGGTTGATATTTACTAAAGGATTAGTTGATGCTCACTTGGCAAAGTGAATGTTAATAAATAAGGAGAAGCAATACACCCAAACCGCAACACACTTACAATTATTCCAGCAAACATGTTCATTAACACAGGCAAACACAATCAAGCATGGCACACACACACAATTATTCAGATAAGTTCAGCACATTCAGTTATAATCCATGGATCCCAGCCCATTTGTCTGCACTGCTCGCATATATTTCTAGTGTCTTAACACCCTCTGCAGAGAGCTGTTGTAAGGATGAAGAGCTCGCCAACTAATACACAGTCTCTAACTGTAATTATCTGCTAAATAATGGGCAAAAAGGAGCAACAAGTTGGGCTCAAGGCAAGCATTTCATTTTGATAACTGGCTCCAATGCTTTTGCAGTACTGTATACATTTAAAAGAGTATCAGTTGCTGGATGGAGGCCTGAGACATCTAGAAAAGAAAAACTCAAAGGCCGTTTGATGTCACCTTTGCTTAATTTCTCTTTTGCCTAATTTCGATCTCTTTTATTTCTGCTGCACAGCACTTCATAGATAGGTATTGTTTTTCTGTCTTTGCCAGCTTCTAGTTTAACAATGTAGTGACCCTTAGAACTTTAGAACATAGAATACTGTGTGGATGGAGGTTTACAAGTAACAGGCATAGAAGTTCATGTCTAAAACGCTGTGCAACAAGTGGATTATCAATCTGCACAAAGTCGCAGCTCAAGCATACTATAATGTTGCAGTTCGAAAACTTCAAAAACAAGATAAGAGGCATGATTGTCTGTTTAAAGAAAATGTCTACTTTAAAAAAAAAAAAAAAATTGTAATTTAACATTATTAAATGTTACCTTTCCTTTTAATTTGTAGCCACAGTAATGATCTAAAGAAAAAAAACAAACAAAAAACACAGGTTTCTTGCAATAGGGTAGCCTAGATGTGTTTAAAATACAATTTCCTTCAAGTTTGCCAAATGAGTCAAACTGTGCGCATCCCCTGTAGTAGTAGTCTAATTTTTGGTAAGATAATGTTATATTTCTAACAGGCTCCATTTAACCACTTTAAGACCAGAAGGACTTGCCCCCTTAATGACAAGGCCCTATTTTGCGATTCGCCACTGTGTTATTTTAACGGACAATTGCGCGGTCGTGCGACCCTGTACCCAAGATAAATTTACATCCTTTTTTTTCCCATATATAGAGCTTTCTTTTGGTGGTATTTAATCACCTGTGTGATTTTTATTTTTTGCACTGTAAACAAAAAAAATAGCGACAATTTCGAAAAAAAACCCCAATATTTTTCACATTCTGCTATATAACAATCTGAAAAAAAAAATGTATAAATCAATTTTGTTTTAACATTTTAGGCCAATTTATTTTCTGCTAAATTTTTTTGGTAAAAAAAAAAAAAAAATCGCAATAAGCGTATTTTGATTGGTTTGCTCAAAAGTTATTGCGTCTACTAACTACGGGAAAGATTTATGTAATTTTTAATGTCTTTTTTTACTAGTAATGGCAACGATCTGTGATTTTTTGCAGGACTGCGACGTTGTGGCAGACAGATCGGAACCCTGACTGACATTTTTGGGGGTACCAGTGACATTACTACAGTAATCAGTGCTAAAAATATGCACTGTTACTGTAATAATGACACTGGCAGGGAAGGGGTTAACAGTATAGGTGATCAAGGGGTTAAATGTGACCCTAGGGGAGTGATTCTAACTGTATGGGGGTTGGACTTGTGAAATGACCATAGAGACATGCGATACTATACAGCAGGATCACATGAGCTCTGTGATCATTTCAGGGAGAAGGACGGTCGGCTGTGTTTACAACAGCAGACCGTCCTTCTCTCTCTGCGGGGAGCGATCAAGAGTATAAGACGGCAATCGGAGCCGCCTGACCCCCGCATCGGCTCCCCTGCTGCCGAGTGGGGGTGGGAGCGTGCCGACGGCGGCAGGTGCTCGCCCCCTAGCTCCTCCCAGGCGATCAGCGTATCCCTACGTCGCTTTGCCTGTACGAGCCAGCCTGCCGCAGTAAATATACAGGAGGTGGTCGGGAACTGGTTAATTTTCCAATATATTTTTGCCTGCACGATTCTTCAATATTGTACTCCATGTTTATCAGTGCATAAGAAATACTGTATATAAGCCCTATGATGTACATCTTGTTTTTTTTTTTGTGCATCTACATCAACACAGACAGAAACAGCTTACATTACTAATCAAGCAATTCAATCCTTCATTAAGTTCCAGAACACAGATGCCTTACTTTAGAAATCGTTTACTTTATTGTACAAAATAAGATACACAGGCAATAATGCCATTAACATGGAAACCACTTTGACACAGCATTAAACATGTTATAAAAACATGCACAGTAAGTGACAACTGCAGACATTTACATAATTAAAAGAAAAAGTTAAGGCTTTTTCAATCTCCATTTAGTTAGCTGCAGCTTACTTAAACATTTTCTTTCCTGGAATTAATGTAAAATGCTGGTATGGAATTTTTGTGTGTTTGTGGTAAAGTTATTATTCCCTCTGTGGTTTATTTTCCCACATTTAAAAGCTCAATTAAGAATTCTCTTTTTTGGCCAATATTTTCTTCATGGAGCTCTCCCAGAAACATTTCATGAGACAGGCTGTACATCCCAATCTATGAATGGTACAGAAAATTCAGACCAGTAATATTGCAGAGTCCAGCAGATAAAGGTATCCACTCTCAGTTTTAAATTGGGCTCCTAGTGACATAGATTAAATATTTATAAAAAAAATAAGGCGTTTAACAGTTAAAGCGGTTGCTCATTTTTACTTACAGGTAAACCTATAACAAGGCTTACCTATAGGTAAAATGAATATTTCCTAAATATTCACCGTTTAGGAGATATTCACCAGTCAGTGACATCACTGGCGAATTCGCCCTGAAGGTCCGACATACCTTGTTGGAACTTCAGAGCTTCTTGCATGTCCGGGAGTGAAGTCATCGCAGCTCCGGCCAGTCACATAGCCATGAACACATACATGAACCAGTATGCTGTGAATTATGTGACACCTCCATCTACATTACAATGCTATTGTTGGAAACTTGACATGATGTTTTTTTCCCCTACTTGGGGATGTTTTTGAAATTTAATATTCTACTGTTTACCAACCTATAATATTGTGAGCTCGGACTACACAATGTGAAGTAATGTATGCCGTGTTTGTAATGTTTTTTTTTTACAAATTCTAATAAAAAATTGTATGAGCTGACAGCTAGTAAAGTTTTCTTAGTTTACATGTCTTGGTCTCGCACAGTTTCTGGTTAATTTGCTTTCCTATTTGACCCGCATATTTTAGTCATAGAAAGTATAATTAGGTAGGTACGTACTGTATGTAATAAAGACATAATCAGCCAACACAGACTTGCCTAGATCTGCATTACTTTTAGTATTTCAGAATTACAATTTGTTCTTTAAAATATCTGCACCTAAAAAAGAAAAAGCAGAAGTAAAGAGTGCAGAGAATGATGGATAAAATGCAAAATCCATCCACTAGCATGGTATAGACTCTACATCTCTTACAATAGCAGACCTCTATAATTATTTCGCTTTGTAATGACACTGAAGTGAATTTAGGGACAGTCTACAACCCGGAACATATCGTTAGGAATGTCTATGTATGATCTAACCAGGCTTGGGAATTTGATAATGGGATCCCTGCAGAATTATGGACCACATTTCTTTTTAAAGGTTATCTATAATTCTCCAAAGAATTCTGGCCAAAAAATAGAAATCTTATGTATGCCTGAGATGACAGTCTCTCATCTGTGTTTCCAATAATATGACAGCTGCCATTTGTCTTCTTGGTCATTTACATTCATTCTTTTTACCACATCTAATTGTAATGAACATGGGGAGTTTCTGGCTCGTTGCTCATATCTTCAAGTAGGCTACCTGCAAAAAAGATGAGAAACACAATCAACAGGGCACATAATAAATATATTTTATATATTAACCACTTGGTTACTGGCCACTTATACTTCTTGTACTGGCCAATTTTCAGCTTTCAGCATTTTTAATGACAATCGCATGGACATGCAACACTACTCATTTTTTTTAACAGATAGAGCTTTCTATTTGTTGTATTTAATCACCACTGGAAAATGTTGGAAAAAAATCTATTTTTTTTTAGTTTTTGTACAAAATTTTGCAAATAAGTAATTTTTCTCCTTCAGGGATGTGCGCTGATAAGCTGCACTGATGGGGAGGCACTGGCATGCAGCACTGATAGGCAGCACTGATGGGACTTCACAGATACAGTGGGTACGGAAAGTATTCAGACCCCCTTAAATTTTTCACTCTTTGTTATATTGCAGTCATTTGCTAAAATCATTTAAGTTCATTCTTCTTCCTCATGAATGTACACATAGCACCCCATACTGACAGAAAAACACAGAATTGTTGACATTGTTGCAGATTTATTAAAAAAGAAAAACTGAAATATCATATGGTCCTAAGTATTCAGACCCTTTGCTGTGACACTCATATATTTAACTCTTAAAGCACTTAAGGTGCTTTCCATTTCTTCTGATCATCTTTGAGATGGTTCTACACCTTCATTTGAGTCCAGCTGTGTTTGATTATACTGATTGGACTTGATTAGGAAAGCCACACACCTGTCTATACAAGACCTTCCAGATCACAATGCATGTCAGAGCAAATGAGAATCATGAGGTCAAAGGAACTGCCTGAAGAGCTCAGAGACAGAATTGTGGCAAGGCACAGATCTAGCTAAGGTTACAAAAAGATTTCTGCTGCACTTAAGGTTCCTAAGAGCACAGTGGCCTCCATAATCCTCAAATGGAAGACGTTTGGGATGACCAGAACCCTTCCTAGAGTTGGCCGTCCGGCCAAACTGAGCTATCGGGGGAGAAGAGCCTTGGTGAGAGAGGTAAAGAAGAACCCAAAGATCACTGTGGCTGAGCTCCAGAGATGCAGTCAGGAGATGGGAGAAAGTTGTAGAAAGTCAACCATCACTGCAGCCCTCCACCAGTCGGGGCTTTATGGCAGAGTGGCCCGACGGAAGCCTCTCCTCAGTGTAAGACACATGAAAACCCGCATGGAGTTTGCTAAAAAAATACCTGAAGGACTCCAAGATGGTGAGAATAAGATTCTCTGGACTGATGAGACCAAAATAGAACTTTTTGGCCTTAATTCTAAGCGGTATGTGTGGAGAAAACCAGGCACTGCTCATCACCTGTCCAATACAGTCCCAACAGTGAAGCATGGTGGTGGCAGCATCATGCTGTGGGGGTGTTTTTCAGCTGCAGGGACAGGACGACTGGTTGCAATCGAGGGAAAGATGAATGCGGCCAAGTACAGGGATATCCCACTGTAACTAGAGATGATCAGTTACCTGATTATCTGTGTACATGTCCCCTATCAGGATTGCCAGTTACTGGCTCTCCTGTCCTCGCGCTGTGACAGCACATGAGGAAAGGAGAGCCAATCACTGGAAACTCGGTTTACATTGTGACTGGACACAGCTGATCACATGGTAAAGGTCCTTTACCACGGTCACAGAGTACGCCGGATTTCTACCCCCGGGGGTGCGCGAGTGGTGTGGTTTAAGGAGGACGTCCATGAAAAACAGAGCTGCGCTGTAGCCGTATTTCGGCAATAGCGTGGTAAGGAAGTGGTTAAAGTGAGTAGACAGGATTCCTATTTGAAATTTTAGAAAAATAGATATGCTAAAGTGCAGGGAAGAAATGAACAAATGCAGCAACTACAGTATATGAGAGTTAATTTTTTCTAACTACAGATATATAAAGATGTAATTTAAAAATAACTTTAAGGGCCACTTCAAATCAGGAATCTCACCAGAACGTGGCACGCATTCCTGTGTGATTCACATGCGGTGCAGAGCGGTGCGATTTGATCCTATTTATTGGGACTGGCACTACTTTAAAAAATGCACTGCTACCAGATCACACGGTACTTCTATACCCATGTGATTAGCTGCAGGCAAACTCACTGCATTTATGATCTGTGTTTGGAGTGTTGTTAATATTGACACTAGCTGCAGATCTCTCCTGCAGTAACGTTCTGAATGCGGTGCAGTAAACACGCATGGAACGCAGGTTTCCAGCACTGTATTCTGGTGTGAATGAGCACTAAATGTTTTAAAATATCAACTTGTCTTACAATAATATCTGGTGATCCTTCCAAGAAAGCCCTTGTTCAGGCAACTGTTTTGGGGTGACAACACCCCGTCCCTGTGTTTTAATTGCTCCCCTTCATTGTCACCCACTTGCAATTCCCATTGAGTGGCTATACAGATATTCTGCTATTATCACCATCTCTAGGTCTGCCCTTCAATGAAATGCAGCCACAGCAAGTCTTTAAAGCTAAACATCCAGGGATGATGTATTTTTTATAAATATATTGGGCCAGCTTGGCACACCGTAAGTATGTATATGTGATATCTGTGCAGCTTCTGTGGAAGAAGAAAACCACTAAAATAGACGTACAGTGATAGCCGTGGCCTTCTGGGTGCTGTAAAAAGCGGCTGCCCTTCTGCATAGTAAGCACAGGGGTTTGCCCACTCAGCACAGCCACCATTCAGTGAAAATCTTGCATGTTTCTTAATGAAATTGTTCTCTGAATGGATTAAGTAAAGATAATTTTTCAATAAGAGAATGCTAGGAATAGCACCTAGAAGACTGCAACCAGTGCACTAGTGATTTAAAGTGAAAAAAAAGTATTTTTTATTTTCCTATTTAAAAATAAAAAACTGTATACTTACCTGCTCTGAGCAGCCCAGATCCTTCTCCTTTCGGGTCCCTCGTTGGCGCTCCTGTTGAGAGCCCCCACAGTAAGGAGCTTGCTATGGGGGCACATGAGCCAAGCCACTGCTCTGTGTGTCCATTCAGACATGGAGGCATGGCTCGCCCTGCCCCTCTCTCTCCTCATTGGCCCACTGAATTTGATTGACAGCAGCAAGAGCCAATGGCGCCCACTGTGTTTCTCAGCCAAGCAGGAGGGAGAGTCCTGGATGGCCGAGTCTCTCGTGCAACATCGCTGGATCAATATGGGGCTCAGGTAAGTATCAGGGGCTGCTGCACGCAGAAAGTTTTTATCCTCATGCATAGAATGCATGAGGATAAAAAAAAACTTCTGCCTTTAGAACCACAAAAGATCCACGCAGCTCACAGGTGAGCTGGCTCCAACGGCATGATCTCCTCCCTGCAGGGTGCTCGCCCAGTCGCAGCTGAAGTAGCAATGAATGGGAAATTTGGATAACTGCAGACCAAATGGAGATCCAAATGCCTTTATTTGCATAAAACCATGAAGAACATGAAGGGAGGAAAGGCTTATATTTTTCACACAGAAATTGTGAATGAGCTCCTTTGTTTCATCTATGAACTGGTGATTTATACCTAGCCAGACCCTCCCCCGGTTAATTACCAATTCAATACCTCTTATCATTGCTTAGTAATCAAAAACTTGTGTTACAAAAAACAAATAATAAAATGTAAAAATAATGATGCAAAAATATATATACAAAATATGCTGAATAAAACCATATGAAATAGTATATTATCAGTATATTATACTTCTATCCATAGAGAATAGAGTACATTCTTGAATGTTTGCGCGAATAACGGCATTTGGATCTCAGTTTGGTGTGCAGCCATCAAGATTTCCCTTTCATTACATTCATTACTGCCTTTACAACCACTTTAATGGACCTGCTCATTCCCCTCACCCCCCCCCCCCCCCCCGGCCCTGATGCAAAAGCTTGGCCCCTTCAGTTAGGGTCTGAGACAGCAGGGCTGAGGCAAAGACTGGCTGCAATGCCAAACCAGCCATAGTAAACATGCTGCGTGGCACAGCCTCCACTTTCTTGCCAGCCAGGTCCTTAAAAGACAGGGATTCCTCTACCGGGATCATGGTTGCTTTATTCAACCTGGAAATAGGAGGGTCCACCACCAGTGGACTAGCCCACTTTTTTAAAAGTGACTCCACAAAAGGGTAACGAACAGCAAAACATTTGGGGACCACAAAGGGTAATTTTGGTTGTTCCTATTCCTTACAGGAAAACCTGTCAAAATAAGGAACATAAGAAAACACCTTTGGAGTACAATGTGACTTGTGCCTACCAAAGGTCAGCCATGTCCGTGGCTACATCAGCTGCATCCTCCATTTTAAAAGTCTCACGCACTGCAGTGATAAGTGCATCAACCAGCGCTTTTTCATTTACTGCTGCGACCATGGAGGAATAATCCTCACTATCGGATGGATCAGGGGGTATGATATTAGATCACTCTTGATGGGCCGCATCCACGGCGGCATCCAGCTCAGAACCAGATGAGACAGACTGAGCAGGGGATGCTTTCTCCTGGGCCTTTGCCCACACGCCACTTCCACCTGGGACACTAAGGATTGCAGGACCGTCATCAGTGTAACCATGGGAAGCTGGGGTTCAGAGGGACCTGCCATCTCTATGAGGGGGTAAGTGGGGGAGATGTGACCCTGAGGCTCCATAAGGAAAGGAAGACCTTGCAGTACAAAAAATGGTCCTTTGACACCACTAAAAGGATCTCCTCAAGGCTCAGGTTACCTATCAGTAGAGAGAGAGAGATAACAGGGACCCCCAAAGACTCCCCCTACCGACCGCAGGAGCCCCAAGAATTCAAAACCAGAATAATCATGGATGCTATCCCTGTTCATATGTTCTGGGCACAGGAAGAGGAAACGAAAGAGGGAGAGGAAGAGTAGGAGCTTCGGCATCCCCGCGAGGCTTCAGTTGTTTCCAGCATCTCCCAGACTAAGGGAAAATTGCATCATCCGGCTACACAAACATGCCCGCCACCTGGAGATCAGCCAGAAAAAGGGAAAACGGCCACCATCAGCAAAGGGAAAGCAGCCACCATCAGCTACACACACTAAAGCATGCTGCCAGGATCTTTCCTGCACCCTCTGCAATGCTGCATCCTCTGCAATGGGACCCTCCCTGAAGGTAGGACACACGTTTAGGGGAGATTCTGCTGTGCAATCTGCACCGGTCTCTGCACTGGGACACCCCTGCACTATACCCACACTGCAAACAGCAGGGCATCCACATAGGGGGTCTTCTACACCGGGACCCCTCCAGACTACCAGGGCGGGGTACACACTATCCCAGGACCTTTACAGAGTGGGGATAGCGGGGGAGACCCCAGGGGTCTCTGCTGCATTCTCTGCCCTGGGATCCCCACCAGACTCTAGGTCCAGAGAGGGGGGGATGGGAGGTGGGAAAAGCCCAGCTCAGTGAGGGATTTAAGGAGGGGGGACCTGCAGGCAGGTCTGACCATCCCAGGAGATTACCTGCGTCCACCCCAAAGAAAACCACCAAAAGGGGAGAGGTGGGACTGTACTTACCCTTCAATGGTGCAGGTAATGCTATAGACCAGGGGTAATTAATTAGAATTCAAGGAGGTCCGGTCGCTAAAATTTTCTTTGGGCCGAGGTCCGAATCTGAAGTCTGTGCTATGACTCAGAAAGATGGGCAAAACAAAACGTGTCCATCAGCGTTGCTCTTAACATAAAATATGCCCATTTGAGTGCCCCTTAACATAAAATGTGTCCATCAGCGTGACCCTTAGCATAAAATTTGCCCATCAGCGTGACCCTTAACATAAAATAAGGGGCACGCTGATGGGCACATTTTATGTTAGGGGGCACTCTGATGGGCACATTTTATGTTAGGGGGCACGCTGATGGGCACATTTTATGTTAGGGTGCACGCTGATGGGCACATTTTGTAAGGGGGCACACTGATGGGCAAAACAAAACGTGTCCATTAGTGTTGCTCTTAACATAAAATATGCCCATTAGAGTGCCCCTTAACATAAAATGTGGCCATCAGAGTGCCCCCTAGCATAAAATTTGCCCATCGGCGTGACCCTTAGCATAAAATTTGCCCATCAGCGTGCCCCCTAGCATAAAATTTGCCCATCAGCGTGCCCCCTAGCATAAAATGTGCCCATCGGCGTGACCCTTAGCATAAAATTTGCCCATCAGCATGCCCCCAGCATAAAATGTGCCCATCGGCGTGACCCTTAGCATAAAATTTGCCCATCAGCGTGCCCCTTAACATAAAATATGCCCATCAGCGTGACCCTTAACATAAAATAAGGGGAACGCTGATTGTCACATTTTATGTTAGGGGGCACTTTGATGGGCACATTTTATGTTAGGGGGCATTCTGATGGGCACATTTTATGTTAGGGGGCACTTTGATGGGCACATTTTATGTTAGGGGGCACTTTGATGGGCACATTTTATGTTAGGGGGCACTTTGATGGGCACATTTTATGTTAGGGGGCATTCTAATGGGACCATTTTATGTTAAGGGGCACGCTGATGGGCAAAACAAAACGTGTCTATCAGTGTTGCTCTTAACATTAAATATGCCCATTAGAGTGTCCCTTAACATAAAATATGCCCATTAGAGTGCCCTTTAACATAAAATATGCCCATTAGAGTGCCCCTTAACATAAAATGTGCCCATCAGCGTGACCCTTAACATAAAATAAGGCGCAAGCTGATGGGTACATTTTATCTTAGGGGGCACTCTAATAGGCATATTTTATTTTATGGGGCACTCTAATGGACACAAATGTGTGCCCCTTAACAAAATATGCCCATCAGTCTGTATTTTATAAAACTGTGCCCCACATACCTTTGGGAGCGAAAAATGTGGGAGCCAGGAGCAGCGAACATCAGGGGGGCAGGGCGTGCATGTGATGTCCCGCGGCTAGGCTGAGTGTGAGTCAGGAGCCGCAGTTAGGAGCAGGGGGGCGGGGCACGCACGTGACGTCACGCCCCAACTCGCGGCTGGCTGGGAGGGAGCCGAAGAAAGAAGCAGGGGGCGGGGCGCACACACGGAATGTCACTGGTTGCTGGGACACCCGCGGTCCCAGCAAACCAATGATTACTTACGGTGGCGGCCTGACGGGTCCGGGCGGAAGCCTCGTGCGGGCCGCTCCTGGACCGCGGGCCGCCATTTAGTGACGGCTGCTATAGACAGAGAACTCCTCGCCACCGAAATAGGGGAGCTGTCGGCCAAGGGACCGCTGTGACTCAGACCCAAGCCCAGTCGTATGCGACCCTGCGAGATGTTTAACTCGTGGGCCAGTCTCTGTCCGTGAGGCTATGTCACAGCCAATCTAGCGCGTAGCTGCGGTCTGAACGTGCTCGCTGGCTGGGTTGGGGGGATCACTGGATCTAGATTATCCAGCCTGTCGCCCAGCCCGGCAGTTGATTGTAGATCTCCCGAGAGAAAACAAAAAAGATGTAAGGAAGGAGAAAAATTCTAGGACCAGAGATCCCAGCCGGGAGCCTAGGACCTTACTCCTGACTAGACAGATTAAAAACTGATTACCTAGAGCAGAGAGGGGGGTTATATACCAGCTGAGGACAGCCCATGGGCGTCACGCCAGGTGTTTTTGTTCTGCCTAGTCTTACTCCTGGAGGAGGCAATATAATCCACTAGTTATGATTTCTGGAGCGCTGTGTCCGTTAAAGAACGAAAGAGAAAACTATTTTTTTTTCTACCATTATATCCAAAATCAGATTTCCTAGCAGAAAGCAATTGTTCTAATCTCTGTGTATCTCGTCTGTTATTGAGCCAGCTATCATGAGGTGCAGGATAATAAAACCCCACGGCTGATGTGATGGTAAAAAATTGATGTATTACAGTGACTGTGTCCATGCTACATTGTCTGTGTGGGTGCACTCTGAGTGTGAAGACTCATAGTGGATGATACAAAACAAAGTACAATTAAAACGGTTATATGAACCGGTCATATATACATCTTACAATAACATCTACAGCATGATCCCAGCTTTCAAGAAGTACGCAAATATAAGAATGCAATCCAGCTTTGATCATGGACAGATTATGCATTGTAGACAAAACAACATACAGTTATGGCATGATTTATTGGTTTTTAGAAATACAATGAGCCTATCAATAATTCAAAACCTCAAGTCATAAGCAGAAAAATAGGCAATCACGTCAACCATGTAGACCAAGCGTCACCTTCGTTATTAGCAATGACAAAATCCGAACATAAAATCGTTTGAATGTACACTCGTGTGCGCTTGCACATATTTCATCTATATCTATATCTAGTGGAAAAAGCAGACACACACAGTTTATAACCTGGAATAGAAGTGCTTCAGTTGTTTTAATCATTTGTGCCTGGAAGAAATAAATCCTGTTTATTCACTCCCTTAGCCTGGAGGAGTAAGTTTTTAAATTAAATCTGGAAGAACATTGGAAAAAATACCCAAGCAAGCAAAAAACCCCACACAACTTAAATTGTGCTGAAAGACCACAAAACAATAAGGGGATAAACCAATCTAATCTGAAGTGACCTTTATTTGCCAAAAGCATATGTCTAATAGCATTTTTTTTGATAAATGTGAGTACATATTGCATTTAAAATCTGACAAGTATTTTAGGAGTCAAATTGAGTGGATTTCCTTACAGAATCAAGAATTCCATATAGGTAGAACAAAAAAAGAACTATTTAGACAAAGATTTATTGTACAATGAAGACATAGATGTCAAAGTAATACTTATTTTTAATTCTCTTTTGGCTCTTAGAAATAACAGATATCCCAAGGACTCCAGAATTTTTGTCCATACATTTTAATAGTACAGGCATAGGACAATGAGCAATATATTGTGTGCATTTACTGAAGCCTGAAGACTTCACTACCAGTTTCCCTTAGTGAAGATGCCGGTGCCTGCACCAGAAGCTGACTGAAGAAGCAGCTCGAGGTGCCAACATTGCTGGATTCCGGACAGGTAAGTGTACTTATATTAAGTCAGCAGCTCCAGTATTTTTAGCTGCTGACTTTTATTTATTTATTTTTTTTGTCCAGACTGGAGCTCCTCTTTAGGCACACTCATGGCATGCATTACAGTTCCACAAGGTGTCTCCACTGAGAGCACCACAGTAGGGAAGTTTTTGGCAAAAGAAAATTCTGTCTGAGCCAAGCTTGGCAGAATCAATCAGATTGGCATGGACCATTACGATAAAGCTACCAGAGTTTAATAATGACTTATATTGTAATACAGGACATATCTGCCTTCCATTCTCAGTCCCTAGCTGTGCTACAAGAAAAGGCTTGGCAAATAGGCCTCCCAAGTCACATTTCATAGCCTCATTTAATATGGGGCAATTGGCAGCCACATGTTCTAGTCCTTGGCGTAACAGACACTGCATCAGACCCTGGCCAGCTTCACCAACCTTTGACAAATGGCTGGTCAAACTCACACCGTGCTGTCACTGATAACATGATGATAGCACTCACAGCCTCTCCCTGCACAAAGATTTTCTAGCTCGCAGGATCACAATCTAAGTGCCAGCACCTGGGTTTGAATAACTATGCAGTTAACCCATTATACCCCAAATCAATCACTGCCACTAGATATTTATCATAAATAACATTCACAATAACAATTATGAATTATTAATAAATGTCTGCAATATCCACTGTCACCACAGGCAGAAGTATCCAGAGCTTTACAGTACAGTAGCCCTCTTTAGAGACAGGGGTTCTTTAAAGTTGTTGTAAAGGCTGGGGGCTTTTTACCTTAATGTATTCTCTGCATTAGGGAAAAAAATATTTTCAGCTCCCACCCAGGACCCCCAAATATTTTCCTTAGCCTGAGCTGTGCACAAGAGCAGCTGCGCTGCTCTCCCTCCTCAGTGGATTCAATGAGAGCAGCGGTAGCCATTGTCCCCTGATGCTATCAGTTAAAGTGGAAGAAAACTTGTATTTTAATTAACAGGTTTAATAAAAAAAGTCTTGGCAACCCTCCCGGTGTATTCTCACCCGGGGTATTAAATGCAGTATGAAATTTTGTACCCCAGGAGAGAATACTCCTGGAGGGTTGCCAAGACTTTTCTCCTGACACTGACTCAATCTGCAGCAAATTTAGCTATTCCAGTGCAGCAAGTGAAACATTATTTGGCCTCCCCTGGCTGTGGCATGGACCTAAATTACCTTTGTAGTGAGGGTCTATACTAACTGGAGTGTCCTATTTGCTTTTACATGACATGATGTAACTGTGGAGTGGATCAATAGTGTAGTATTGGAAGAACCTGTCTACCATCTGTGCCTGATGTTTAATACACTGCTTCTATAGACCTTTGTACTGAGGGTCTATACTATCTGGTAAGATGCTGTGTGGTTGGGTGCTGGTTATCAAACTGAAACAGAAGATCCCCATATTCCTTTCAACTGTGTCTCTATCTCTGGATATGGACTTCGTTCAATTTCAGTGCTGCACCATTCTGATATCTAGGCATTAGAGTGGAATTTTGCCAAGACTTGTCAAGCAGGGAATGTTGAAAAAATTGGATTTTTGTCTTACCGTAAAATCCATTTCTCTGATATTCATTGACAGAAACAGCTCCTGATCTTCTTAACCATTGGGTTGCTCTGCCCCCTACAGGAGTAGGACACTAGGCAGAAAAAAAAGCTGGACTACGCCTATGGGCAGTCCCAGGGGGTATACTCCCACTCTCAGCTATAGGCACCAAGTTTTGTTACAAGCAGTGTCAGAAGAAATCCAACTCCAAAGAGGAGTGGGTGCTGTGTCCGTCAAAGAACATCAGAGAAATGGATTTTACGGTAAGACAAAAATCCCATTTTCTCTTTCATTCATTGACGGACACAACTCCTGATCTTCTTAAACATTGGGAAGTCCAATGTTAAACATGAGGGGTGGGAACAGCAGAAAAAATTCCCAAGGCTAAACCATAGCCAACCAGGTAACATGGAGCTCAACCAGGAACAACTGAAGCTCACCTGAAAAAAAAAACAATACAACCTCAAAGAGGACCAGGTCCTCTAAACAGCAGCCTGCAAAACCTTGCGGCAGGAGGAAGCATCCGCAGTTAGAGCTTCCCAGGAGTCTGGTCCGCAGACCAACATTTAAGCCCACTGTCAAAACAGGCAGCTTAGAAAGCAGGGGAGCCGCAGACAAACTGCCGCCCCTGGACCAACTGGTCCACTAACTCAGCCAAGGCAGGGGAACCTGCTTACCCTCTAGGTCATGGCGCACAAAAGCTTAACCCACTCAGTTAGTGTTTGAGACTCCAGAGCAGTGGCCAGTACTGGCCTGAGCGCCAAGCCAGCAGTCGAGAAGATATTGTGGCCACAGCCTCTGCCTTCCTGTCAGCCGGATCCTTAAGATCAGAGATTCCTCTACCGGAATCATGGGTGCCTTGTGCAAACTGGGGACCACTGGTGGAACAGTCCACTACTGGAGTAGTAACTCCGCAAGGGATACCTCACAGAAAAGCGTTTAAGAACCACAAGGGGTCGTTTTGGACTCTCCCATACAATCTAGACAACTTTGTAAAAATAGGAGGGATAAGGAAACACTGTTGCCCTGCGAGACAGCTAGTGAGTGCCAAAAGAAGGGAACAGTAACCTATGCAACCGCTTCAGCTGCACCTTCCATCTCCCGCACGGATATAATCAGTGCGTCAACCAGCGCCTCTCGAGAGCAGCTAAGCTGTGGAGAGAATATCTTTACTATCTGACAGGTCAGGGACGTGGACTAACCCCGCAGGGTGGAACGTCCGCGGTAATGGACAGAGCCAGATTCAGGATCTGGCAACAGATGAGGCAGGGGAGGGGGCAAGCCGCGGCCTACATCTTTGGACGCCTGATAGCAGTGCGCAGCTCCGAAAGAACCGGCCGAGGCAGCGGAGGGGAGGGCGGATGCCTGCACTGAAAGTGGCGGCTTCAGTCGCCCCACTGAGCATCCGGCTAGTAGGCCACAAGCCTGGCTGCAAGCCACATGCTCTAAAAGAACCAGGACCGACCGAGGCAGTGGAGGGGAGGACGGGTGCCTGAGCTCAGAGCGGCGGCTTCAGCCGCCCTCAATAGAGCTGCCCCATGGAGAGTCTGGCCAGCAGGCCTCAAAGCCACGGCCTAAATTACAGGCGGGTCAAGCCACGCGGAGGGCGGACCCACCAAAGCCCGATTACCTGCTCCCTAGGCCTAACACATAGCCCAAGGTAGACCCCCCTACAGCACAACCAACCCCGAATGGAGGGGGAAGGCAAGGGGGACACAGGACACAGGGCATGTACAATGCCAGGCAGGGGGTGGAGGTGAACCTACGCCCCACTCACCGTTCGGAAAGGGGCCATCTAGTTACCAGTCCAGTGTGGGTGCAGGTAACACTCCCAAGACAGACCTCCTCGTCACTGAAGTGGGGGGCTGTCGGCCAGGGTAACACTGTGACGCGGACAATCGGCGCCCGGTCACATGTGTCCCCGCGAGACGTTTAACTCGCAGGCAGCCCTGGTCCAGGTTGGGGCCTGTCGCAGCCAACCCAGCGCAGAGCTCTGGTCAGTGCACGCTCGCTGGCCAGACTAAGGTAACCACTGGATTTTTTTAAATATCCAGCCCGCCGCCCAGTCCAACAGTTGATTGTAGATTCTAACAGGAAAAAGAGAAAAAATCTAACTAGAAAAGGAATAAAATGCAAGGACCAAAGATCCCAGCAAGGAACTGGGTCCTTACTCCTGACTAGGCAGGAAAAAAAACTAGGTGTAGTTATGCTTTTTTTCTGTCTAGTGTCCTACTCCTGTAGGGGGCAGAATAACCCAATGGTTAAGAAGATCAGGAGCTCTGTCCGTCAATGAACGAAAGAGAGACAACATATTGCAAAAAATTCTGACATACCACTGCTTAATTTGCTTTCATGTAAATATTTTTGCTTCTGGTACCAATACTGGAATCAGGAGAAATGAAGTATTCATTATGGGCAAAAGCAAAAGACAAGTACTACGTCTTGCCTTCAGGTGGCATTCCCAAATTGAATAGCATCCCAGTATCAAATCATTGAAATATACAGTATGATCCACTGTGGAGGTTCTGCAATCCTGTTTGGATCAGCAACCTGCTTGTTTCTTTGCCTATGAATCGCACTCAGTGCAGTGCAATCTGAGCCCATACATTTTGAATAGGATCAAATCGCATTGCATCTCACCAAACGCACTGCTTTCATAACCTGCATTCAGGGTGTTGTTAACATTGCACTGACACCCGCTGAAGATCACAAGGGCAGTGCGTTTTTAACGAGGTGCAGGAAACACGCACGCGGGTTTCCCACACCACGATATAATGTGAACCAGGGCTGACGGTTTATCTTAAAGTGTTTGTTAAGCCACTTGCAGGACTTTGTATAATTATGTATGTCTCCTAAAACTGTGTGCCTCTGTCTGTTTTTTTTTTTAATGCTGTATATACCTGATTTCAGTGTGCTACTCGGCACTCGCGTGACTGGCTGGCTCTCTCCTCTTCCCGTCTGACAGCTGCAGGGGGCAGGGCCGAGATTCCCCTGCTAACGTCACTTGGAAGGAGAGGAGGAGGAGAGAAAGAGCTGGCCAGTCACGTAATTGCTGAGCAGCAGGTATATACAGCATTTTGTTTTATAAAACAAAAAGACAGAGGCACACAGGCTTAGGAGACAAACAGGATTATATAGTACATGAACAGGTATTTGAGCAGCAGGAGGGGTGGGCGGGCTGTGACACGGAGCTGACAGGCAGGGAGGGGAGGAGGGAGGAGTACACAGGAGAGCAGAAAGCAGGGCTGGGGATGACGGAGGCACCTACATTGACCACAGTGTCAGGGCTCAGCAGCCGTGATACACTGTGGTCAGTGTACAGAGGGGAGGGTAGAAACTGCCAGAATAAGCCAGGTTTTTTTAGGTGATAGAAATGGCCAAATTACACAGCACAAGCACTGTGCTGTATAACATACTTTAAGGGAACAGGATACATTTTTTTTTTTTTTTAGGGTAACAAACGCTTTAATAATAAAAAATGATTCCCCTTCGACTGTGGTTGCTGATAGTAAAGATGTTGCATTAGAAGTGACACTGCAACATCTATGCAATATACTCTGATTATTGTTGGGAAATTACACTTAAATTACACCTAATCCTCTCATTTGTTAAAATATATTTTGCTTACTGTATATTACTGTCAGTTTATGTGTGGCAGGATAACAATTAAACTTCTGGCAATATTTATACACCTTGTATGACTTTATCAGGCAATATTTATACACCTTGTATGACTGTATCAAACAGGCTGCTAGAACTATCCTTTTGCTTAGTTCTACCATAAAGCAGAACTTCACTCTCTCAATTAACATTGACTATTTCTAATCCTTATGCTGCTAGCATTCGTGAACAGATAGAAAAGTATATCGTTTTTACTTGTTTTTTTTTTTTTTTTTTTTTTTAAATTTTATTTATTTATTCAAAAGAGACAATGAAAATATTCCAATACATCATTTCAAGTCCATTTTACATTATAAAGCATTCAACACAAAATTATTTCCAACATCATCTGTTACATTAAATTCAATCGAGGCTGTAGGACTTAATTGATACAATTAACTAAAGTCATCTATACTCTCCATTGTCCCTAATATTTTCTAACGTTATTTAATAAAACAAGAGAAAAGAAAGATAAAAGAAAACAAAAAGGAGAAGAAAAAAAAAAAAAAAAAAAAAAAAAAAAAAAAGGGATTATAAATCAAGAGTTTCTCCCTCTCTCTCCCCTCCCCCCTCAACTGTTATCCCATGAATACTTTAGCTCCTTATCCTTTATATCATCAATTCCTGTCTCTACATAGTACTCCCCTAAATTCGTAAGTCAGAATCCCTAAATAGGGTTAAACATATATGTCCTCTTCTCATTTTATATTCCCAAAGGTCTCTGTTTATAAGCTTCCTCTTTTTCTTCTCTTCTATTCATTTCACTTTCCCTTTTATATTTCCTTCAAAGGTACTCTATGAACTGCTCCCTTGAAGGAAGGAGATGTTCTTAGAAGTAATGTAAGGGGGGTTCCTCGGTCCACGGAGAATTCTCCTAAGTTTAGTAATCCCCTCACTGAGATCAACCTCCCCCAAATCCTATTTCTAAGTGTCTTCCCCTTCCCTTGGTGTTCCCTATTGTGTTTCCTTGTATTCCTAGTATCTGTGTAATCCTGTGTCATGTGATACTGTGTTTATTTAAGATTATCATTAGTGTTCCAAGGCTACCTACAGTTAAGTAGTCTCGTTAACCAATACCTTTAAAATGGTGCTACTATGTGTTTAGTTTAAGTATTGTGCCACAACAATAAATATATTTCCACTGAAAATGTGACGTGATTAACTGTGATATAAAATACATAAGAAAAAAAAAAAAAAAAAAAAAAAAAAATTTAGTTATGGGGAGGAGGACAAACCCTCCCCTCCACTTGTGCCAATTAAATCCACCCGTGACCCATCCACACCCCTTGTGTAAAAAAGGAGGAAAAAAGAAAAAAAAAAAACACCCCTCCTCCATTTGGGGGAGTGTCCATTGATGCTCCTATTGTATTCTCCGTGCTATCTTGGTATTTTCTAAATGTTTCTCCCTATGAGTCTGGTATCCTCCCTTACCCCTATTTATTTTCTACTAACTAAGGGGAAGTGTAATGAGTTCTCCCTTCATCTGAAACTATAAACTGATTCCATAATGTCCATGTTTTAGTGTATAATTCGTGTTGGCCTCGTGTTGATAGAATCAGGTCTTCATATTTATTCATTTCTTCTACTTTGTTTATCCACATGTTAATAGTCGGCGAGTTAGTTTCTCGCCAGCACAGGGGTATGCACGCCTTAGCCGCATCCAATAGATGGCGAATGATAGAATGTTTATATTGCCTATCCGGCATATCCGGAGCGTGAAAAAGAAAGAAAACAGGTTCGTCCGGTATTATATGTTCTGTAAATTTCTGGGAAATCTCTCGCACCTGTTTCCAAAAGTTATCAAGTTTAGAACATTCCCAGAAAATATGTAATAAAGTCCCCTTTTCTTCTTGACAGCGCCAGCATCTATCTGAATTGTTCGGTGAAAATATATGTAAGCGTGTTGGTGTGTAATACCATCTAGATAACAATTTATAGTTTGTCTCCTGTACCCGTGTACAGATGGAGGATTTAAATGTAAATTGTAAAATATGTTGTAATTGTCTTAATGAAAACTTATAATTTAATTCTTTCTCCCAATTATCTATATAAGATGGTCTATAGTCTGATGTTGGCGTGACTATTAGGGAGTAAACCTTTGATATTACATGGGATATCGTTCCTGTTTGTGTTTTTACTTGTTTTAAACTTTTTTTTTTTTATTAAATACAGTTCAGGCCTAGAAAAATAATGTCATACATCCCAGGAGTCTTCAGGAGGGTAGGAGGGGTTTTGTCAGCTAAGCACGCCCTCCTGTCTGCATGCCTGAGCTAAGGGCAGATGGATTCCAAGAAGTAAATGCTACATAAATCATATTCCCTTACTCAAGATGACCATGGTCCGAAATGCTAGGGGGTGTTTTTCAAAGTGATTTCTCAGCAAAATAAAATAAATAAAAAGGGAGACATGGATGGATAGTTTTTTTGCTTTGAATATAAAAAAAAAATAATTAAATAGTGTTTTTGGTTTGTGGTGCTCAAATTCAGTGTAGTTCTGCTTTAAACTTATACAAGGTGCCAGGTAAACATATATTGCACACCTGTAATTGAGGCGAATCTTTCTCACATAACTTTACAAAATGAATAGCAACAATCTAATACATTTTAAAATATATGCATGTTACCACTACAAATAACAGTCTTCATTTAAATTTACACTAAAGCTCATGTCTTAACCACTTGCCGACCAGCTGCCGCCTATATACGACGGCAGGTTCCCGAAAATTGCCGTACCTGTATGGCGGTCCGCGGGAGTGTTCCTGGGGGCCCGCGCACCCACTCACCAGCAGGGAAGCCGATCCATGGGGCCGCCGTGCGTGATTGCCGCCGGGCACACGCGATCGCTCCCGTGAAGAGAGAACTGCGGTCTGCTGTTGTAAACAATTTATGTTTATTTATGTTATTTAGGAACACAGGTCTCTGTATTGATTTTACAAGCCCTCACACTTAACCCTTTGATCGCTCCTGGGTTAACCCCTTTCCGGCCAGTGTCATTATTACAGTAACAGTGCATATTTTTTGCACTGATTACTGTAGTAATGTCACTGTTCCCCCCAAAAGTGTCAAAAATGTCAGTTAGGGGTCTGATCTGTCCGCCGCAATCCCGCTAAAAATCGCTGATCGTTTTTGTTTATAGCACAAAAAATAAAAATCGCACAGGTAAACAAATACCACCAAAGAAAGCTATTTGTGGAAAAAAAAAGGACATCAATTTTATTTGGGTACAGTGCACGACCGCGCAATTGCCTGTTAAAGTAACACAGTGCCGAATCGCAAAAAATGGCCTGGTCATTTAGGGGGGGAAATCTTCCAGTCCAGAAATGGTTAATATGCTTCTGACAAACACAGGTGACACTATGGCAAGTGCATATATTTTGATAATAGCCTTTAAGGCATTATATATTGGGCTAGTACTTCAAGACAAGGTCAAAATACAAAACAATTAAAGGGCCATCTAAAAACATTATTCCGGTGGTATTTAGCACAAATCTTAAATTTACTTCCCCTGAACCAAAAGAGCTTAGTTGTATACTTGCTTACTTCTGTCCTGATAAACCAGTAAAGAGGCCGCCTTACCAGTTCTCCATGACATAAATAAAATGTTGAAGAACATTATTGACATCAACAACAAAGACAATTTTAAAGATTTATTCAAATTAAACAGTTCCCCTTTATAGAAGTAGGTGGAATTGAAGACAAACTGTCCCTGTAGGCAATCGATACCCTTTTGTATCTTAGAAACACGTCCTCAACTTTACAGGCAGCTCTGCGGATAATTCAGGAGTTTGGCAATTTCTCTGGAATTAGGATTAACCAGGAGAAATGTCTGATTTTTCCACTTAGCTCTTCGCACCCCAAACTCAGTACGAATACCCCGTTTTGTTGGGTAGAGAGCTTTAAATACCTTGTGGGTGGCTCCCTGAATTCTTATATGGAGCTTAACCTATTCCCTCAATCTTATCCAAATGGTACACTTGCCAAATTTTTTTTTTATCACTTTAGGAATACCCCAATCCCTATACAAAAAATGTTCTTTAATAAACCTGACAGCGTAGCCCTCTCCTTTATATGGTCTGGAAAGGTCCCATTACAGCTTCCACTGTCACAAAGTGGACTATCCCTCCCAAGTTTTCAGCTGTACTATTGGGCAGTCCGTTGGCAGTTTTCAAAGCCTAGAACCAATTCCGTAGTTCGTTTAAGGGCAGCCCTGTTGTCTCCTACGGTACTTTAAGTAATTTTGTTTTTCGAGGCGTCAGGTCCAATCCAGCTGTTAATGAAAACCACCATTTTAATATGGCATAGTGGTAGGGGTAAAGTATCAATCTACCCTGTCCTTCTCCCCTTTGTGGGGTAATGCCAATCTCCCCCACCTGCGCAGTATCCCAAATACACAGCTGTGGACAGCACATGGAGTGGTGAGCGTCGAGCATATTATGACGAGCAGAAGACTGATGGGGTTTTCTGACCTCAAGGCCAAATATACCCTTCCTAATACTATGTTCTTCAGATAATTGCAGCTGAGGCATGCAGTCCAGACAGCCCCCTTACAGTCAAGTCAGACCCTATCGAGCAGTTGCTTACCTCAAGCAGGATGGGGAAACCACTCTTCTCTCTTTGGCTTATGATAATACCTCGACTCGCACCTATCAGAAATAGACTGCTGACTTGAAGGATTTGAATTAGGAGGAATAGGAGACTTGTACCAGCCACTTTGTTACAAATATGATCTCTGCTAGAGACTAGACCCCTAGAGGTTTTTGCAGTGAAAGTTTCTCCATAGAGCTTATTTCCCCCACAATGGTTGGCTGCAATCTCACATTCGAATGACCCCTCTTGTACACGTTGCCACTCCAAGGTTGGATCATTCCTACATATGGTGTGGACGTGCCCATCTATTAAACCTTTTTGGACGGCAGTGGTGGCTGAACTTAATAGCTGTGTGATTCGACCCTGGGATTGGTTCCCAAGGTATTCCTTCTAGGTATCCTGGATGGGCTGAACTTAAGTCATTATGTAATTTATTTTCTTTGCCAGTTTTTATGCCGCAGGGAAATTCTCTAAAAGTGGAAGTCACCCCACCTTCCCACTTTGTCTTCGTTGTGTACCACCATTGATATTGCTTTACCAATGCATAAGTTGACTTATGCAAGTAGAAACTGCCTTCAAGAATTTGATAAGATATGGCCCACCTAGATAGACTCCTGGGGCTCTAGTCAACCCATATAATGACATCAGTGGACCAGTACTACTTAACGACTCTTTATTTAATAGATGTTGCGTCACTTTCTCTGTGGCTCATATCCTCCCTTTCTGCCCTCATGCCTCTTCTTTCCCTTCGTGCCCTCTCCTCTGCCGCCCCCCTTTTTCTTCACCCCTTTTCCACACTGTGAGACTGTTCTTATATCATTTTAACGTATTTCAATAGACTAAACTTGTTAAATAGTTGCTTATTAGGCTTTTTTAAAGAGCCAGTTGATAGATTATCCTTGTCAACTTGCTTGGGGGTCCTTTGTAATAATTCTCAGATGTAACTACTTGACTGAAGACTTTTAGAGGATTGCGGATTGTATTCAGGTCTTCCCTTTTTGTTTCCTGTATAGTATCATGCTGCTTAGTTTT
This sequence comes from Pelophylax lessonae, assembly GCF_965119305.1. Lineage (NCBI taxonomy): Eukaryota > Metazoa > Chordata > Amphibia > Anura > Ranidae > Pelophylax > Pelophylax lessonae. The sequence continues at coordinate 359,370,157 of NC_138770.1, forward strand.
TTTTGTCTATTTTATACTCAATACATTTTTTTACATGTTAACAAAAAAACAATTCACCTTTTGTAACAAGTTACACCCATATTTAGAGTGTAACATGTTACTGTGGAGCAGCTGTCACATTTCAAAAACAGCGTACCAGATGGCAATTAGTCATTTATTAGCTGCACTCAAAGAGGCCTGTTAAATATCTTGTATATACACTTGTTTACTTGAGAGATATACCCTTTTTATAAATAATTTTAACTATATTTTGTCTATACTTTTCCACGACTTTTGCCTTAATGCAGGATGCCAAGTTACATGGTACCAGGTTGTACATACCAAGATAATGGGAGCAAATTATTACCTAGCTTAAGCAAATCAGGGAGGAGGATCATCAGATGGCTTCCTTGGATGAAAACATTTCAACATGCAAAACCTCTGGATACAGAACATGCTAATTACATTTTACAGAACATAACAATGAGCAACATGGTCCACAATGTTGTCTGCGTAAAAATGCTATACCCACTGTTATTTGCTTCCTGAAACATCACCTAAGCTGGAAAAACACATCACAGCTATTCCAAAAGTTTTGGCTAGAAGTCCTGGAGGGTGGAGACACTTCACTACCTGTCTCCAGTGATGGCTACATCATGCAAAGACAGTTCTCTTCCATCAACGTCTACTACCTCACAGATGGAATCTATATCAAGTTCAATATCTGAGAGCTGTATCATTCAAACAGTCTTTACAGGCGGAGGATTGTATGAATTACAAGACCTAGAGTGTGCATTGCCTAGTGTAGCCGTTTAAATATAGAGAGAGAGAAATACACTGTAAGATCTAAAAGTACATTGGGTCCAAACATTGAATATTTTGTAGCTCAGAAGCATAAAAACACTCAGGTGGTCAAAACTCTAGGATTAAGAAAACAGTATAGGGCAAACAAAATAAAAAATCTCAGTTGGGATACAATATGAGCTTTGCTCATTACCACCTTTGGATTATTGTAGACAAGAACAATATTACTGGTGGATGAACCACAAATAACAAAGAATAGGTGAAATTCTACATTACTATGTGGGTGAGACACCAGTCAAAAAATACCAAGGGCAGAAAATATCAATGCCTTATCTCCAAGAATGCTTGTCATGGTATATTGCGTACACCTAATGCTTCACCTATTACTGCAAACCCTGCAATTTTCATTATCAACTCAATCAATGACAGTGAATTTTCTTAACGTGCCAACTAGGGAACTGCTTGATCTAAGCTATTGTCCTTCCCTAGAGGTGTAAGCAGAATATTAAAGAGAATAAGAAGTTGCTTTACTTATGGAAAAGAAGATCCAGACAGCGCTTTCATTCTTCTTCCTGGAAATACTGTCCATAAACAGTATGCCCCAGGAAACAAAATGTATTGTTTTGGAAAGCTGCCTAAAATTCTGTTGTATAGGCACTCCAAACTACAAAGGCATAATCAAAAATTAAGAAGTACCAGGCTGGTTCTGCTATAGTTGTGACAGGATTCTGAACTAGCCTACACTAATATCACTCAAGCTCAGGTCGACCGTTCAGGAGGTGCATGCCAACCAACAATCTACTCTTTTCAGCTTTCACCTTATGAAGCAAATCTAATTTTAGAAAGATGGACAACTTTTTTTCAATATTCATACTAACTTCTTTTTCCAAAACAACACACTACAACAATTACAGATGCTATGCTTAAACTTCAGAATAACATAATAGCTGATTTTCAAGTAGAGCAATTGAAATCCAAAGCCAGATCTGTGGAATGGGGGGGGAAAAAAACAATTAAAATTGCACCCAACCAGCAAAAATATTTACTATGGTGAACCCTGCCCTTTTTATACATGAGGCCTGCAGTTCAGAAATGAAGGGGGGATAAGCCTTAGCAATAGACTTAATTTATGAAAAACATACCCCAACTGAATACAACGCAAAGTAAATAGAGACTGTATTGTGATGTACAAACTAGATCATATTCACAGCTACATTGTAGTTAAGGTTGAATAAAGAGAACAGTCCATCCAGTTCAAACCGTGCAGGTGTGTGTGTGTCAGTGCAGATGTGTGTGTGTGAGTTGACGATATTCCCCCATATCCCTGAATATTGTGTTCTTTGAGATGCACGCCCAAGAGTCTTTTAAAAGTATTGATACTCCCCGCTGATACCACCAATTGTGGAAGAGAGTTCCATATTCTTACCGCCCTGACAGTGAAAAACCCCCTACGTAGCTTAAGGTTAAACCGCTTCTCTTCTAATCTCATTGTGTGGCCACATGTCCTCTTACACTTCCTGAGACTAAATAGTTTATTTCCTATGCTGGGATCGCCATTGAGGTATTTGTAAATCACTATCATGTCCCCTCTCAGGCGTCTCTTCTCCAGGGAGAATAAATTAAGCGCTTGTAATCTCTCTTCGTAATTAAGGTCCTCCGATCCCCTAATTAGTTTAGTTGTCCTTCCTTGGACTCTATCCAGTTCCAGCACATCCCTTCTGAGGATTGGTGACCAGAACTGGACCGAATATGCCAGATGTGGCTGGACCAGAGTTTTATAAAGTGGCAGGATTATAGTTTTATCTCTGGAATATATCCCCTTCCTTATGCATGCTAATATGCTGCCGGCTTTGGTAGCTGCAGCTTGACATTGCATGCTATTGCTTAGTCTATCTTCCACAAGGACCTCCCAGATCTTTCTCCATCCTTGATTCCCCCAGAGGTTCCCCCCCTAGCGAGTAGTTTGCCTTTATGTTTTTACCCAAGTGCATTACCTTACATTTCTCCACATTAAACCTCATTTGCCATGTAGTTGCCCACTCTGTTATTTTGTTCAGGTCATTCTGTAAGATTTCTATAGCCTGATGTGGAGTTATTGCCCTGCCTAATTTTGTGTCATCTGCAAAAACAGATTGAGCTAACAATCCCAACCTCTATATTATTTAAGAATAAATTGAACAGAATTGGTCCCAGGACAGAGCCTTAGGGGACCCCACTTACCACTCCAGACCAGTCTGAGTAAACGTTATTTATCACAACCCTTTGGACACACCCCTGTAACCAGTTTTCTATCCCAGATCAAACCTTGTGGTTGATGCCTGCAGACTTTAGCTTGAAGATTTAGAGTTTTACACTAAATGTGATCATCCTATGATCACTAGATCCCAAGTTGTCCCGTATTGCCAGATCTGAGATTAGACTTGGACTGTTGGTAATTAATAGATCTAGCAATGCATTCTTTCTAGTAGGAGAATCCACCAATTGAGAAATGAAATTATCCTGTAAGACATTCATGAAATGACGGGCCTTTAATGAGTGAGCAGTTCCTACTTCCCAGTCAATATCGGGATAATTGAAGTCCCCCATTATGATGACATTTCTCTGCTTTGCTGCTACTCCTATCTGTGCTAGAAGTTCCAACTCCACCTCCTCCCTCAGGTTGGGGGGCCTATAACATACCCCACTATTACTTTCCCCCTTTGTAAATTTACATTTACAAATAAAAACTTTAATATATAAATTTGTACACAACAAAAAACAACACATATCCAAGTTGTCATAGAAGATCTAGTTGTCATACAAAGACCCTGGAGAGGTTTAAAGGATGTAGGATAACCCTAGCAAGTCTTGAAGCTAACTGGCAATCAGTAGAATCCTACAGAAAACGTATGGACATATGCATATGATTGTAACACCAGCAGCTCATTTTGCCCACCATGAGTGCATTCTACATTTCAATTGGTCACTGTACTAAGGAAGAATAAAAGAGAATCCCATTGGCCACTAAACAACAAGAGCTAGTCTTTCTTTAGACACTTTAAAGAATGATGCCCTGTATGAAATTGCAGCTGTTAATCTTTACACTGAAAACCGTATTAAAAACTTGCACACTACGTTGTATAGTAACACCATGTTAATATTACCAAAGTTGGGACATATAATCTCATTCATAAAGTAAAATACTCATACTACGAATGAGTTATTTGGGGTAAAGCCAGTAGCATACAGAGTGGGTTCACGGAACTGCTGTTAATTTCAACACCAACTTTAACTAGCTCTCTAGAGATCAGACTGGGAGAAGAACCTAGTTATATTATGACAGTCAGCCTTGGTGAATAGCTTATTAGTGGTGGATTGAAGGTGAAGAGCATGAATCCCACTTAGCTTTGTGTCTCATTCTCAAATTATTATTTTGCATGGAAGATAAACACTGCTTTTCTCAGATATAAAAAGCAAGCCAGAAAACCTTATGTCGAAATCAGAAAAGATGTTGCCCTTGAGATAAAGGTACTCAACTAGGTTTTCAAAAAGCAAATGAAATCCATGTTTTTTTAAGTAAAAATGAAATAGCTTTTTTGTTTCGCTATACCCTGCAAGCATTTCTACAATCTCTCACCTGATTTTCCCTCCGTGTATAACAGATTAACAACAGAAGTTACACTGTTGAATTAAAAAAGCAGATAGATTGTAAACCTATAAGTAAACATACTGTAGATAAAAAACAGATTTAGTTACATAGATAGTCTGGCTGAAAAAAAGGCAAAAAACCATGGTTGGCAGAACCATTGTTACTATGCTTAAAGAATACGTTCCCTTTTAAAAAAAATAAAATAAATAATTCACATTTTTTGCAGGTAAAACAATGTGCATTTACTAATTTTTTTTTTTTGTTAGGACCCTGAAAAGCATAAAACCAGCGATCAGCGATGCGTTAGAAAGATTTATCTTCACTCCCTGTCCTGCGGACATTTTACCACACAGGAAGTGAGTGGAACTCTCCAACAGCAATCAAGAGAAAAATAAAAATGCATTTCTTTAGTTAGAGTATGGAAGGCTAGAAACCCTGCCAGATTTGTATTGCTGTCTGTGTCTTTGTTATAAACCTTCCCTTACTTCCTGTCTAAAGAACCCATTGTCTACAGGACATCATCTTGATTTGTGCTTTTCAGGCACCTTTTCACAGAGTTGCCTGAAGTGTTCTTTTGTCTTTGTGGTATATACAGTGGGTACGGAAAGTATTCAGACCCCCTTAAATTTTTCACTCTTTGTTATATTGCAGCCATTTGCTAAAATCATTTAAGTTCATTCTTCTTCCTCATGAATGTACACATAGCACCCCATACTGACAGAAAAACACAGAATTGTTGACATTGTTGCAGATTTATTAAAAAAGAAAAACTGAAATATCACATGGTCCTAAGTATTCAGACCCTTTGCTGTGACACTCATATATTTAACTCGGGTGCTTTCCATTTCTTCTAAACATCCTTGAGATGGTTCTACACCTTCATTTGAGTCCAGCTGTGTTTGATTATACTGATTGGACTTGATTAGGAAAGCCACACACCTGTCTATATAAGACCTTCCAGATCACAATAAATGTCAGAGCAAATGAGAATCATGAGGTCAAAGGAACTGCCTGAAGAGCTCAGAGACAGAATTGTGGCAAGGCACAGATCTGGCCAAGGTTACAAAAATATTTCTGCTGCACTTAAGGTTCCTAAGAGCACAGTGGCCTCCATAATCCTCAAATGGAAGACGTTTGGGACGACCAGAACCCTTCGTAGAGCTGGCCTTCCGGCCAAACTGAGCTATCGGGGGAGAAGAGCCTTGGTGAGAGAGGTAAAGAAGAACCCAAAGATCAATGTGGCTGAGCTCCAGAGATGCAGTCAGGAGATGGGAGAAAGTTGTAGAAAGTCAACCATCACTGCAGCCCTCCACCAGTCGGGGCTTTATGGCAGAGTGGCCCGACGGAAGCCTCTCCTCAGTGTAAGACACATGAAAGCCCGCATGGAGTTTGCTAAAAAACACCTGAAGGACTCCAAGATGGTGAGAAATAAGATTCTCTGGTCTGATGAGACCAAAATAGAACTTTTTGGCCTTAATTCTAAGCAGTATGTGTGGAGAAAACCAGGCACTGCTCATCACCTGTCCAATACAGTCCCAACATTGAAGCATGGTGGTGGCAGCATCATGCTGTGGGGGTGTTTTTCAGCTGCAGGGACAGGACGACTGGTTGCAATCGAGGGAAAGATGAATGCGGCCAAGTACAGGGATATCCTGGACAAAAACCTTCTCCAGAGTACTCTGGACCTCAGACTGGGCCGAAGGTTTACCTTCCAACAAGACAATGACCCTAAGCACACAGCTAAAATAACGAAGGAGTGGCTTCACAACAACTCCGTGACTGTTCTTGAATGGCCCAGCCAGAGCCCTGACTTAAACCCAATTGAGCATCTCTGGAGAGACCTAAAAATGGCTGTCCACCAACGTTTACCATCCAACCTGACAGAACTGGAGAGGATCTGCAAGGAGGAATGGCAGAGGATCCCCAAATCCAGGTGTGAAAGACTTGTTGCATCTTTCCCAAAAAGACTCCTGGCTGTATTAGATCAAAAGGGGGCTTCTACTAAATACTGAGCAAAGGGTCTGAATACTTAGGACCATGTGATATTTCAGTTTTTCTTTTTTAATAAATCTGCAACAATGTCAACAATTCTGTGTTTTTCTGTCAGTATGGGGTGCTATGTGTACATTCATGAGGAAGAAGAATGAACTTAAATGATTTTAGCAAATGGCTGCAATATAACAAAGAGTGAAAAATTTAAGGGGGTCTGAATACTTTCCGTACCTACTGTATGCTATATTACATGTAGGTTGAGCCTCCCGTACTCATATGTAGAAATTGGACCACGACCACCACAGAAAGCCATAAACAGTATGTTGCCAACATCCCTGGGTCTATAAAAGAAAATATGAGTAACCCAAAAATGTACTAATGGGACTTTTAAGGCAACAGAAATAGATAAAGTATTCTTATAAAACCATATAACTTTTATTTATACATCATAAAAATAGTGTACTACATCATGAAAGATAAAAAATCAACACTAAATCTGTTGACCAGATAGGGTAGATAAAAAAAACTGGTAAAACTCTCCTCTAACATGCTCGAAACGTTTCAGGAGGAGTTCAATCCTTTCTTCAGGGGTGTTTAAGAGGAGGTGACAGATATTGAATTCATCTCTATATTTGTGACCTCCTTTTAAATCTGGTCAACAGATTTACTGTTGATTTTTTTTATCATTCATGATGTTGTAATACACTATTTTTATGATGTATAAATAAAGGTTATATGGTTTTATAGGAATACTTAATCTATTTCTGTGTCCTTAAAAGTCCCATTAGTACCTTTGGGGGGTTACTCATATTTTCTTTTACAAACCCAATTCCAAAAAAGTTGGGACACTGTACAAATTGTGAGTAAAAAAGGAATGGACTAATTTATAAATCTCATAAACTTATATTTTATTCACAATATAATATAGATAACATATCAAATGTTGAAAGTAAGAGATTTTGAAATGTCATGCCAAATATTGGCTCATTTTGGATTTCATGAGAGCTACACTTTCCAAAAAAGTTGGGACAGCTACCAATAAGAGGCCAGAAAAGTTAAATGTACATATAAGGAACAGCTAGAGGACCAATTTGAAACTTGTTAGGTCAATTGGCAACATGATTGGGTATAAAAAGAGCCTCTCAGAGTGGCAGTGTCTCTCAGAAGTCAAGATGGGTAGAGGATCACCAATTCCCCCAATGCTGCGGCGAAAAATAGTGGAGCAATATCAGGAAGGAGTTTGTCAGAGAAAAATTGCAGCGTTTGAAGTTATCATCATCTACAGTGCATAATATCATCCAAAGATTCAGAGAATCTGAAACAATCTCTGTGTGTAAGGGTCAAGGCCGGAAAACCATACTGGATGCCCGTGATCTTCGGGCCCTTAGACGGCACTGTATCACATAAAGGAATGCTACTGTAATGGAAATCACAACATGGGCTCAGGAATACTTCCAGAAAACATTGTCGGTGAACACAATCCACCGTGCCATTCGCTGTTGCCAACTAAAACTCTATAGGCCAAAAAAGAAGCCATATCTAAACATGATACAGAAGCGCAGGTGTTTTTGCTGGGCCAAGGCTCATTTAAAATGGACTGTGGCAAAGTGGGGAACTGTTCTGTGGCCAGACTAATCAAAATTTGAAGGGTTATGGAGTTGTGTAGGAGCTTTACCAAAAAGAAACGCCAAAAGCTCCTAAACTCAAGTTATTAAGCTGTAGTGTACATGAGCGCTTATACAAATTTCCTACAGATCGGCAAAGTACAGGAGTTGTTTCATGCTAGATGACTGTACAGACCAGAATGAAATAGGCAAAGGACAATCAATTCAAGTAAGAATACACATGGCTTTTGTATTTAGACAGTATTTGTTTAACCCTGATTTCAGCTTCCACAGTTAATTGAATTTTGTAATCTAGGGCTGAACCCCAGGAATTTAACAAAATGTACTCTTGCAAGCCTTTCAGAGTGATTCTTTGTGAGACTAAAACTGCTTGCCGGTGATTGTGTGCACCCTTCCACCTGGGAAATGTAGCTCCCTGCACAGAATATTTCCAGGAATGGGTGGGGCAGAATTTTGCATACCTAGAACATGATTAGGGGAGAAGATTAGGCAGCCTAATAAAATGGGGAGGTAAACAGATGCTCGCTAACAAGCTGGCCAAGGCATGCTAGGATGAAAAATAAAGTAACTTAATAGATGAGTGTATAAAGTTCTTACCGATAGATAGAATATTAGATAAAGTCTTTAGTGTCTAATATTTTAACCCCTTGGAGAATAAGCCTTTTTCTGACACTTGTTGCTTACAAGTTAAAATCAGTATTTTTATGCTAGAAACATAGAATGTGTCGGCAGATAAGAACCATTTGGCCCATCTAGTCTGCCCAATATATCTGAATCCTATGAATAGTCCCTGGCCCTATCTTATATGAAGGATAGCCTTATGCCTATCCCATGCATGCTTAAACTCCTTCACTGTATTTGCAGCTACCACTTCTGCAGGAAGGTTATTCCATGCATCCACTACTCTCTCAGTAAAGTAATACTTCCTCATATTACTTTTAAACCTTTGCCCCTCTAGTTTAAAACGGTGTCCTCTTGTGGTAGTTTTTCTTCTTTTAAATATGCTCTCCTCCTTTACCGAGTTGATTCCCTTTATGTATTTAAAAGTTTCTATCATATCCCCTCTGTCTCTTCTTTCTTCCAAGCTATACATGTAAAGGTCCTTTAACCTTTCCTGGTAAGTTTTTTCCTGCAATCCATGTACTAGTTTAGTAGCTCTTCTCTGAACTCTCTCTAGAGTATCTATATCCTTCTGGAGATATGGCCTCCAGTACTGCGCACAATACTCCAAGTGAGGTCTCACCAGTGTTCTGTACAGCGGCATAAGCACTTCTCTCTTTCTACTGCTTATACCTCTCCCTATACATCCAAGCATTCTGCTGGCATTTCGTGCTGCTCTATTACATTGTCCTCCCACCTTTAAGTCTTCTGAAATAATTACTCCTAAATCCCTTTCCTCAGATACTGAGGTCAGGACTGTGTCAAATATTCTATATTCTGCCCTTGGGTTTTTACACCCCAGGTGCATTATCTTGCACTTATCCACATTAAATTTCAGTTGCCAGAGTTCTGACCATTCTTCTAGTTTTCCTAAATCCTTTTCCATTTGGCGTTTCCCTCCAGGAACATCAACCCTGTTACATATCTTTGTGTCATCAGCAAAAAGACAAACCTTACCATCGAGGCCTTTTGCAATATCACTTATGAAGATATTAAACAAAATTGGTCCCAGTACAGATCCCTGAGGTACCCCACTGGTAACATGACCTTGTTCTGAATGTTCTCCATTGACTACAACCCTCTGTTGTCTGTCACTCAGCCACTGCCTAATCCACTCAACAATATGGGAGACCATGCTCAATGACTGTAGTTTATTGATAAGTCTTCTATGTGAGACAGTGTCAAAAGCCTTACTAAAATCTAGATATGCAATGTCTACTGCACCTCCACCGTCTATTATTTTAGTCACCTAGTCAAAAAAATCTATAAGATTTGTTTGACATGATCTCCCTGAAGTAAACCCATGTTGTTTTTCATCTTGCAATCCATGGGATTTAAGATGTTCCACAATTCTATCCTTTAATAGGGTTTCCATTAATTTGCCTACTATTGATGTCAGACTCACTGGTCTATAGTTGCTCGATTCCTCCCTACTACCTTTCTTGTGAATGGGCACGACATTTGCCAATTTCCAATCTTCCGGGACGACTCCTGTTAAGAAAAGTAGTTAGTAGTTAGAAAACTACTTAGATGTGTGGTTTGACACTGTTTACATTTGCAGGCAACAACTTACGTATACGTTCGTTCTGCGCGCAAGCATGGAGAGATGGGGTGCTTCCCTTTTTTTTTTCTTTTTGTTTTACTTTTTATTTTTACAGTGTCCTTTTAAATGTTTTTCTTTTGGATCGTTTGTTGCTGTCACAAGGAATGTAAACATCCCCTGTGACAGTAATAGGCAGTAACAGGTACTCTTTATGGAGGAATCTGGAGTCTATAAGACCCCAGACCCCTCCCCTGCACCTGAAAGCATTCAAAACGCCAAGATCAGCGTTTTTGAATACTGCCATTGAAAAATAGATTTATTACCAGGGTAACGTAATACATTCACTTTTTTTCGCTGTGAAGAATCCATTTTATGTTCTGCATAGTTTGTCAATGCACATATAAATAATTTGATTGGAGATTTTTGAATCAACTGTTTTGGGAGACCTCTTCATTTGACATTAATATGTACTATACAGTATATTTCCAGATCTGTTCTTCTGTCACTACTGGCAGTACTTCTCTCCAGCAATTTGCACATACTCAATATTAGATATTGGAGGAGGAATGCTAGAGTAATATTTTTATAGGTCTGCTTAGAACATTTCTTGTGGCTGTCAGCCAGGAATTAGGTTTTTAGCTGGCTTAAGCCCCAAGATATTCTACTGTTAAAAAAATATATGTACACAGAAATTACAGAATGCCATCTGAAAATCCCAGTTCTGTGGCTGTCAAACATATCCTCTGGCCTCAATACTGTTAAAGTCTAGGACCCAAGGCAAGAATAGAGCAACCCAAGTCAGAAGAATTCAAAGCTTATAATTTGAGCACAGTTGTTCATGGTCAGCAGCTATGGAACCATAATAGAAAGAGCTTCTGCATGATAGCCAAGCAAATTGCACTTTAGAAGAGGTTGGCAGCTGAAGTGTTTTTTTCATTGAAGGTTTTCATTAAGGTTTAACTTTTGTTAATAATACAGTTGAATAATTTAAGAACTGTTTACTTTAAAAACAAGTTACAGTTTTGCAGATGCAGCAATGTACAATACCAATCACTAAATATTTAAAAATAGTTCTAAATAATGTATATTTTGTATGAATATGGAACTGCTGTGCATGACTACTTCTATACTGCAACAACCTACATGACTAACCTTAATCTGTATATTGCTTTGACGTGACGCTTTGCCCATAGGCAATTGCATGCAAACCTTTTTTTCTTTTTTAATGTTTATTATGCAATTAAAACAGTCACTAGGGCTTGAGCTACACCACTACTCACATCACGATTGTGATAATTTAATTTCATAAGATTTAAAAGGATATGAATATAACCGCATACATTTTACTAGTTAATATTGTGAAGGGGCACCTAGAGTGCTACTATATTCTTAAACAAATGTCATGAGATGAGAGTACACAAATGTAAACAAGCTGGGTCAAAATTCTTCATATGTGAAGTTCCTCATATATGACCTTTTGTTTCAGAGTATGAAAATAGAAAGTGCACTTTACTTATAGCCCCCCTGCTCTCCAATACAACCCAGCCTAGCATACAATGGTTCTGAGAGGTGAAGGTGATGTAACTGTGCTTATCCTCTGTCTTCTGGGAGAGCTAGGTGCTGGAGATCCAGCAAAAATGTGGTCCAAGCTCTTTGCAGGACCACATTCTTAGATTTTGAGCACCCAGCTCTTCCAGGAGACACCTCTCTGATAACCATTAAAAGTCAAACCAAGGTAGGTATTTAATAAGTAATCCAATAAGTGATTTATATATAAACAAGCGTTATTCTTTAATGGCCTTAAAGCCATTTGTATTTGCAGGATAGTGGGGTGTGAGTAAAGCAGAACATTTCATGGAAGGTCTGCTTTAAACCCGTAGTTATACCCTAACAATCAAGGCTAGAGGTATATAGTATAGTTACATAGTAACTATACTATATAGTAAGTCAGGAAGAAAAAAGACACAAGTTGACCTAGTTCAACCAAAAAAAGAGAGAGGGAAAAAAAAAAAATCATACAATCCTATATATACACATTCCTATATCCCCAGTTGAGCCAGAGGAAGGCAAAAACCCCTGCTCCAGCAGGTGAAAAAAAATCCCTCCTGATCTCCAGAGGAACAAAGAGGGAAAACCCCCAGTGGGATTTTTTAGGTCTTAAATCATAATTGAAATACTAATCCAAGCAAAAAAGCGATAATCTTTATATAAAGAAATTCAATTTTATTTTACACAAGTATAAAAAAGGGAAATGGGAAATACAAAAGATGACATAAATACATAGGACAACATGTGGGTGGCTAGCCCTAAAATTACATTATAATATGAGTATATAGGTACATAGGCAAAGACACATATGGTAATAATGAATACACCTGACGCGTTGCTGGAGGTTATCCGTCTTCAGGGGTGTTGAACATATTTTGTGGAGTACAAAGTACCTATAATAATGGTAAGTCAATTAGATAGAGCCATACATGACAATCAAATATGCACAATCCGGTCTCTGGATAGTTGGAAGGAGGTACGTCATAATCCCAATTGCAACAAAGGGAAGAGGACAAACCGAGGGGATCAGCGAGACTACCAAAAAAAGTCAGGAAAAACCCAAAGGCACTGATAGGCAGGGAATTTTAGCTGTAGTTAAGCGGCAAAAGAGACACCGCCATGGAAAGATTCATGAAAAAAAAGAGGGTAGATGTGTAGACCTCCTGCAGGATTTGAGTCAAGACAAGCCCGGAAGTGTGTCTCCAGAGAGACAATCGAATATGCCCTGAATCAATGTTACCTATTAGTACCTAGTTATATTTTGTACATTTAGGAAAAAATCCAGGCCTTTAACACAATCTACTGAGCTGGCCAAAACCAGCTCTTGAGGGAGTCTATTCCAAATTTTCACAGCTCTTACTGTGAATAAACCTATCTGTATTTGGAGATGAAATCTCTAGACGTAATGTTATGTAGGCATAGTAATATAATGCCAAAGCATGGGATTGTGGTTGCTAGAGGGTTAAATTTAATAAGATTTCAACCGTTATATAAATGAGCTTAGTTTCACTTAGTTTAAGCATAGGCGTCTTAGTTACAGGCTAGTTTTTTAAATTGGGCGGGAATCCTGTCAGAATCTTTGAGCGGGAGTTTGAAGTGGGAAAGTCACATGTAGGTAGGCGGGAGAAACGTGTCTAGCCTGAGGTGAGGTCACGTGCCTAAGGCTATATAAGAAGACGCGCGGCGGAGATCTCCTCAGTCTGTCCTGGATCAGTTCGGCGAGCTCCCCTCCCTCCCTCCCTCTCTCCCTGTTGTGAGCACCATTATGTGGTTTTGTCACCCTTGTATCAAGGGGGGACTTTGAATAAAGTTTAATTACGCTCAAGTTCTATGACTGAGCGGAATTTTGGGATTTTCTGGATTTTAATATTTATGAAATATTTATATATTTATTGTTATTTATGCTTTAATATTTATTCAATTATTTATTTACTATTCATACCAATAAAGATGCCGCGGCCATACCATAATATTTAGTTGTGTTGTTATTTCTAATAACAAATGAATATTATTTCTTGGGAATTTTGAAAATAATGCAGCCTACAATCCCAAGAGTGCCCCCTTGTCCTCTGTGATGACATTAAAATGAATAACCCAACACCAAGTTCACTATATGGACCCCTTATTTATTAGTATATGTTGATCATATCCCCCCTTAATCTCATCTCCTCAAGAGAAAATAAATTCAGCTACTCTAATCTATCCTCAGTGCTGAGCTCTTCCATGCCTCTTATCAGTTTGGTTGCCCTTCTCTGCACTTTCTCTAATTCCCTGATATCCTTTTTGAAATCTGGTGCCCAAAACTGAACTGCATATTCCAGATGAAGTCTTACTAATGATTTGTACAGGGATAAATTTATATCTCTATCTTTGGAGCCCATACCTCTCTTAATTCACGAAAGGATTTTGCTCACTTTTGAAAGCGCATCTTGGCATTGCATGTTATTAATAAACTTATGATCTACCAGAACACCCAGATCCTTCTCCACCATTGACTCCCCCAGTTGTACTCCCCCCTAGTATGTATGATGCATGCATGCATATTCCTAGCCCCCAAGTGCATAACTTTACATTTATCAACATTAAACCTCATTTGCCACCAAGTTGTCAAATTAAAACCGTGCATTGAGGTCAGTTTGTAAGTTTGAGACATCCTGTAAGGACGTTATTCCACTAGCTCGGTGTCATCTGCAAAATATTTTTAATAATGCAAAATCATCCTGAATCCTACAGTTTTCAAATGTAAAACTCAAAGAATGCAAGGCATTTTAAAGGGAACCAACTGCAAATAAATTACTTTGTAATCTGATGATATGCAATTTAGATTCACAGGGCAAATAACTCAAAGCACCACTGTAAATGGTTACAGAGTGTTATAGTAACAGTAACAAGATGATCCCACAACTATGTAAAACTAATCTTTTAAACAGCTAGATTAAAGGAGGCTCAAAGTATGAGATCAAACACAGTCTTAAATATATACTTAGCAGTTTGAGTTTTAACAGGGAGCTGCTCTGTTTCAGTGATCCTAGCCATTCAAGATACTAGAGAGCGGGACAACGTAAAGTATAAAGGTGGGAGTAGGACTGCTTTAAAAGTTTAAATCAGGTGACTTGGCGTGAAGTCTTAATCAATAGCATCATCAACCTCAGCACTTCAAGCGTTTGATGCAAATATTTATACAAGATACACATAGCTATGGAAACAGGGAAAACAAACAGGTGAATGTCATAGAGCCAATATTCCTCACACTTGAATCTTTTTGTTACACACTATTTACAGTTCAGGTGCAAATATAGTGAAATGAAGGAAGCTTTACTATCATTTCTTTTTTAAATGCGTATTTGTGCCCTCTGTGCATAAAATCTCAGACAGAACTCTGGAACAGTTCTGTTGCATGTTAATCTCTGTGCTTGAGGGGGGGCTCACATAGAAGACATTTAGCCGATGTTCAGCGGGATACTTCAAACTGGGGGAGGGCAGAGGGTAGAAGTTAAGACGTCCAGCTGAAAACTTGGATTAATATGGGGGTGGGGGTCCTTAATGAATAAACGGATGTTGCACGCTTTAATACATATTGAAGGAAAAGTGTCACATTGTAATGCACTGTATTATGATATAGGGATCTGATAATTACAAACTAACAAATAATATCCCTTCTATTAAAGGGAACACCAAAGTATGCAGCTTACTTTGATAAGCCGCTTCTAAAACAAAAAACTGCTTGATCGCTAAGGTAATAGGTAATTTTTCCAAAATTAGTAAAGGGAGTATCTACAGTGCTTTGAAAAAGTATTCACAACCGTTGAAATTTTCCACATTTTGTCACGTTACAACCAAAAACATAAATGTATTTAATTGGGATTTTATGTGATAGACCAAAACAAAGTGGCACATAATCGTGAAGTAGAAGGAAAATGATAAATGGGTTTTCAACATTTTTTACAAATAAATATCTGAAACGTGTGGGTGCATTTGTATTCAGTCCCCTTTACTCTGATACCCCTAACTAATATCTAGTGGAACCAATTACCTTCAGAAGTCACCTAATTAGTAAATAGAGTCTACCTATGTGTAATTTAATATCAACATAAATACAGCTGTTCTGTGAAGCCCTCAGAGGTTTGCTAGAGAACCTTAGTGAACAAACAGAATCATAAAATGGCCAAGGAACACACCAGACAGGTCAGGGATAAAATTGTGGAGAAGTTTAAAGCAGGCTTAGGCTATAAAAAAAATATCCCAAGCTTTGAACATCTCAGGGATCACTGTTCAATCCATCATTCGAAAATGAAAAAAAAGAGTATGGCACAACTGCAAACCTACCAAGGCATGGCCGTCCACCTAAACTGACAGGCCAGGCAAGGAGAGCATTAATCAGAGAAGCAGCCAAGAGGCCCACAGCTCAGGTGGGGAATCTATTCATATGACAACTATTAGTCGTGCCCTCCAGAAATCTGGCCCTATGGAAGAGTAGTATGAAGAAAGCCATTGTTGAAAGAAAGTCATAAGATGTCCTGTTTGCCGTTTGCAAGAAGCCATGTGGGGGGGGGGGGGCACAGCAAATATGTGTAAGAAGGTGCTCTGGTC
The DNA here is from genome assembly GCF_965119305.1 of Pelophylax lessonae. NCBI lineage: Eukaryota > Metazoa > Chordata > Amphibia > Anura > Ranidae > Pelophylax > Pelophylax lessonae. Next base: position 359,386,526 of record NC_138770.1, read on the forward strand.
AGATGAGACCAAAATTGAACTTTTTGGCCTAAAAGCAAAACGCTAACATGGTGAAACATGGTGGTGGCAGCATCATGTTGTGAGGATGCTTTTCTTCAGAAGGGAAAAAGAAGCTGGTCAGAGTTGATGGGAAGATGGATGGAGCCAAATACAGGGCAATCTTAGAAGAAAACCTGTTTAAATCTGCAAAAGGCATGAGACTGGGGCGGAGGTTCACCTTCCAGCAGAACAACCCTAAACATACAGCCAGAGCTACAATAGAATGGTTAAGATCAAAGCATATTCATGTGTTAGGATGACCTAGTCAAAGTCCAGACCTAAATCCAACTGAGAATCTGTGGCACGACTTGAAAATTGCTGTTCACAGACGCTCTCTCCATTCAATCTGACACTTAAGCGGTTTTGCAAAGAACAATGGGCAAAAATGTCACTCTCTAGATGTGCATAGCTGGTAAAAGACTTGCAGCTGTAATTGCAGCAAAAGGTGGTTCTACAAAGTATTGACTCGGTTGGGGCTGAATACATATGCACGCCACACTTTTCACATATTTATTTGTAAAGAAAATTGAAAACCATAATTTTTCTTCGACTTCACAATTATGTGCAACTTTGTGTTGGTCTATTGCATAAAATCCCAATAAAATATATCTACAGTAGGTATTTGGTTGTAACATGACAAAATGTGGACAAATTCAAGGGGTATGAATACTTTTTCAAGGCACTGTAACTCAAGAAGAAAAATTGAACATATTGCAGCTTAGATGAAGTGTCTGAATTTGTTTGCACCTAGTGATCCTGCCAGTACTACACTTCCCCCAGTGTGATAACACTCACTGTCATATCTGTGCAGGAGCAGGGTAAGTGTGCCAGCACTACAGAACACCTTACCTTCTCATCTCCCCAATTAAGGGGCAGGTGTTCTGGAGCTTGAAGAAATGAACTGGGGCAGTTCTGATAACTGATGGGCCGATCTGTGCAGCATAGGCAGACAGTACAGGAAATTAGGAGCTCATGGACTTGAGTTTAATGGTATATTTAACAGACCTCAAAAGTGAGGAAATTAATCATTTTAAGGTTTACATACCCTTTTTAGGTGAATGCCAACTTGTACCATGTTGCCTAAATCCTAACTCCAAGTTTACTTTCACAAAGCTGGTCCATATGAACAATTTCCTGTATGTAGCTGATGTTACATGCAGTTTATACAGCATTGACAGTGGCCACTACAGTATTAGAAAAACAAATTGTTTGTCTCGGCTAAGCTCTTTAACCAGTTTCCACCTGGCTTATAGACAAATAATGGCTGAGTTAGACATGCAAATTATCTGCCACCTGCTGTGTCTACCGGACACAGCAGATCACTGATCAGTGTACTGGTCACTGCCAGTACCATGTGATTGCTGTGGCCAATCACAGAATATCACATAGCAATTGTACACAATGGGTGGTTTACATTCATGCCATCCATTGTGCACTATTGTGTTGATCTCTGTGATTGTTCACTGTGATCATATGGTACAGACAGGGCCAATCACAGCCCATCCGTACTATGTGATTAACTGTGGCCAAACACAGCCAACCATGAAATAAATTTCATTCAGTAAAAATGACTGCCTATAACAGTGAAATTCACTGGTATAAGAAATCATAATAATGAAAAAAAAAAAAAAGAAAAATCCTGATCACTTTGCCAGAGTAGTACAATGTTACTATGGTAACACTGTATGGCTCTGGTCATAGGATGGTAAAAAAAAGACCATCACCAGTCAGTGTCCCTGATCACCGCCAGACAAGTTTTATGATGACGCTGTACTGCACTGGTAACGGTATGTGTAAAAAAAAAAAAAATCAATGTTTTTAAATGCTTTACTACACTGGTGTCCGTATGTAAAAAAAAAAAAAAAAAATGTTTAATTTTTCAAAAAATTGCAACAAAAAGTGACAACTTCAAAAAACTCACCATGCCTCTTACTAAATACCATGGACTGTCTGCTTTCCAAAAAAGGGTCATTTAGGGGAAATTTGAACTATCCTGGCATTTTTGGCCGTCAAAAATGAGGTCGTCAGTACATCAGGATTTATCAATTTTTAACTAAATTTAGACTAAATAATAAACATGGTTGTTTTCGTCAGAGAAATGTTGCAGAATACAGTTTGGCTTAAAGGGTAACTCTACTTTCATAGGGAAAAAAATAGCAAATAAAGAAAAAAAAAATGTAGCGTATACAATTGCGACACAAATCATATTGTAATTGAATGTTTTTAAAAATTACCTTTCCTTTTTAATCTGCAGCCGCTGTAATTTCCTGTAAATGCAATGCAATTTGTCTACCTGGAGCTGTTCTGTACACAGAATGTGTACTGACCACACCCCAGAAACATCATTTCCTGCTTGTGTGATTGGCTCACTGATTTTCCCAGAAGTCTGCTTAAGATACAAGTCAGATTTCTGGCATCCCCTGCAACAAAAATGTCATTTTTGAGGAGATACTCCCAACAGGAGCACGTCTAAAGGGATGCAGGCCCAGCAGATTTCCTCATTAGAGCCCTGCAGCTGCCACAGCTGATAATTATGAAACCACACCCATTTGACTCACTCAGCCCAAAGGAACAAACAATGATTTCTTCAGAATAACAAAAGGAAGGAATCTGCAACAAAGTTTGTTAAAAGCCTTGTAATGTGCATAGATCACTTAGAGGGGAATGCTTTTTCTCAACAAAAGTGGAGTTATGCTTTAAATTTATGAAAAAAAATAATTTATTTGCAAAATTTCATAACAGAAATGAAGAAAACTAATTTTTTTTCTCAAAATGTTAAGTCTTTTGTTCTTAATTTATAGAAAGCTCTATTTGTGTTAAAAAAAAAAAAAAAAAAAAAAGATAAAGTTTAATATGTGTACAGTGTTGCATGACTGCACACTTGTCATTCAAATTGAGACAGCCCTGAAAGCTAAAAATTGGCCTGTGCAGGAAAGGGGTGAAAGTGCAAGGTATTGAAGTGGTTAAGTAAAGTAATCATGGCCTAAGGCTTTAAAATAAATTTGAATTTAAAAAAATATGTAGGATGTCATGATGATTTTTAGAAGGAAGTCAGCACTGATGAGCCCTAGTATTTATCTCAGTACAGCTTTTAAAATAAAAATGTAATACATTCAACAGAATATGTTAAAAGCTGAAATCTAGGCAGATTTTTAACCACTTAAGCCCCAGCCCTATTTCGGACACTTTTTGTTTACAAGTTAAAACCAGTATTTTTTCCTAGAAAACTACTTAGAACCCCCAAACATTATATATATATTTTTAGCAAAGACTCTGGAGAATAAAATGTCGGTCATTGCAAATTTTTTTGTCACGCGGTATTTGCGCAGCGGTCTTTAAAACGCCATTTTTTTGGAAAAAAATTGAAAAATCACATTTCACTGCATTTAAAAAATACTAAACAGTAAAGTTAGCCCATTTTTTTGTATATTGTGAAAGATGATGTCACGCCGAGTAAATAGATACCCAACATGTTACGGTTTAAAATTGCGCCCCCCCGTGGGATGGTGACAAACTACGGTCAATAGAGATCTCAATCTGCGACGCTTTAAATTTATTTAACGGTTACCAGTTTAGAGGTAGAGTGTAGCTCTTTTTTTTTAAATTATTGCCCACGCTCTGGCGATCGCGGCGATACCTCACATGTGGGGTTTGAACAGCGATTTCATTCGCGGCTCGACTTGCGTATACGTTTTTTTTGTGCGCGAGCTAACGGTGACGGGGGCGGCTAAATTTTTTTTTTTCCTATTTATTTATTTTTTTTTTAAACTTTACAGTATTACAGTTTTTTTTTTAAAAAAAAAATCTGATCACTTTTATTGCTGTCACAAGCAATGTAAACATCCCTTTTGACACCAATATGTAGTGACAGGTACACTTTATGGAGGGATCGAGGGTCTAAAAGACCCTAGACCCCTCCACTACACTTCCCTGTATGCAAAATGCCGAAAACGGCATTTTTGCAAACAGCCGTTTTTCAAAACTGCCGCCTTTTGCAGCACAGTAACCTGGAAGTGACGTCATGGACGCCGCCTCCGGGTTACGTCATCGGAGACCCGATCAATGCCGTTTCCGGGCAGCCCCGAGCAAAGCCACGGAAGGCGGCGGGAGGGGGAGACGTCCCCTCCCGCCCCCCGGGTAACGATCGAGCGGCGGAAAGCTTACCGTCGGCTTCAAACCACGGTACCGGGATGATGCCTCTAACTAGAGGCATCATCCCGGTATAACCCCGCAAAGTGTACCGACGTATCGGTACGTTACTATGCGGTAAGTGGTTAAGACACAGAATATTGCAGCCCTGCAATTCTTATTAAAAAGCTTACCGTCGGCTTCAAACCACGGTCCCGGGATGATGCCTCTAACTAGAGGCATCATCCCGGTATAACCCCGCAAAGTGTACCGACGTATCGGTACGTTACTATGCGGTAAGTGGTTAAGACACAGAATATTGCAGCCCTGCAATTCTTATTAAATTAATAATTGTATTTTTTTTAAAAGAAGGTAGTGAAAGTACCTGATTTTAACCTGGTATCAGACTCTTGAATTATACTGTATAGACAAAGTTCAGGACTACAGAACACCTTACCCTCTTATCTCAACAAGCCATAAATGGGTTAATTAATGAGCTGCCCCATCCTTCACCGTCAAGTCACTAGGTTGGGATAGGAAGGGGGCCTGTAAGTTAAAGTGAAAAATATGTCCCCTCCACTGCTAGACAGGGCTGTGCTGTGGGGTAATGCTGTGTAAATCTTGGGACTGGATGAACAGAAATTTAAATTCCTTGGAAAGTAAACAAGCTCACATATATGTACTGTATGTATGTATGTATGTATGTTGCATTTCATCTGTGTATTTAGCTTACAATTTAGCTTTTAGGTAGAAGCTGATATAAGATAGTACTCCATTGTAGTGTGAACTTTTTTTTTCATTGTAGTCTGGTTGGGCTTACCACATAAGACCTACTTTGTCAAAGCAAGTCAGAAAAATCCAGAGGTTAGCTCTCTAGCAGCTTTCAAAGTTCTTTAGAAGCAAGAAAAGCCAGACTGCTCAACTGCCCAGTCTCCATGATAATGCCTGGTTCAAGCCTGAGAAAATAAATATAGTTTGAGCTGAAACGGTAGACTTACTTCTAAGGAATAATAATACAAAACCAGCATCCCAGAGGAGCCATTGAGCTTAAAGAACATAGGTGCAGGGGAGCTTGATAAAGCTACAGTCAAGTTAGAAATGAACACTTTAAATTAGAAATCAAATGACTTGGGTAACTGCTACAAGAAACAAATCCCCTGTGTAGAAACTGAAATGTGCCCTTATTTCCTAATTCTAAAATATACATATTGTATAAAAGATTTGTTTAAGTGAATTATTTGTGTTTTTACCTAAACATGCATGTAAGGCCTCATGCACACTGGACGTTTTACAATTTGGAGTATTTTTCCTGCCTCTAAATGCCAGTCCAGGTAGCCTAGGTGTCCATGCACACGTAGGCTTTTAGTAGCGTTTAGTGGCAGGAGCTTTTTAGAAGCAGGAAACAAATCCATTACCAGTGCGTCCAAGAGCAGCAAAGTTTGGGCAGAAAAAACGCTTGATGCTGCTAAACGTGCCTAAACGCTAGTACTTGAGCTAAATGGTTTATTCTGGCCAATTAACCACTTGCCGACCACCGCAAGTAGATATACTGTGGCGGTCAGCCCCGGCCAGGCAAAGTGACGTATATATACGTCACTAGCCTGTCACCGGCTTGTGAGCCAATAGCGGGCGAGCGCACGCCCGCCCCAGCTCGTTCACTGAGGAGTCCGTGCGTGTGACCGGCGGACCCGATGTCCGCCGGTCACACTGCGATCGTCGGTAGAGAGGGAGAAAGGCAGGCGGCTTATGTAAACAAGCCGCCTGTCATTCTCCCCTGTGTAAAAATGGAGATCATACGGTTCTACTATGTAGGACCGTTGATCTCTGTTTTTACAGTAGTAGCCATGTCCCATCACAGTTAGAAGCACGCCCCTAGGACACACTTAACCCCTCCCTCTCCAATACCGTTAACCCCTTCCCTGCCAGTGTCATTTTTACAGTAACAGTGCATATGTATAGCACTGATTACTGCAGTAATGTCACTGGTAACCCCAAAAGTGTCAAAAATGTCAGTCAAGGGTCTGATCTGTCCGCCGCAATGTCGCAGTCCCGCAAAAAAAAAAAAAAATCGCAGATCGCCGCCATTACTCGTTAAAAAAAACCCACCAAAAATGACAAAAATCTTTCCCTTTGTTAGTAAACGCGATAACTTTTGCGCAAATCAATCAAAATACGCTTTTTGCGATTTTCTTTACCAAACATATGTAGCATAAAACAAATTGGCCGAAAATGTTAAAACATTTAGATTTTTACATTTTTTTTGGGAATTTCATATAAAAAAATGTGAAAAATATTGCTATTTTTGCAAAATTTACGCTCTTTTTTTGTTTATAGCGCATGATCAAAAAATCACACAGGTGATCAAATACCACCAAAAGAAAGCTCGGTTTGTGGGGAAAAAAAGGACATGAAATTCGTTTAGGTACAGTGTCGCACGACCACGCAATTGTCCGTTAAAGTCACGCAGTAAAAAATCGCAAAAAACCCCCTGGTCAGGAAGGGGGTAAAATCTTCTGGTGCTTAAGTGGTTAAATGAATTAACACCCAAGAGCTTGATGCCTGTAAAAGCTCCTAAAAGCTTGTAAAAACGTGTGAGGTATTTTTTCTGCAAAAATGCTGCTGGCTTCTAGTAAAGTTAATAAAAAAAAAAAAATGTGCCCCGTGTCCATGAGGCCTAACTTGTAAAGTGTTTCATACAGTCTCTCAAAGCTGACTCAATTTAGAAGCCAAAAGAAGTTACATTAGTTTTTCTAATGCTGTGGTTGCTAATGATCACTGCAAGCTCAGCAGCTTTACTCAATTTTGAGTTCAAAGTCTGTTACAACAGTGATAAAAAAAAGAGAATGTGTGTGACCAACAGCTACACTGGAAGGGTTTCTGGAATCCTACTGCGTAAGTGTGACTTTGAGTCCTGACAGCAATGAGAAATGACGTCTCTTCCCGATGTCACGAAAAGCTACAGTCGGTAAAGGTCAAAGAGAACATGGGATTTCACAGTTAATAGATACTTACTCTTTTCTCAAGACTTTGCATTTGTTATTTTAGTTTGCTGACCTCTGCATGTTCATAGTCTGTCACAGAGGGATTCCTGCAGAGTACAGAGCTACCACTGTGAAGCTTGTTAGTGTAATCCTTTCAGATATCTGACATAAGTGTAACTCTGTCTCTAGAACACATTTTCAGCAAAAGACTACAAGCTGAGGATTTCCCCACTCATTAATGGGATGCTTTCCTAAAACGAAGTGCTGGCCTCCACTTGGGCACTGCCATAATTATCCTAGGTGCCAATCAAATGCATCTGCCCTCCAATCTCTAACAGCTTGACAAAGCATCTGTGTTAATGTAACCATTGGCATGAGACAACTGTAACTGGATCCAACTGAAATTGACAGATAATTTCCAGGTGTAGCAGTCGATTTTAAGTGTGTTGAATGTTTTTAATCACCCTGGTTTTCCTAGAGAAAAAGTTGGCACCCTGTGCTATTCCCTAAATATTATAAAAAGGCACCCAAATGCACATGTTTAATATAAGTACCCATCTGAAAAGGAGCCTTCTAGAAGTCAATAAAGCCTGCACAACTGCCCTTCTTCATGGCCAGAAACAATTAAATGGAAAGTGGAACATTTATAATGAAAGGTCACAATAATGAAATGCCAAGCAGGTTAACAGTAACTGAGAGGACAGCATTTTCTCAGCAGAGAATATAGCAAGTACAAGGCCATTAATAGCAAGAAGGTGAATAAATCCCCCAGCAGCACAATGCATCTGTGCAGCCTTCGGAGAGATAATGCCTTACAATATCACTTGTAAGTGGGGAAAAAAAGTTTTGTGTTGTCGTGATGTGCTATGAAGGTGGTTACACAGAAACAAGTTGGTGACAAAAGCAACTCTGTACTGTCAAACCTCACTGTACAACTAAGACAAGTTGCTGAGTCAGTGAAGACACAGATGTTTCCTCAGCGAGGGCAGACATATCTGTCAGCACTCATGAAATTGAAGGATGAAAATTAGACAAATAAAAATGAGAAAAGGAAAATGGTAAGCATTCCAATATACATTGTGTTTTTCGAGTGAGATTCGCTTTACTGTAGTAGATAGCAAAAAAGTAACTGCGCTAACCTTAAAATTTAGTGTATAATCTTGATTAAAGTGCTATAGTGGATATAAAATCAAATGAACTGGTTTGGAGTAAATACAATGTCTCAAATTACAAATAAGTGTGCATATAAATAAATGTGCATAAACAATACCAAATAGATAATATAATAACAATAATATGCTTCAATATAAGTCCGTGATGGTGCTGTTTAAAAAGAAAGTACAATAGTGCTGTAAAGTCCTCTGAGTGCAAATGATGCTGGTAAGGTGACAATACGACCTTCCACTTCACCTCAAAGTGCTGAATGGTAAGGTAGCTCACTTACCAGATGGCGTGGATTCCTGTGGCGTACGCCAACAAGAATCTAACTGCGCTTGTACACCGCTCCGGCTTTGGCTCGTAGGAGGTGGTGTAGCACAAGGTAAAAGAAAAAAGAAGCTCCTCATCGTGTAGAAGGTTAACAACCTTTATTAAACTCTTCACACGGACATCAATGTATAAAAACTTCAATATTAAAGCTTCAGTGATGAAAAAACTTGTCACTCCAAAACACTGCAAATGGAAATCACAAAAAAACGTGTACCCAACGGCTGCTAGGTGCAAAAAATTGCAAAAGTAGCAATGGCTAAGTCTCCGCTCCAGCCCCTTCTGAGCTCCTTTCAGCCTCGCGGCTGCCTTTCGGAACGCTGCGGTATGAACAATCGCGTGGTGCGCCGTACCCGGAAGTGGGAACTCGGCGTGCGGTTCAGCAGTCTGCTCAGAACGAGGCAACGTGCATACCAACTTGACGCGTTTCGTCAGAGAAATGACGTCTTCGGAAGTGGGCTTTTAGAGGGAAAGACAACAGCTCACATATAGTGGGACCGTTCTTAAGCCTACAAGAGCTGCCGAAACCCAGTCTAACGCTCTCCCAACTGAGCTATTTCGGCACTATTTACTATAGTATTTGCCAAATTATAGAAAAGCAACCTTTTTTTTATTTTAATGATTTATAATTTTTTATTTTTATATGTACATTGCGGCAGCCATATTTGTTTTTCACTTATGAAGGCTCTGCTTCCTGTTTTGCAGTATTACACAATGACTGCGCTTATGCCTCCCTCGCCTCCTCACAATGCCAATCTACATGGGTGCTATCCAACTGACAATACACCCCTCAATTTTGTAATGATACTGTACATCATGGCTTCTCACTTTTTTGACTGCCTTTGTCTAAATTAGAATCTCAAGAGAAAGGGAAAAGAAATCTGCGCTTACATCAAAAGTGACAAATAAATGAATACATTTCAAACCAAAACCATGTGAAAAACAAAAAGCTGCAACCAATTGTGTAAGACGGACACAATAAATACAAATAACAAAAAGGGTTGCGCTAATTAATGTCAAGAGACGACAATGATTATTAGACATGAAGACATGAATAATACATAAAATAACCATATTCTTCATATAAAAGTCCAAAAAAATTGTGTAGAAATAATAGTGAAATAAAGCTAGTATGCAATCGTGTAGTTCTTCAGTGAAAAAGACACCAACTCCACCTTTTGTGAATCCGTCACCGAAAATAGATGGCTCCTTACCAGAAAATATGACCATAAAGGTGTTCAACGCTTATGATAGACACCTCCAGGGCCTCTGGATTAGGAGACAAGCTTGAGATCCCAGTCCATATCAAAACTGTACTTCCAATTCCAATGGCTTCTTGAAAAAAATGACTTGCAGTATATCCACCCTAAACCTTGTCACTTTTCCTAGACAGCTTAACCAATAATGCTGCATGGAGGGGAACATATATTTAGTCCTCCATCAACCATATGTCAATGATGGAGGCTGGCCTCTTCTTCCTGGGAGTGAAGAATTATGGGTTGTACAGAGACATAGGATCAGAATGTCAGGAGGCAGCTGACTATGAGTTGTAGAGAACTGTCTCAAGTGCAAAAAATGCTGGTTGTAAATATCACATATTGTTATACAACATTTATAATTTACCTGATTAGTCCTCAATATACAAATAATGAAAACATATACAAAACAAAAAATATTAAAATAATTACAGGTGCTCGAAGAAAGTATAATAAACATTCTATTTATTTGAGCATTCTAAATAAGCTTCCTTTTTACATGTCAAGATACCAGACCCTAAACTTATTTGGCATACTGCTAGAAGAGGGTCAAAGGAGGACTGCAGGTAGAAAGTTGGATCATTAGGTCACTGTAAATATTAACTAGGAATAGCAAGAAGGCAGAATAGGCAAATCCCTTAGGGCACTCATATATTGAGAAATTAGGGATCACAGAAATAGTGAGAGAGCTCTCGTTATAGATATATATTTTTCAGCTGTAAGCATATTTACTATTTTAGCTTTCTGACTTTGCAAGCAGGTAATCTGTAAATTTCAGATGTGCCACGGGCTAATAACCAGTAAAAATATTTTTACTAACTTCCCACTTCAAATTATCAAAAGATTGCATAGATATGACTATAGCTATTCTGCAAAAGGATAACTCTGATATATATTCACAGCTGGTTAACTTCATATTTTTCCCAAAATACCCTGCTGCTGTAAACATGGACTGGTATAGAAATACTATGGCCCCTTTGAGCCACAAAACAGCCAGTTCTCCAATGAACTAAGTGGTTTTAATTTAGCCAGTAAAGTATGCCTAGAAATAGCAGTCACTGAGCAGCTAAGGGGTATACAATATATTTTACTAACCAAAATGTTTTTTTTTTTTTTTTTTTTTCAAAAAGATACTGGGACCAACTACACTATTGATGAACCATTAGTGAACTGTAAATTACCAATGAAGATCTGTCTCAACAACCATCTGTTAACTGGTTAATGCTACGCCTGAAGATTATTTTCTAGACATAGTGCATGTGTTTGTGTGTTTAATAGCTTTTACTTTATTGAAATTCTCCTATACAGAATGGCTTTTCCCACATGCCTGGCTATATTTAGACAGGGTACAAATAGAAAGCACATACAGAATTGATGCATCAGCAGTCTAAGGAGATATATTACTCACACTACTAATATTGAACACTCCAGGAGCCACTGAAGTGTGCTGAACCCATAATGTCACAGAGGGAAAGCAAAATAATTTGCTGCATAAAAAATGAGGTCAAAGGGAGGAAATACAAAAGTGTTTTTTATTTATTTATTTCTAAATGATTAACTCACTGTCTGTGACAGCAACACAACATATGTACACGAAATGATACTAAAGCACTTCTGTAGAATTTACTCTATATGAACAGAGAAAGTGATATCACTGAAATTAGCTACCATGAATATCTAGGACATGAGCAGAAACATCTGCTTTTTAATTAACCACAGATGATGTACTGATAAATCACCAAAAATAATAGCAAAAATCCCTTTTTTATAAGAAAAAAAAAAAATCTTCCAGGATTATTTAAAGCTGAACTGCAGTCTTACCTTTTTTTCCCCACAGTTGAAGCAAATCCTCTCCTGTGTTGAAACTGTTAACTCTCAATTCCCTGCAAACTTTCAACTCCGCAATACAACCCTTTGAAGCTGAAACAACTATAGTATCTTGAGCCCACTTTAATTTCTTGTCTGAATGACTTCAATCATTAATCAATCCCCGTACCTACTAATCGGTACTGTTGATGTCCAACTCTCACAGCTTTAAGCCTAGTACACACGGGCAGAATGGCGGGCGGCTTTTGCTGATTCAATAGAACCGGCCGACATTCGGCCAATTCAATAGAAACTGGCCAGCATTCGGCTTGTGTGTACCGTACTGAAGTTTGGCTGGAGGGGCATGACCAAAAAAGGGTCTACTGATCGGCTCCCAATCAGCGCTCTCAGCCATTGGCTGAGAGTGCTGACTGGAGTGTTTTTGGGGGGGGGGGGGCGTCCCCCTGTCAGAACACAATAGAACCGCAGGGAAGTTTGCTGTACTAAGACTGTACTAATAAAGCTTTCTTTTGGTGGTATTTGATCACCACTGGGTTTTTTATGTTTTGCTATATAAACAAAATATGACTAAACATTTTGAAAAAAAAACCATATCCAACAAAATCTAATTTCTTCATAAATGTATGCCAAAATGTATTCTGCTACATGTCTTTGGTAAAAGAAAACAAAACACGTGTATATTAATTGGTTTGTGTGAAAGTTATAGCGTATATAACTGATGTACAAATACCCCCCAAATTACCCCTTTTTGGAAAGGACAGTCTGAGGTATTTAGAAAGAGGCATGGGAAGTTTTTTGAAATTGTAATTTTTTTGTCACAATTTTTTTGAAAATTAGGAAATTAAATACAAATTATTTTTTTCACAATTTATTTTTTATTTTTTTTTTACATACGGGGAGGTGGTATTAAAACATTTCAAGACTAGCTCTATTTACAAGAAAGTACTTTATCTATGTTTATCTATCACCTTCAAATTGTCTCCTTGCACAGCACTACAGCGTTCCCAGCATTCCTGTCACTTCTGGAAGGTGTCATGCAAGTCTTCTTTTTGAAGCATGTCAAGCACCCTCTGTGATTTGCACTGGATCTCTGCAATGGTGTGTGAAGTGAGATCATGTTGTCTCCGGCGAGAACCACGGGTGAGGAGAGCTCAGTGACAGGCTGCATTGTCATCGTGGAGCATTTTCATGTTAGAACACTAACTTGTTGTCCATGATGAAATAGCAAAAGTTGCACAGCTCCCGATGTGCACAGGACAATATCTTTTGGCACACTGACTTATAAAGGTCGGTGCTCCCTGTGACTGTGGGTGCAGCCTTGTGCTGCCATCTGTTGGGGTGTCTCGAAACTTTTTGATACCACCTCGTACTGTCACTAGTACAGCGTCATTATATGACTGGTGGCGGTGATCAAGGATACTGACTGGTGACAGTATGTGAAAGAAAACTTTTAAAATAATTTCTCATTCAATTTTCCTAACATTTTGTCTTTACAATTGGGGGGAGGCTGATCAGAGGTTTTTTTTTTTATATACAGTGATGTTCACTGTATAAGCAATAGTTTTAACTGCCATGAATAGGTTAACCACTTATGGACAAAGCCTATTTCTGACACTTGTTGTTTACAAGTTGTAATCAGTATTTTTTTTTTATCATCAAAAAGCAGACCGCTGGCTCTAAAAAAAACGGTACCAGGGAGATGCCTCTAGCTGCAGGCATAATCTCGGTACAACCACTTCTTCAAGCCAACATACAGGTTCATCAGTTTGCAGGAAGTGGTTAACATTCATGCTTACGGTTGTGATACATGATCTAGCCTGTCTGTGCTACCCGCTCGCAGTAAATCTACTGCAAGCAGTCCGGAAAGGGTTAACTAATAAAATGTTCATAATGAATGATTCAAAAATTCCATTGGAGAACATGGAGTAAATAAGCAAAATGAAAAAAAAAAGCTAAATGTTATAACTGCCTAAAAAAACAATTAAAAATTAACTCAGATAAAATAGAATAAGAAAATGAATGCAGCTCTGTAATCGGTAATACTTAATTATGTGTTCATCATCCTTGCCAATCAAGATGGCCAAAGACCTCAAACCCGGAAGAAGCACCTGCAATGGAGCAACAAGGAGCACAGACAAAGCATTGCTGGAGTGGGGCCCAAAAGTTTTCTTGTGGTTTAGCTTTGCTTTGGGCCTGGTTCACACTGGTGTGACATCATGTGCTCTGACTTTGAGAGCTAAAGTCACAATACAAGTCATACTCCATTTAAGTAAAATTCTAAGTTCTAAGAGAAGCGTCTTAAATTACTCCAACTTAGAAAAAGGTTCCTGCACTACTTTTGATGTGACTTCAGCGTGACTTGCATTGACATCTGTTAAAGAAGTCTTATGCAAGTTGAGCTAAGGTCACACTGGGATGTCGGCTTCAAAGTCATATTGCGACAGTGTGAACCGTGTGAAAACTTACAGAAGTTTTGGTAGTGTTACTAGACTGATGAATGTTAACATCGTCAACAACTTGCGGACCGCCCACCGTACATTTACTGCAGCAGGGCGGCCACTGTTCGCCAGATCACGTACCTAGTACGAGACCTAAAACTTCCAGGGCTAGGGCGTGCGAGCAGCTGGCGACCTGCTCCCGCTGTGATTATACACAGCAGGAGCCGATCAGAGGGTACTGTACACTCTATGTCTGAAGGCACCCGCCGATTACAAAGGACACAGGCAGAACGACCATCTGCCTATTTTATCAAGGCAGATTCTTGTTCTGTCAGAAGGGAAGGTATCGATCCTGTTTTTCTTGTAAGCAGGAACACGGATCGTTGTCTTCCCCTTGTCAAAGCACCTCCCCCACAGTGTGCAGTACAACCTAGGCACACAGTTAACCCTTTGATCGCCCCTGATCTTGACCCCTTCCCAGCCAGTGTCATTAGTACAGTATTAGAAAAGAGGGGATCAGGCGCTACTAATATCCATGGCTGTGAAATAGGAATCCAAGGATGTGTAGTTGCAACTAATGATCTGCAGATTATGCAGTAAAAGATGAAAAAACAAAACGTGAATCAGCACAAATATACCTACCCATTAAATATGTCCTAAATTATTCAAAACAAAGTGCAAGTGTCATAATAAAATTATATAAAGTGGGATAATATTAGGTTGTGAAAACATTCTCTAAAAATCAATACCAAAATATATTAAAAAAAAAAAACAATTTATATCTGTGAAAAAAATCAATGTGAAGTAATCAAAACATTACATAAAAAATGTTGAATACATATAAATATATAAAAAACACACAATTTCATAAGTAATGTCCATGAAAAAAAATTCCTATTAAGGTTCCAAAAAATATAAAAAGTGCGGAACAAGTCCCCAAAAATTCAATAAAGTGCAAAAAAGTGAAGATATTCTGTGCAACGAATCGTCTGTGCAGTATAATGTGCCAAAAAGCCACACCCGGTGTGCTCCTTTCACCAACCAGATGGAGTTGCTGGTAAAATTATAAACCAGCTATTGCGCCTTTAAATGTATTATCCAATCTGGGCAAAAACCTTACAGCTGCCAACTGGCGAACATTCTTTCCATGTTACTCACAAATCTACAGTCTCCTGCTATGCTCAGGAAAAAAAATTTAAGATCCTATCCAGATACCAGGGACCTCCATTCCCTCCATTTTATGACATCTTCTTGTTGGAGATGCGAGTGTCTGCGGAAGGTACATATCTCCATATTTGGTGGGAATGCAGTGGAATACAACCTTTTTGGTCTATGGTTTTCTCCATTTACAATAAATTGTATGATGATTCCTTAACACCCTCCCCAGATGTTGCACTGGTGTCCGTGCTACCGGGATGTCTGGCTTCTCAGAAACGGACCCTATTGAGTTTCTTCCTTAGAGCAGCTAGACAGATTATTCCCATGTTCTGGAAGACTACGATCACCCCTCCTTTATCTCTGTGGGTTTCTACCGTAAACGATATAATGCGAATGGAGGAAATGCTAGCATTCGATAATGACACTTTTGAGAAATTCAACCTGCTGGGGCTTATTTGGCTTGATTTTTCTGGCTCTGACGTTTCGAAGTCTATGACTTCCTTGAGTTAGAATGTTCTACTCCAATTGTCTGACCCCTTTCTAATAAAGTTTAAAGCTGCTCATGTTCTTCCTATCCTACTTTTTCACCCTTTTCTTTCTCTAGCCCACTCTTCTCTCCCTTCCCCCGTTGCTGGCCTCTCTGTAATGTTCCGGTACCTTTGGTACCCTAAATTACTCTTTTCACAAGTGTATGCGACCCACCATTCTCTTTTGGAAAGGTGCGCATACACCTTTAAGACTGAAGCTGTCATCACTCAGCGCCGGACTAGATGGCTATTTAAAGCGCCGGTTCTCACTCACATGTGTTCGTTCAAACACCCTTACCTGGATGCTAACTTGGCTTGAAGCTTTCGTGCCTGCAAGCATACCTCGCTGACGGAACCTCGCTGCGCTGATCCCTGCATCCCGCTTCCGGATCATCCGCTCCTCCTGAACCAACCTTCGGCTGTATTGCTATTAGTGCTAAGTACCCCGCAGGGGAACCCTCTATAAACTTATACTAAGCTTACACTATCTAGCTCTGCATATCAAAGACTATTTATCACATCTGCATATCTAGATTGCTAGCTCTTAAGACTACTGCTACTTATTCCTGCACTGGGTTGATCACTCTTGTATGTCCACCTGCTACTCTGTCATCTGCTACCATACATGATTGCTAAACCTACCTGCATCCATCTGCTACTGTCTTACCTTCAAGTGTCTGTCACCTACCACCTCCACTCAACCTGTCTCTTAAATCTTCATCACTGTGTTACTACATACATAAAGTCACTCTAGGAACCAGCTTGTTGAGTGTGTGTATTTACTAGCTGAATTAAGACCTTCCACACATGATGAGTCATTGAGGTTGGGAATGGTATCTCAGCATCTCTCTTACATGACTACTGAAGTGGAATATTTCTGCAGCTGAAAATCCACACCATACATGAAACGCAGGAGCGTTACACTCTCCTTCCTCACTTCTTTTCCTCTTCTTCTCTCTTCTTTCGATATATTCTCCATTGCAACGTTTATGAATGTTCCTGAGTTTCAGGTTTGGATTATTCATACCTCGTTTTAAGCTACCCTCTACGTATGCTCCATTTGTTACTTATGCCACACCTGCGTTATGCAGTGGGGAGTGCCCCCCTCTCTATTTGTTTTATATGTTCTTTGTTATTCTTCCTCTTTTGTAACCACAAATAAAAATATATTTGTTTCTAAATGTATTATCCAGCAAGCAGGTCCAAAGTCCACTGTATGTTAACCCCGTCACATAGGTACTCACAAAGGAGAAGTTATGGATATATCGCATGGGAGGAAGGAAATAAATACACATAGCGTAATTCCGTTAAAAATGTATTCATTTATTTTAAACGAAAGCATAAAAACTCACATGTGCAAGTGTCTGCCTGACACTAAGGATTCCAGCGTTTGGTATATGTGCTCTTTGCCTCCGGCTGTCACACACAAAGCCACGATTCATGGACCTTAATAGGAATTTTGTTTTATGGACATTACTTATATAGTTACATAGTTTGTGAGGTTGAAAAAAAACATCAGTCCATCCAGTTCAACCTATGATGTGTGTGTGTGTTTGCTGTTAACCATACATTGCATACCCCTGTATATTGTGGTCTTTAAGGTGCCCATCTAATAGTTTTTTTAAACCATCAATGCTCCTTGCTGATACGACTGCTTGTGGAAGAGAATTCCCCATCCCCACTGCTCTGACAGTAAAGAACCCCCTACGTATTTTAAGCTTAAACCGTTTTTCCTCAAGTTTTAGTGAGTGGCCACATGTCTTATTGTATTCCCTTTCTCTGAAAAGTTTGTTCTTTATGCTAGGGTCGCCAGTACAGTATTTGTACATTGATATCATATCCCCCCTCAATCGTCTCTTCTCCAGAGAGAATAAGTTCAGTGCTTGTAGTCTTTCCTCATAGCCAATGCCCTCCATTCCCCTAATTATTTTTGTTGCCCTTCTCTGGACTCTCTCCAGTTCCAGCACATCCTTCCTGAGGACCGGTGCCCAGAACTGGACAGCATACTCCAGATGTGGCCGGACCAGAGTCTTGTAGAGAGGGAGAATAATCTCTTTATTTCTGGAGTGAATCCCCTTTTTAATACATCCCAGCATTCTGTTCGCTTTGCTTGCAGCGGCTTGGCATTGCATGCCACGCCTGTTGTCTACCAGTACCCCCAGGTCCTTTTCCATCCTAGACTCCCCCAGAGGTTTCCCCCCCAGAGAGTAGCTTGCTTTCACATTACTGATGCCCAGGTGCATTATTTTACATTTTTCAACATTAAACCTCATCTGCCATGTAGTTGCCCACCCCATTATTTTGTTCAGATCCTCTTGTAAGTTTTCCACATCTTGCGTAGAAGATATTGGCATGCTTAGTTTAGTATCGTCCGCAAATACTGAGATTGTGCTGGATATCCCCTCCTCTAGATCATTTATGAATAAGTTAAACAGGATTGGCCCCAGGACAGAACCTTGGGGGGACCCCACTTTCCACACCCGCCCAATCCGAGTACTCCCCGTTTATCACCACCCTCTGAACTCTCCCCTGGAGCCAGTTCTCTATTCAGGTACTCACCCTATGGTCCATACCTACCTTCCTTCGTTTGTACAGTAAGCGTTTGTGTGGAACGGTGTCAAAGGCCTTTGCAAAGTCCAGATACACCACATCCCAGGCTTACCTTTATCTAGATGGCAACTCACTTCATCGTAGAAGGTTAATAGTTTGGTTTGGCAAGAATGATTTTTCATGAATCCATGTTGATAACTACTAATAATACCATTTTCATTACTAAAGTCTTGTATGTGGTCCCTTAACATTACCTCCATAATCTTGCAGACTACTGATGTTAGGCTGACCGGTCTATAGTTACCCGGGATATATCTCGGCCATTTTTTAAATATTGGTACCACGTTGGCTTTTTTCCAATCAGCTGGCACCATACCCGTCTGTAGACTATCCTTAAAGATAAAGAATAATGGTTACCTGGCTGAGCTCTTTAAGAACCCTCGGGTGCAAGCCATCCGGTCCTGGTGATTTATTTATGTTAAGTTTCTCTAGTTTAGTTCTAAGTCTATCCTCTGTTAGCCATGGCGGTACTTCCTGAGGTGTATTATTTAGTTTATCCTTACAAGCTGGGTTAGTGTAGCCCCCCGATTCTTTTGTGAAGACTGAAGAGAAGAAATGATTTAACACTTCCTCCTTTTCTCTGTCCTCTGTGGCCATATTTCCTTTGTTGTCTTTTATGGGGCCAATGTGTTCTGGCCTCGCTTTCTTACTGTTTATATACTTAAAGAATTTCTTGGGGTTCTTTTTACTCTCTTCCGCTATATGTCTCTCGTGTTCTATTTTAGCCGCCTTGATTTCGTCTTTACATTTCTTATTACACTCTTTGTAATGATTGAATGCTGCCAATGACCCCTCAGAATTGTATTTTTTGAAGGTCTTTTCTTTAGTATTAATATGCATTTTTATGTTGGAGTTTAGCCACCCAGGGTTTAGTTTTGTTCTTTTAAATTTGTTTCCCTTTGGAATGCAATGGCCAATCCCTTTGTTTAGTATGGTCTTGAAGCACCCCCATTTTCCCCCCATGTTCTTTGTTCCCAGGGTTCTATCCCATTTGATATTTTCTAGCATAGCGCGCAGTTTAGGCAAATTGGCTCTTTTGAAATTCAGTGTCCTAATATTACCCTTGCGTTTCCAATTACTATGATTAATACTGAAACTAATTGATCTATGGTCACTGTCTCCTAAGTTGCCCCATATTTCTATATCCGTGATCAGGTCTGTATTGTTGGTAATCAGTAGGTCAAGTACCACATTGTTTCTTGTCGGTGCGTTCACCATCTGACCCATGAAATTGTCCTGCAAAACATTTAGGAACTGCCGAGCCTTGGCTGAGTGCGCGGTCCCTTCTGCCCAGTCTATATCTGGATAATTAAAGTCCCCCATTATAATGACATTTCCCATCCTTGCTGCCAATCCTATCTGCAAAAGGAGGTCCGCCTCCCCCCTCCGGTTGGGGGGCCTATAGCATACGCCCAATATTACCTTCCCCATAGTGCCTTCCCTTTTAAGTTCAACCCATAGGGATTCTGTCTTGTCCATAGCTCCATTGTTTATACCATCCCTCCTATTTACCTGTACACTGTTCTTAATGTACAGACATACCCCTCCCCCTTTTTTACCTTCTCTATCCGTGCGATAAAGGGAATACCCCTGAATGGTCACCATCCAATTATGAGAGCTGTCAAACCAAGTCTCAGTTATCCCCACAAAATCTAAGTCCTCCTCAAACATCAATAGCTCCAGCTCTCCCATCTTGTTGGCCAGGCTTCTGGCATTGGTATACAAACCTCGGAATTTTGACTTACGAAATTTTGTGACTTTTATATATGTATCTATATTTAACATGTTTGTTTGATTACTTCACAATGATTTTTTCACAGATATGAATTGTTTTTTATTTTTAATATATTTTGGTATTGATTTTTAGAAACTGTTTTTACAACCTAATATTATCCCATTTTAAGTAATTTGATTATGGCACTTGCCCTTTGTCTTGAATATAGGATATATTTAATGGGTAGGTAGATCTGCGCTGATTCATGTTTTGTTTATTCATTAGTACAGTGACAGTGTATATTTTTTAGGATCAGTGTCACTGGTCCCCAAAAAGTGTCAAAAGCGTCAGTTAGGTGTCCGATTTGTCTGCCGCAATATCCCAGTCCTGCTATAAGTCGCTGATCACTGCCATTACTAATAAAAGTTTGTAGAGTGTATAACTTTTGAGCAAACCAATCAATATACGCTTATTGGGATTTTTTTTTACCAAAAATATGTAGCAGAATACATATTGGCCTAAATTGATGAAGAAATTAGATTTTTTTACATTTTTATTGGGTATGTTTTATTGCAGAAAAAAAATTAAGTAAAAAATAAATATTTTTTTTCCAAAATTGTCAAAAGAAAACTCTATTTGTTGGGGAAAGAAGAACAAGCATTTTTTTGGGCACAGTGTTGCATGACTGCGCAATTGTCAGTTAATGCATCGCAAAAAATCAGGAAGGGGGTAAAATCTTACAAAGCTCAAGTGGTTAATTAACATCAATTCAAGTACGTTTTTTAAGTACTTATGTGGTTCACTGCTTGCACGTCTGTAATTTTTTTTTTTTTTTTATATATAAGCACCTTTGTCAATTTAATTAAAAAACTCTAAACTTATAAAATGAATACTCTGAATTAAAAAAGTTAATTTTTTTAGAAGCAGCACCAAGATTTCAAGTTAGGCAATCATGTCTGATGCAATGCCTGGCAGAGTTTCTCTTTAAAACACTGCACAGATTATCAAATCCAAATAGATGGTGAAAATAAGGAAAGGGATATTGAGAATGTTGTGCTCAGCAGAATTAAATGGAAATCACCCTGTCTGTAAAATAGAGAGATTAAATAGCTAGAGGGCGTAGGAAATGGCCTATCACACAAAACCTATAGCATGGTAATGTAAATATCACTAAGAAAATATGCAGTATGCCAGAAAAATAACTGGAAAATAGGGCAGATACAATTTCCCCGTATGTGCATGCTGTTTTGCTTTCTAAACAACAACCAATGTCAAGCTTACTGGCCTCTACTTATGCAGTCAAAAGATAGTGAATAATAGTTTTGAAAGCCTAATATCACTATATAATGTAACATTTTTTTTTTTTTTTGATCAAGACAAGAAGCATTGCTAAAAAAAGGAAAAACATGCAAATTGTTTTATTTAGTAGACACACAAAAATACTTTTAAAGCATAAACTGAAGCTTCAAGTCAATATGGTTGCTTACAATGGGTGGTCATTAGGCTAGTATCTTGCTTTTTAGCACTTATCTAATAAATTCAATATTTTACAAAATTCTAATTGAGCACCAGGGAGGAAAGGGGGGGGGGGGGCTCCCAATCATGTGATTATTGTGATACATTAAAAAATGTGGATAATAAACAAGTGTCCATAAAGTGTGAACAACTGGTGCTGTTCTGACGTTAATTCTTTTGAAACGCGGTGGGTGGAGTCCATGTCCGTGAGGTACCACGCACGCCAACCCTGTATACTGTATTTTAAGGAAGGGAGCGCTGATAAAATAAATAAATAAAGCTGCAACTAAATCCGATTACCCTGTGGGGATAAATATGTGTACAAATGAATAAATATATAGTGCGCTAAAAGAATAAATAAAGTATACAAACTTTAAACAATACGTGTAAATAGGTGTAAACCAAACAACTGAAATAAGATGGGATCTTGAACAATAAAAGTCCATAAAAAAGTTCATACAAGTCCTTAAGTTCAAATAATCACATCAGTGCTTAGATGAAAGATCCCAATTCACAACAAGTGAACTCCGTAACAGAAGGTGCTTGTTTAGAAAAGTGCAGGTGTTCCCCTTACCAGACGGGTGAAAGTAAGGTGCAATAAACTCTCCAAAAAAACATATGGTGCAGTGATGTAGATAAACCAGCTTTCCCACCTCGTGAACGGTCAAGAGTGTGTGGCCTCTTACCAGATAAATTTAGAACATGGGTGTTTAAATGACCTCTGGATATCTCCCTCACCATCAGCTGCATATATACTGGATTTTCCCCCAAATGTTTGGCCTCCTGTTGTCCCGTGGAAGTAAAACTTCGTCCCGGTATTCGCAGATTTTCCCTGGTGTAGAATGTGAGAGAAAAGAAAGAAAGTCCCTGGAGGAGGCGGCAGTGGTGGCGGCGGCTCTGTTTCCTGAGCAGCTCTTCCCCCCTTCTCTTCCCTGCAGTGCAGGGCTCAGACATCACATTCCAGGCATGGGATAGTAACAATGGAAGGTGGGCTTCCCTTCCCTAGAACCAGGTTGGAGGCTGGGATCTTTCATCTAAGCACTGATGTGATTATTTGAACTTAAGGACTTTTATGAACTTTTTTTATGGACTTTTATTGTTCAAGATCCCATCTTATTTCAGTTGTTTGGTTTACACCTATTTACACGTATTGTTTAAAGTTTTTATACTTTATTCTTTTAGCGCACTATATATTTATTCAACCCTGTATACTGGTTGATCGACGTCTATGATGTCTTGGATTTATTAATGAGTGTTTTGTACCAGATTTCTGCGTTTAGCACTGATTTCTTTTAATAAACTGTCAAGCAGTTTCACAATAAGTGGCTATTTTATCTTTCCTTCATGGGCCCTACTATGGAGAAAACTTTACCATCAGCCATGATAGTACCACCACCTGCAATATAATAGAGGAAGCTGATTGGACCTTCAATACTTTTATATCACGCCTGTCTAGACCTCTGGTAAGGAGGCATTTTATATCAATATCGGTGGAGGTGCACTTGGGTGATCAAAACACACATCAATTATACTCACTGTTACTGGATGTTCATCAAGGAATTTCCCTGCATTGTTCAAAACAGCACCAGTTGTTCACACTTTATTGACACTTGTTTATTCATTATGGACACTTGTTTATTCATTATCTATGTTTAGCGTGGCTACATTTTTTATTATTTCACAATAATCATGATTGATCCTGTTGTGTTGTTGCCAGCAGCTTGCACTTTTATATTTAGTCTGTATACCCGCACAATCATTTTTTTGTTTATGATTATTGTGATAGCCTGTAATTGGCTATCACAGTGATGATTCAGTAAAATCCACCCCTGGACTCGCGCCTTTTGAATTGTGAAAAAGATGCATTTTTTTTCACCCAACCAGAGGAGAAAAGAAACAACAATAAAATTGACAAAATAGATGGCTTGATCTAGGTTAGGGTCAGAATCACAGTTAGGGCCAAACGTGTGTTTTAGATAGGTTTAAAAAAATATTTAAATATATAAAATGATTTTATTAGATCATGTCACAGAACACAGGACAGTTAATTCTTAGACCACTGGATTATGCTCCACCTCCAGGTGTTGTACGCTGGCAAAAAGCAAAGCTTGATACAGTTCTACATTACCCACTCCTAGTATTTATTGCCTTCGTTTTGTCAGCAAGCAATATCAGAGTAAAACAAGATTGGAGCAACCCATGTCCTGAGAGAAAGGAATTTTGCAGATAAGTAAAAAAAAATATCCTTGCTAATGGGTTTGGTTCCCAAGACCTTGTTAGTAGGTTTTAGCCTTCATCCCTTAGAGATTGATATGGGTGGTTTTGGTACCTCAGACCAATGGTTTGGGACTTTATGGGCTAGTATAGAGTCAATTTAAATAAAGTAAACATTTTATTCAAAGAAAAAAATAAATAATAGAATAATAACAATTACATGTGTACAATAATCACATGGGGTGTGGGTTATAGACCCATTGTGATTGGTGAGAGATAAGAAAGAAGAGGTGACATATGTGATAGGTGACAGTAGGTATGTCTCTCTATTCTTCACGCTTGCATGGCGTGAAGTCTGTAGGGAGAGATATCCTTAGTTCCTACGCGTTTCGGCTTTGCGCCTTTGTCAAGGAAATTTTTTTCACAGTATCTGTAAATATATGGTATATAATTAGAATATTGTGCTGCCAATGGAGAATTTTCATTGGTAGCCAATAGAATATATACTTTTGAAAGAGTTGCTGCCATAAAAACTTTGTCCTTGTATCTCCACACAGAAATTGAAGGTGGGCACTGGTCTCTGAAGCATAGATTATGAGTAGGGTGAGTGGTCATAATATATATATGTATATATATGGATGGTAACGAAATTTCAGGTTGAAGGTACTTACAGCTAGTATGGCGCTTGAAAAAGTGCCAGTAATGGGGTAATCCTCCGTCCTGGTTCTTTAGTTCTAATTGGACAAAAGAGGTCCGTTTAGAGGAGGATCATCTCTCTATAATATAATATATCATGTATAGAAACCTGGTCAGGACTTACATGGTAATGAGACAGTTTAAGTGTAGTATTAGTTTTGGCCACCGGGTGGTGTTCACCTTTGGAGTGTTCCTGTTTTGTGATAAGAAAGATATATGGTGCTTTTACTTTCAATTAGTGACTTGGAAGGAAACTATCAATGCATAATTCGCATTGTGGTTTACTTACAGTTTTGTGGCATGTTCCTGTGTTCTTTCAGGGTTGGTAATCTGCAGAGCGGCAGCGTCCTGGCGTCCGATCATTCCCTCGGCTGGAGGGAAGTGACGCCCTAATGCAATTCCCGGCCTTTATATAATGCCCGCGCATGCGCACTAGAGTGCATGACGCAACGTTGGCTGACTTCCAGATATCGGGCGCGATTTGTTTATAGTGTTCCACATCTAGGACGACCACGTTGCCCCCCTTGTCCGATGGTTTGATTACAATTGTATCATTTTCTCTTAGTTCTTTTAGAGCTTTCTTGTGCTCTTTACTCAAGTTGGTAAGTTGGGTTTTCTTTTTTATAGATTTGATTTCTTTCGTCGTTTGTCTCACAAATAGGGCGATAGTCGGGTTCGTATTGAGGGGTGGAAATTTGTGATTTTTTCCGAAATTTGGTTGGGGTTTCTTCCATATTGTCTTCTTCACTATCTGTGGAGGAATCCGATTCGTCCATGTCAGTTAGGCCTCCTTCTTCCAAAAGTAAGTTCAGATCCCTTATGGCTCGGTATTCCGCTGCAGTAAGTGTTTGCGGCTCAGTAGCTATTGTTTTTTTATTATACATCACTTTGAGTAATAGGTTCCGTGCAAATTAATATCTTTTACAGCCTCGAATGTATCCATACTTTGATTTGGGCAGAAGGAGAGACCTAAAGCTAGGACTTCCTTTTGTGTTGGTGTTAGTTCCAGGGAGGAGAGGTTAATGATGTTTAATCCCTCAGTTCCTCTGGACTCGGTTCCTGGGGCTCCGTGTTGGGTTGTGTCTTGCTCTGGGTTTTGTTGTTTTTTTCCTGACCTAAAAAAACCCCTTGTTGTTTGGGGTCATCAGCTTTTTTCCTTTGTGAGCGTGTGATGATCTGATGGTATGATGTTGGTCTGTTGGGTAGGGATGTTCCTGTTGTCTCAATTTCCTGAGTGAGGGTTTCACCTTGTTCATTGGAATTGGCCCAATCTCTTCTGTCAAAATTTCTTTGTTGATCCAATTGATTGGTTTTCTGGTTGAAGTTCCTTCCTCTCCCTCTATTAGCTTCTGCACCGAGTTGTATGACGAGGAATCTGATGATTGATACGTGTATTTGGGGAACCTATTCCGGTTCCTATTTAGTCTGGTCGTGTTGGACCATTTATAGGCCCTACCCTGTGTGAAGGCATTTTTGTCACGCCAGTACTTTTTTTCTTTTTTCTGTAAGATTTCCTTGCTGTTTAAAATTACACATGTGTTCAAATATTATAATTTATTATACATATGTATGTACTTAATGTTTATAATATAATTCCTAATCTGGGAATTGTCGGTTTCAACTTCCTCAAACCTGCCTGAAAACCATCATCCTTGCCCCTTTAAATTCCACACCCGGCACAGGGGTCCCTGGCTTTCTACAAATCCAGGGACTGAACGAGCGGATGGATGAATAGATCAATCCCTGGGATCCACAGCCGGATCTCCGCTCTAATACTGTGTCGGCGGCCGCTAACTACATAATCCCCAATGAGCTGACAGGCTGCGCGTGCACCGCGCCCGATATCCGGAAGTCAGCCAACGTTACGTCATGCGCTCTAGTGCGCATGCGCGGGCATTATATAAAGGCCGGGAATTGCAATAGGGCGCCACTTCCCTCCAGCCGAGGGAATGATCGGATGCCAGGACGCTGCCGCTCTGCAGATTACCAACCCTGAAAGAACACAGGAACATGCCACAAAACTGTAAGTAAACCACAATGCGAATTATGCATTGATGGTTTCCTTCCAAGTCACTAATTGAAAGTAAAAGCACCATATATCTTTCTTATCACAAAACAGGAACACTCCAAAGGTGAACACCACCCGGTGGCCAAAACTAATACTACACTTAAACTGTCTCATTACCATGTAAGTCCTGACCAGGTTTCTATACATGATATATTATATTATAGAGAGATGATCCTCCTCTAAACGGACCTCTTTTGTCCTATTAGAACTAAAGAACCAGGACAGAGGATTACCCCATTACTGGCACTTTTTCAAGCGCCATACTAGCTGTAAGTACCTTCAACCTGAAATTTCGTTACCATCCATATATATACATATATATATATCATGACCACTCACCCTACTCATAATCTATGCTTCAGAGACCAGTGCCCACCTTCAATTTCTGTGTGGAGATACAAGGACAAAGTTTTTATGGCAGCAACTCTTTCAAAAGTATGTATTCTATTGGCTACCAATGAAAATTCTCCATTGGCAGCACAATATTCTAATTATATACCATATATTTACAGATACGGTGAAAAAAATTTCCTTGACAAAGGCGCAAAGCCGAAACGCGTAGGAACTAAGGATATCTCTCCCTACAGACTTCACGCCATGCAAGCGTGAAGAATAGAGAGACATACCTACTGTCACCTATCACATATGTCACCTCTTCTTTCTTATCTCTCACCAATCACAATGGGTCTATAACCCACACCCCATGTGATTATTGTACACATGTAATTGTTATTATTCTATTATTTATTTTTTTCTTTGAATAAAACGTTTACTTTATTTAAATTGACTCTATACTAGCCCATAAAGTCCCAAACCATTGGTCTGAGGTACCAAAACCACCCATATCAAAAAAAAATATCCTTTTTTTTAATTGAACTTTACAGGACTCAGGAGAGTTAATTCTCAGACTACTAAGATATCCAAAAGCAATCCAGTGGGGGGGGCGTGTAACACCAAACAACAAACAGGCCAATCACGAACAAACCAGTTAACAGGAATAAAATAAAGATTAAACTTAAAAGGCCGTCTGAAGAACTTCCCAGGCAAGGCCAGTGTTCACCAAGGCCTGAACATCTGCTTGGTAAAATTTAGCAACAAATATGTGCATACGTTTAGGTGGAATCTTTACAGGCCTGAAAAGACAATGCCTGTTACCAAAAGGACCATGAAACACCAACACTTGTGGTGGAGTAAACCTTCCTTCTTTTCAGGTCCTACACCTAATGATTTGTCAAATCCACCTAGTAACTATGTATCCAAAGGCAGCCTATACCTTCTGGGACCCCTCAGGCAACAAGAACAAAGGGTCAGATTAAAGAACCAAGGTAGCGGCTGCAAGATAGACTTGTGCAGTCCTAACTACATTCAGGCAAAGTTAGGCAATATTCTGGGGATACTCTGAAGCCAGACAAAAGAAAAGCAATGCTACATTCTGATTCAAATGAATCGTGGAGACCAACTTGGTAGAAAAGAGTTCCAAAGTCTCAAAATAACCTTGTCTTTGTGGAGTACAAGAAAGGATCCTTATAGAACAAAGCTGCAAGCTCAGATATCCTGCTAATCATAGTGTAAGCCACAAGAAAGACAACCTTACATTATAGTGATTGTAAATCTTTACCTTGTAAAATAACCTAGTCTGTTTAAAATAGAAATGAACGGCAAATAATTTGTGTATAGAAATAAAACAAATTATAAATATCTTTTTCCCCCTTTCTTTTAATAAGTGATCACATTCTCCTGGTTCTCAGCTGCATAAGAGCTAGCGGAGGAGAAACAGCAGCACACTGATCTTCCCAGTGAAAGGCTGTGCAGAGGGGGTGTGTCAGGGCAAGTCTGATAATTGGAGCAGAGCAGGCTGAATTCCCAGCATAGCTAAAGAACTGACTACGGTGTGCTCTACTGCTTGGTCAATTTTTAATGGGAAAGCAGAGGGACTGGCAGAAACACCAGGGATTTCACACAAAGGAAGCAAGAGGACATGATACTTTTTCATATATGTACATGGTACAGCAGGCACCTATCAGGAATATGAAATGTTGGTTTTACATATTCTTTAGAGAAGAGGGAAATAAAAGTCCAGAATCGGTTCAAATGGTGGCCTCTGAAGGACTGACAACACCAGACTGAAGTCCCACAGAGTTAACATTGACATACTGGTGGCACAATTTGAGCAACCCCTTGTACAAAGGCTGTGACTAAGGAGTGGGAAGCTAGCAGTCTCTGGAACAGCTACACCAAGAGAGAAACCTTGCCCTTATAATTATCAGGGTTAAGAACGTATTACTTATCCATCCCTGACTAAAATAAGAAGACTCAACCCACAAAGTATTTCCTGAAATGAAGCATTCTCGCACTAAGCAAAGTATGCTTTCCATGCGCAGCGGTACACCTTATTGGCTGGGGCCTTCTGGAGTTCAGCAAGGCAGGAATCACTGAATTTGACAGACCCTGTCACTCAGAACTGGGGCTTCAACAGCTAAGCTGTCAAAGCCAGCAACCGTGAAGTAGGACGGAACACAGGACTTTGTGCAAAAAGGTCTGAACAGCCCTGTTGGGCCCACAGGAAGTCTGCTAGGAGTCAGACTATGTCTGAGTAGCATGCCCTTCTGGGCTAATTAGAAACAATAAGAATCAATTATATTTCTTCCCTTGCTTTCCTTCACAGGAGGCAGGGTAGAAGTTTGAGAGGGGAGAATGCATATACCAGTCTGAACGAATTCCATGGAGTGACTAGGGTATCTACCCTGAAGGCTCATGGATTATTGTACCTGAACATACACCTGTCCCATTTTGTGAACAAGTCAGGACATCACTAGGTCTATTTATTGTTTTCCCCCACTAAAGACAAAGTTGGTGAAATACGTCTGAATGGAGGGATCATGCTTTAGGATCCAGCCATTGGCAGCTTAAGAAGTGCGCTTGCCAGTTTTCCAAGCTTGAAATATGTATCGTGGACAAGGCTGGAACATAAAGTTGTGCCCAAATCAGAATGAACTCCCTTTCTCAAAGAGTGGCCTGACTCCTGGTACCTCCTTGATTATTAATGAACGCCACACTGCTGTGGCACCTCCTTGCTGGGGGTTAAGCTGAATGGGCCCTGAGTTGATTAGTATCCGGGCTTCCTCTGATGACAACAATCTTTGAATTGACAGGGAATCTAACTCAAAGTGGCTAGAGGGGCATTCCAGGGAATGTAACTTCTGCGCCTTGGATTGCAGGTTCAGCAGCATTAAAAAAAAATATGGAGGTCATGTTAGCCTTCCTTCCTCCTTCACTGGTAGAGCTAGACTACCTAAATGAATAGCGCAACTGAATATGGTTGGGATGTAGCAGATACCTCAAATTATGGCTGTAAACTATAGGTACCTGTGCACCATTCTCTACATTTTGCTACGTGCCACTATTTTAACTTTATATAGAAAAGAAAAATGGTTATGCAAAATCTATTCATTGAAGTTGCTATGTTCTTACTAAGTTTTTGTGGGTTTTCTCCAGGTATTTCAGTTTCCATCCATAATTGAAGAAAATTCATGTTATCGCTGATGTAAACAACTAAGCTGCACAATTCTTTAAAATGAAGCTGGCCATATTTGGATCACAATTTGGTTGGCTCAGCAGGGATTGGCTGACTTTTGATCCATTTATGGCCAATCCCACTTGACAGAAGTGAATTTAACAATCAACTTCTGCTGAACAGGACTGTTTGAAAAGATTTCTTGATCAGCTTGCCTGCAGAACTGATCAATGCATTCTGCTAGTGGAGCAGCCTTTACTGTAAGAATACAACATAACAGATGGGAGGATACCCCAATTCATCTCCCTTGTGTGAATAGGGGACAATGTTCCTTTTTTTTTTTCCGATCAGCGCTCTGGCTGATCGAAAAAAAAAAAGAAGGATCATCTATAGCCAGCCTTAGAAAGACCTGTTTCCTTTCTCATAATCAGCTTTTCTCTTGGTACCATTCAGTGCATCAGTCCCCTCTGTTGGTGCTATGCTAACCAAGAGAGAAAAAAAAGCCTTTCTTTTTTTCATTTTTACTTCCTTACATCTCTATTGTCCCCTCTAAAAAAAAAAAAAAGCATTTGTAAAATAGCAATTTAATAAAGCCCTAAGCAAAGCACTTGCTCCACTAGGTTATTTGGATTCATTGCCTAAAAGCTTGTTCAGTTGTAATTAATAGCATGTTAAAGAACTCAAAAACATACTTTTTTTTCCTCATGAGCGCTATTAGTTATTTTGAGCAGATTATTATGGTTCAAAGTGGTGCAGAATGGGCAAATCACTACTAAAATAGATTTCATATCAGCTGCTTAGCTCTACTTCTTAATTATTAACATCTATATCAAACACTTTTTTAACCACTTCTGAACCAGAAGATTTTCTCCCTTAATGACCAGGCCATTTTTTGTGATTCTGCACTGCGTTATTTTAACGGTCGGTCGTGCGATGCTGTACCCAAAAAAATTGATGTTCTTTTTTTTCCCACAAATAGAGCGTTCCTTTGGTGGTATTTGATCACCTCTGCGATTTTTTTTTTATTTGCGCTATAAACAAAAAAAAGCAACAATTCTGTAAAAAAATAAAAATAAAAAATATTTTTCACTTTCTGCTATACAACATTCCCCAAAATAAAATGTAAAAATCTAATTTTTTCATCAGTTTAGGCCAATTTGTATTCGGTTACATATTTTTGGTTAAAAAAAATCACAATAAGCGTATTTTGATTGGTTTGTGCAAAATTTATTGCGTCTGCAAACTAGGGGAAAGATTTATGTCATTATTATTTTTGTTCTAGTAATGGTGCGGATCAGCGATTTTTAGCGGGACTGCGACATTGCGGCGGACAGATCGGATCCCTAACTGACATTTTTGACACTTTTGGTGGGACCAGTGACATTACTACAGTAATCAGCGCTAAAAATATGCACTAATACTGTACTAATGACACTAACAGGGAAGGGGTTAACACCAGGGGCGATAAAAGGGTTAAATGTATGCCTAGGGGGTGTTTTCTAACTGTGGGGGGGGGCTTATGGATTCAACACAGGGACCTGTGTTCCTAAATAGGAGGAACACAGACTCTCTGTGTTCATTCCAGAGAGAACAATGGTCTGCTGTGTTTACAACAGCAGACCGCCCTTCTGTTACCCCGGGGAGTGATCACGGGTGCCCGGCGGCAATCGCGGCCAGCGGCCCCGCAGATCGGCTTCCCCGCTGGCGAACGCTCCCGCAAAGCGATGTACGGGTACGTCGTTTCGTGGGAAGCTGCGGCAGCTGGTCAGCAAGTGGTTAAATACATTCTCCTAAAATTTGTAAAAAGGGTGAGGTTAAAGGATAAGTCCCCCCTAACACTAAAATCCCTGCATATATAGATCTCCATGATCTAACACTTTCTAGCCCTGTAAAGAAGAAATCAGTAGACATACCTTTTTTTTTTAAGCCAATCCGCTCCGAGCTGTCACACGCGGCTTCGCTGTGTAGGTGGGTGTAGAGGACACAGCCGACAATGGAAGCCCCATAGTAAGTCTATGGGTGACGTCACATCCCATTCATTTCACAGACGTTGTCGGCCGCGTCCCCTGCAGAGCTTCAACCGCTGGAGATCGTGTCAGGTCAGCTTCAAAAACGGTATGTATACCGATTTCTTCTTTACTGGGCTAGATAGGTTAGTGTTAGATCGTGGAGATCTATAGATGCAGGAGTTTTAGGGCGGACCTATCATTTAAGGTTCTCCTGGTCCCTCCCTCCTGTTGAGTGCCCCCACAGGAAGTAGCTGGCTATGGGGGCACCCGAGCCGAGTCACAGCTCAGTGTGTCCATTCAGATATAGAGCCGCGGCCCCATCCCCATTCTCTACTAATTGGCTGACTTACTTTGACAGCAGCAGGAGCCAATTGCGCCATTATGCTGTCTCAGGAAATGAGGAGGGGAGTCCCGGGCAGCAGAGACATTAATCAGCTGGATCTAGATGGACCTCAGGTAAGTATTAGAGGGGCTGGGGAGGCTGCTGCACACAGAAGACTTTTTATCTTATTGCACAGAATGCATTAAGATAAAAAAAAAAAAAACCTTCTGCCATTACAACCACTTTAAGTATTAACTTACATAAAAAAAACAACATTCCACAAACATTCTAGAGAGGGGGATTTGCGTGCGCTCGGCGTCAATGGGTTAAAGCTGATGTCCAGGCAGATATACATTTTTATTTAGTATGCACTCTATTGTGCAATAGTGTGGGGGTGATTTACTAAAACAGGAACACTCAGAATCTGGTGCAGCTGTGCATGGTAGCCAATTAGCTTTTAACTTCACCTTGTTCAATTAAGCTTTGACAATGAAACCTGGATTTTGCACTCTCCAGTTTAATTACATCCCCCCAATGCATCTCAAACAGAGAACATTTTTACAGAAGGGGAGAATAAAGATATCACTTTTATCACTGTATTGTTGCACCTCCATTGTCCAATTACAACCTATGGCAGGTTTAAACAAAGCTGCCTGAATCAAATGTCTAATTAACTAAATTCCAAATTTATCCAGATAAAAAGATGAGTTCACCTTCATTTATTTAAACATTAAAATGAACAGTTTTCCTGCAATTCATCTTTTAATACATATTGGAAGGTTATTGAGATTTTGAAGCAAAATAAAGAACGTGCTAGAGAAAATTGACCAGGTCTATTCAAGGGCAGGGGCCAATGATGGTCTGTATTATGCTTTAACTATTACAGAATTTTGTCAATGGGAAAACATTTTTTATGAGATGTGTTAAAATTGGCAACAACAGTAAACTTGGAAAAGGAACCAGAAAATGAACAGCATTCGGTCATGGCTGTTCTGCTTTAAGGCAGAAATAGCTTATGCATACTCAGCAAAAGTAATGCACATCCATTGCTTCTTATTAAATTGTCAAGTTAGTAGCAAGAGTTTCAAGCAAATTGTATTTATGTCTATTGATAGCAAATGTTAGAGTAGCCGGAGGTGTTCTGTCTTTTTTAGTGCAGAGGAAAAATTTTGGAACACGCATTTTAGCTACATTGTACCAAAAAAATGTCGTGATTTTGATGACTGCAATACTTAGAAACATTTTTTTTTATCACTCAGGCAGCCTCATAAAATAAAAACTATACTCCATGAGAAAAGCCATAAAATTTGTTCAGCATACTTTAGGTGTACTGACATATGCCTATGCTAGGCGCCTAATCCCATTCTGTCCACAATATGTGCGCTTTAGCCTGGAATCACACGTGTCGCAGCACGCATGGTAATGCACACACGTAGGTGTAAATTGGCCTCTATAGCTTCTCTTTCCCACTATTTTGCAGAGCATAGATGTGACAAAGGAAAGAATGGGATTTCTCATTTTGCATGAGTTTTGCTGTATGAAAACAAGTGTGAGTAGGCCCCTAATGCTTCTCAACTCAGTGCTCTGTGTTGAGGGAATGTTAATGAATGGCCTGTATTGGGATAGCAGCATGCATCACTGTATGCTCCGGGTTGTTAAACCATGCTGTCACTGACAACTCCGGATTACGAACTAAAAAATAATTTTCCCCATTTGTCAGCCTGTAATAAAAACATTATGTAGGATATTTAATAAATTGGGCTACCAAATAAATGCCTTATATGTTAATAAAAGCATAGTAACATATTTTAGGTATCCACATTAGTCACAAAATTATTGTCAAGTAGAACTAAAGACATTTTGTTTCATTTTTGGATAGAGTAATGGAAGGTTATAACCTCTGTCAGTTTTATCTTTTTTTGCCTTCTGTGTCTTAT
This sequence comes from Pelophylax lessonae, assembly GCF_965119305.1. Lineage (NCBI taxonomy): Eukaryota > Metazoa > Chordata > Amphibia > Anura > Ranidae > Pelophylax > Pelophylax lessonae. The sequence continues at coordinate 359,420,964 of NC_138770.1, forward strand.
TGGGGAGAGTTCCCTTTACTTCCTGTCCCAAAGCCAAAAGAGAAGGTGGGAGGAAATTCCTTCAAAGTGAGGGAATCCCATAGTGTCACCAGAACTAGTATCCCCATTGTTAGATTCCCCCTATGTCACGGTTCTGATGTCAATTCAAAATTTGGGATTTTCTTTTACTCTCAATGAGAACATTAACACCGCATTCACATTGATCCGACTTGTCAGGCGACTTGTCAGCCTGACAAGTCGCGGTCCTCATGCTCCCACTGTGTAGTACAGGAGCCGATCTAATAGGAGCGACACAAGTCTCTCCGACTTAGAAAAAGGGTCCTGTACTACTTCGGGGCGACCTGGAGGCGACTTGCATAGACATTCATTCTATGAAGTCCGTGCAAGTCGCGCTGCACGCGACTTCAAAGGTTGCCCCCTAAGTCGGAGCGACCTAATGTGAACGGAGGCTAAAACTAACAAGTAAGTGAATCTGCATACACAGGGACACAGACCGCAATAAGAACTGACACATCTTCTAATCGAACGCCACTCAATCAAAAACCTAAATAAAAAAAAAAACTAAAATTTTTTCCCCTTTAAATTAAGCTGCTCAGCAGCCCAGTGCAATTGTTCTATTTTTTAAATCCCGCTACAATAAGATATCAGCCACACAGGAAGTGCATTGCTTTAACTGAATCAGGCAAAGCAGTAACACACAACCATTGTGACACACTGCAAAGTAGGATGCTGTGTATGAATATGGCTGCCCCATATGGATTTAAAATGACATATTATACGCAATGTTACGTACAATTTTAATGTATAACACTATGAGGCTCACACGTTTTAAAATTTTATGCATTTCACTGCTGTACGAGGCTCCTATTTTGAACCAAACCAATTTTCCACATATACTAATGAAATTCACATTATAGAATTTAGTGATAGTATTTCTAAAATTGTATATCCCATGATTCTCCTGCAAACAATAATTAGATCTAGGTTTTCATTTAAAAAAAAAAAAAATGTGGAAAATGCTTAGCACTTCAGTTTGTGTGAAGGGTGATCTGGATATAGCAGTGTTGGGCCTCGCTCATGCTGGACGTACAATACCGTATGGCTGTGAAGGGCCGTGTTTACCCACATAAGGATGTACAGGTGTTCTGTGTATCCCTATGCAGGCTGTCCCATTGATGTCTACTAGAACACAGCCTAGTATCCTAATAGACATCTGTTAGTGGGGGCCCCTGAACGCAGATAGTGTGCATTTAGGGGCCCACACCCACATATTGGTCATACTGGGACACAATGGCTGTGTCTGTGCAGGCGCTGTGTTCCAATAGACATCAATGGACAAGGCATGCACAGGAATGCACTGAACACCTGCGCATCAGCATGTAGGTATACACGGTCCCATATGCATGGGCATAAGTTGTATCTCCAGTGTGAGTGAGGCCTTATAAGGGATCAGGGGAAACAGAATTGTGTATGAATGATCAGAATGTAAGCCAGTTCAAATGACTGAGGAAAGTATAGTTGGGCTACCAAACAGCAGACCTATGGGGGGGCAACTAGATATTTACATATAGGGTACATATAAAATATTTTAAATTAAATATAGGAGGAGAGGGAGAAGATAATAATGCTTAGAAAATATTACAGTGATTTTTTCTAATGAGTAATGCAATGTCAATGCAGCTGCTACTGCTGTTTAAAAGGGAAAATATAATCCTTTTAAAACAATAAACTGCTATAGACAATGTTTAAGTACAATAGTAATGCGGGTGATTTTTTTGTTTGCTTTTGTAAACTAGGTTGGCAAATGTTAAGCAAGAGAGTCAAGTATTGGTGGGTGTTGAAGAATGTACCAGGGATGCCGGGTGCTGAGTATGGGATGGGGGAATGGCACGTCATCATTGTTAGTTCCTGCTCCAGTCTTAGGGTCCTTTCACACGGGCGCTCTGTATGTCTGCAAATCATCCTATTTTTTTGCGGATGATTTACGGACATAATGTAAGTCAATGGTATTGCGTATGTGAGCGGAATACCATCCACTGACATCAGATTTTCTTTCTTTCAGTTCTGTTCTGTTTTTTGGAACGGAACAGAACCCTATTTTTCCTCCATTCAAAAAACGGAAAGGAAGCAAAATCGGATGTCAGCGGTGTCATCCGTTGACATCCGCAATGCCCATAGACTTACATTATGTCCGTATATCATCCGCAAATGGATGGGATGATATGCGGACATACGGAGCGGATGACACAAGTGTCATCCGCTCCGTGAAAAAAAAAAAAAGGACCGGAGCGGAGAATAAAAACTGATCGCCCGTGTGAAAGAGCCCTTATAGATTTAGGCCCCTTTCCCACAGGCAGACCGTTCAGATCCGCCTGTCAGTTTTTGGCGGATCTGAACAGTCACCCCATGCATCTCTATGGGGCATCGGATGTTAGCGGAGACATGTCCGCTGAAATCCGATCCGTCAAATCTGGGCGGATGGAAACCCTATTTTCCATCTGTCCAGCGGATTGGATCGTATGGGATCGGATGAGTACGGACAGACAGTCCTTTCCCATCCGATTCCCCCATAGAGATGCATGGGGACCTGACAGCTGTGTCTCCACACACAGCACGGAGAACAGCTGTCATCCTCCTGCTCAGCGGGGGATCCGCGGATCGATCCTCCACTGAGAAAAACGGAGTCCGTCCGACGGACTCCATCTGTGAAAGAGTCCTAACACTCAAACAAATGAATGAGGCAAGTGACACAGGCAGTCTTCTACTTTCCAAATGTATAGTATTCAAATATACAACTCCTATGCTCCATTAGCTGTTCCTTATTATAAAAACAGCTAACAGCTTGGAATCCATCTAGCCACAGATTGCACATCCTGTAACCTCTAGTGTCACATTACTAGCAAGCACGCATACACACACAAAAAAGTATTGGGCTTACTTGATTAGAGCTTCCATTACTGATGCTTTCTAAATGTTAGGGGACATTTTTAAAAAAAATAAAAAAGCACTATTATCAGAATAACATGTCAAATGTTTGCTGTATTCTTTCTAAATATGATTGGCTATGAAAACACAAAGCTTACAATGTGATTAATAGCGATGCACTGCTCCTGCTTTTCTTAAGGAGTAAATCATTTTAACTTTGCAAAGTTAATTTTTACTTATTTTAGCAAATGAGTTGCAGTTGGGTTTACTTTAATTATTCAATCATGGGTAAGCAAAAATCCCATTTGAGGAGTATTTCTTGAAAAGTGAATTTTTAATTTGTTTGATTTCACTCACTAAGATAAGTAAAAATGTACTCTGAAAGTGAACATACTGTATTCCTTTAGTAAATTGACCTGAAAATCTCTAATTTTCCCCATTTGCATTTTTCATTATAGTGAAGGGTGGCATTATTCACATATTAATAGGAAAAACACAACAAATGAACATAACAGTAATATATACAGTATATATTTCACCACTAAGATTACTAGGGATATAAACGCCTGAAACCTTTGTTTGTGCTGTAAGAAACACTGATGTTTACAACTTGGAAAGTATTCTGGCTGATCCCTGCCTTAAACACAAAAGCTTAATACAAGCAAATGCAGAAGTAATTATGAAGGTTGAAAGTAACTGTTAATATGCAACGGGATCCCTTTGTGTTTTCTTGGGACCTAGGCATTGTGCTTGAATGTGGTAGCTGAGCATTTTTTGCAACATTAATTTTGTCTAAGTCCATAGAGCATTTCAAGAAACCAGTGCCATTATCATTTGTGGAGGAGGTCTGCACAACCTCTGGGGAAACATGGTGACGTAAATGCTCAGGAACGGAGAAGATTACCAAGTGTTTGATGGGAGGCAGCTACCCTAATTAAGCGAAATAAGCAGTGATACATTACTCTATTTAAAGTATATATTTCCTAGAATGTGTGAGAAAAACAAGACAATAAACTGCTTCACAATGCTGCATATTAAGTAAAGCAAATATGTATTATTGCAATAAATGTTACAATGTTTTTCACAATCTCTAAAATGCATACAGTGACATACAGTGTGCACTCAATTCAATCAAAGCAACATTATAAAATACACTCACATTTGAGGTCAATATCAGGCTGGGTCGAGCATAGCACAATGACAATTTTAAAATGATTGTAAAGTCTCTTTTTTTCTTTTAAAATAACAAACATATCATATTTACCTCCTCTGTGTAGTGGTTTTGCACAAAGCAGCCCAGATCATCCTCTTCTCGGGTCCCTGGCTGGAGCTCCTGGCCCCTCCCTCCTGTTGAGTGCCCCCACAGCAAGCAGCTTGCTATGGGGGCACCCGAGCTGCAGCTCTGTGTATTCATTTAGACATGGAGCTGCCATTCGGCCTGTACCTCTCTCTCTCCTGATTGGCTAGTTGAGTGATTGACAGCAGTGGGGGCCAATGGTGCCGCTGCTGTGTCTCAGCCAATCAGGAGGACGACTTGGGCATTCGTGGACATTGCTGAATAGAGAGGGGGTTTAGGTAAGTATTAGTGGGGCTGAGGGGGGGGGGGCTATTGCACACAGAAGGCTTTTTATCTTAATGCAAAAAATGCATTAAGATAAAAAAACCCTCTGACTTTACAACCCCTTTAAATGTGTGTTACCCTAAATATTTTCTTTATTTGGGTGTTTAAATCATAGTCTCTATCCTTTTTATGTAACAGTAATAGCGCCTGCACAGTTAAATATATATCTATATATACAAACACTATATTTTCAAAAGTCTTGGGATGCCTGCCTTTACAGGCACATGAACTTTAATGGCATCCCAGTCTTAGTCCCTAGGGTTCAATATTGAGTTGGCTCACCCTTTGCAGCTATAACAGCTTCAACTCTACTGGGAAGGCTGACCACAAGGTTTAGGAGTGTGTCTATGGGAATGTTTGACCATTCTTCCAGAAGCACATTTGTGAGGTTAGGCACAGATGAGAGAAGGCATGGCCTCGAAGTCTGCGCTCAATAGAGTGGAGACTGCGAGCCAGGCCTACTCTTCCAACATCACTGCCTGACCTGACAAATGCACTTCTGGAAAAATGGTCAAACATTCCCATAGACACACTCCTAAACCTTGTGGACAGCTTTCACAGAAGAGTTGAAGCTCTTATAGCTGCAAAGGATACCTGTTGGTCGTGGACATCACTGGATGCGTGTCGAGCAGCCCATCAGTGCCTGTCAGTCGTGCAGCCCATCAGTACCTATCAGCTGTGCAGCTTTCCCAGAAGAGTTGAAGCTGTTATAGCTGCAAAGGGTACCTGCCGGTCGTGGACAAAACTTGATGCCTGTCGAGCAGCCCATCAGTACCGGTCGGTCGTGCAGCCCATCAGTACCTGTCAGTCGTGCAGCCCATCAGTACCCGTCGGTCGTGCAGCCCATCAGTACCCGTCGGTCGTGAAGCCCATCAGTACCTGTCGGTCGTGCAGCCCATCAGTACCTGTATGTTGTGCAGCCCTTCAGTACCTGTCGTGTAGCCCATTAGTACCTGTCGTCAAGCAGCCCATAAGTTTACCTATCGGTCGTGCAGCCCATCAGTTTACCTGTCGTTCCTGCAGCCTATCAGTGTACCTGTCTGTCGTGCAGCCCATTGGTGTAGCTGTCCATCATGCAGTCCAACCGTGTACCTGTCCATCGTGCAGCCCTTCCGTGTACCTGTCTTTCGTGCAGCCCATCCGTGTACCTGTCTTTCGTGCAGCCCATCCGTGTACCTGTCTTTCGTGCAGCCCATCCGTGTACCTGTCTTTCGTGCAGCCCATCAGTGTACCTGTCAGCCATGCATGCCATCAATGTACCTGTCATGCAGCCCATTAGTGTACCTGTTGTGCAGTCCATCAGTGTACTTGTCTGCTCAGCCCATCTGTCTACTTGTCGCAGCCCATCAGTGTGCCGTCAGCAATTTACCGGTCATACAGCCACCATGTAGAAAAAATATTTTATTACTGATACAAAGAAGTATTTGGTTCCTCAGGCCAGTAAGTGGGACTTTAAGGCAATAAAGAAAACGTATCAGCATAAATGCGTTTTTAGATTTTATCGTAAAAGATACATGAATTACAACATGTTTGCTTCATAAATTATATAGTGCAGGGTGGGTGAGAGACCCATCCGTGATAGTGCAAGAAGGTAAAGAAGTGACACTTGTGAGTATTGGTGACTTTAGAAACACAAAAATCCTGCCATCCGTCGGTATTGGATATTGCAGGTAGCGTCTCAATTCCCACGCGTTTCGGCTTGCCTAAAGCGGCTATGCCTTTTTCAAGGTATCACCATATCTAAAATGATATTTAGACATTGTAAGTGTCATTATGCACTGAATACTTAGTTTGTGTAATCTAGGTTGAATAAATAGCTTACATTTTGTTTTTTGTATATACAGTTTCTCGGTCGTTGTTAGTGGAACATGCCCCTCTTTTTCCCAAGATAGTCACAAGATCCCCATAAAGGAAAGGAGTAGTAGTGATGCAGGCACTAGAAAGACCAAATTGCTGTTTCATAAATATCCATGGCATATATAAATTCTTAACCCACTTAGAGTTCTCAGGGGTACTCACATGGTCCAGAGTAACTGGTTCCCTCATTCGGAGTCACTGATGAAAGTGGTAACTGTCCCTGGAATTATATATTTATATAGTATATTCAAGGATTGTGTGTTGGATAGAACATAATTGGGCTTTAACAAAAAAATGAAAAAAATGAAATTACCTCCTCTGTTTTAGGTCTCAGGGAAAACAGGGTGGTATCTCCTCTGCTTCAGTCTTGGGGGTAGGAGGCCGTATCTGTATAAAAATTATGCATGGAAATTTGGGAATTTGTTCCATGTGGTTGGTACATGATTGCGCTAAAAAAGTTTTGGCGTAAAAATACCTTTGTCCAGTGGGGGTAGACCAAGTATGATATACGGGACCGGTGCTTGTTGTTTCCTTCCAATCTCCAAGCTACAGGACTGTATCTGTATTGCAAAATGTGATTTGCAGGTTAAGGAAAAAATTCCCTGTAATATTATAGCAGAGTTGCCCTGAAAAAGCTTGGAGTGAATTTTTACCTTTGTCCTGCAGGGGGAGACCGTGTGCGGTACAGGGAGGCTGGTTGCGTCACCGTCGTCCAAGAGTGTTTCCTCTCCGGCATCCGGAGATGAATGGCACTCTTCCGGGGATCCCCGGCGCCTTATATATAGGCCGCGCATGCGCATTGCTGCGCAGCGCGGTACTATATGTCAGGGCGGAAGGGTTTCAACAGTGCGTACTGCGCATGTGCCGAAGCTCCTGCGCGAGTTGCGGCGAGGATTCCCCTCGCTGCCTGGCAACTAAGGACGCCGCCGACACGGAGAGGAGGGGCCATCCGCGATGCCGTCAGGCATTGGTAAACAAGCCATCGGGCTCAGATGGAGATGCTGGTGACCCCAAAACAGTGCCCCGCCTCGGGGGGCGGGGCTTACCGTGCCGGGGACTAATATTGGGTATTCGGGGGGGAAGAGATTCCATAACGATCCGAGTCTGTTTGACATCGAGTGTACATATTCATCTAAGCAATATATCTATATTATATATATATATAAGTCTTTTCCAGTTTGCAGCAATAACGTACAATCATTAAAAAATAGGAGACAAGAAAGAAACATAGATGAAAAATTATGTTAAAAGAAAGACAGTCCCCAGAGCGGGGATATATAGGTGGCTGGGGATTGTGTGGATACCTGATGTCAGCCAATTGATATGAATGGTGTGTCATAGACTGTTGTTCTTGGGATAATTACGCCTGTCAGGTGGGGCCTTTGTCTTGGGGCACAATGATGTAGGAGATGGTGTGGGTGGTTGGATGAGAGTTACATCAATCTATATGAGAATTAGATAAGCCTAGATATAGGCTTGTAATGTTTGACTGGTACTGTTTATTTTACCAGTACTATTAGTCGGTTTTGCCCGATACAAATCCTTCAAGAAAAGGTTTAAAGCTCTCTGCTTCATTGAGGCCAGGAGGTATGGTAGCTCCAAGGTGTCTAATCCACCTCATCTCTCTTTGTAGGAGGGTCTTATTCCAATCGCCCCCCCTCCCCGGGATATGTATCCTATCCAGGGCCATGAAGCTTACTTTGGGCATTTTTGATTGGTGTTTGTCTCTTACGTGCCTACCAAGTGGGAGATAGAAGTTACACATCTCCATGGTTGACATGTGTGTGCCAACTCTTTTGCGAAATTCTTGTTTCGTTTTCCCAACGTAATAGGCCCCGCAGTTGCATTCCATCAGGTAAACAATTGCTCGAGTTTTGCAGTTAACGAAATGGGCTGGCATGAACAGTTCCCCATTTGGTAAAATTTTGCTTGTACATTTAACAATGACATGGCATTGGGAACATCCTCCACATGGGTACGTCCCTTTGTCCTTGCAGGGATCCTTTCTAGATCCATTTTTGAATTCACTATGTACTAGTGATTGCTGGAGAGATCCAGCTTTCTTAAATGTGATTAAGGGGTTTTCTGGGAGTAGATGTCTTAGACTTGGATCACCGGTGAGAATGTGCCAGTTGTTCTTGATGATTTTCCTGATGGAGTCATGCTGGTTGGTATATCGCATGATGATCCTGTTGGCATTTTCAGGCGGTTTGTCAATTGGTTTCTTGAATAGGATTTCATGTCTCTCCTGCCCATTGGCTCGATTGAAGGCCTTTCTCAGGCAAGTTTTGGAGTACCCTCTCAGTCGAAGTCGTGCGGATAGTTTGTCAGATTCAAGTTTAAAGTCATGTTGGAGGGTACAGTTCCTCTTTAGCCTTAGAAATTGACTGTATGGGATCGATTTGACTAGGGCTGTGGGGTGGAAACTGTCCGCGTGCAGAACAGTATTACCTGCAGTCTCTTTCCTGTATAATGTTGTGTTGAGGTTAGCATCGGAATCTTTGTAGATCCAGGTGTCAAGGAAGCTGATCTTGGTTTGACTATATTGCATAGTGAAATGCATATTGAAGGAGTTCTTATTCATACGTTCCAGGCATTTTTTCAAAAGGTCTTCGGGTCCGTTCCACAGGAGGAAGATATCATCTATATATCTCTGCCATAATATTATATGGCAAGAGTATATAGAGTTCTCCTCACTGTGGAGGAAGTCCTGCTCCCACATGCCCAGGTATATGTTGGCATAGGATGGGGCACAGCTAGTGCCCATGGCAACACCGCAGATTTGTAAGAAATGAAGGCCATCGAAGCAAAAATAATTGTGATGTAGGATAAAGTGTAACATAGAGATAATAAAATCATTAAATTTGTGGTCATAGCCACTTTGTTGACTGAGTGCTTGTTGTACTGCAAGAATCCCTTTATCATGCGGTATATTGCTGTAGAGCGATTCTACGTCGATTGTAACAAGGTGCGTGTCTGGTGGGATGGTCATGCCTTCCAAGATTTGCAAAAGGTGGATGGTATCCTTCGTGTATGATGATAATTTGGTTACATGTGGTCGAAGGTCGAAGCATCTATGACTCTGCTCATGTTTTCTGAGATGTTCCCGTTCCCAGATATAATGGGTCTCCCTGGCGGGTTATTAGCGTCCTTATGTATTTTTGGCAGAGAATAGAACGTAGGTGTTCTGGGGTGTGTGGTTCTGATGTATTCCCATAGGGTTTTTGAGATGGCCCCTTCGTTCAAGGCCTTATCGACTTTTTTATAGAATATTTCATTATAGGATTTTATCATCAGTGGTGATATTTGTTTATAGCATTGTCGATTATCCAAGATGTTCATGCACATCTCCTTGTATTTCTTATTGTCCATGATAACTATGTTCCCGCCTTTATCAGCTGGTTTTATGGTGATGTTGTCATAGCTTTTTAAGTCTTTAAGTGCTTTCCTTTGTGATTTGGTTAGATTGTCCTTTGTCTTGTTCATACTGAGTCCTTCAATCTCCTTAGTCGTCTGTTTGACAAACAGGGCGACTGCTGGATTGAGGCTTAATGGGGGGAATTTCTGTGATTTTTTCTGGAAGCGGGGTGTTTCCGGATCTTCCTCTTCTTCCACCCCGCTTCCAGAAAAAATCACAGAAATTCCCCCCATTAAGCCTCAATCCAGCAGTCGCCCTGTTTGTCAAACAGACGACTAAGGAGATTGAAGGACTCAGTATGAACAAGACAAAGGACAATCTAACCAAATCACAAAGGAAAGCACTTAAAGACTTAAAAAGCTATGACAACATCACCATAAAACCAGCTGATAAAGGCGGGAACATAGTTATCATGGACAATAAGAAATACAAGGAGATGTGCATGAACATCTTGGATAATCGACAATGCTATAAACAAATATCACCACTGATGATAAAATCCTATAATGAAATATTCTATAAAAAAGTCGATAAGGCCTTGAACGAAGGGGCCATCTCAAAAACCCTATGGGAATACATCAGAACCACACACCCCAGAACACCTACGTTCTATTCTCTGCCAAAAATACATAAGGACGCTAATAACCCGCCAGGGAGACCCATTATATCTGGGAACGGGAACATCTCAGAAAACATGAGCAGAGTCATAGATGCTTCGACCTTCGACCACATGTAACCAAATTATCATCATACACGAAGGATACCATCCACCTTTTGCAAATCTTGGAAGGCATGACCATCCCACCAGACACGCACCTTGTTACAATCGACGTAGAATCGCTCTACAGCAATATACCGCATGATAAAGGGATTCTTGCAGTACAACAAGCACTCAGTCAACAAAGTGGCTATGACCACAAATTTAATGATTTCATTATCTCTATGTTACACTTTATCCTACATCACAATTATTTTTGCTTCGATGGCCTTCATTTCTTACAAATCTGCGGTGTTGCCATGGGCACTAGCTGTGCCCCATCCTATGCCAACATATACCTGGGCATGTGGGAGCAGGACTTCCTCCACAGTGAGGAGAACTCTATATACTCTTGCCATATAATATTATGGCAGAGATATATAGATGATATCTTCCTCCTGTGGAACGGACCCGAAGACCTTTTGAAAAAATGCCTGGAACGTATGAATAAGAACTCCTTCAATATGCATTTCACTATGCAATATAGTCAAACCAAGATCAGCTTCCTTGACACCTGGATCTACAAAGATTCCGATGCTAACCTCAACACAACATTATACAGGAAAGAGACTGCAGGTAATACTGTTCTGCACGCGGACAGTTTCCACCCCACAGCCCTAGTCAAATCGATCCCATACAGTCAATTTCTAAGGCTAAAGAGGAACTGTACCCTCCAACATGACTTTAAACTTGAATCTGACAAACTATCCGCACGACTTCGACTGAGAGGGTACTCCAAAACTTGCCTGAGAAAGGCCTTCAATCGAGCCAATGGGCAGGAGAGACATGAAATCCTATTCAAGAAACCAATTGACAAACCGCCTGAAAATGCCAACAGGATCATCATGCGATATACCAACCAGCATGACTCCATCAGGAAAATCATCAAGAACAACTGGCACATTCTCACCGGTGATCCAAGTCTAAGACATCTACTCCCAGAAAACCCCTTAATCACATTTAAGAAAGCTGGATCTCTCCAGCAATCACTAGTACATAGTGAATTCAAAAATGGATCTAGAAAGGATCCCTGCAAGGACAAAGGGACGTACCCATGTGGAGGATGTTCCCAATGCCATGTCATTGTTAAATGTACAAGCAAAATTTTACCAAATGGGGAACTGTTCATGCCAGCCCATTTCGTTAACTGCAAAACTCGAGCAATTGTTTACCTGATGGAATGCAACTGCGGGGCCTATTACGTTGGGAAAACGAAACAAGAATTTCGCAAAAGAGTTGGCACACACATGTCAACCATGGAGATGTGTAACTTCTATCTCCCACTTGGTAGGCACGTAAGAGACAAACACCAATCAAAAATGCCCAAAGTAAGCTTCATGGCCCTGGATAGGATACATATCCCGGGGAGGGGGGGCGATTGGAATAAGACCCTCCTACAAAGAGAGATGAGGTGGATTAGACACCTTGGAGCTACCATACCTCCTGGCCTCAATGAAGCAGAGAGCTTTAAACCTTTTCTTGAAGGATTTGTATCGGGCAAAACCGACTAATAGTACTGGTAAAATAAACAGTACCAGTCAAACATTACAAGCCTATATCTAGGCTTATCTAATTCTCATATAGATTGATGTAACTCTCATCCAACCACCCACACCATCTCCTACATCATTGTGCCCCAAGACAAAGGCCCCACCTGACAGGCGTAATTATCCCAAGAACAACAGTCTATGACACACCATTCATATCAATTGGCTGACATCAGGTATCCACACAATCCCCAGCCACCTATATATCCCCGCTCTGGGGACTGTCTTTCTTTTAACATAATTTTTCATCTATGTTTCTTTCTTGTCTCCTATTTTTTAATGATTGTACGTTATTGCTGCAAACTGGAAAAGACTTATATATATATATATAATATAGATATATTGCTTAGATGAATATGTACACTCGATGTCAAACAGACTCGGATCGTTATGGAATCTCTTCCCCCCCGAATACCCAATATTAGTCCCCGGCACGGTAAGCCCCGCCCCCCGAGGCGGGGCACTGTTTTGGGGTCACCAGCATCTCCATCTGAGCCCGATGGCTTGTTTACCAATGCCTGACGGCATCGCGGATGGCCCCTCCTCTCCGTGTCGGCGGCGTCCTTAGTTGCCAGACAGCGAGGGGAATCCTCGCCGCAACTCGCGCAGGAGCTTCGGCACATGCGCAGTACGCACTGTTGAAACCCTTCCGTCCTGACATATAGTACCGCGCTGCGCAGCAATGCGCATGCGCGGCCTATATATAAGGCGCCGGGGATCCCCGGAAGAGTGCCATTCATCTCCGGATGCCGGAGAGGAAACACTCTTGGACGACGGTGACGCAACCAGCCTCCCTGTACCGCACACGGTCTCCCCCTGCAGGACAAAGGTAAAAATTCACTCCAAGCTTTTTCAGGGCAACTCTGCTATAATATTACAGGGAATTTTTTCCTTAACCTGCAAATCACATTTTGCAATACAGATACAGTCCTGTAGCTTGGAGATTGGAAGGAAACAACAAGCACCGGTCCCGTATATCATACTTGGTCTACCCCCACTGGACAAAGGTATTTTTACGCCAAAACTTTTTTAGCGCAATCATGTACCAACCACATGGAACAAATTCCCAAATTTCCATGCATAATTTTTATACAGATACGGCCTCCTACCCCCAAGACTGAAGCAGAGGAGATACCACCCTGTTTTCCCTGAGACCTAAAACAGAGGAGGTAATTTCATTTTTTTCATTTTTTTGTTAAAGCCCAATTATGTTCTATCCAACACACAATCCTTGAATATACTATATAAATATATAATTCCAGGGACAGTTACCACTTTCATCAGGGACTCCGAATGAGGGAACCAGTTACTCTGGACCATGTGAGTACCCCTGAGAACTCTAAGTGGGTTAAGAATTTATATATGCCATGGATATTTATGAAACAGCAATTTGGTCTTTCTAGTGCCTGCATCACTACTACTCCTTTCCATTATGGGGATCTTGTGACTATCTTGGGAAAAAGAGGGGCATGTTCCACTAACAACGACCGAGAAACTGTATATACAAAAAACAAAATGTAAGCTATTTATTCAACCTAGATTACACAAACTAAGTATTCAGTGCATAATGACACTTACAATGTCTAAATATCATTTTAGATATGGTGATACCTTGAAAAAGGCATAGCCGCTTTAGGCAAGCCGAAACGCGTGGGAATTGAGACGCTACCTGCAATATCCAATACCGACGGATGGCAGGATTTTTGTGTTTCTAAAGTCACCAATACTCACAAGTGTCACTTCTTTACCTTCTTGCACTATCACGGATGGGTCTCTCACCCACCCTGCACTATATAATTTATGAAGCAAACATGTTGTAATTCATGTATCTTTTACGATAAAATCTAAAAACGCATTTATGCTGATACGTTTTCTTTATTGCCTTAAAGTCCCACTTACTGGCCTGAGGAACCAAATACTTCTTTGTATACATACCAGGGATGTTGGCGCAACTACTCTTAGGAATCATCTACCTACATTAACAATCCTTTAAAAAGGTTTTCTAGAGCTCTAAACTACCAAATCGCATTTCTAGACTACGGATGGAAATCATCCAATTCCTCACATGATCTCTAGAAACCTTTACCACTCATAGGGAATTTCTATTCCCATTTTTCTTTTCTCTTTTCTTTACTTTACTCTGTATTTCTCGTTTGAGAAATCGAGACTTACAGCAATACACGTACCAATCAAATTGTAGCTACATGATAGATAGCTACGAATATAATTAAACGCTTTTTCCTTATTCCAATCTCTGCATTGCAGAGTGAATAGGAAATTAGGAAAATTGCATCAGTGATCCTTTCAGTGATCACTCTCACTAAAGGAGGTCAAAAAAACAAGAAACGACCATGGGTGACCTACAGGGGGATGAATGGAAGAACCTGATGTCCAAGATTGAAACAAACTTCCAAAACAAAGAACAGCAGGAATCAGATACACTTGCTCTCTTTTATACCCTCAGACGACAATTGGAAAAGAAATCATCTCTTCATTGGCATATTAAGTCTTTTGAAAGATATATTGCCGAGGAAATTAACCCAGCGGGACTTCGAATTCAGATCTTTCCAACCATGGACAACGTAACAGCACTTATGAAACAACAATGGGAAGAACAACTAAACACATGCTCCAAAAACCTGATGATCCTACTACAGGAGGAATATGAACGTCAAATCAAAAAAATCGATGAAGAAACGAAACTTATATACCTGAAATTAGCACCATTAAAAACTGTCCAGATGTACAGCGAAGAAGAAAGAAAATTGAAGGACCACTTGGAAAACTACAGCAAACAAATTCTCCGCAAAAAGGAGAAAAAGTATTGGCGAGACAAGAATGCCTTCGCCCAAGGAAGAGCCTACAGATGGAACAACCCTAGAAGGACCTACAAAAATAAATCACAACCTGGCACTAAATACACCAACTATGACAACACCTACTATTCATCAGACTCCTCATCACATGCCTCCGGGTCAGATAGCCGCAAGAGAGGGCAACCACCCAGAGGACCGCTACCACGGCAAACACCAACACCCAACGAGAGAGAAGACGTAGAGGCCAGAACTGAAAATGAAAGTGAAGAACTGGAGAGTCAAACACAAGGTGGTACAAAAACCCAGGGAATGGCTACAAGGTTTCGAGTAAATAGAGAGGAGCCCTCCAAAAAACAAAAGGCTTTTTTAGGAAAGACCTTGAAACAAACCAAACTCCCCGTGGTCACCGACCCCCAAGGATCGAAACAGGTGGAGAGGAGAGACGATCTATAATCAATCTCTCATCACTAAACCTAACCATCCATGAAGAAGAGGTACTACGGCTAGGCCTCTCCTTCTGTCCAAGAAAAAATGCAGACAAATTTGAAGTTATTAAAGACATCAACTTATTTGCACGTAAAACACTATTCCAAGCCATGTATAACAAACCCCCTCCAGAAGCAAAAGACCCCCGCCTCACTGCTGCAGAATTTCGCGCGATCAGAGATTTAAATATCCTGTTGGAGGAAGGTGGTCTCGACGATGATTGGGAAGACCCCTCATTACCACCGGAAGAAGACAAGAGTGAGGAAGAAGAGGAAGATCCGGAAACACCCCGCTTCCAGAAAAAATCACAGAAATTCCCCCCATTAAGCCTCAATCCAGCAGTCGCCCTGTTTGTCAAACAGACGACTAAGGAGATTGAAGGACTCAGTATGAACAAGACAAAGGACAATCTAACCAAATCACAAAGGAAAGCACTTAAAGACTTAAAAAGCTATGACAACATCACCATAAAACCAGCTGATAAAGGCGGGAACATAGTTATCATGGACAATAAGAAATACAAGGAGATGTGCATGAACATCTTGGATAATCGACAATGCTATAAACAAATATCACCACTGATGATAAAATCCTATAATGAAATATTCTATAAAAAAGTCGATAAGGCCTTGAACGAAGGGGCCATCTCAAAAACCCTATGGGAATACATCAGAACCACACACCCCAGAACACCTACGTTCTATTCTCTGCCAAAAATACATAAGGACGCTAATAACCCGCCAGGGAGACCCATTATATCTGGGAACGGGAACATCTCAGAAAACATGAGCAGAGTCATAGATGCTTCGACCTTCGACCACATGTAACCAAATTATCATCATACACGAAGGATACCATCCACCTTTTGCAAATCTTGGAAGGCATGACCATCCCACCAGACACGCACCTTGTTACAATCGACGTAGAATCGCTCTACTGCAATATACCGCATGATAAAGGGATTCTTGCAGTACAACAAGCACTCAGTCAACAAAGTGGCTATGACCACAAATTTAATGATTTCATTATCTCTATGTTACACTTTATCCTACATCACAATTATTTTTGCTTCGATGGCCTTCATTTCTTACAAATCTGCGGTGTTGCCATGGGCACTAGCTGTGCCCCATCCTATGCCAACATATACCTGGGCATGTGGGAGCAGGACTTCCTCCACAGTGAGGAGAACTCTATATACTCTTGCCATATAATATTATGGCAGAGATATATAGATGATATCTTCCTCCTGTGGAACGGACCCGAAGACCTTTTGAAAAAATGCCTGGAACGTATGAATAAGAACTCCTTCAATATGCATTTCACTATGCAATATAGTCAAACCAAGATCAGCTTCCTTGACACCTGGATCTACAAAGATTCCGATGCTAACCTCAACACAACATTATACAGGAAAGAGACTGCAGGTAATACTGTTCTGCACGCGGACAGTTTCCACCCCACAGCCCTAGTCAAATCGATCCCATACAGTCAATTTCTAAGGCTAAAGAGGAACTGTACCCTCCAACATGACTTTAAACTTGAATCTGACAAACTATCCGCACGACTTCGACTGAGAGGGTACTCCAAAACTTGCCTGAGAAAGGCCTTCAATCGAGCCAATGGGCAGGAGAGACATGAAATCCTATTCAAGAAACCAATTGACAAACCGCCTGAAAATGCCAACAGGATCATCATGCGATATACCAACCAGCATGACTCCATCAGGAAAATCATCAAGAACAACTGGCACATTCTCACCGGTGATCCAAGTCTAAGACATCTACTCCCAGAAAACCCCTTAATCACATTTAAGAAAGCTGGATCTCTCCAGCAATCACTAGTACATAGTGAATTCAAAAATGGATCTAGAAAGGATCCCTGCAAGGACAAAGGGACGTACCCATGTGGAGGATGTTCCCAATGCCATGTCATTGTTAAATGTACAAGCAAAATTTTACCAAATGGGGAACTGTTCATGCCAGCCCATTTCGTTAACTGCAAAACTCGAGCAATTGTTTACCTGATGGAATGCAACTGCGGGGCCTATTACGTTGGGAAAACGAAACAAGAATTTCGCAAAAGAGTTGGCACACACATGTCAACCATGGAGATGTGTAACTTCTATCTCCCACTTGGTAGGCACGTAAGAGACAAACACCAATCAAAAATGCCCAAAGTAAGCTTCATGGCCCTGGATAGGATACATATCCCGGGGAGGGGGGGCGATTGGAATAAGACCCTCCTACAAAGAGAGATGAGGTGGATTAGACACCTTGGAGCTACCATACCTCCTGGCCTCAATGAAGCAGAGAGCTTTAAACCTTTTCTTGAAGGATTTGTATCGGGCAAAACCGACTAATAGTACTGGTAAAATAAACAGTACCAGTCAAACATTACAAGCCTATATCTAGGCTTATCTAATTCTCATATAGATTGATGTAACTCTCATCCAACCACCCACACCATCTCCTACATCATTGTGCCCCAAGACAAAGGCCCCACCTGACAGGCGTAATTATCCCAAGAACAACAGTCTATGACACACCATTCATATCAATTGGCTGACATCAGGTATCCACACAATCCCCAGCCACCTATATATCCCCGCTCTGGGGACTGTCTTTCTTTTAACATAATTTTTCATCTATGTTTCTTTCTTGTCTCCTATTTTTTAATGATTGTACGTTATTGCTGCAAACTGGAAAAGACTTATATATATATATATATAATATAGATATATTGCTTAGATGAATATGTACACTCGATGTCAAACAGACTCGGATCGTTATGGAATCTCTTCCCCCCCGAATACCCAATATTAGTCCCCGGCACGGTAAGCCCCGCCCCCCGAGGCGGGGCACTGTTTTGGGGTCACCAGCATCTCCATCTGAGCCCGATGGCTTGTTTACCAATGCCTGACGGCATCGCGGATGGCCCCTCCTCTCCGTGTCGGCGGCGTCCTTAGTTGCCAGGCAGCGAGGGGAATCCTCGCCGCAACTCGCGCAGGAGCTTCGGCACATGCGCAGTACGCACTGTTGAAACCCTTCCGTCCTGACATATAGTACCGCAATGCGCATGCGCGGCCTATATATAAGGCGCCGGGGATCCCCGGAAGAGTGCCATTCATCTCCGGATGCCGGAGAGGAAACACTCTTGGACGACGGTGACGCAACCAGCCTCCCTGTACCGCACACGGTCTCCCCCTGCAGGACAAAGGTAAAAATTCACTCCAAGCTTTTTCAGGGCAACTCTGCTATAATATTACAGGGAATTTTTTCCTTAACCTGCAAATCACATTTTGCAATACAGATACAGTCCTGTAGCTTGGAGATTGGAAGGAAACAACAAGCACCGGTCCCGTATATCATACTTGGTCTACCCCCACTGGACAAAGGTATTTTTACGCCAAAACTTTTTTAGCGCAATCATGTACCAACCACATGGAACAAATTCCCAAATTTCCATGCATAATTTTTATACAGATACGGCCTCCTACCCCCAAGACTGAAGCAGAGGAGATACCACCCTGTTTTCCCTGAGACCTAAAACAGAGGAGGTAATTTCATTTTTTTCATTTTTTTGTTAAAGCCCAATTATGTTCTATCCAACACACAATCCTTGAATATACTATATAAATATATAATTCCAGGGACAGTTACCACTTTCATCAGGGACTCCGAATGAGGGAACCAGTTACTCTGGACCATGTGAGTACCCCTGAGAACTCTAAGTGGGTTAAGAATTTATATATGCCATGGATATTTATGAAACAGCAATTTGGTCTTTCTAGTGCCTGCATCACTACTACTCCTTTCCTTTATGGGGATCTTGTGACTATCTTGGGAAAAAGAGGGGCATGTTCCACTAACAACGACCGAGAAACTGTATATACAAAAAACAAAATGTAAGCTATTTATTCAACCTAGATTACACAAACTAAGTATTCAGTGCATAATGACACTTACAATGTCTAAATATCATTTTAGATATGGTGATACCTTGAAAAAGGCATAGCCGCTTTAGGCAAGCCGAAACGCGTGGGAATTGAGACGCTACCTGCAATATCCAATACCGACGGATGGCAGGATTTTTGTGTTTCTAAAGTCCCCAATACTCACAAGTGTCACTTCTTTACCTTCTTGCACTATCACGGATGGGTCTCTCACCCACCCTGCACTATATAATTTATGAAGCAAACATGTTGTAATTCATGTATCTTTTACGATAAAATCTAAAAACGCATTTATGCTGATACGTTTTCTTTATTGCCTTAAAGTCCCACTTACTGGCCTGAGGAACCAAATACTTCTTTGTATACATACCAGGGATGTTGGCGCAACTACTCTTAGGAATCATCTACCTACATTAACAATCCTTTAAAAAGGTTTTCTAGAGCTCTAAACTACCAAATCATATTTTATTACTGAGGAGGCATATCAAATCCTAAGAATGACAGATAGGAGCAGCAGGGAGTTCAAACCGTCTGATTTGGATTTGGAATTCGAGCCCTCCTAAAGTAGCAGGTGGGCGACCGAATTGGGGGAGGAAGCAGTCCATCCTAAAAGAAAATGCTCTGAAGACCAGGCAGCCACCCGTAGTGCCATACACCCCAATGATCAATCAGCAAAGGCCAACAGTGCTAGACCCCAGGATGAAAGGCCCAGAACCAGCAATGGAATATAACATCAGACCTAAAGAATCAGGGCCCAAACCTATTTTTCAGATACCATAGCAAACCCATTATAGCTGCCTTCCAGCTCAGGGTCAGCTACAATTCCCCCTTTTACTACACAGCCAGGTGGGCAGGCCAATACTGACAATTTTTCCAAAATGTATTGTTACCTGACAATTTACTGCAATACATTGTGGACCAGACCTTTTTGCCCGACAATATATCAAGAACAACCCCAACTCATGCTATGCCTGTCCTTTCGAATGGAGATGTCTAATAGTGGAGGAGTTTAAATTGTTTTTGAGCCTTACAAAAAAAAAGTTGTATGCATATTGACCCACCCCACCCCACCCATCACAAGCCAATTTTTTCAGCTGTAATGTCCAGGTCACGCTATGACATGATCATGAGCTTCCTGCAGTTCAGCAATAACTCACAGTGCCCTCCCCAAGATCATCCCAACTATAATAAACTATATAAAATTTGCCCCCTAATTGATTTTTGCTAAAAAGATTTGCTGAACTTTAGTTCCCTGACCAGAACATCTGTGTGGACGAATCCCTAGTTCATTTCCAGTAAAAGGGCCAGGTATGGATTGAAGCTCAACAAGCTTTGTAAAAGCGCCACTGGATATATGCAAGCCTTCCGCATGTACAAAGGAAAAGACTCCCAGCTCCAGCCCCCTGAGTGTCCAACCTACATCAGCACAAGCGGAAAAAGTGTCTGGGACCTGGCATTCCCACTGTCCCAAAAGGGGTATTACATCTACCTAGACAAATATTATACCAGTCTCCCCCTTTTCTGCCACCTGTACCGTGAGAAAACCTTGTTCTTCGGTACATCGAGAACAAACAGGAAGGGCCTCCCGCAACGTCTAGTGACCACAATGCTATAAAGGGGGGAATCAGCAACTTTGAGGAACAAGAAAGTGCTGGACCTAAAGTTGAGGGATAGGAGAGATGTGTATGTCCTGTCCACTATCCACAATCACACCTCGGTGGAACTTAACAGAAGACGTGGTCCCTTCCCTTTCAAAAGTCTGGGTGTATCCATGATTATATTTAGTTCATGGGGGGGGGGGGGGGCAGTGGATTTAAAAGATTACATGCTACAGCCCTATTTATCAACAAAAAAGTCCATCTTCTAATATAAAAAACTTGCAACTTACTTTTTCCATTTGGCTATTTTTAAGGCATACGTCACTTATCAAAAGTCAACTGAAAGACGCAGCATCTTCCTCAAATCTATAAAATGATTTGGCACTGACTGATCTATCAGCAAGGATCCCCCCCCCCCCCAGAAAGCATTCGGTCCGATTGTGTCAGTAGACTTCATGAGCGCCATTTCCCCGAGAATATTCCACCAACAGAAACCAGAAGACACAAAAAAAAAAAATGTCAGGAGTGTGGCAGAGGAGTTAGGACAGACACCAGTTTTCATTTTCCCCAATGTCCCTCCCAACAAGGCCTATGTATCAGACACTACTTCCGACATTATCACACTTTCCTAAAATATTAGCCCATACTTTTAACAGCCTGCCGTTTCCTCTTTTTCCAATAACTGTGCTGATCATTTGCCTGTTGCCTCAACCAACCATGCCACTGCTTTCCACCTGAACTGACGCTGGCCTATCAATTATGCCTCTGCCTGATGGCAGAAATGTGGTTGATAATCCAGACTTCTACCTGCACTGACCTCAGCCTGTTAATTAACCATGTTTTTTCCTGTCGCTTGGACTGATCTTTTGCCCTGCTACTGTAGTAGTAGGATTCAAGATAACACAGGGATCTTACATATGTGAGAGGCTTCAGAATAGCATTCTGAGTAGAGAAACAGTGTTTGATTATCTCTGGGTTTTGTAAATCCCAGATAAGGGTCTGGAGACCAGAGGCTTTAAAGATTTGGGTGGGAAGAAGCCTCTACCCCTGTCCCCATTCTTTCCTGACCGAGGCCCTAGGCCACCTACTGCCTGGACCAATACTTGGGCTGTGCTGACCATATCGTGCCTGCAGTGACCCAGGACTTTTTATGGACCATCTTCCTGCCTGTTGCCTGGATCAATACTTTGGCTGAACTGACCATATTTCTGCCTGCTGACTGTACCGACTATGGACAGTATTCCTGCCTGGAAGATTACTTTCGCTGATGCTGACCACATTCCTGCCTGCTACCAGGACCAATGCTTTGGCTGGGCTGACAATATCGCTGCCTGCTGCCTGTACTGACTATAGACAGTATTTCTGCCTGCTGCCTGGAAGATTCCCTTTGCTGTCGCGGACAACATACCTGCCTGCTGCCTGGACCAATGCTCCTCTCTGTGGACCACTGCACTACTAAAAACAACAGGTAATCTTTTGTTTACACTTTGCTCAGCAGAATGGGGTGTAATTGGTATTTACATGCTATGTGTTGAAAATATGAAGGGCTTTAAAAAATATGATAGGTTGTCAGGAAATAATTTGTGTAATTTATGTCCCTAGAACACATAATGGTGCTACTTGGATGTTGGGCAACTGTATGTGGCCAGGCTGTGTAAAAGTCTCACACATGTGGTATCGCCATACTCAGGAGGAGCAGCAGAATGTATTTTGGGGTGTAATATTTGCTATGCACATTCTATTTGTTAGAAATGGCTTATAAATTGACAATTTTGTGTAAAAAAAAAAAAAAGATTTCATTTATTTTCCACATTTTCCAAAAACTTGTGGAAAAAAATGAAATATTCAAAAGACTCATTTTGCGACTCATTGAATATACATTGGGCTGTTTGCTTTCCAAAATAGGGTCATTTTGTGGGTAGATCCACTGTGCTGGAGCTCTAGGGCCTTCAAAAATGCGATAGGTAGTCAGGAAATTAAATTAATTTAATTTTTGTAATTTTTGATCCTAGAAAGCTTGAAAGTGCTACTTGGATGTTGGGCCTCTGTATGTGGCCAAGCTGTGTAAAGGTCTCACACATATGGTAACGCCATACTCAGTAGGAGAAGCAGAATTTATTTTGGGTTGTAATTTTTGGTATGTACATGCATGTGTTAGAAATATCTTATAAATTGTCAACTTTGTGTAAAAAAAAATATATAAATATGTTTTCATTTTCTTTCTACATTTCCCAAAAACTTGTTGAAAAACATTATATGTTATGCCTCATAGAATATACGTATGCCTCAAAGAATATACGTATTTCCAAAATGGGGTAATTTTGTAAGTGATTCCACTGTGTTGGTGCTCTAGGGCAGTGGTCCTCAACCCTGGCCTACAGGGCCCACTAACAGGCCAGGTTTGCAAGATAACTGAAATACATCCCAGGTGATATAATTTGCTGCTCAGTGATTGCAGTACTCTAGTCTGCATCTCCCCAAGGTAATACCTAAAATCTGGCCTGTTATTGGGCCCTGTAGGCCAGGGTTGAGGACCACTGCTCTAGGGCCTTTAAAAATGCTATAGGTAGTCCGGAAATTAAATGTGTAATCTTTGAACCTAGAAAGTCTGACATGTTATGCCTCATAGAATATACGTTGGGGTGTTTACTTTATAAAATGGGGTAATTTTGTAGGTAGTTCCACTCAGGACAAGTAGAAAAATGTGTTTTGGGTGTAATTGCAAGTATGCCTATGTCTTGTAAGAGAAATAACTTGTTATTTGACAATTTTGAGTAAAACAAAAAAAGAAAATCATTTCTTAATTTTTCCCATGATTATGGGAAAAAATTACAACTTTAAAAAACTCACCATGCCTCTTACTAAATATATTGGGACTGTCTACTTTCCAAAAAAGGGGTCATTTGGAAGGTATTTGTACTGCGTTGACTTTTTAGGGCCTCAAGAAATGAGATAGACAGTCAGTACATCAGGACTGATCAAATTTCAATAATACGTAACATAGCTTGTGGACTCTCATACAGACTAAAAAATAAATGCTAAATTGGGTTTTTTTTTTACCAAAGATATGTAGCAATAAAAATTTGGGCCTACATTTTTGAAGAAAAATTACCTATTTGCAAAATGTTCTAATAGAAACATTTAAACATTTACAAAGATATTCGCTCTTTTTTTGCTTATATCTCAAAAAATAAAAAACCCAGTGGTGATTAAATACCTCCAAAAGAAAGCTCTATTTGTGTGAAAAAAAAATAATAAAGATTTTGTTTGGGTACAGTGTAGCACGACTGAGAAATTTTATTCAAATTGTGAGAGCACTGAAAGCTGAATATTTGTCTGGGAAGGAAGGGGGGTAAAAGTATCTAGTATTGAAGTGGTTAACAGACAGCAACCAATCTAGTCATCTGTCTCCAATATTGACTGAAATCTAATTGAAAGTGAAATGTGGTTGCTTTCAATTATTCTACCTCAAACATTAGTGCTCTCTGCATGGGCCAATCAAACAATCCCAGGATCTACAAATGTTTTAGTATTTGCAAAGGCTGGATACAGAATATACAAAAAAAAAAAAAAAAAACAACAACTTTGGTGTTTAAATTTGAGAAAAAATAATACCATCCATGTTAAAACATTCCTGACAAGAGCATGACATATATTTTATTACATATTGACAGCTCCTTCCTGTCCATGAGGAACATACTGTTCAAAAGCCATCAGCAGCACATAAGTCAAAATGTTCTCAATGTCATCTCAAATACGGACTTCAGAAATGTAATGAAACTTTTACCTAAATTTTTGGGGAGTCACCTTTGACAGGGCTGACACAGTAGATGAGAGTTCCTAGAGCATAGACAGTTATTCATGATAATTGCATTAAAAAGAAGTTTGCAAGTAGTAGAACCCATTCCATATATTTATTACAGTGCGAGTAGCGAAGCCTGCTTTGTTTTAAACAGAACAACCATACTAAGTTAACGCTTTTGAATTAGATATTACATTTTGTTTTGCCTATATGTGACCTGACAATAATTAAAGTGTTTGTAACCTTAAAACTTAAATTCATTGCCAAACCCTCTCTTGTATCCAGCCATATTGCATCATATAAGTGTTTTTTTAAGTCGATGCCTCTAAATGCCTTTTTTTCATGCATCTTTCAGGCTGGTCGTGCGACTCCTCCCGGCTCTTCCGACTCCAATCCAGGGCTACAGCGAGAGGGGCCGAGATCTATATCTGACGTCAACTGGGGAGGTCACCTGACCCACTGTAGCCCTGGATCAGAGGTGTAGAGCGGCTGGGAGTCACGTGACCAGCCTGAAGATCTCTGAAAAAGGTATTTAGAGGCTTTGCAGAGGCAGTGCCATTTTTAAAAGTGTAGTTTAGAACTAATAGCGGCAGGAGGGGGGGTGGTGGGGTTGTGAGGCAGAGATGGCTCACACAGACACACACAGCTGGCAGGCAGAGAGGGAGGGGGGTTAGGGGGAGGGAGGAGAGCTGCGGATGACAGAGGCACATTAACTGACCACAGTAATCAGGGACCAGCAGCCATGATTATAGTGGTCTGCACAGAGAGGGGGACACAGGACCTCGCAGGATAAGCCAGGTTTTTTTTTTACAGCTTACAGAGGGACATGTTAGACAGCACAAGCACTGTGTTCTTTAACCTACTTTGAGAGAACAGGATTTTTTTTTTTTAAGGATTAAAACCACTTCAAAGCTGAAGTCCAGGAATTTAGCCACTTTGCACTCAGCATGCCACCTCACGAACTTATCTTTTTATTTACATCTAATAGTTTTATGGATCTCCAGGAGTACAGCTATAACAACACTACCAAGGTCTGAGAGAAGAGATGCTGTCTTCTCACACACAGCATCTCTGCCCATCCCTCCCCTCTGCTGCCCATTCACAGAAGCCTTTGTATTTTGTGAATGAGTTCATCTAACACAAAGTAGGACAGGGGGAGGGTACGGGAAAGCCTGAAAGTAAAATTGGTTTACACCCCCCGCTTGTAGACACTTTAACTTTTGCCCAAACCAATCAATATACACTTATTTGCATTTTTCTGTTACCAAAAACATGTAGCAAAATACATATTGGCATAAACTAAAATGCAATTTTTTTTACTTTTTTTTATATTGGATGTGTTTTATATCAGAAAGTAAAAAACGTTTTGTTTTTCAAAATTGTCGGTCTTTTTTTGTTTATAGTGCAAAAAATAAAAACCCCAGAGATGATCAAATACCACCAAAAGAATGCTCTATTTGTGGGGAAAAAAATAAAATTTTTATCTAAATATCGTGCAATTGTCAGTTAAAATAACGCAGTGCCGTATCGCAAAGAATGGCCTGGACATGAAGGAGCTGAAGTGGTTAGAGATGGTCAGTTGATATACCGGGAGGGCAAGGATGTCTGCATGTTTTCGGATAAACAAACTATATTCACATGTTCTGAATGCTGTATATGTCTGCTCTCTTTATAAAGGGTCAGGTGACATGAAGAGGGCCTGAGTGCAGGAAAACGGTTTCTGCTCTTCTTCATTAGGTTATTCCTGGATATGTGCTACAGTAGATCATTTTATTCTCTAGGGCCTCTGCTAAAAGAAAATATATAATGTTTGGGATTTCTTTGTAATTTTCTAGCAAAAAATACTAAATAAACTTGTAAACAAAAAGTTTCAGAAAAGGCCTGGTCAGCAAGTGGTTATTTCTCTGTGTACCATCTGAGAATAGTACCTTCACTGAGTATATGTAAGGGTTTACAACCACTTTAACACTGCCAGGGATAATTAAAATTATCAGCGGTTATTTATTCATGTAAAAAAAAAAACAAAAACAAAAAAAACAACAGTTTGCTGTAACTGATTATAAAGTGTGAGCTGGAGTTTGGCTTCAATTTGTTAGTGTATTTATAACTGCTAAATGCCACACTTGAATAGGTCAACATAGAGAGTACAGTAGGTTTGACCATGCTGACCCTTTGACAAATTATTTCTTATAATTTTGCCAATCTGAATTCTGTGCAGGCAATACTGCCCATTTCGTTGGTAAAAATAACCTAAATCAGTGTAAATTATTTAGCCTGTGTGAAAGTTATAGAGTCTACAAACTATAGCATATAGTGTATCCGAAAAGTATTCATAGCGCTTCACTTTTTCCACATTATGTTATGTTACAGCCTTATTCCAAAATGGATTCAATTCATTATATTTCTCAAAAGTCTACAAACAATACCCCATAATGACAACATGAAAGAAGTTTGAAATCTTTTCAATTTTTTTTAAAAATGAAAAAAAAAAAAAATCACACGTGCATAAGTATTCACAGCCTTCGCTCAATACTTTGTTGAAGCACTTTTGACACCAATTACAGCCTCAAGTCTTTGAATATGATGCTACAAGCTTGGCACACCTATTTTTGTGCAGTTTCTCCTATTTTTCTTTGCAGGACTACTCAAGCTCCATCAGGTGGGATGGGGAGCGTCGGTGCATAGCCAATTTCAGATCTCTTCAGAGATATTCAATCGGGTTCAAGTGTGGGCTCTGGCTGGGCCACTCAAGGACATTCACAAAGGTGTCCTGTAGCCAGTCCTTTGTTATCTTGGCTTGTGCTTAGAATAATTGTCCTGTTGAAAGATGAACCTTCACCCCAGTCTGAGGTCCAGAGAGCTCTAGAGTAGGTTTTTATCAAGGTTGTCTCTTTACATTGCTGCATTCATCTTCCCCTCGATCCTGACTAGTCTCCTATTTCCTGCTGCTGAAAAACATCCCCACAGCATGATGCTGCCACCACCCCGCTTTACTGTAGGGATGGTATTGGCCAGGTGATGAGCGGTGCCTGGTTTCCTCCAGACATGATGCTTGCCATTCAGGCCAAAGAGTTCAATCTTTGTTTCATGAGACCAGAAAATTTTGTTTCTCATGATCTGAGAGTCCTTCAGGTGCCTTTTGGCAAACTCCAGATGGGTGGTCATGTGCATTTTACTGAGGAGTGGCTTCCATCTGGCTACTCTACCATACAGGCCTGATTGGTGGAGTGCTGCAGAGATGGTTGTTCTTCTGGAAGATTCTCCTCTCTCCACAGAGAAACGCTGGAGCTCCATCAGAGTGATCATCGGGTTCTTGGTCACCTCCCTGACTAAGACCCTTCTCCCTAGATCGTTTGGTTTGGACGGGCAGCCAGCTCTAGGAAAAGTCCTGGTGGTTCCAGTCTTCTTCCATTTATGGATGATGGAGGCCCTTGTGCTCATTGGGACCTTCAATGCTGCAGAAATGTTTCTGTATCCTTCCCCAGATCTGTGCCTCAATACAATCCTGTCTTGATGGTCTACAGAAAAATCCTTGGACTTCATGGCTTGGTTTATGCTTCGACATGGACTGTTAATGGTGGGAGCTTGAATAGACAAGTGGACTCCAATCAAGTTATAGAAACATATCAAGGATGATCAGTGGAAAAAGGATGCACCTGAGCTCAACTTTGAATGTCATGGCAAAGGCTGTGAACATTTATGTCCATAGTATTTTTTCATTTTTAATAAATTTGCAAAGATTTCAAACAAACTTCTTTCACAATGTTAATATGGGGTATTGTTTGTAGAATTTTGATATAAATTATGAATTGAATCCATTTTGAAACAAGGCTGTAACATAACAAATTGTGGAAAAAGTGAAGGGCTGTGAATACTTTCCGGATGCACTGTATATATTTAAAAAATGATCAGTCCTGAAGTACTGACTGCCTATCTCATTTCTTGAGGCCCTAAAACTCCAGGGCAGTACAAATACCCTCAAATGACCCCTTTTTGAAAGTACACAGTATTTCGCAATAGGCATAATAAGTTTTTTAAGTTGTAATTTTTTGGCAAAAATGTGTGTGACAAAAAGCTGCAATATATTAAATTTTTAGTTCTGGGTTTATTATCAGTTCTTGCTTTGGAAGCGAATGGTTACAACTTCTTTCCCTGAGACTCAATGAATACTATGTGCTACTTTGCGACAGCTTTGGGCAAGCATAGGAATTACATTTCCCTTCTTGTGTTTTCTTGAAGGCTGCTGTTTATTTATATCTAACAGTCAGGTCCATAAATATTGGGACATTGACACAATTCTTATATTTTTGGCTCTATACACCACCACAATAGATTTGAAATGAAACAAACAAGACGTGCTTTAACTGCAGACTTTCAGCTTTAATTTGAGGGTATTTACATCCAAATCAGGTGAAAGGTGTAGGAATTACAACAGTTTGTATATATGCCTCCCACTTTTTAAGGGACCAAAAGTAATGGGACAATTGGCTGCTCAGTTGTTCCATGGCCAGGTGTGTGTTATTACCTCATTATCCCATTTACAAGGGATAAAAGGTCCAGAGTTAATTTCAAGTGTGCTATTTGAATTCGGAATCTGTTGCTGTCAACTCTCAATATGAGATCCAAAGAGCTGTCACTATCAGTAAAGCAAGCCATCATTAGGCTGAAAAAACAAAACAAACCCATCAGAAAGATAGAAAAAACATAAGGTGTGGCCAAATCAACTGTTTGGAACATCCTTAAAAAGAAAGAACGCACCGGTGAGCTCAGCAACACCAAAAGACCCAGAAGACCACAGAAAACAACTGTGGTGGATGACCGAAGAATTCTTTCCCTGGTGAAGAAAACACCCTTCACAACAGTTAGCCAGATCAAGAACACTCTCCGGGAGGTAGGTGTATGTGTGTAAAAGTCAACAATCAAGAGAAGACTTCACCAGAGTGAATACAGAGGGTTCACCACAAGATGTAAACCATTGGTGAGCCTCAAAAACAGGAAGGCCAGATTAGAGTTTGCCAAACAACATCTAAAAAAGCCTTCACCGTTCTGGAACAACATCCTATGGACAGATGAGACCAAGATCAACTTGTACCAGAGTAATGGGAAGAGAAGAGTATGGAGAAGGAAAGGAACTGCTCATGATCCAAAGCATACCACCTCATCAGTGAAGCATGGTTGTGGTATTGTCATGGCGTGGGCATGTATGGCTGCCAATGGAACTGGTTCTCTTGTATTTATTGATGATGTGACCGCTGACAAAAGCAGCAGGATGGATTCTGAAGTGTTTCGAGCAATATTATCTGCTCATATTCAGCCAAATGCTTCAGAACTCATTGGACGGCGCTTCACAGTGCAGATGGACAATGACCCAAAGCATACTGCGAAAGCAACATAAGAGTTTTTTAAGGGAAAGAAGTGGAATGTTATGCAATGGCCAAGTCAATCACCTGACCTGAATCTGATTGAGCATGCATTTCACTTGCTGAAGACAAAACTGAAGGGAAAATGCCCCAAGAACAAGCAGGAACTGAAGACAGTTGCAGTAGAGGCCTGGCAGAGCATCACCAGGGATGAAACCTAGCATCTGGTGATGTCTATGGGTTCCAGACTTCAGGCTGAAATTGACTGCATAGGATTTGCAACCAAGTATTAAAAAGTGTAAGTTTGATTTATGATTGTTAATCTGTCCCATTTGGTCCCTTAAAAAGTGGGAGGCACATATACAAACTGTTGTAAAATTCCTACACCGTTCACCTGATTTGGATGTAAATACCCTCAAAATTAAAGCTGAAAGTCTGCAGTTAAATCACATCGTGTTTGTTTCATTTCAAATCCATTATGGTGGTGTATAGAGCCAAAAAGTTTAGAATTGTATTGATGTCCCAATATTTATGGACCTTACTGTATAACACTGCTAACCCTTTGACAAATTATTTCTGATCATTTTGCCAATTTTAATTCTGCTCATGCAATACTGTACTGTAATAAATAACACTAGAATTCCTCTGCTACTAACCATAAACTTAACTTTGATTTAATCAATAATGTTTGCAAATGTATTTGATTGTATGTCAAATACCTCTTTAGAAGTTGCTATCCACCTTTTTTTTTTTTTTAAGAATATTTAAATAATTGCTGGCTTTAAATCTGAACCAGGAAGATGCAGAAAAACACTAATCAAAGCAGCTCTGTATTCATGACTACACCATTAAATGTATTTATTATATAAATGTCGCAGTATAAGTACATGACTTTGAATTGGTATTAGATTCTTGCATTCTCTGTACAACAGAGCTCAGACTAGGAGAGGAAGCAGCAGCATGAGGAATTGTAGTGCAATGCCCATGTGCTAAAAACATGCTGATGGGAGAAGAGAGCAAAGGGACAAAGATATGAGCTAGACAGAATACAAAAAAATAAATATTACTTAAAGCATCATTAAATTTACTTTTTTCTATAAATGTAAGTAATGAAAGTACCTTACTCTGACTTTGTGTCAGACTCTAGCATTTCCTGTACAACAGAGCTCAGACTAGGAGAGGAAGCAGCACAAGGGATTGTAGCACAATGCTCATATGCTAAAAGGACCCTGCTAAAAGGAGGAGGGAGAAAAAAGTGACAAAGAAATTAGCCTACTAGTCTGCTGATTCTCCTTTTAATGTCAAGTCACCGTCTGGGAGGGGGAACAATATTTGTAAGTGTTTTTTAAAGGCTCAAGGTTTTTACCTTTATGCAATTTATGCATGAAGGTAAAAAACTTATGTGTACAGCTCCAGCCCCTCTAATACTTCCCTGAGCCCAGTCTAGATCCAGCGATGTGCACGAGAGCCGAGGTTCTCTGGGGACTCTTCCTCCTCATTGACTGAGACAGCAGAGGAAGCCATTAGCTCCAACTGTTGTCAATCACAGCCAGTGAGCCAATGAGGAGAGAGAGGGGGCCAGGCCGAGCTACAGCTCTGTTCATGAATGGACACACAGAACAATGGCTTGGGATCCAGCCCGTTCGAGTGCCCCCAGAGTAAGCTGTTTGCTTAGGGGGGCACTCAGCAGGAGGGAGGTGCCAGGAGCATGAGCCGTGGACCCGGGAAGAAGAGGATCAGGGCTGCTCTGTGCAAAACCATTGCACAGAGCAGGTAAGTAGGACATGTTTGTTACTTAAAAAAAAAAAAAAAAAAAAAAAAAAACCTTGCCTTTAATATCGCTTTGGTGGTATTTGAGAACAATTAGGTCTCCGGGGTTCCCAAACAGGACTTTGCTGTGTGGCAGAGCTGTGAAATTCTCAAAACTAGATGTACAGAAATACAAACCCATATGTACATAATATAAATGGGTACTGACATTTTTTAGGTAAAGTTGATCCAGGGAATATCCGATTGCCTCTCTGGAGATCAGGAAGGAATTTTTTTCCCCTGCTGTAGCAAATTGGATCATGCTTTGCCTTCCTCTGGATCAACTTCGGGTATAGGATTGTGTATATGGGATTGTATGGTTGGGTTTTTAATAATGTTTTTTTTTGGTTGACCCAGATGGACTTGTGTCTTTTTTCAACCTGACTAACTATGTAAGTTCTCGTGTATTTAATTTGTACATTTAATGGTTTGCCTGGAGTTGAGCTATAGGCGATGGAGGTAGCATTTCTTTATGCTATCATTTTACTAAGAAACACAACTGCAGAAAGAAATTCAGGTTCCCAGAATTCTCTAATATCCTGGCCACTCCCACAGAATGGAAATTCTCTGCTGATGAGTGATTGGTATATTTTTACAATTATGGAAGACCTTGAACACTTGTAATGGAATAAGGATACAAATCAAGCAGTATTTCTTTTTTTTTTTTTTTTAAGAAACATTCCAAGCTTATTCTGATAAAATATTGGAAGATAATATGTCTCTGGTCTGCAAATTGTAAGCAACTCTTTTCCCCAACAAAGCATTAAATTCAGAGTCATAATTTAGTCCTGTGACCTTGCTAGTCAATAGCCAGCTTTAAAATAGAAAGCCTGACATTTCAGTAATAACAGAAGTGATCAAACGGAAATGTTCTAATATTCCACAGCTAAACAGACCCATATATCATCATGAGAATTCAATACTAGCAGAAAGTCTGTGTACCAGCAAGTGAGGCACAGAGAGATGAGGTTAACAAAATAGAACACAGATTGTGTCAGTTTAATGTATTTCTTACACTAAGTGATTTTGTGCGATTAGCAGAAAAGTGAGACTGGTGTCAGGTCACATCTTCAGCGGAGTTATATTGACTGAACAGCTCAGGAACACCGAAAAAAATATATGCAAGTGACTTTTCGTCTACTAGGTAAGGAGTATAAATATCACTTGGGATTGGGGAACAGTATATAATAGGATGCAAAACAGAGAATGTATCCTGATATTGATTGGCTATCTATTTTATTAGATAGAGTGACATAATTCTACTGTTTAAATTGGAACCTCAGACATAATTCATTTATTTTTTTTTTTTTAGTTAATGCTAGGCCCCCTGTGGCATTTTAGTGGCTGTCTGTGCCCCTTTAGGGGGTTATTTGCCTTATTTCTTCTACTGGTGACTACACAGGAAGGGAAAGAAACCTGCTCGTTGCAGGCAAAGACAGGGGAATCCAAAGTGTTTTTATAGGAATCTAGTGACCTGGCCAGAACCACCTCTGGAGGGAGTTTATTCCAACATTTTCACAGCTCTTACGATAAAGAAACCTTTCTGTATTTGGTGACAAAATCTTTTTTCCTCTCGACGTAAAGAGTGCCCCCTTGTCCTCTGTGTTGTATCTTTAACTGAGACATTTCTGTCCAACAGTGTAACCAATAGCAATAAAAACCTTTCTCCATTCTAAAACCAAAATAAAAAGATTTATCTGAACTTTACAGGAATAGTAAAACCATGACACTATTTTGTTTGGAAGCTTCTTAAGCCTCGTGAACACAATGAGAAACTTGAAACCAAAAATACAGATCATTAGTACACAGCTTTCAGGCCCCGTTCACACTGGGGCGATCCGACTTCCCCAGGCGACCTCACAGGTCGTGGCGCGCTGCTCACACCACGACCTCGGAGCGGCCGGCACGGACTTCATAACATTGAAGTCTATGCAGGTCGCTCCGGGTCGCCCCAAAGAAGCTCCGGACCCTTTTTCTAAGTCAGAGCGACTTGTGTCGCTCCTATTAGAACGGGTCCATAGCTTCTGTATGGGAGGCGACCTACGGAGACCTGTCAGGTCGCCCCAGTGTGAATGGGGGCTTAAGAGACGATCATGACAGTTCATGTGAAACTATCCGAAGGGAAAAAAGGAACATTTCTCTCGTACGTTACCAGAATGAATGATTTTCAGTATTTGTCCAAAAAAAAAAAAAATAAAATAAAATCGGAAGACCAAGACAATGCATGCTAAGAAATGAAAGAATACATTACAATACAATAATTACATCACTCCTGAAGTTGTATTCTGTCGTACGGGAATTATCGTAACTTTAGTAACCTATTGGTTTTTTAATATAAGACTAACATGCAAAAAAATAAAACAGACAATCATTTATTCGATATTCTCATCATGTGTACAAGGCGTTAAGGATTTTCACTTATATGTATAACTCCTTCATATAGCTGATTTTCTGCCCACTTAACATAGAATAAAGAATGGCCAGGCTTAGCTGGTCACCTATTTATTCTTTAAATAGTTAGGGTCCTTTCCCCGCGGGTGCCTCCGTGTTACGGATTCCACTTACTCAGCGGGGATCGCTCCACTGATCCTCACTGAGCAGGCGGATGACAGGTCCGTGTCTGCTCTGCACAGTGAGCAGCTCTCCTCTATGGGGAAATCAGATAGAAAAGGGCCGCCTGTCCGTTTTCCATCCGATCCGCCAGACAGATGGAACCTAGGACCACCATCCATCTGGTTTTTGTGTGCAGGATCGGATCTAATGGTGGCGGGTGTCAGCGGACATGTGTTCTCTGACATCCGCTGCTTCATAGAGGAGACTGCAGGTTCCGATCAGGTCCGCCTGAAAAACTGATAGGCAGACCTATCTGACAGCTTGTGCGAAAGGAACCTTTAGAGGCCATTTTTCCCCATGTGTTCCAGCATCCCCAGCTCATTACATTCCACTCCGCTGTTCAAATAGTTGCTCCTGACCCCTTCCATACATGTCAGCAGTGCGCAGCCTATCCAAAAAAAACCTCTTTGGTAGCCTACCTTGCTCGATCCTGCCTAACAGCAGGATGAGTGGGACACTGGATGTGCACCCCTAGTGGCTGCTCTGGCTTGTTAAACCCTACACTTGGTTACCTGTGATCTCTTAGCAGAAAAGCTTAGCCACTGCTGCAACAGAGAAAGCGTGCTGTTTTAAAGAGCCAGAGTAACTACTACCATGCATTTCTAAGTATGGCCTGTCCTGCTGCAAATGGGTCAACTACTAAGGAGTTTTTTTCATACAGTCTACATGTATGAAGGGGGGACAGGAGCATTTTTTGAAAGGGCGGAGAAGGGGTATGGAATGTGCATGGGGATTTATTGGGAAATACCCATTAAAGCGGTAATAAATCCAAACCTAAACATTTCATATATTGCAGCTTACCAATCATTATATGTGGTTGCTGCAATAGTTTATTTTTTTGGCTTTCCCTACCCCTCTGTTTTCACCTGGTGTTCTAGCTAATAACACACCTTCTGTATTAGAGTGCCCCCACTCTGGATGAAAGACACAGGGGCCACATGTGGACAGCAGCATTGTCAATCTGGGGGGAGGGGAGTTTTAGATGGACTAGCAGATTTAAATACACTAACAGAAGCCAAATTCCAGCTGACACTTACAAGCAGTTACATCAAACAAGCTTTTTACTTTTGTAGTTTTTTCATGAATAAATAAATGCTGAACGTTGTAAGCACTACTGCCAATGTTAAATGGTTTGTCTCATCCCTGTAAATGCAAGAGAGCTTGGTTTTTTTTTGTTTTTTTAAAACAACAGACTTATGTGCCAGATCACAAGATGACATTAGAAAAAAAGAAATTTTAAAAAAGAAAATGAATGCAGCAATCACATCTAAGAATTGGTTTGCTGCAATATAATACATGTTTGCTTTTAATTTAATACCACTTTAGAAGTAAACTTTAAAAAAGCAGAAGACTGATAAAAACTGGAAATAGTGATGTTGTTTCTTTTTTCTTTTCCCCATGTTTATATACAGGTCAGAATGAATAGGCTGCACAGCACAGCTTCTTGAAGTGTCAATGTATGTAGAGCGGGAATTTTTTTAAATGTATATTTTTAACGGTAACACACCTATATTTAGCATGACGTGCAGTCACGGGAGCAGTCTGTGCAGGAATAGTCCTAGTTAAAGTGATTGTAAAGTCTAGTTTCTTTTTTCTATTAAAATAACAAACATGTCATACTTACCTCCCCTGTGCAGTGGTTTTGCAGAGCAGCTCAATTCTTCCTCTTCTCGGGTCCCTGGCTGGAGCTCCTGGCACCAACCTCCTGTTGAGTGCCCTTCCAGCTTGCTATGGGGGCACTCGAGCTGAGCTGCAGCTCGTGTATCTATTCAGAAATGGAGCTGCCATTCGGCCCCACCCCCTCTCTCTCCTGATTGGCTGAGTTTGATTGACAGCAGAAGGAGCCAATGGTGCCACTGCTGTGTCTCAGCCAATCAGGAGAGAGAGTCCCGCATGGCTGAGGCATTCGTGAACATTGCTGGATAGAGATGGGCCCAGGTAAGTATTAGGGGTGGCTGCTACACACAGAAGGCTTTTTATCCTAAAGCAAAGAATGCATCAAGGTGAAAAACTTTCTGCCTTTACATCCCCTTTAACAACTTGCCAACCAACCACCGTAGTTTTACGGCAGCAGGTTGGCTCTGTCCCGCGAAACGACATACCTATACGTCGCTTTGCAGGATCGCTAGCGGGGCGCAATTGTCCGTTAAAGTAACGCCATGCCGTATCACAAAAAATGGCCTGGTCATTAAGGGGGTAAAACTTTCCGGTCCAGAAAATGTTGATAAAGAGTTTTGTTTCTTGATTTTTAGCTCCTAAATGCAAAGGACAGAAATTAATCAGAATACATCTTTTACTGATACATACATATTCGCCAGCACACCAAGGATCTTGCACAGCAGTCCGAAGAAACATTTTATTTCAAAAGGATCACATCAGGATTGGTGTTTACATCTTTTACTGGTCTGACTTTAGCAGAGTAAATCCTAAAAGGTAGCTACAGTATTACTTAACATAAACCTGTATTTAGACTATGCACACCAAAGGGTTTACATGGGCTGAACAAGCAGCAAAAGTACTTTAAAACAAGCTCACAGGAACCTCAGTAGCTATAGGCTTTGTTAAGAAATACATTAGGATCTATTCACACATATGTGTTTAACCTCTCAGCATTAGCTTCCATTGAAATCAACGATAATGCATCAAAACATATGGCAAACATACATCAACATGCATTAATGGGTGCTGTTTTTTTTTACAAATCACTTTTTACAAACTGAAAAAATGAATCAGAACACGTTGATGTGCATCTTTACACATGCACTAACATGCATCAAGCAAAACGAGAAACAGAAGCGCAGAAAGCTTGTTTCTTATTATTTTCTATGGTAGCAGATTCTTGATAGTCTGACAGCCTTTCTAAAGCCGGTAAGGCTGGGTTCACACTTATGCGAATAGGATGCGGGTTTCCCCGCGTCCAGTTCGCATGACAGGAGAGTGTGACCGACTCTCAATGGAGCCAGTTCACTGACCTCCAGGGCGGCCATAGTCTGCACTGGAAAAGGGTCCTGTGCGTCTTCTGGTCCGTTTCAAGTCAGAATTCAGGCAAGAATTCGGACCGGATTCTCACCTGAAACAAAGAACTGGTACGCACCAGACCCCCTGCTGTGAGCTGCGGCTGCAGCTAGTGTGAATCCAGCCAAAGAATCTAACTGAAACCCGACTGTTGTGATCTTTGAAAATGAATTACCGGTACTTCACTGTACAAGCAGCTAGAGATAGCTAATTTTATATATATTTTACCGCATTTTAATAATGTGTAAATACTTTATTGTCCATAATCCAGACACTAGTGCACTTAGAATATGTGTTCTTCATTAAATCAGGTCAGTTATTTCTTAACCAGGCAGTAGTATAAGCTTTGCGGGCGATAAAGCGAAATCATTTTTAAATAAGGACTTTTTGTGCAAAATATGCTTTTTATGAAAAAGAATCCCATGTTTCTTTTTACTAGTTCTAGTGAGGTTTGGAAGCACAGTTTTGAACCAGCATTTGTAAATTGATTTTTAAAATTTCCACTTCAGAGATATGAGGACATTTTACTTTTAATTCTGATGAATATAAATGAAAGAACTTTTTTTTACAGTATGGTGAGTAATAAATTCCCAATGATACCTTTTTATATACATGTCTTATCCATTTTACCTCTCTATTTTGTTTTTCTTTAACTACTCTATGGGGTCTATTCGTCAATCTTTTCATTCAAGATTCACACAAGACAGAAGCAGAAAATGATAAAATCTTGGGTGAAAGTTAAATGGATACTGGGTGAACACATTTATTAAACAGACCAAAAAAAAAAAAACACATTATCCCTGAAATTCAAATTATAGACAAACTATCTCTATCCATAAGTCAGAGTATGGTACAAATAGTGTTGCATAGTTCTAAATTCATAAGTTAGCTGTTTTGATTACTATAATGAAGCACTGCTGTATAGTTCTGATATTTTAAAAATCTACTACTTGGAACTACAAATACCTATCTACCCTAAATTCCATACATGAATGACAAGTGTAGAAAGTGACATTGCCCTACCAACTACCAGTCCATACATATACCTTTAAAAACGTGTTAATACTATAAAACATTCCCCAGACAATTATCACTAACAAACATAATCCAAGCTTGATTACTTGGCATGGCTCTCTGACACCGGCCAATAAAAATTCACAAAACCCTGCTGCCAGTGTTTACAGTCTGGAAGGAACACCAGCCAAACAAAAGAACTGGACGCTTCAGCTGTCCGTTACCAAGTTTAGTACCTGCATGCCACCTGATGGTGATAAAGTTCAAATGAATATGTAGATATTAAGCTTTCCTAAGACCTTATAAATATTTTATATCATCTTAAATATTTATTAGGTGCTGCTATGTAACAGTGGGTACACATGTACTTATTGTGTTAACAAAGCACGCAAGTACAGCCAGGAATTGCCAGAAGCATGAGTTAAACTTACATTCAAGATTCTAAATGAAGCATAACAGAAAGTAACAGTTATAACTACCTAGCATAACATTTCAGGGGGACTGTCATACTACATTATCTAACCAGTGGTGTCATTCGTGCAACAAAGGAGAGTGGTCTATACTGCCCAAGTCCACAAATTAGCCTCTTCTTCTTGGATACATGTATTAGAGCAATGACGGTTATTTTTCCAGGTCAAAGTATAGCTAATCGTATTTAGCTAGACTTTCTCTGTAACGTTTTGGAACTTCTAAGAAGAGAATTGGAGAAGCTACAAAACGTCTTAAACATTACAGAGCAAATTCAGTTAAATGTGACTATCCATTGTCGATTTGAGTAATGTATGCGAAAAGCCAACTAGCTAATCTGGTAACACAAAGTTTCCCTTAAACTTACTTGCAAACTTGACAGTCCTCTTAAAAATATTATCATATTAATTAATCATTTGTACAATGCCAGATATTAAACAGGAGCCATTTCTGATCAAGCTGTTTTTTTTCTACCAGTTACAGTCAACATAACAGACACACACAAAATGTACAATTATTTATGATGACAAGATGTAGACATTAGAGGTGTACTACAAAGACACTATAAATGCGTTCATAATTGCTCCTATGTGTTTTCCCTGCATTGTTGTACAGTGACAGCAGATGTCTCAAGCTTGCAAATGTAAACATGCAGCTACGGTATTCTGGTATGAATAAAAAACATGTAGCCACAGTATGAGCACATACTGTATACGATTTCCATTCTAACATAAAAACATATCACCTCTAAAATCTGAGGGAAAAAATATAAAAAACAATATTTTTCCAACAATCGTAAAAGGTAAAAAATTCACCAAGGGTACTATAAAAAAATCAAAGGAATATGGTTACAAGTACAGTATATAACGTATACATTGTCAGATATGCTCTAATTCTGGAACATAGGATTGGTCTTTGTACAGTAGAAGGCCAACCTAGTTAATAGTGTACATATATCCCAACATGTTTCAAAATTTACAATACTTTCTTTATCAAAGGAAGGTAGAGCAAAGTCTCTTTTCTACAAATGTAATGTAAATATATGTTAACATACAATAAAATACCATCCAGTACCTGCAACAAGTGTATCCCTAATGTATGACGGTAAATTCATGACGAATGGTGTTAAATGTTCATCTATGACCCTACTTAAATTTTCTGTGATAAAACCCTTCCCGGAAATATGTATTCAGGCCACATCTTGATGTGGTACCGATACATAGATGATATTTTCATTCTCTGGGATGGCTCCGAAAAACTATTACAAGATTTTCTAAGCTCCTTGAGTGCTGCCAGAATTGCTGCAGGGGTTGAAGGGGTGGGGGGTCAGCCTGTCAGTGCTCAGATCATACGCCGCACACTGCATCAAATTGATCTGCATGGCTGTCATCCCAGAAGGAAGCCTCTTCTAAAGATGATGCAAAAAAAAAAGATTGCAAACGGTTTGCCGAAAACAAGCAGACTAAAGATATGGATTACTGGAACCATGTCCTGTGGTCTGATGCTGATGAGACCAAGATAAACTTATTTGGTTCAGATGGTGTCAAGCCTTCGTGGCGGCAATCAGATGAGGAGTACAAATACAACTGTGTCTTGCCTACAATCTGCTGGCACTGGGAAGCTACAGTTCATGCAGGGAACCATGAATAGCAACAGGTACTGTGACATACTGAAGCAGAGCATGATCCCCTTGCTTTGGAGACTGGGCCGCAGGGCAGTATTCCAATCTGATAAGGACCTCCAAGATGACCACTGCCTTGATAAAGAAGCAGAGGGCTAAGGTCATGGACTGGCCAAGCATGTCTCCAGACTTAAACCTTATTGAGCATCTGTGGGGCATCCTTAAAATGGAAGGTGGAGGAGCGCAAGGTCTCTAACATCCACCAGCTCCGTGATGTTGTCATGGAGGAGTGGAAGAGGACTCCAGTGGCAACTTGTGAAGCTCTGAACTCCATGCCCAAGAGGGTTAAGGCAGTGCTGGAAAATAATGGTGGCCACACAAAATATTGACACTTTAGGCCCAATTTGGACATTTACACTTAGGGGTGTACCCACTTTTGTTGCCAGCGGTTTAGACAATAATGGCTGTGTGTTGAGTTATTTTGAGGGGACAGCAAATGTACAATGTTATACAAGCTGTACACCCACTACTTTAACTACATTTTAGCAAAGTGTAATTTAACCACATTTTAGCAAAGTGTAATTTCTTCAGTGTTGTCAAATAAAAAAATATACTGAACAAAATTATAAATGCAACACTTTTGTTTTTGCCCCCATTTTTCATGAGCTGAACTCAAAGATTATAAGGCTTTTTCTATGTACAGAAAAGGCCTATTTCTCCCAAATATTGTTCACAAATCTGTCTAAATCTGTTTTAGTGAGCACTTCTTTGCCAGGATAATCCATCCACCTCACAGGTGTGTCATATCAAGATGCTGATCAGACAGCATGATTATTGCACAGGTGTGCTTTAGGCTAGCCACAATAAAAGGCTACTGTAAAATGTGCAGTTTTACTGTATTGGGGAGTCCATAAACCAGTCAATATCTGGTGTGACCACCATTTGCCGCACGCAGTGCAACACATCTCCTTTGTATAGAGTTGATCAGGTTGTTGATTGCGGCCTGTGGAATGTTGGTCCACTTCAATGGCTATGCGAAGTTGCTGGATATTGGCAGGACCTGGAACACGCTGTCGTGTACACCAATCCAGAGCATCCCAAACATGCTCAATGGGTGACATGTCTGGTGAGTATGCTGGAAATGCAAGGAACTGGGATGTTTTCAGCCTCCAGGAATTGTGTACAGATCCTTGCAACATGGGGCCATGCATTATCAATCTGCAATATGGGGTGAAGGTCGTGGATGAATGGCACAACAATAAAGTGCACCTGTGTTCATTGTCCATAACATACGCCTACCTATACCATAACCCCACCGCCATCATGGGCTATGTGTTTAACAACGTTGACATCAGCAAACCCCTCACCCACACAATGCCATACATGCTGTCTGCCATCTGCTTTGTACAGTGAAAACCGGGATTCATCCGTAAAGAGAACATCTCTCCAAGTGCCAGACACCATTGAATGTGAGCATTTGCCCACTCAGGTCAGTTACGACGACGAACTGCAGTCAGGTCGAGACCCTGATGAGGACAACAAGCATGCAGATGAGCTTCCCTGAGACGGTTTCTGACAGTTTGTGCAGAAATTCTTTGGCTATGCAAACTGATTGTTGCAGCAGCTGTCGGAGTGGCTGGTCTCAGACGATCTTGGGGGTGAAGATGCTGGATGTGGAGGTCCTGGGCTGGTGTGGTTACATGTGGTCTGTGGTTGTGAGGCCGGTTGGATGTACTGCCAAATTCTCTGAAACACCTTTGGAGATGGCTTGAGTGTAGAGAAATGAACATTCAATTCATGGGCAATAGCTCTGGTGGATATTCCTGCAAACATCATGCCAATTGCACGCTCCCTCAAAACTTGCGACATCTGTGGCATTGTGCTGCGTGATAAAACTGCACATTTTTGAGTGCCCTTTTATGCACAACTGTAATAATCATGCTGTCTAATCAGCATCTTGATTTGCCACACCTGTGAGGTGTATGGACTATCTCCACAAAGGTGAAGTGCTCACTAACACAGATTTAGTTAGATTTGTGAACAATATTTGAGAGAAATAGGCCTTCTGTGTACATAGAAAAAGTCTTAGATCTTTGAGTTCAGCTCATGAAAAATGGGGACAAAGACAAAAGTGTTGCGTTTATAATTTTGTTCAGTGTATAATCAAATATTTACAAAAATGTGAGGGGTGCACTCACTTTTGTGAGATACTGTATGCTTTGCTTTTCCCTCCTTGGCTTTTCTTCCTTCTAGCCACATATATATTGGGGATAGATGCTGTTTACAATTTATATAATTTGTCACTGGGTATTATACTATTTTGCCGCTAGTTGTCCTGGTATAGGTCTGGCCTGCTCCCTGAGATCCCCGATCTCTAGCATCTGATGTCACCGTGCGTGTACACTATGAACTAGGTTGGCCTTCTATTGCAAAAAGACCAATCCTATGGTCCAGAATTAGAGCATATCTGACAATTTATATGTCAATTTATGTCATATTGTCACTTGTAACCATATTCCTTTGAAGTTTTTGGTGAATTTTTTACCTTTTAAGATTGTTGGAAAAATATTTTTTATTTTATACTGTTGTTACTCTTCTGTCTACTCTGGTTGGCCTATACCTAAAAAATCCCTATGGGGCTCCTATCTTCTCTGGTCTTCTGAATAATTTTGGGATGCGCCTCCAGTAATTCATGACACCCATCTCAGTGTAACTATTTCTGAAACTTTGCATGCAAGTCATTTTTGTATGAGCTTCTCACATTTTTATTATCTAGCTGTCCACCTGCAGAAGGGTATTATTGGTCAGTTTAAACAGTGTACATTCCTAAAAAGTAATTTAACACATGTTCCCCACTGTGCCCAGTCTGTTTATTTTCAAGAAGCGGTTTGCATATGCACCTCTGTGTATGCAACTTCTAATTACTTTCAGTTAATAAAACAACAGGGGGTAACAGAACTACCACCTTACAGTTGTCACCAGAACAAGTCCCAATTAGGGGATTTACCCTCTACTCATGTTTCAGAAGCATTTAAAATGTCAAATGTGCCTTCGCTACCACCAAATGGGGCATATACAGCAAAAGAAACCAAAGGCTCCAACCCTTTCCTACGCTACCTAAAACAAAAATAAAGTTCTACTAAATCAAAATGTATCCTATTGTACACATACTACAGGATAAGGGGAAACAAAAAAATCAGCCTTGCCAAGTGACTTGGATGACTAGGGATGATCATAATTTACATATAACAATGTTTATGCAAAAAAACTTTGTCTCTTTTTCCAATTAAATAATAGATAAAAGGAAACATGATATGGAAATATTTTATGTTGCTGATGCCATATTTCCATGGCAATTTTATCACTTCAACACTGCATTATCTGACCTCTAGTAGCTGGTAATAATCACTGCTGCATGCAATGAAGAATTGCTACTTTTCTTTTGCACAGCTCCACTGGAAATTTTACGTGGAAGCGATTTCCACATCCTCATTGCCCAGACAGTGAAAAACACCCTATGCAGCTTAGGGTTAAACCACTTCTCCTATCTCATTGTGTGGCCCACTCCCTGAGACTGAATAGTTTCCTACCTATGTTGGGATCACCATTGAGATTTTTGGATATTGATATCATATCTCCTCGCCAGCATCTCTTCTCCAGGGAGAATAAGTTTAGTGCTTGTAGTCGTTACTTGTAATTGAGGTCCTCCAGTACCCTTATTTGTTTTGTTGCCCTTCTCTGGAATCTTTCCAGTTCCAGCACATTCTTAATGAGGACTGGTGATCAGAATTAGATGGCATACTCCAGATGCAGCCAAACCAGAGTTTTATAAAGTGGCAGGATTATAGTTTTATCTCTGGAGTAAATTCCCTTTTTAATGCATGCTTATATTCTGCTGGTTTTTCTTGCTGCGGCTTGACATTGCATGCTATTGCTCAGTCTGTCTTCTACTAGGACCCCCCCCCGATCTTTCTTCATACTGGGTTACCCCAGGGAAACACCTCCTGATGAAGGGGCCACTTCCCCTTGGTCCAACGCCTACCGACTGAGGTATTCCGCCTGTCAATTTTCCACCATGGGAAAGTGTAAGGCGGAGAGGGCTGGAACTAACGTTT
The DNA here is from genome assembly GCF_965119305.1 of Pelophylax lessonae. Lineage (NCBI taxonomy): Eukaryota > Metazoa > Chordata > Amphibia > Anura > Ranidae > Pelophylax > Pelophylax lessonae. The sequence continues at coordinate 359,465,758 of NC_138770.1, forward strand.
TGCCCACCTGAGAATGCCGGCTACTTCCAGAGCCACCAGGACACTTCTTGTGCCGCATTGGTTATTGACATAAGCCATGGCTGTGGGATTGACTGACTGAATGTGCACTGGACATCCTTGGAGATGATACCTCTGATCACTTAGAGCTCCAGGATATGGATCGCTAGTCTGGACTCTTCAAGGGTTCAGACCCGCTGAGCAGAATATTTGTTTCGAGAATGCTTCCCCACCCCAACAGGCTGGCATCCATGGTGACCACCGTCCAAAAAAAGGGAGGAAGGATTTGCCCTGCCCGAGCGCCGGAGAACAAAGCCACCAGATCAGGGACCCTTTTGTACCTCGGCTCAGCTGGATTTGGTTGTCCAGAGGCTGTGGAGTCTTGTCCAATGTGAGCAGAATCTCCCTTGCAGGGACCTCGTATGGAACTGTGCAAACGGAACTGCATCAAAAGGCAGCACTCGCATGCAAGTCAGGAGGAATGACCATCTGCTGGACAGCAGGAGGCGAATTGCAGCCTGCAGTTTTTGGAGTTTGTCTAGAGGAAGGAGTACTGTGGCTAAGGCCGAGTCCAAAGTCAGACCCAGATAGTCTAGTTTCGTGGAAGGACCCAAGGCAGACTTCTGAAGATTCAGAATCCAGCCGAACTTCCTCAGGGTCTGTATGGAGATCTCCAGGTTTTCCACCAGCGCAGTAGGAGACTCTGCATGCAGAAGAAGGTTGTCCAAGTAGCCCATCCCCTGCTGATGTAAAAATGCTAGAACCAGGGCTAACACTTTTGTGAAGACCCAAGGAACAGGGGCGAAACCAAGGGATAACACCCCAAACTGATAATGCTCCACTCCCACGGCAAAGCGCTGGTGACCGACACATACTGGAATGTGAAGGTAATCGTTCTTGCTGTCGATAGAGGCAAGAAAATCCCCATGATGCAGGGAAGCCACCACCATGACACAGACTCCATTCTGAACTTCTGCACCTGCACAAGCAGTTCAGCACCTTGAGGTCCAGGATTGGACGCACCTTGCCTTCCTTTCTGGGGACTGTAAACAGGTTTCAGTAAAACCCCTGAAAACGTTCCAAAGTCGGAACCAGGACAATCACTGCTTGAAGTAAAAGCTCTTGCACCGCCCCAAAGAGAGCCCTGTAAGCAGACCAGGGACGTTGGAAGGAAAGAATCTTTCAGGAGGGTAAGAACAAAACTCGATCTTGTAGCCAGACCGTATAACTTAGTGGACCAACTTGTCTTGTACCTGGAAGTCCACGGGTCCGGGAACCAGCGAAGGCGTCCCTCTACCCCAGATATGGGTAAGGGCACACCTTCAAGCTGAAGGAGCCTTGTCCTCGGGTCTGGAGAATCCCGCTCTTGACTTACCAGACCAAGTTCGCTCGGATCCTCCAGAGGAGGCATTGAAGGGCTTTGATCCCTTGTCAGTCAACCCTGAGGGATGAGAAAAACTTCTTATGAGCCAAGAAGGAGGGCCTACATCTACGAGGAGGGTCCTTGCCCTTAGAAGCCTGTGTAAGAAGGGTACTCTTCCCTCCTGTGAGACTTTTAAGGATGTCATCCAGGGTAGCACCAAACAGGCGATCTCCTTAAACGGGAAGATCAATCAAGGCCTTTTTTAGAAGTCTGGTCCGCAAACCAGCATTTGGGCCGACGGACCACTATCGAAACAGAGAGCCGAGCCACTAGGGGAGCCTCATCCAAAGAGGCATCACAGATCAACTGCAGCCCCTGGGCCAGCTGGTCCACCAGCTCAGCAAAGGCAGGGGGCTGCTCCCCCTCCAGGTCACGGCGCAACAGCTTGGCCCATTCAGTCAGAGTCTACGACACCAGGGCAATGGTGAATATCACCTACAGTGCCGAACCAGCCAGGGTGTACATATTGCGGGCCACATTCTCCGCCTTCCTGTCAGCTGGGTCCTTAAAGGCCGGGGACTATTCAATCGGAATCATGGTTGCCTTGTTCAATCTGGAAACCGGAGGGTCAACCACTGGTGGAACAGTCCACTTCTTAAGAAGGGACTCTTTACAGGGGTATAGCCTAGCAAAGCGCTTAGGGACCCCAAGGGGATGCTTTGGTCGTCCCCACTCTGTAGTGACAATTCTGTCTAAATAGGAGGGGAAAGGTTACACCTTTGCCACTCTGGATGGCTTGTGAGTGCCAAAGGGGACCTGCGCCTCCATCGCAGCTGCAGCTGTGTCCTCCATCTTTAAGGTCTCACGCACAGATACAATCAGTGCGTCTCCCAGGGCCTTTTCATGCGCAGTTGCAGAAGTGGAGGAATCCTCCTTACTATCTGAGGATTCAAGGCGCGTGGTCGCAGACCCATGCAGGATGACCCACGTCTGTGGAGGCAAAATTAGATTCAGGATCTGAGGGGACAGATGAGGCAGGGGAAGGCGAGGGGCGCTTTCTTGCCAGCCTGTCACCCACAAGCCAACTGCACCTAGGACACAAAAGAATCCAGGACCGCCGTCAGTGCGTCAATGGATGGATGGGACCCAGAGGGCACCGTGACCTCAGACAGGGGATCAGGTAGGGAGATGCTCTAAAAGACTCCATAAGTCACCAGGTGGACACCACAAAAAAGTGTAAAACCACTCTGGCAGCACACCCGGTTGCCAGTCACAGAGCCCCAATCAATCCTCAGCAGAGAAGGAGAGGACCCCACCAGACTCACCACCCCGCAGGAGAATCTGCACTGCACGTATGGCGATTAGTAAAAGGAAAGAATCCAAGAGTCAGCACCAGGGGGTGAGGAGGGGCTCCCACTGCCGCAAACGCAGCCCACAAGGCTCCACTGTCATGGTCGCCGCTTTTTACAATGGCAAGAATCCAAGAGTCAGCACCAGGGGATGAGGAGGGCTCCCACCGCCGCAATCGCAGCCCACAAGGCTCCACTGTCATGGTCGTCCCTTTTTCCAATGGCAAACCACAAGAAAATGGATGGACTACAAAAACATGGCCGCCGTGTATAGAAACACACATATAAATAAATCGGTTTATATAAACACCAATCGTGCTTAAAGTGACTGTGCACAACGTAATCAATCTATATAAAAAACGCCAATTGTGCTTTTAAATATTATAAAGTGACTGTGCACAACGTGAATGTAAATGTTGATAAATATGTGCAATTTATGTTCCTTTGTGCAAAAACAACAAAATATATGAAGTCCAATGAAGTGTTTTCACAGTGCAAATATTCTGAAATAATTCATAAGGTGCTGATTGTGCTCAGTAAACCAGTATAGGCTCCAGTGGGAATTTTGGTGTGGGATAATCCTTCACCTTAAATACAGCCCACTTACCAGAAGACCCCTTGGGGTCTAGCGAAGGTAAGTGGTTCCTGTGGGTATTCTCTAGGATCCCTCTATCTGGTAAGGTGCATCAGGGGTCCTCATCTGGAATGGGGGGAATTCTCTTAGGGGAGGCTCCGCTGTATCCCTCTGTAGAGGGTGTGGTGGGGGCTGTAATTCGCTTCTCCTATTAACCGCTCATATGGATCGTTGGTGGTGGGGGTCACAGCATGTAGATGGTAAAAGATGCGGGGAGGCTCATAGTGTAGTATTCAATTGTATAAATTTATTAAGAAATAGTAGTCACTCACATTTGAGAAATCAAATGCCGGCTCAACTGTATGGAGACGCCGTTCTGGCTTCCGGTTTGCCCTTTCAAAGACCAGATGTGACGAAGGGACGTACCTCAGGACCCTGAGGTACGTTTGATTTCTCAAATGTAAGTGACTACTATTTCTTAATAAATGTATACAAAAATTATATCTCTCCATCAAAATGGGGGGCTTTCGGCCAGGAGGAATGCTGCGACTCGGGCCAGGAACCAGGTCGTATACAACCTCGCGAGGCGTTTAACTCGCAAACCAGCCCCTGTCCAGTGGGGCTATGTTGCGGTCGACCTAGCGCGGAGCGGAGGTCTGCAGGTGCTCCCTGGCCAGACTAGGGTGACCACTGGATCTAGATTATCCAGCCTGTCGCCCGGTCCGGCAGTTGATTGTAGATCTCACAGGAAAAAATCCAGGAGAAAAAATGTTTCTATATAAAAAAAATTTGCCAGGACCAAAAGATCCCAGCAAGGAAATAGGTCCTTACTTCTGCCTAGGCAGAAAAAAACGGAGTGGCTATAGCAAAGAGAGGAAGTATACCCCTAGGGACTGCCCATGGGTGTAGCCAGAATTATTTTCTGCCTAGTGTCTTACTACTGTAGGAGGTAATATAACTCAGTGGTTATGAATAACAGGAGCTGTCTGTCAATGAACAAAAGAGAAATTATATCTATCTATCTATCTATCTATATATATATATACACACACACACACATACACACACACACAAATTATTTGCCTATCATTTAACTGACTTCAGCAGATAAAATACCCTTAAAATGACAGTGCTACCTCTTATACCAATATGTACTGTATATACTACATGTTATACTGATTAAATTACAGACTCCCATCTTTAGCCAACTATGCTCCCTATTTATATGATTTGTATGGGCCCACCAACTTCCAAAAAAACATTTAATAGTACTTAACCCCCCCCCACAAAAAAAAAAAGTGACATTGGCATGGCCAAAATGAATACACTATGCAGCTACCCACTGCACTAGAACAACTGGTGTTGTAGTGAGGACTACAAGCAATGGGTTGCATTGGAGAGGAAAATCATACCTATACCCGCAAAATTCAGTGCTACCCTCAGAGGTTCTGGGCCACCTAACAATTTTAGGTACTATTCAGATGGCTTTTTTTCAGTCCAAAGATAACTTCCTGTGCCCATTTCCGCTAACAACAGTAATTGGTAACTCCAACTTCATCCTGGGTCTGGTTAACTGGAATCTCCGTCGACTCCTAACAGAAAGCAAGTCACATTCTTGACTTTTCAATTCAGGAATTCAAAAGTGCAAATCAGCAGAGGCACTATCTACTTTCTGTCCCTAGGATGACAGATCTATGGTCGACAGTTAACATAGTTGCAAAGGGTAAATGTAAAAAATCTTCAGTCTGCAGCTCCCTCATTCACCCCCCCCCCCTGCAGCCCCCCCTAATACCAAGCCTGATCCTGAACCAGCGATGTGCATCAGAGCTGAGGCTCTTCTGGGTCTCTCACTCCTCATTGGCTCCTTCTGCTGTCAATTACAGCCAGTGAGGAGGGAGCGGGGGGGGGGGGATTGAGCCACGCTTGGTGTGCTCGATAAACACACAGAGGCGGCTCTGGAGTGAGCATGCATGAGTGCCCCCAGAGAAAGCTGCACTTGGCAAGGAGGAGGGACCTGAAGGGCGGGCAGGGAACCTAAGAAGAGGAAGATCGGGGCTACTCTGTGCAAAACCATTGCGCAAAGCAGGTAAGTATGATGTGTTTATTACTTTAAAGAAAAAAAACCTTTAGGACCACTTTAACCCCTTTTGAGGCCTTATGCAGATGGAATTCTCCATCCCAGCACACTCTCTCCAAGATCTAGAATATCCTGACCTCCCCAGGCACCGACTATAATGACTTTTTACAGAGATGGGATAAGGGATTGGGAAACACCCATGCTTCACAGCAGTGTGAATGTATCCTATTCTTGGCACACAAATCCTTGACAGAAAGTACATCTCAAGAACTTGGGCATAATATAACAAAGGGTACAAAGTTCCCCACGTGCTACATAAAATAATACTGTGAGGTAGCACATCTTTTGTACTGTCCTAAACTGCAGTCATTATGCAAAATAGTGAGAGGCACGGTGAAGTAGATGACTATGGTAAACTGGGTCAGAACCCTGGGGCGTGAATGCTCCATTTCACAGAGACCTTTGCAAACATAAGGTGTCTTTGACTGTCCATCTACTAAACTTAACTACAGCATGCATTCCGCTCTTGTGGAAGCAAAATTCCCCATCCAAAAACAAATGTAGTACTTGAAAATCAACAGCAAGATCTAACTTCAACACTGCACAACAAAGAGGAAAAATTCAGAAAGGCATGGATGCCCTGGTTATATTTTAAAACTACAAACTAACCCTTAACTGCAGGTAAGGTCACAAATACCCCTCCCACAGAACTGAGGAACAGTTGACTTGCAATTTGTCTGTTTCTTTCATTGAGCACAGTGTCTCTGGAGATATTGTTCTTTCTAAAAGCCAAACCCCCAGAGAGCAGTATACTTCTTTCTTCTCCCCTCTCCGCCTCCCTCTTCCAAACCCAATTTGTTTCAAGGTTAACCCTGAACATTCTCATAAACACTCTTGGTATTGGAGAACCTCTTCATCCAGATTTTCCGACACTTTTTATTGTATGAAGACAACGTGGCTCTGATAAGTTTAAACTTCCTGGCTTTGTATTCCTGGTCAATATTAGAATGTAAATGAAAATATGTAATGGGAAACTCCTACAAGTATATGTGTACATCTCTGAAGGTTATGTGACAACATAAAAAAAAAAATTGAAAAAAGAAAATAATGAATATAACTGTATAGTGCATATTAGGTCTTTTTTTTAATTATTTCTCAAAACTTTCTGGATATGTTTAAGAAACACAGGCAAGTTTTTTTTAAAGAACTCCTGTGTGAACTTTGGAACAAAAAAAGCCTACCCACCTCTTCTCAACAACACACTGTACATACAGAAAGGACAACGGAATTATGAAGAGTCTGAAATATTTCTATGACTTATGGGAATTTCTGGCAATAAAAGCTATAACCCTTCCAAAAAATAGTTTACTTTCCAGTGACCTTTCTAAAGCAGGATTTCAAGGTATTAAAAAGGATCGATCATAACAAAATGATTTACCATTAAGGAAGAGCAATGGTAATACAACATAGCTTTCTGGTAGAAAAGTTATCAAAACTTTATATTTTGGTTCAATATATTTACAGCGAAATTTATTTAGCATTTGGTATTAATATATAGTTCAACATCTTAACTTTAATGTTCTTGCATCACATTTTATAACAACAGCTCCATAGACTGAAAATGTAAAAAAGAATGCAACTTTACCACAACATGTGCGATTATGGTCTCATGCACATGGCTGTAAAAACCGCATTTCAAAGCATTTTTTGTTTACAGATTTGAATGTAGGTGTATTGTTTTCAATAGGGACATGCAAACATCTGAATGCACTGCATTCAGATCTGTAACTAAACATAAAAAATGTGCATCTGAGGACATGTGTTTTATGCACTTTCTTGTGTAAATGCATGTAAAAGTGTATACATAGACAGCGCCTGCTGTTGTCAATCAAATCTGGTGAGGAGGGGGTGGGGGGCAGGGCCAAGCCAAGCTGTGTCTGTCTGTGGACGCACAAAGCACAGCTTGAGAGCGAACCCACATGTCTGCCTTCATATTAAGCGGATTTATATGGGGGCTGACACAAAAGAAGTGAATTAACCACTTATAGTCTTCCATTGGAAGCTCTGAAAGGGGAACAAAGCATGAGTACAATTGGGAGACAATGACAGAGCGCTGTCACCCTACAACAGGATGTGCCCAAACATGGATGTTTCTGGCAGGATCACAGGTACAAACAATTTAAAATCACATTAACATGTTAAAGACTTTATAAGGTTGACATATACTTTACATTTAATCATAACAAAAAAGTAAAAAATTGTGTAACATCAACATAAGCCTTTAGTAGAAATTAGTTACCTGCCATTCATTCATAAAACGCAAGGAGTGAGGCAAAGAGGCATTATTGAGAGAGAGCAACAAGATCAACTCTAAGCAAGTCCTGGATGGGAACGTCAATGAATGAGCTCCAGTTTCATTCATCCATTTATCCTCAAGCCTAGAAAGATACAATAATTAAAAATCATGATATTACAGTGGACTACCTTGCAATAAAATTACAATTCTTCCACATATGTTTATCAACCTCTTGCTACCGGTGTGACTCATAAATTTAGTGTCGAGAAAAGAGGGCATTAGCGCCCAGCCACTGTACATATGCATTCTCAGAGATGTGCGGTTGTGTGCTGAATGCGTGCCTACTGAGCGCTCTCAGCCTACAGACCGAGTTGTCACCAACAGTTCCTGGTCATGGCTTTTAAAGGGGAGCCAGTGGGGCAGGCTGCTTATCATGTGACCATTGTGAGAAGCCATGTGACCTCCTCAGCAATAAAGCCCACTGAAAGGGCCGCCAGAAGACAATGTGAACAGGTTAATGTAACTAATCAGTAAACTTTCAAAGTTAAAGTGGAACATACAGGTTTTCCTATCTGGAGTGTCAATGTCATGGGTTCCTTTTGTGTCACAGGCTCCCTAGTAGCTTCTCCATTTAAACATATAAGGAATGTATTCCAGAGAGGTGACAAATTCACAATAGGGAGACAGAAAGCAACAGAAATCAGACACAGAATATAACCATTCCCTGCTCTATCCAATGTAACAAATATTATGATCTTTTTACCTAGTGGTGAGAAATTTTCTTGGATGATGGAGCAGAACATAGGAAAGTTAAAATGCAAGGAAGAGATCCCCTTAGGGAGGAAAGAGGACAACCTTGTCCTTGTGTAACACTAGAAAAGATTCCTTACAGGATATGCCTACTAACTCAGAGACCCTCCGCATAGAGATGATATCACAAGAAAAGTCAGATAAAGGAAATATCCCTAATAGGTTAGAATGGCAGCACCTGAAGAGCCAAAGAACCAGGTTAAGGTCTCACAAAAACACAGGAGAACATATAGGAGGATAGATGTGTGAGACCCCTGCACAAAGGCCACAACTAAAAAATAGAGGCCAATGTTTTCTGAAAAGGTATAGTTGAGTGTGAGATTTACCCTTTGAGAGACCTAAAATCCAGATGCTGATCAAACCAGACTGTAGGAAGGACATATTACATCCTACAAAGTATTGTATAGGATGACATTTCATTGCCTTCTACCAAGCAAAACAGGTCTGGCAGGTACATTGGTACATTTCCAGGAAGTAAACATCCTAGACCTCAAGAGGGTAGTGACAACAGACATCCGACAGGTCCCCGTCTTAGGATCTGAGCTTCAACAGCCTATGTGGTCAAAGCCAGCAACTGAAAAGCAGGATGGTGTACTGGCCCTTGGGACAGTAGGCTGAATGATTTTGATTTTGGGGGGGCTACGCAGAGTCTTTTCAGGATTCTGAGCACTTATGACTACCACATTCTCCTGGGCAATTACAAAGTAATGAAAATCACCAGAATTCCCCCTTATCTTGATCCTGTGGAGCAATTGAGGATCTGAAGGGGCAGAGGCGTAGATTAGAGTGAACTGACACCATAGCATCACAAAAGCATCAACTGTGTTTTACTTTTTTCTGAAATCACAAATACACTATATACAGTAATTCTATACTTCACAGCCTGTATAAACAGAGAAAATTGTAAAAATAAATTTATTTTCAAGTCATATTTACCAAAATGCTTATTTCACAATAAAAATGTGCAGAAATGCTGTTTATTTTTTATCAGTACAGTGAAATAGACAAAATTGAATGGTGCTATCCCTAGTGCAACATTGACCTAACAGAAATCTCTGGGGAGTCTGGATTATTTTATGTGAATAACATCCTGGCAGTGTCTGTTGGACACATTAACAAGCTTACAGGATAACTGTATAAATCTTCAGATGCACTTTGGAGATGTGTATGGTTTCCTAACATTGCACTGTCATGTGGTATCTACCAATGAGTTCAATCTCTGGGTACACATAGTCTTAGAGAAGCAAATTAACAAAATAAACCAATAACTTTTAGGAAGAAATAAGAAAAGCAAATTGGTGTCCAATTACACTTGAAAATCTGCTTGTTATATATTTTCCCAACATAACCAATACAAGACACATAAGTAATGCAGGCAACAGCTGAACAGATACGAAGCTTATTTATCCTTGCCCAGTTACTGAAGCAATTCAAAATAGTATTTGATAAGTTACCAAATACAAGGATGCTTATTGCGCAAATAAAATGCAAGGTCCCATATACATTTGTGCATGGTGGCAACGCACTTGTTCTATTCATTGTAAATGGTACCTCAGCACATTGTACAGTACAAGCCAATATATACAACCTGGGTTGTGGTAGCCTGCATCCCTAAAAAAAAAAAAAAAAGCCATGTTTTTTTTTTTTTTCTTCCAATCCTACGTGGTACGTTGACGACCCATTCATAATAAATATAAGGTTGCCTTAACACAATGCACGTTAATGTGTACCATAACATGCATTAACTCATGTACATTACCGCACTGAAATAAAATGGGCCCTGAAAGTTTAGAAGGGTTATAAAGTTAGAAGGAATGGGACTTCACCTTTGATATGCCCAAATAAAAGAAATGTTACTAGACCACAAAACAGGTAACATTTTTTAAAAATACACTGTATTTTTTGTACAATGTATGACAGCTTTTTCAACTTAAGATTTTATAGAACATAAAAGACTATAAAAAAAAAATGACATTCTGTACACAATTCTATATAACAGTTTCAAACGTAATCTCTGCATAGGGCTGTGGTTAACCACTAGTCATTGGCCCACTGGTCTGCACAGATCAAATCAAAATAAGTGCCATAAATAAAAATTAAAAAATAGAAATTGTTTTTATTGTATTTTTATTAACATTTGTAACAATTTAAGTCAAGTAAGAGGTACAGCAACACTGCAAATTATTGTTTTAAGGTTCTTAACCTCCTTCAGCTCAACAATCAGATACAGATAGAACTCAAAGAAGAGAGCTACATTTGATATAAAAAAAATTGAGTAAAAAATTATGTGAAAGTTATACAAATAAAAATCAAGTACTGTATGTGTTATGAAAAGTACATAATGCAGGAGATGTTTTGAAAAGCTGTCACAAGCCATACAGAATTTACCTACGAGCTCCTTAGCTACTGGATGGAAAGCACGATCGCAAATAAGAAAATGAGCTGAACATCATAATATCAGCTGAAACAAGTATGAGAAACCAAAGTGTTTTTGAAGATAAAACATCTGCTTTGTCATTCATGGCAGTTACAGTGATAAACCAAGGTCTCTGCAATGAATATGGTTGGCACCAACAATGCTGCTGTTTGATCAGCTTTGTGTACAGGTACAGAACAATCCAATCTGCAGCTGAAGCTGGGACCTGGCTTTGCAACTCTATAATCAGTATCACACCAGAATGTGTTGGACAAAACCTTTATATAAATAAATTATCATAATGAAATTTCTTCAGCAAGCCACCTATTGATTTGGAAAAACACATCCCGCTCCATGAGCTAAAAATAAAACCTTGCCCTTTCTAAGTCTTGTTCAAAGCTTGTACTAATGAAATATTCAACAGACGCTGAAAGAAAGACCAAAACACAAGTCCCCATCTAGGTACAAAATTAATCTTTTCTATTTGCAAAAGAACAACTATATTTACATTACTTATGTTTTTCTACATTTTTACAGTTTTTTTCCCCCACACTCCCACGTTACCAATGTAAAAAGCAATGAATGCAACTATGATTTTTTTTTTTATTTAAACAATAACTTGGCCCGCTCAGTTGTATACCTGTATTAGTGGATTTAAAATATATTTACATAAAACCAATTCCAGAAGATACTATATACAGTGCCTTGTAAAAGTATTCTCCCCCTTGGCATTTTTCATGTTTTGTTGCTTCACAACCTGGAATTAACATGGATTGTTTGAGGATTTGCATCATTTAATTTACAGAACATGGCCACAACTTTGAATACTTTTTTTTTTATTGTGAAGCAAACAGCAAATAGGACCAAATAACAGAAAAAGTCAATGTGCATAACAATTCACCCCCCTAAAGTCAATACTTTGTAGAGCCACCTTTTGCGGCAATCACAGCTGCAAGTCACTTTAAATAAGTCTCTATGAGCTTGCCAATCTTACCACTGGGATTTTTGCCCATTCCTCCTTGCAAAACTGCTCCAGCTCCTTCAAGTTGAATGGTTTGCGCTTGTGAACAGTAATCTTTAGGTCTGACCACAGATTTCCTATGACTAGGCCATTCCAACACATTTACAGTACATGTTTCCCCTTAAACCACTCAAGTGTTGCTTTAGCAGTGTGTTTGGGGTCATTGTCCTGCTGGAAGTTTACCTCCATCCTAGCCTCAAATCACGGACAGAATCGTACAGGTTTTGCTCAAGAATATCCCTGTATTTAGCACCATCCATCTTTCTCTCAACCCTGACCAGTTTCCCAGTCCCGTCTGCTGAAAAACATCCCCACAGCATGATGCTGCCACCACCATGTTTCACTGTGGGGATGGTGTTCTTTGGGTGATGTGATGCGTTGGGTTTGCGACAGACATAGCGTTTTCTTTGATGGCCCGAAAAGTTCAATTTTAGTCTCATCAGACCAGAGCCCCTTCCTCCATACATTCTGGGAGTCTCCCACGTGCCTTTTTGCAAACTCAAAGCGTGCCATTTTGTTTTTTGCTGAAAGTAATGGCTTTCTTCTGGCCACTCTGCCATAAAGCCCAACTCTATGGAGCATATGGCTTATTGTCGTCCTATGTACAGATAGTCCAGTCTCTGCTGTAGAACTCTGCAGCTCCTCCAGGATTACCTTAGGTCTCTGTGCTGCCTCTCTGATTAATGCCCTCCTTGCCCAGTCTGCGAGTTTTGGTGGGCGGCTGTCTCTTGGCAGGTTTGCTGTTGTGCCGTGTTCTTTCCATTTGGTTAGGATAGATTTGATGGTGCTCCTGGGGATCATACAAAATTTGGATATTTTTTTTATAACCTCACCCTGACTTATACTTCTCAACAACATTGTCCTTTACTTGTTTGGAGAGTTCCTTGGTCTTCATGGCAGTGTTTGGTTAGTGGTGCCTCTTGCTTAGGTGTTGCAGCCTCTGGGGCCTTTCAAAAAAGGTGTGTATATGTAATGACAGATCATGTGACACTTAGATTGCACACAGGTGGACATCATTTTACTAATTATGTGACTTCTGAAGGTAATTGGTTGCACCAGAGCTTTTTATGGGCCTCATAACAAAGGGGGCGAATACATACGCACATGCCAATTTTCTGTTTTCTATTTCTAAAAAAATAGTTTTATGTATATATTTTCTCATTTCACTTCACCAACCTGGACTATTGTGCTCTGATCCATCACATACAATTCAGATTACCAAAACATTAAACTTAAGGCTGTAATGTAACAAAATAGGTAAAAAGTCAAGGGGGGGGGGGATACTTTTGAAAGGCACTGTACTATATGAAAATAACTTATTTTTAACAATTAAATGCTAAAAAGGCTGTATAATTGTAAAACATTTTGTTGACATTGACTTTTGATTAAATACTATGCAGTATCACGAACTACTTAAAAATAAATCCATTCTCCTAATTATTTGAACTGAATTTTTGACAAAAGTGCTGACTAAATTGCTGACACAGTTTATTAAAGTGACGTAAACAGGAATTTCATCAAATCATTGCATATTATGAAAACATTTTTTTAAGTATATGGCAATATCAGGAATTTCTCATTTAAAACAATCTAGGGTTATTTCATTGGTGGTTTTAATTCCAGAATTCAGAGGTACAAATGGAGATTTTCATAAGATTGCTTAGGACAAGTTTTGTCACAAAAAAAAATAAAAAACACTATCTTCAGTTCAGATACCATTTATTTAAGGAAGTTGTTATTTGGATAATATTGTATTTAACTTTTTTTCTACAAAATGCCAAAGATATTTTTCTTTATGATAATACTGCATTTATGACAATCTAATGGGCCAAGCCCAACCCCTGAAAAACAACTCCACACCATAATCCCCCCTCCACCAAATGATTTGGACCAGTGCGCAAAGCAAGATCCATAAAGACATGGATGAGCGAGTTTGGGGTGGAGGAACTTTACTGGCCTGCACAGAGTCCTGACCTCAACCCGATCACCTTTGGGATGATGAATTAGAGCGCAGACTGCAAGCCAGGCCTTCGCTCCAACGTCTGTGCCTAACCTCACAAATGCGCTTCTGTAAGAATGATCAAACATTTCCATAGACACACTCCTAAACCTAACAACTATATCACCCAAGCACTCACTGCGATAGGTATGACAGGCGTGCTCGCTCTCCTCAGTCTGGGAGCTCCAAATATAAGTCCATGAAAGAGAAAAGGAGGCGCAAACACCTAGTGCATTACCCTTGGACACCTTTAAAAAAGTTTATTAATTTAATTTATTTATTGAAAATGTCAAAAACATACTCACAACCATGAAGAGTAATAATTGCATATAGAGAATTCACCACATGTGGAATTGGACATATCCCTGTGTTTGGACCGCTGATGCGTTTCGGGAATCAAGCTCCCTACTTCAGAGCCGGTCCTTCCTTGAGCAGACCCGAATAAATACTGAATTTACTTATATCAGTACCTCCCCTTTTCCTGTGGGCAATGGGCGTGACCAGCAGGTATCTAAGCCAACCAGCAGCCTCCATGGAAGCCCTATACTTCTACTGCCTAACAAAATATGGCATGTAATAAAATGCATAAAGTGAATGAATTAAAAAAATACAATAAAAAAAAAAGAAAGGATTCAAAATGATGTTAATCAATGATGCATGGGGAATCAAATCACATTACACATTGCCCCTGAGGGATCCATGGTCTCACTTACTGAGCTTTGCACCATGTATTTTAGAGGCTTCACCTGTATCCTAGCCCTGGGAGCCATGTCCTCACCACTTCAGTCCCCCCCTGGTTCAGGATAACCTTCCCGCTCAGCCAGGGAGCCCCCACATCAGCTGCCCCACGTCTCTACTTCCGGGTCCTGGAATGCATGCTGCTCGCTCTGCGCTCCGGAACCCATCATGCGTCGATGTTCGGGGACAGAGTGAGCCTCCACACAGAAGGATCCGCCCCTCTCCATACTCAAGTCAGCCGAGTGCGCCGAAGCTACACGACCGCCCCCTTCCAAGGGGCAGGAGGCAAGCAGCCTCAATGGAAGAGGGGGAAGGGCACCATGCACAAAAGTACGGTGGAACCTGCTGGACAGCAGATGACCCGGGGACCATAGAACATCCGAACATGTGCTATAAAGTGATACATCAGTAGAAGCCACGTCCAGGTGCACCCACTAGGGAAAAAGATGCTGTGTCAACACCACTGGAGCATACTAGTCGGTTGCACAACCTGCTTTTATATACAAAATGAAGATAAAAAAAAAAAAAAATATATATATATATATATATATATATATATATATATATATAAACATAAAAAAGGAATAATATTAATAATAAAATATCATACAGACAAGTATACCAAAGATTATCTATTTTTAGCAATATTAATCTGGTCTATTTGGCCTGCTAAAACTGTAATAACAAATCAAACTACTGTCATATACAAACCCAATTCTAAAATTGTGAGTAAAAAAGGAATGGACTAATTTACAAATCTCATTGTACTTACATTTTATTCACAATATAAAATAGATAACATATCAAATGTTGAAAGTGAGACATTTTGAAATGTCATGCCAAATATTGGCTCATTTCGGATTTCATGAGAGCTACACATTCCAAAAAAGTTGGGACAGGTAGCAATAAGAGGCCAGAAAAGTTAAATGTACATATAAGGAACAGCTGGAGGACCAATTTGCAACTAATGCCCCGTACACACGTACTGATCGTCAGCCGAACGATCGGCCGTATTTTGTCCAGAGTTGTCGTGTCTGTTGAAAACTGCAAAAGACTGCACACGAATTTTGTCGGCCAACAACAGCCGACTGCAGAAGTGATGTCATGTGATGGTTAACTTTCCTTGTCTTTTTTCTTTTCTGAGCATGCCCAGTCTTGCTAATCTGCTGTCTGTCGGCCGAAATCTGTACTGACTGGCGAACAATCGGCCGTTCTGGTGACGGAAAACAAAAATTTTAAAGTCTGCACGACAGATTCTGTTCGGCCGAAAATGCGCTGTCGGCTGTCGGAAGCATCATACTAACAAGCCTACAATCGGCCGATCGGTCGTCAGCCGAATACTTACGGCCGACAATCGGTACGTGTGTACGGGGCTTTATTCGGTCAATTGGCAACATGATTGGGTATAAAAAGAGCCTCTCAGAGTGGCAGTGTCCCTCAGAAGTCAAGATGTGCAGAGGATCACCAATTCCCCCAATGCTGCGGCAAAAAATAGTGGAGCAATATAAGAAAGGAGTTTCTCAGAGAAAAAATTGCAAAGAGTTTGAAGTTATCATCATCTACAGTGCATAATATCATCCAAAGATTCAGAGAATCTGGAACAATCTCTGTGCGTAAGGGTCAAGGCCGGAAAACCATATTGGATGCCTGTGATCTCCGGGCCCTTAGATGGCACTGCATCACATACAGGAATGCTACTGTAATGGAAATCACAACATGGGCTCAGGAATACTTCCAGAAAACATTGTCGGTGAACACAATCCACCGTGCCATTCACCGTTGCCAGCTAAAACTCTATAGGCCAAAAAAGAAGCCAAACCTAAACATGATCCAGAAGCGCAGGCGTTTTCTCTGGGCCAATGCTTATTTAAAATGGTCTGTGGAAAAAAGTGGAAAACTATTCTGTGGTCAGACGAATCAAAATTTGAAGTTATTTTTGGAAAACTGGGACGCCATGTCATCCGGACTAAAGAGGACAAGGACAACCCAAGTTGTTCTCGGCACTCAGTTCAGAAGCCTGCATCTCTGATGGTATGGGGTTGCATGAGTGCGTGTGGCAAGGGCAGCTTACACGTCTGGAAAGGCACCATCAATGCTGAAAGGTATATCCAAGTTCTACAAAAACATATGCTCCCATCCAGACGTTGTCTCTTTCAGGGAAGACCCTGCATTTTCCAACATGACAATGCCAGACCACATACTGCATCAATTACAACATCATAGCTGCGTAGAAGGATCTGGGTACTGAAATGGCCAGCCTGGGGTCCAGATCTTTCACCCATAGAAAAATTTGGCGCATCATAAAGAGGAAGATGCGACAAAGAAGACCCAAGACAGTTGAGCAACTAAAAACCTGTATTAGACAAGAATGGGACAACATTCCTATTCCTAAACTTGGGAAACTTGTCTCCTCAGTCCCCAGACATTTGCAGACTGTTATAAAATGAAGAGGGGATGCAACACAGTGGTAAACATGGCCTTGTCCCAACTTTTTTGAGATGTGTTGATGCCATAAAAATTTAAATCTATTTATTTTTCCCTTAAAATGATATATTTTCTCAGTTTAAACATTTGATATGTCATCTATGTTGTATTCTAAATAAAATATTGAAATTTGAAACTTCCACATCATTGCATTCTGTTTTTATTCACAATTTGTAGTGTCCCAACTTTTTTGGAATCAGGTTTGTATATCAATATAGGATTTGTTTTTATATATGATATAATGACCAACATAAAAAGAGTCAACCGAAAAGTCAAATGTACGGATATCTCGTCATACTAATATGTAAACCTCCCTGATAGACCTACCCCTACCTGGTGCATACACACAAACAATGATCCTCAATCATCACTATCTCACTAAGCCCCCCACAGATGACTCACCCCCCCTTTTTATCCTAAACCTTGTGGACAGCCTCCCCAGAAGAGTTGAAGCTGTTATAGCTGCAAAGGGTGGTCTAATTTAATATTGAACCCTAAGGACTAAGGCTGAGATGCCAATAAAGTTCATGTGGGTGTAAAGGCAGGGGTCTCAGAACTTTTAATAATATAGTGTGTGTGTGTGTGTGTGTATATATATTAGGGCTGAACGATAGTCGATGTGATATCGACTATCGTGCTGTGGGCGATAGTTACATCGCCGAAGATACGATAGTAAGGCATAGGCATTAGGCAGGGAGAAGTCCGGACTCACAGTGGTTGTAGCAGAATACAGCCTGACATCCATCCCACACGTTCAGTCTGCCTGCCTGCAGCTAGCCTAGTTCTCCAGCTGATGGTAATATGATCCTAGAGTGAGGTGCTCAGCTCCTCCCTGTAACCAATCAGTGGCTCCCAGCATACTGACACTGAAGAACTGGAAACAAGCTTGTATTGTAACAGTTCAGAGTGAAGAGTCGAGTCAGTTCACTGAGTAGTTCAGTACACCGTCGAACGTGTGGGACTGGACGGATGTAATGTCAGGCTGTGTTCTTCTACCTCCTGCCACCACTGTGAGTCCCGACTGTGCCTAATCCACACTGACTGTCACTGTCAATCCCTACAATAACATTAACCCTGGCCTGCCCTGGCTGTATGGTGCAATCTACAATTACAATAAGAAGAAGGCTGCGCTGCTGCAATACTTCCATGATTTCCTCTCAAAAGCGCAATATATATCGTTTAAAAAAAAAATATCACAATGTACTTTTTTTCCAATATCGTGCAGCCCTAATATATATATCTTTATATATATATTTTTAAGTAGAGGCCCTGGGAAAAAAAATATATATATTTTTTTGTTGCACGATATTTGCAGAGGTTTTTGAAACCCAATTTTTTGGGAAAAAATACACTTTAATGGATTTTAGTGTACCCAAACACAATAAAGTGCCCAATTTGTGTTAAAATATAAAAGATGATGTTATGCCAAAAAATAGATAGCAAACATGTCTCGATTTAAAATTGGGTAAGCCTGTGGAACGGTGCCAAACTACAGTACCTCAAAATCTCAATAGGCAATGATTTAAAAGCATTTACAGGTTACCAGTTTAGAGTTACATAGGAGGTCTGTCATTAAAAAATACACACTTTTTCGCAGCAATACCTCACATGTGAGGTGCAATCACAGTTTACATATGCATATGGGACCTATGCATGTAAGCATGGGGGAGATTTAAATTTCTTAATTATTTTTTTTACACGGTACCTTTATTTATTATTTAATTGTATTGCTAATACAAGGGATGAACAACATTCCTTGTAATAGCATGGGTCAAAACAAGTCCTCTTTTAGACTCCAGATCTCTCCTTTGGCCTCCAAAGCATCTGATTAAACTGATTATAAACAGAAAACTGAAACCGAAAGTGACAAAATCCCTGTTACTTCCAGTTCCTGAAGACACATAGTGGGAGGAACAACATCAGTTCCTCTCACTATGTTCAAGGAAGCTGATGCTGCCAGTTGCATCCTTATTGAGTTCCCCAATGGGACAGGACAGCCACGTAAAGGCGGGAGCGGAGGAGGGCGCCTGTAAGAGCGATCTAGCAGCTTTTGAGCCACTCAAATCACTTTTACCTTGTAGGATATCACTGGGGCTAAAAAAATGATAGCTCATTCATAACTGCAGCTGCTGCAATGAACGTAATATTACCGCTCCTAACCAAGTTTGGTCCTTAAATTGATCCCTGTGGAGGCCCATGATCATAGGCCTAAGGTTTTTGAGACTAAACCTTCCCCCCCCCCCCACTCCCCCCTCCCTTGTCATTCACCTGCCAAAACCTGGGCAGTAGAGGCTTTATTATTTCCCCAATGTTATTAAGTAAATTATGTTGCATTCATACACACATGCTAAAGAATAAATGCAAACTTACAGTAGGAGTGCCTGCTCTTTATGCTGACGGTACCTTGTTACATAATTACATAGTTAACTAAGAAACTAAGATTAAGTAACCCATTCACCAAAGTTAGCCATCAAAAAAAGGTACATAACATGGTTAATTTAGTAGTAATAAAAGACAAGTTCATCAAATTCAACCTCTTACAAACACCAGGAGACTCTCTAAAAAGGCAAAATATCCCCCTTTTCCAAGTTGCTTTAGCCATAGTTATCTCCCATGGAAATAATGCACTTCTTAACCCACAATTAGTTGCATCAATTATCCGGATAAAAACCTTTACCTACTATAATTTTTTTATTATTAATTAACCAATCATTTCAGTTCTGCTGCACGAAGTAGGGTTTTCTAAAGCATAACCATGATCAAAAAGTAGAAAAGAAATTAACACTCTGATAGTAAAAATAAAATATTTTTTTTCCTCAAATGGACCTTCCTTTATGCTGACCTTGGATAAACTCAAACATATCAATTCAATAATAGTGGTTTCATTTTTTCAAACTAAACATGCCCTAGTCTCTGGTATTCTCTATATATTTCATTACTGTAGTTGACTGCCTCGGGTTGGCCAGTAGAAGCAATTGAGTTCAGAATGTGCATCAATTATGTGGTGTTTAATTGTTCCCCCAATAGTATGTAAGGGCCGGGGCAGTGCTTGCGAGGCCTACAGAGCTAATACCATACAGTGCCTTAAAAATTTTTCCACATTTGTTCATGTTACAACCAAAAACAAATGTATTTTATTGGGATTTAATGTGATAGACACAAAGTGGCACATAATTATGAAGTGGGAGGAAAATAATAAATAGTTTTCACATTTTTTTTTACAAATATCTAAAAAGTGTGGCGTGCATTTGTATTTAGCCCCCTTTACTGGGATACCCCCAACTAAAATCCAGTGGAACCACCTGCCTTCAGAGGTCACTTAATTACTAGAGTCCACCTGTGTGTAATTTAATCTCAGTATAAATACAGCTGTTCAGGGAAGCCCTCAGAGGTTTGTTAAAGAAACTTAGTGATGAAACAGCATTATTAAGGCCAAGGAACACACCAGACAGGTAAGGGATAAAGTGGAGAAGTTTAAAGCAGGGTTAGGTAATAAAAAAATATCCCAAGTTTTGAACATCTCACAGAGCACTGTTCAATCCATCATCCAAAAATGGAAAGAGTGTGGCACAACTGCAAACCTACCAAGACATGGCCGCCTACCTAAAATGACAAGCTGGGCAAGGAGATCATTAATCAGAGAAGTAGCCCAGAGGCTCATGGTAACTCTGGAGGAGCTGCAGAGATCCACAGCTCAGGTGGGAGAATGTGTCCACAGGACAACTATTAGTCGTGCACTCCACAAATCTGGCCTTTATGGAAAAATGACAAGAAGAAAGCTATTGTTCAAAGAAAGCCATAAGAAGTCCAGTTTGCAAGAAGCCATGTGGGGGACACAGCAAACATGTGGAAGAAGGTGCTCTGGTCAGATGAGACCAAAATTGTACTTCTTGGCCTAAAACCAAAAACGCTATGTGTGGTGGAAAACAAACCCTGCACATCACCCTGAAAACACCATCTTCACCGTGAAACATGGTGGTGGCAACATGTTGTTGGGATGATTTTCTTCAGCAGGGACAGGGAAGCTGGTCAGAGTTGATGGGAAGATGGATTGAGCCAAATACAGGGCAATCTTAGAAGAAAACCTGTTAAGAGTTTGCAAAAATCCAATTGAGAATCTGTAGCAAGACTTGAAAAGTGTTGTTCACAGATGCTCTCCATCCAACCTGATCTTGAGCTATTTTGCATAGAAGAATGGGCAAAAATGTCACTCTAGATGTGCAAAGATGGTAGAGACATACTCAAAAAGACTTGCAGCTGTAATTGCAGCAAAGGTGGTTCTACAAAGTATTGACTCAGGGGGGCTCTATACAAAATGTAGATATTTTTTGTAAAGAATTTTGAAAACCATTTATCGTTTTCCTTCCACTTCACAATTATGCAGACATGGTAGTAAGTCACACATGTGCAAGTCACAAGCAAGTCTCGAGTCTTAACCCCTTCAAGTCTCAAGCAAGTCCCAAGTTACTGTGGCGAAAAGTCAAGTTGAGTCCCTGCTAGAAGTCAAGAAAGTCAAGTCAAGTCATTTATTTTGGTCAAGTCACAAATCAAGTCAAAATACTGATCTTCCCCAAGTCATTGGTCAGGAAAGGTTTTGTTTTATTTTCAACATTAACAAAACTGTTTAGTGCTTTTTTTCTTGGCATATTAAAGAAACACTACACCACAGTCACTAAAAACATGTTAAGTATTTCCATTGTTAAACAGCCAGTGTCCTAAAAATCAGAACACACTGAGGTGTTTTAAGCCGCTGTGGTGTCAGAAACATAACAGGCACATTAATTTTGCTTCAACACATCTTGAGAAAATGCAAATATTTAATAACTTAAAAAAGTAAAGTCATTTCGAGTCATATGTCTCAAGTAAAAGTCAAGTCTCAAGTCATGAATACCAAGTCAAAGTCAAGTCGAGTCTTTTATTAATTTTAGTCAAGCAAGTCTCAAGTCCTCAAACTGGTGACTTAAGTCAAGTCATGTGACTCGAGTCCCCCACCTCTGCAATTATGTGCTACTTTGTGTTTGTTTATCACATAAAATCCCAATAAAAAACATTTACGTTTTTGATTGTAACATGACAAAATGTGGACATTTCAAGGGGTATGAACACTTTTTCAAGGTACTGTAAATAACATACCACTTTGTAGTAACTAGTTTTCCCCCATCATATGTGATCCACACATCAAACCCTCAAACCTGTGATGTGCAAACTTATTAATCACAAAAAAAGTCAGTGAATCGGTTTAGTGAGATTACACACACAGTATGTAACGTAAGTACACTCTGCGAATCATCTGTGAAACTATCTTCTTTATAACTAAAACCACTGTGGCCCAATATGCACAAACAATTCCACAACACTTCCAGGACTCCGTGCCTTTGGTCACTCACCCACATTTTTGCCCAGACCTATACTAACATACATTCACCTAGGTCAGGCATGCTTATGATTTCTAAAGTACAGTATTCTGGAGTGTATGGCTCAAAAGTGTGTATTGTGCAATTCCGTGGAGTGCAAATCACACAGGGTGCAGAAAAAAAACCCACACAAGGGACAGTAAATACATTCAATGCAAAGCATCCCTTGTTCTCCCGGCTGCTGTTATAGTTGTAATTTGAATTCTTCTTCCCCCTGTGGCAGGTCCCTCAGGTATATTAACCCCCACTGCACCAGGGGTTATATACACTAACACTTTGTCTAAACCTACCTTAAAGCGGAGTTCCACCCAAAAGTGGAACTTCCGCTCTTTTGCTCCCCCCCCTCCGGTGCTACATTTGGCACCTTTCAGGGGGGGGAGTGTAATGTTCTGGTACCTCTGGTACCCTTATTTCCACATTTCTCTCTTAATATTGCGTCCCATCTTGCTATCCAAATGGAACGCATACACCTTTAAGGGCAATGACGTCATCGCCGGGCGCCGCTATGAGCGGCTATTTCAATCGCCGGCTTTCTCTCACTCATTGCTCGTTCAAACCGCATGTTGCCTTGTCTTGTCCAATGCTGCCGGAGCTTCAAGCTATTCCCCTTGCCTGAACAAGACCGGAACCTCGCTACCGATCCAGTATCTCGCTACCGGATTACTCCATTACTCTTGGACCTTGCTACTACTAACCCATCTAGTGATAAGTACCCCGCAGGGGATTCCTTCCTCAACCTAACTTTCACTATCAACTACTGCATACTAAAGGGACTATTACTATCTAAGCTATTTCTATCATCTGCATAGATTGCTAGCTCTTGGGACTACCATCACCTATCATTGCACTAGGTTACTCTCTCTTGCATACTTCATCTGCTGTCCCCTACCACCTGTTACTATACATGATTGCTAAAACCTATCTGCATACTATCATCACCTACCACTCTCCTGAATACTACTACTAAGTGCTCACCATTCTATTGCCTGTCTCTCACCTCTATTCTATCATATACATTCTATCACTCCAGGAACATCATATTGAGTGTATGTATATTTGCATAACAGGCTGTACACAGTGATGAAGTCCTGAGAGTTGGATATGTTGTTCAACACATTCTCTACAAGACTACTGAGTGTAATAATTCTGCAGCTGCAAATCCATTCACTAACAAAAAACGCATGAGCGTTACAGATTGAACGAGCCAGAAAAAATATGGATTCAGCAGAATTACCCACTCAAGTAATGCAATTAAAACAACAAGTAGATGCATTGATACTTGCTCTTACAGAGGTAAAAAACGAAAATCAGGCTTTAAGACAGCAGGTTGGCCGTCTTGCGCAGCTCTCTGCTGCTCAGCCCCGTGAGCCTAAGATAAACCCTCCTCTAGTGTTTACTGGTGATCGGAGTAAATTTCGTGAATTTAAAAACGCATGTCGATTGCTATTCTTGTTGAAACCTCATACCTACCCCACTGACCAAATCAAAGTCTGTACCACTATTTCCTATCTGACGGGTGATCCCCGGGCCTGGGCAGACCCTCTCTTTGAGAAAGATGACCCACTTCTTAACTCCTATCCTTTATTCCTAGCGCAACTCGCTAGTTTATATGAAGACCCCAATAGGCAGAGTACTGCTGATACCCAATTGAGGGCTTTAAAACAAGGAAGGAGACCTGTTGAGGACTTCGTGGCAGATTTCAAAAGATGGTCCCTTGATTCAGGGTGGAATGACACATCCTTGCGAACGCAGTTCAGACTCGGCCTATCAGAAGCCGTTAAAGACGAGCTCGCCCGAGCGGATTTACCTGACACCTTGGATGGCCTGATACAGACCAGTATCAATATTGACAGACGACTGCGAGAAAGAAAGGCTGAGAAGATGGGATTGCCATTGTCCAGTCCTTCTCGGATGTCGCCTGTTGACCCTACTCCTATGGAGGTAGGAATGATACGCCCACCTTTGACCTTTTCCGAACGTGCCAGGAGGAAAACCGAACATCTCTGCATGTACTGCGCATCCCGGGATCATTTGATAAACGGCTGTCCCCTTGTCCGCAAAAAAGAGGGTGAGTGTTCAAATGTCTTGCTAGGGGGACTAACAACTTCATTTTCTAATCCTTATCTTTTTATTCATTTGACATTACAGTGGGACCAAACTAGGATCACCACCAAGGCTATGGTCGACACAGGATCTTGTGGGAACTACATTGATACTTGTTTTGTTACTTTAAATAAAATACCTATTATTTCAAAACTTAAACCTGTCTCTGTTAGTTTCATTAACGGTATTCCGTTATCCTCTGGTCCCATCACTAATCAGACACAGGCACTCCTTGTCACTGCTGACGGGTCTCATGTGGAGACCACCACTTTTGATGTACTGACCTCACCACATTTTCCCATTATTTTTGGACTTCCCTGGTTACACATACATCAACCAATCATCGATTGGAAAACAAGAACTCTAACCTTCTCTTCTCACTACTGCGAAACCACGTGTAATCTCTCATCACATGGAAGGATCCTGTCTGTGGTGTCGGATGAGATTATACCAATATGTTATCAGGATTTGTCGGAAGTCTTCCTTGAGAAAAACGCTCAAGTGTTGCCTCCCATAGGGACTATGATTGTTGTATCGATCTACTCCCTAATAGCAAATTGCCTTTCGGTCACGTTTATCCTCTTTCACAGGATGAACTCTCTCATCTCAAGGAATACTTGGATGAAAATTTGGCGAAAGGATTCATCAGACCTTCTACTTCCTCCACTGCTGCAGGACTCTTCTTTGTCCGCAATAAAGATTCAAGTCTCAGGCCTATTATTGATTTCAGACAATTAAATACCATTACAATAAAGGATCGTTATCCTTTACCTCTTATTCCTGAACTTATAGAACAGGTGCGCGGAGCTTCCTACTTTTCGAAATTGGACCTAAAAGGGGCATACAACTTAATTCGAATCCGTGACGGGGATGAATGGAAGACAGCATTCAGAACCAGATACGGACTGTTTCAGTACATCGTGATGCCATTTGGGTTGTGTAATGCTCCCCCAGCCTTCCAACGATTTATAAATGACATATTCAGAGACTTGCTTGATGTTTGTGTTGTAGTATATCTGGACGATATACTTATTTATTCTCATTCCTTATCTGAACACATAAAACATGTAAGACTCGTGTTGTCAAGACTACTTGCACATAAATTATATGTTAAATCAAAAAAATGTTTATTTCATAAAGAGGAAGTACTATTCCTAGGATACATTATATCCAAAAATGGAATCAAAATGGACATGAGCAAAATATCCTGTATTCTAGATTGGCCTGTGCCAACAACTCGCAAAGCATTACAAAGATTCCTCGGATTCTCTAACTACTATAGAAAGTTCATCAAGAACTTCTCTGCTATTGTGAGACCTCTCACACAACTCACAAGTACAAAAAAACAATTCAAATGGTCAGAAGAAGCAAATGGAGCTTTCTGCTTGTTGAAATCAAGCTTTACTTCTGCTCCCATACTACGCCATCCAGACCCATCCCTTCAATATATTTTGGAGGTAGATGCGTCAAATATGGCAGTAGGAGCAGTTCTCTCACAACGACCAACAAACACTTCACCACTTCACCCAGTTGCTTTCTTCTCAAAGTCACTAAGCAGCCCCGAGGTGAATTACCCAGTGGGTGAAAAAGAGTTACTAGCCATAAAACTGGCATTAGAGAATTGGCGACACCTACTTGAGGGTACTCGATTGCCAATCCTTATATACACAGATCACAAAAACCTTCAATACCTTCAGACTAATAGAACTCTTTCCCACCGGCAGGTACGATGGTCATTATTCTTTTTGAGATTTAATTTTCTAGTGACCTATACACCTGCAGACAAAAATAAAAAAGCTGATGCGCTTTCACGATTAACCGAAGATAGCTACGCCGAGGTTCCCTCAGTTCCTATAATACCCTATGAACGTATTGTCTGTGTTGTCCGTTCCCTGAAGGAAGAGATTTTGCACAGCATAGGACTGGATTCACCTCCACCACAACTAAATGCTGATGCAGAAGGCTTCCTCTATTACAACGATAAACTATACATACCCCCTACTATGCGAACCAAGATCTTGGAATTGTCGCATGATGTACCTATGGCAGGACATATGGGTATGACTAAAACATTCAATTTACTTACTAGGCAATTTTGGTGGCCTGACATGAAGACGACCGTACAAAAGTTCGTTTCATCTTGTGACATCTGTGCAAGGTCCAAAATTGACACTACAAAACCATCGGGTCTACTTTGTAGTTTACCAATACCCCAGGTTCCATGGGAAGTGGTGTCCTTAGACTTTATAGTAGAACTACCACCTTCCAAAGGATTCAACACCATTTTAGTGTCAGTGGACCATCTGACCAAGATGGCACATTTCATTCCTATCCAAAGACTACCTTCATCCAAGCAAACAGCGGAATTACTTGTGAAACATGTCTTTAAGTTACATGGTATTCCAAAAACACTTCTGTCTGACCGTGGTTCACAGTTTATCTCAAAGTTTTGGCAAGCGCTATGTCAGATTCTACGAATAGAGCGAAAACTTACTTCTCCTTACCACCCTCAGACCAACGGACAGACAGAAAGAGTCAACCAGTGCATTGAGCAATATCTACGTTGCTATACTTCATATCTACAGGACGATTGGGTGGACCTCCTCCCGCTGGCAGAATTTGCCTATAACAACGCGACCCACAGCACTACTAAACAAAGTCCATTCTACTTAAACTATGGGTTTCATCCCACACTTCTTCCACCACGTATCTTGCCATCAAGTAATCCAGTGGCCTCTGATTATCTTACCCAAATAAAGGATTCCCTGGGTTTACTCAACACCACCATCTAACATGCCCATAGCCAACAAAAGAGGTACTACGACCTTCGTAGAAAACCCTCTCCCCAATATGCCATTGGGGATCTTGTTTGGCTTTCTACAAAAAATTTGAGATTAAAGATCCCTAGTAAAAAACTTGGACCTTTATTCCTGGGACCTTTCCCAATAAAGAAGCTTATTGGAAAAGCTGCAGTACAACTCACATTACCAACAGACCTCAAGATACATCCCATCTTCCATGTGTCTCTACTAAAGCCCCATGTTCCTAACCAAGGAATAAGGCCTACCATCTCACCTCCACCTCCTGTACAAGTTGAAGGCGGAGAAGAATTTGAGATAAAGGAGATTCTGGATTCTCGTATCCATAGAAGAAGACTCCAATATCTAGTACGATGGAAGAACTATGGGCCCCAAGACGACACCTGGCTGGATACCTCCGATATACATGCCCCTAGACTGATTCGCAATTTCCACTCGAAATACCCGGAAAAACCAGTTCTAGAGGCATTCCGGAGTCGGCCTTAAGGGGGGGGTACTGTAATGTTCTGGTACCCTTATTTCCACATTTCTCTCTTAATATTGCGTCCCATCTTGCTATCCAAATGGAACGCATACACCTTTAAGGGCAATGACGTCATCGCCGGGCGCCGCTATGAGCGGCTATTTCAATCGCCGGCTTTCTCTCACTCATTGCTCGTTCAAACCGCATGTTGCCTTGTCTTGTCCAATGCTGCCGGAGCTTCAAGCTATTCCCCTTGCCTGAACAAGACCGGAACCTCGCTACCGATCCAGTATCTCGCTACCGGATTACTCCATTACTCTTGGACCTTGCTACTACTAACCCATGTAGTGATAAGTACCCCGCAGGGGATTCCTTCCTCAACCTAACTTTCACTATCTACTACTGCATACTAAAGGGACTATTACTATCTAAGCTATTTCTATCATCTGCATAGATTGCTAGCTCTTGGGACTACCATCACCTATCATTGCACTAGGTTACTCTCTCTTGCATACTTCCTCTGCTGTCCCCTACCACCTGTTACTATACATGATTGCTAAAACCTATCTGCATACTATCATCACCTACCACTCTCCTGAATACTACTACTAAGTGCTCACCATTCTATTGCCTGTCTCTCACCTCTATTCTATCATATACATTCTATCACTCCAGGAACATCATATTGAGTGTATGTATATTTGCATAACAGGCTGTACACAGTGATGAAGTCCTGAGAGTTGGATATGTTGTTCAACACATTCTCTACAAGACTACTAAGTGTAATAATTCTGCAGCTGCAAATCCATTCACTAACAAAAAACGCATGAGCGTTACAGGGAGGGGGGAACGGGTACCTGTTTTTGACAGATACCCTTTGGCCCACTCCTCCTTCCCCCACTGCTGAGCCAATAGGAATGCGCAGTAGGGACCCGCCCGTGAAGGCGGCAGCACCCGACAGCCGATGGAAACTCGGTGCTGACATCGCTGGACTCCAGGACAGGTGAGTGTCCTAATATTAAAAGTCAGCAGCTAGAGTATGTGTAGTGGCTGACCTAATTTTTGGAGGGGGTGGAGAGGAAGGCGGAACTCCGCTTTAAATAATAACTTCAAAAAATTGTAAAAGACTACTTAGCAACTGGAAGAGTGCAGGGCTCAGGAATATGTAACGCAAAACCCATTGTACAGAGTGCAGCTTTCTGGAGTACCAGGGGCCATTAATATATACAAAGGAACTTGACTTGAACTCTTAATGACTGTAAGTGGTACAGTATGTAACATATAGAACAGCATACACAGTATAGTGGTTCTGAGTAAGTAAATCACATGGTATGTTACAAAATCCTCATTACTGTACCCTGCATGCTGTGCCATAAAATATATACTCTTGGTCACTGAACTCTGTATGTTTTGCTGTCCCCCAGCAAATTTCCCTTATCCTCTCCATTAAAAAATCCCTCTTGCCTCAAGTTTTCCCCTGCCAAAGTAACAATGGATTGCCCACCTCTGCACCCACCATCAAAAGCTCAACTCTGTTCTCCCATCCACAGCTCACCTCTCCAGCCCACATTGACTACTTACCTCTTTTCCCCCAGTCCACAATTACATTTTTCACCCCTGCCATGTCCACAGTTCACCTTAGCACCCCTGTTCACAATTCAACTTTTACCCACTTGTCAATGACTCTTACCACAGCTTACACCCTCCAGTCCGCAACTCACCTCTGCATCCCTATCCAGAGCTTATCTTTGCCCACCACCTACAACAGTTCACTTCTGCACCCCCATCTACAGCTCACCCCAATCCACAGTGCTCACCACTGCAACCCCCCATCTTTTACCTCTGCACCACCAGCTTCCCCAACAGCTTTGTTACAACTGCACAAGTCCCCACTCCACACCTCTGTGCAACCCCCACCCCACAACTCTGACTTTGTGCAACCTGAACCTCACCCACTGCTCTCTCCTCTGCACTTTACCCCCCCTCCTTCCCAGGTCTCATCTGTGCACAAACCCCTCCCCCACACCTCTGTACAACTCCCCCCCCCCACAGCTCTAACTTCTATACAACCCGCCTCCACCTCCATACCTCTTACTTTGCATGACCTTCCCTATGCCCCACTCAGCACAACTTCCTCCCCCCACCCACCTTCCCAGCTCTCACCTCTGCCACAAAGTCTCAAGCTTCCCACAGCTGCCTCCCTGCACAACTGCCTCCCTAAAACTCTTTACCGTCTTCACAAAAGCCCCCCCCCCTCCTCCCCCCACACAGTTTTCTCATCTTCTTACAAATTACCCATCCCCTCCACAGCTTCTCACCTCAAAAAATGCCTTAGAGTGGAACAGCTGGCACCACTATGTTAGGTATGAGTGGGCTTTTTCTTCAGTACAATGCAGTTTGATTTGGGCAGTTACGCCTATCAGACATGTAGCGCACAGTCGAGGTTGGAGTTCCGGTGTGCTTCACTTGGCTCTGTGCTACACGTCTGGAAATGTGGGCACTTGCAGCATCAGGACCCAGGGCACCCACCAATAGATGCCCTGTGTTTGTCACCAGCATACAGAAGCCAGTAGAGAAAGTGAAGAAAACTTCCGCCATCACATTCTGTGTTAAATGACAGGTTGGAGAGGACAGGGCTGCAGGAGGAGGTGGAACAGAGTCACAGGACTTTTTTGTGATCATTAGGTTTGCACATTACTGGTTTGATGTGTGGATCACATATGAGGGAGGGATTAGTAACAACAAAGCGCTGCATTAGTTATATTATAATTGTTTACTCATTTATGTTCAAATTTTAGTGCTGGTTGTTGTGCTGATCATTTAGGTGATAGAGCTAGCATGAAAGGATCTCAGCTAAAGAGATACCTTTTATGTCTACAGAAATTAGGCCTCTGGAATGTGTTGACACCTTCCATATGTGATTCAGCCATGCAACAAGAGATGAAAAGTAGATAAGAGTATGTTTATCACTTTAAAATACATTTTAATTTAAAGATATTTCAACAGTTTATTTTGCTTTTTGGCTGGAGCGATCAATGAAATTAGAATACTGAAAACGATATCTCCACCAAACTTTTTTTGTGCAGGTTATGACCTAAAAGGCCAACATATACTGTATAAATGGTATCAACTACAGGCTTATAGATCAGTGAACATAAACTTTTAGATGTTGCTATTTTGCTAAAATGAGTTTTAGGGTTTGATATGCACTAAAGGGATACAAATGTTCATGTTGCAAGAGACTTTTCCCTAGAGCTTCCCAAATGTGGTGAAATTTCACTTTGCAAAGAATACCCAATCACGTGCAAGGAGACAAAAAAATACAATTTTCTTGCACATGACTGGATGAGTGGTGTCATCAGGGCTTCACCTCATTCACTAAAATGTGGGAAAATGTTTTTCCTCTTGCAAAGTGAACAGCCTGTTTGCTTTTAGTAAATAAACACCACTGTGTTTAGATCAGAACTCACTGCTGGTTGCAGTAATCAGAAGCATATTTAACCTATCCTGGGCTCATATTGTAGCTCAAGTATTGTAGAGTCGATGCAAGACAGTGGTCAATTATATTATTTTAGGGACTTAGAAAAAAGTACTAGTTACAGGATGTGCTACAGTAATTTAAAAAAGTTTGCAACTTAAAAAGGGAATGTTCTTGCCTCAGTTTCCTACTTTTTAGATTTCTTTGGAATCACAAATCTAAACCTGCACAATTACTAAAGGACGTGCTTTTCTGTGTATTAAAACCTTTCTGCCTGGCCTATTGTGCACTGATGGTAAGGTGGAGGCTTAACTGTTCTGACTGGACGTCATATGATGTCTTTCACATCACACAATCGTGCACCCCCATCAGTGCAGAAGTGTCCATCAGTGCAACATACAGTTGTGCTCATAAGTTTACATACCCTGGCAGAATTTATGATTTATTGGCCATTTTTCAGAGAATATAAATAACACAAAAACTTTTCTTCCACTCATAGTTAGTGTTTGGCTGCAGCCATTTATTATCAATCAACTACGTTTACTCCTTTTAAATCATAATGACAACAGAAACTACCCAAATTACCCTGATCAAAAGTTTACATACCCCAGCTCCTAATACCGTGTATTGCCCCCTTTAACATCAATGACAGCTCAAAATCTTTTTGTGGGATTTGTGGATGAGGCTCTTTATCTTCTCAGATGGTAAAGCTGCCCATTCTTCCTGGCAAAAAACCTCCAGTTCCTGTAAATTCTCGGGCTGTCTTGCATGAACTGCATGTTTGAGATCTCCCCAGAGTGGCTCAATGATATTGAGTTCAGGAGACTGAGATGGCCACTCCAGAACCTTCATTTTATTCTGCTGTAGCCAATGACAGGTCGACTTGGCCCTGTGTTTAGGATCATTGTCATGTTGGAATGTTAAAGTATGTCCCATGCGCAGCTTCCGGGCTAATGAATGAAAATGTTCCTCCAGTATTTTTTGATAACATACTGCATTCATCTTGCCATCAATTCTGACCAAATTTCCTGTGCCTTTGTAGCTCACACATCCCAAAAAAATCAGCAATCCACCTACGTGTTTCTTTATAGTATCCTCAAACACAAAGTGATGACCGCACTCCGATGTAAGTAAACATGTGAAGTTTATTCACCGCTGTGAATCCAAACTGTACATCAATACATCATGGACAGGGACAAAGGTTGACATGTTTCACGAGTTTACACTCGCTTACTCATAACCTTACTCATTTCACAAATTAGTTTGTGCTTTTTGTCACTCTTACCTTTTTCTTGATATAGTGTTGCCATCCTCTTGTCACTCCCCTTCCTTTTATTTGATTATGGCCAGTTATGGTGTATCACATGGTTCACACATACCTGTGTGTATATTTATCACAGTTATTCTTTCTTTCTCATCCAACGTCTTTACACGTATTTATTACCCATTGCTTATAATATATAAACATTTATTATTAATATTAATTTAATATATTACAATATTTATATCTATTCCAATTATATATAATTATATATATATATATATTTTTTTTTTTGAACAGAACACGTGTCTTTAGTAAGGGTTCTAATCAATTTTTCACTAACCACCCCCTTTTCTTTTGGTCAGCTCGTCCTCTTTTTTCCCTTTGGACCATGTGGCGCACACCCGCCTCAGTCCCGGATCAGACACATACCCATTATGTGCATCCCTGCAACTGACTAACTCCTCATGCCTAATACTGTACCCCAGAGTCGCCCCAGTAACTTTCTGGCTGATATGTGACAATATATATATATATTTTTCTCTAACTTGCTATGTAAGTATTCGACTTCCATATTTGTCGTAACAATTCTTTGACAGTATCGGTGCAATTGTCACCTCTAGTTTTTGGATTAATTAGTTTCATTTTAGTTTATTTCATAAAGCTCCTGAAGAGTGGATGCAATTTCCACGAAACACGTAGAGCTATGCAGTATTCATATGGATCTGGACACGGATCAGGAATCATGCAATATGTATATGACATGTATAATTGTGCCATTGTATGATAGGTTTTAATATATTTATATTTGTGAATTGTATTTGTATATGATATGATATGTTATATTTGCTGTTCTGATCCATGTCCATACTTATTGTCATTCATTATTTATTTATCCAATTAATTATATACATGCTGCGTGACTGCTTTCCATCATGTAGCATTAATGAACCCATATTTCTATAAACCATCTCCTTTATTATATGCAGCATCGACCTCACTCAAAGTCCAGCTTTTTCCCTTCCCCCCTCTCTCTTCTTTGTTTCGATATAGATATAGGGATGGAGGTCCCTGCTGCGATCCCACAGATCAACTTTTAATTTTTACTTTTTACTGTTCAAATAAACTTCACATGTTTACTTACATCGGAGTGCGGTCATCACTTTGTGTTTGAGGATACTGCTGGAGACTTCGGATCTGACCTGCATCTGATCACATCTTCCCACCTGAGCGGCTTACCTGCAATTGTTTCTACCTTTCATCATAGGTCTTGTTGACTCCTCTCCAAATGTAGCATTTATGGTTGTGGCCAAAAAGCTCAGTTTTGGTCTCATCACTCCAAATAACTTTGTGCCAGAAGGTTTAAGGCTTGTCTCTGTGCTGTTTGGCGTATTGTAAGCGGGGTAATTTGTGGCATTTGCGTAGTAATGGCTTTCTTCTGGCGACTTGACCATGCAGCCCATCTTTCTTCAAGTGCCTCCTTATTGTGCATCTTAAAACAGCCACACCACATGTTTTCATAGAGTCCTGAAGTTATTTGTGGGTTTTTCTTTGCATTCCAAACAAACTTCCTGGCAATTGTGGCTAAAATTGTAGTTGGTCTACCTGACCGTGGTTTGGTTTTAACAGAACCCCTCATTTTCCACTTCTTGATTGAGTTTGAACACTGCTGATTGGCATTCTCAAATCCTTGGATATCTTTTTATATCCCTTTCCTGTTTTATACAGTTCAACTACCTTTTCCTGCAGATCCTTTGACAATTCTTTCCCTATGACTCAGAATCCAAAAACATCAGTGCAGTACTGCATGAAGGATGCAAGGGTCTGTCAGGAGTCCAGAAACTCATTGACCTTTTATACACACACACTAATTACAAGCAAACAGATCACAGGTGAGGATGGTTACCTTTATAGCCATTTAAACCCCTTTGTGTCAACTTTTGTGCATGTTATCAGGTCAAAATCACCAGGGTATGTCAACTTTTGATCAGGGTCATTTGGGTGGTTTCTGTTGTGATTATGATTTTAAAAGAGTAAACACAGTTGATTGATAATAAATGGCTTCAGCCAAATACTAACCATGATTGAAAGAAACGTTTTTGTGTCATCATTTATATTCTCGGAAAAATGGGCAAGAAATCAAATTCTGCCAGGGTATGTAAACTTATCCACTTCCATACCGCACCATAATAAAATGACGGCGGCAGGAAGTGTTTGTCGATCCGGGCGGCCGTCATATGACATCAGCCCGCTCTCGCCGCTACTGCGCGCCCCCGGACAGAGCCCATTCCAGATCTAGGTAAAGAGCCAATGAAATTGGCTTTTTACCACGTGACCGGCTGTCAATCACAGCCGGTCACAGAATGTCAACAGAGAACATGGTAACTAGCTGTCACCGTGTTCTCCTCCTCACACACTGATCCTGTGTGAGGAGGAGATTGTGGTAACAGCTAATTACCGATTACATTGCACGCCAAAACACACTGATTGCCCCCCCCCCCCCAATAGAGGACTTGTCACTAGCCCATCAAAGTACCTGTCACTAGCCCATCAAAAGTACCCGAGTACCTGTCACCAGGCCATCAGAGTACCCGAGTACCTGTCACCAGCCCATCAGGTACTGTGATGACAGTTACTCGGGTACTCTGATGGGCTGGTGACAGGTATTTGGGTACTCTGATGACAGGTACTCGGGTACTTTGAGTACCTGTCATCGGAGTACCCGAATACCTGTCATCAGAGTACCCGAGTACCTGTCATCAGAGTACCCGAGTACCTGTCTCCAGCCCAGAGTGCCCGAGTACCTATCTGCACCCCATCAGATTATGTGTTGGGGTGTTTGCTTTCCAAAATGGGATCGTTTTGTGGGGGTTTCCATTGTCCTGGTGTTCCAGGGCCTTCAAAAGTGTGATAGGTTGTAATGAAATTATATGTGTAATTTATGCTCCTAGAACACCTGACGGTGCTCCTTGCATGTTGGGCCTCTGTATGTGGTTATGCTGTGACAAAGTCCCACATATGTGGTATCGCTATACTCAGGTGGAGTAGCAGAATGTATTTTGGGGTGTCATTTTTGCTATGTACATGCTATGTGTTAGATATATCTTATAAATTGACAACTTTGTGAAAAACAATATGCGTTTTCATTTTTAAACTTGTGGGAAAAAAATTACATGTTCAAAAGACTCATTATGCCTCATAGAATATATTTTGGGGTGTTTGCTTTCCAAAATGGGGTCATTTTGTGGGTAATTCCATTGTCCTGGTGCTCCAGGGCCTTCAAAAGTGTGATAGGTCATTAGGAAATTATATGTGTAATTTATGCTCCTAGAACACCTGACGGTGCTCCTTGCATGTTGGGCCTCTGTATGTGGCCAAAGTGTAAAAGTCTCACATATGTGGTATCGCCATACTCAGGAGGAGGAGCAGAATGTATTTTGGGGTGTAATTGCAAGTATGCATATACTGTGTGTGAGAAATAACTTGTTATTATGACAATTTTGTGTAAAAAATATATATATATATATATATATATTTCTTCATTTTTCCAAGAATTGTGGGAAAAAATTACAACTTCAAAAAACTCACCATGCCTCTTACTAAATACCCTGGAATGTCTACTTTCTAAAAAATTTGTACTGTCCTGACATTTCAGGGCCTCAAGAAATGAGATAGGCCGTCGGTACATCAGGTGTGATCAATTTTCAATGATTGGCACAATAGCTTATATACTCTATAACTTTCACACAGACTAAATAATAACCACTTATTTGGGTTATTTTTACCAAAGATATGTAGAAGTATAAATTTTGGCCCAAATTTATGAAAAAAAAATACTTATTTGCTTATGCACTTATATCGCAAAAAATAAAAAACCCAGTGGTGATTAAATACTACCAAAAGAAAGCTCTATTTGTGTGAAAAAAAAATGATAAAAATTAGATTGGGTACAGAGTTGTATGACTGAGTAATTATCATTCAAAGTGTGAGAGCACCGAAAGCTGAAAATTGGTCTGGGCAGGAAGGGGGTGTATTTGCTCTGTATGGAAGTGGTTATGAGCACAACTGTATAAGTGCCCATTAGTGCAGCATATCAGTGCCTGTCAGTGCTGCCTATCAGTGCAGCCTCATCAGTGTCCATCAGGGCAGCTTATCAGAGTTGTCTCATCAAAGCCCATCATTGCAGCCTCATTAATGCCCACCAACGCAGTCTCATCAGTGCCCATCAGTGCAGTCTCATGCAAGAAGGTATCCCAATATCCTTCTAGCTGTGACTATCATCTACTTATCCATGCAAGTCAATGACAAGATAGTGCTTACCTGGCCATACACTGTACGAATTTCAGGCAGTTCCTGATGAACGTGGATGGACTTGTTGGCCACCTCCCGCCAAGCATTGCTTGATCAATAAAATCTAAGGAGCCGGACAGAAAATTGTCAGCCAAAAAGCGACTTTATTCTATCTGATGCAGCATTGTTTGGGTATTTTGACAGCCAGGGGGTCCAGCTGGCAAATAAAAACAAAGGGAGATTTCTCCTTCTGTGTTTTATAGCATGGATAGAGGAATTAGTTCAGTGTATGGCCAGCCTAAGGTCTATACATATATAAGGAAGTGCCTTTTTAGAACTCAAAATGCAAAAAGCTCTACATTTGTACACACTAACAATAAAATTGAAATAAATCTGAATTGATTGGACCCTTAACAAGCTCAGTAAAACCTTACAATCTAATATTACCATAGCTAAATATTCTAAGACCAGTTTGGTTAGGTAGTAAGTAACAAAGAAACTGGAGCAGCCTGAGAAACCCAAACAAGAACTGTGAAACAATACAAACTTCATGCAAAACTATGCTACCCATATCCATTTCTGTTATGGCTGGTGGTGTGCTAAGCTGCTCTGCAAGCAGTAAGGGAATCACCTGGCCTGCACTAAATAGTGGATGTGCATGTAGTGTAAATGTGAGCATTCAGGAGTTACTGTATAAATGTTTTACAAACCACAACAAGCTTGAACAAATTTAGCATAAAATGTTTTTCTTACAGGGCCTTTACAATTCTCTACATTTTACAGACTTAGGTGTGAGTCTCTTCTTTAATTTTTATCTGCAAGAATTTTGTAGAACAGAAATGACTCAAAAGAATGCTCGTTATCTACTGTAACTCCTCATTAACATGGTTGCATGCCAAGGAAAAATTAGTGGTGTAATTCCCCAGCAGGAAATAATTTGAAAAACTCCCAGCAGTGAACCAATATTCCAAGCTATTAAAAGTTGAACAAAATTATTCACATAGCAACTGAGTGGGTGGTGGTAGAAAAAGAGCTTACGTTAATGTTTTATTATTGCACTGGCTAGCGATGAACAGGCATGTTCTGGCACAAAAGGTTGCGTTGCTCTTACTTTGTGGTTATTAACACAATCCATCAAAAACTGCTGCAGGTGTTGAGCTAACATTACTTCCAAAGTTCTCTGTTAGATATTTAGGTGATATTGCTCAGTGATGCTGACTTCCCTTTATTATAGAAATAATCTGGTTGCAGCCAGCAACTGAATTTCAAGTCAGCTTACAAATCCTCCAAAAAAAAAAAACTCCCTGAAACAAACCAAATGCTCTGCTTAAACTGTACGCTTTCATATTCACAACATATCTGCAAAGACTTATCCATACATACATGCAAATGTAATGAAAAAAGAGAAATGTTAACTTGTCTGTAAATGTCATATCTTGGAGTACAGTACAGGACACAGGCAAAGGATTAGGCGCTGGCTTATAGAGTCATACTTTCTGGTGATTGGACACTAGAAAAGCTTTCAGAGACATGACCCCTGAGCACATTTCTTGTAACTCTACCCCACTTTGTGAGTCCTCAGTTTTGCAGCAAGCAATGAAGAGGAACAAAGGAATGGAAGGGAGGGTGCCCTGTGTCCTGTACTGTACTCCAAGATATGGAATTTACAGTTAAGTCTAAATTTATACATACAGTACACAGGCAAAATATTCATAGACTCTGGGACATTTCTGAGCAATAATTAAGAAGGGTGATCAACAAACAGAACTGTGCCAACAGGCCCAACAACAACAAAAGCCAGAATACCCAACTACAGAGTGCTGCTGAAGGAACCTTGTGGCTGAAAGCTGCATCTGCAGAAGATTGGACATCCACCTGGTAGAACTTTGAGAAAGTATGAACATAGAACCAGATGTTCGGTCTTGCACAGCTGGGCTACAGAGGCCTGGTGTCAAAATGCCAAGGAAACTCTCACTACTCTAAAGGAGTAGGTGCATAAATTTGCAGGAGGAGATTTGGCTTTGAGAGCATAAAGCTTTCTTATCCATCCCAAGATAGTGGACTTGGAAACAGGGTGTCTCTTGTGAGGCCCCAGGAACAAGACAAATAAGAAAATTGTCTCTCTGATCGAAGATATAGCTTTGAGGTAGACTGTAATGGACCCTACTACAGATAGGCAATGTGGACAGATTTCCTTGGGATGCTTTGGAGCAGGGAATAAGGATGGTAGGACTGTGTCCGCAGTGAGGTGGAACACTGACACCACTACCACCTTAAGAAGAAAGGATGGTCTTGGGTGAAAAACAATCTTGTTTGTGTGAAGTATGAGGAACGGGTCCTTGCAGGAAAAAGCTGCCAACTCAGACACACACCTGAGCAATGTGATATCAACCAAAAAGGCCAATTTGCAGGAGAGATCTTCTAAGGGAATATTCCTAATGGGTTCAAAGGGTGGTTTCTGTAGGGCAGAGAAACCAAGTGGAGATCCTAAGGAAGCAATGGGTGCTGCGTGAGGGCCATAATGTGAAGTACACCTTAA
Organism: Pelophylax lessonae; assembly: GCF_965119305.1. Taxonomy (NCBI): domain Eukaryota; kingdom Metazoa; phylum Chordata; class Amphibia; order Anura; family Ranidae; genus Pelophylax; species Pelophylax lessonae. The sequence goes on from NC_138770.1 coordinate 359,505,249, forward strand.
AGAAAGTTTTTTTTACAAAGGAGAAAAGTCAGTGGTCGAACAGACAAGGTCGAGACCTGTCCTTTTAGAGTGCTTAAGGCCAAGTCCTTGTCAGGACCCAAGTGTAGGAAGACCAGAATACAGGGCACAGAGTAATCTCTGGGATTGATTTACCTGTGTTAACACCAGGCAAAAAAGCATTTCCGTGTAAGATAGTAGATCTTTTCTAGAAGTGGCTTTTTTATTTGCTTTTAGCAAGGTTGGAATTCTCACAGACTCTTCTATCTTTTAAGACCTGGGCTTCAACAGATATATGTTAAAGTCAGACTGTGAAGTAGGATGGAATAAAGGGCCTATATATAGCAGATCTTACCTGTTGGGAAAAAGCCAGGGATAATCTGCTAGAAATATGAATATGTCTGTGTAACACATTATTCTGGGCCAGATTGTGGCAATTAGAATCACTGTTTGCCTCTCTTGCTCTATCTTTTTGAGAAGATGAAGCAGAATTTGCACTGGAGGGAAGGCGTAGATAAGCCTAAACTGAGACCAGGGAATTCTCAAGGCATCTAAGGCTAGGGCTAGATGATCCTTGGATTATTTTCTGGAAGGAAAAACTTTGCTTGGTATGTGTCCAAGGTCCGATCCAAGTATTCCAGGCAAAGAATGTTTTTAAATCACCCAACTGAAAGCCTGAAGTATCTGAATTGTCCTGTGGACATATGCTGACAGCTGGAAGTGAAATTAGTCCTTCAGGAGAAGGTCATCTAGGTAACCTGTGAACTGGATCCCCTGAGTTCTGAGGTGCTAGGATAAGCAGATGATAAGCCAAAGGGCAGTGCCAAACACTGGAAGTGATAGTCTGCCACTGCAAAGCATAGAAAGCATTGATGAAGTGGATAAATGGGAACATGTAGTTCGGTATCTTGGATGTCTACCAATGCCATGTATTCCCATTGTCTCAGAGAGAATTTTGGCATCTGAAGGTATATGTTGAGGGATTTTAAATCCTGAATACATTGATTGTCCCTGCTTGGCATTGTTACCATAAATAGGTTTAAATAGAACACTTTGCACCTATTATGTGAAGGTACTGGCACAACTACTTCCTGGAACAAGAGAGTTCAGGGCATTCTGCAAATCCGGCTGTACTTGGGCAACTTTTGATTTATTAGAGAGAAGAAAGTGGGGAGGTTGAAGCATTTTCAACTCCAACAGTCAAACTGTAACAGATGGAGAGTGCCCCTTCACTACATATCAGGATCTGACTCCGGGAGAAAGAGTTGACATATGGCTTTTTGAGCCCTGGGCAAAGATGGCTGCATTGAGACGATTGTTTTTCCAAGGAATTATGACAGATACAGAAAATTCTACTTTTGTCAAAAAGACCACTTGTGTGCCTGAAATAGAGGTAGAATCAAATGCAGTGATTGCTGTTAGAGCTGACTCCTGTTTGGGTGCAAAGGCTTCATCGTCACTCAGATTGAGTGTTGTGTGGGCCTTCAGAAGAACAAATGTTTGCCTGTAGTTTTGCAATGGCTCCCTTTTGCTTGGTCTCCATCACAGCTACAGTGCTCAGCATAAATGAGTACACCCCTTTTGAAAAATAAGATTTTAATATCCCAATAACTATTTCCACAATTTTGATAAAATTTTGAGTTTCAAAGAACATTTGTTTAGCTCATTACATGAAAGTAATATCACTAATATAACTTAGATTACAAGATGCAAAAATGAATACACTCCACAACAAAAACTAATACATCTAGTATTTTGTTTGACCTCCATTTGTAAGGACAGCTCCAAGTCTTCTAGGCATGGAATGTACAAGTTGGCGACATATTGCAACATCTATCTTTTCCATTCTTCAAAAACTACCTCTTTTAGAGCCTGGATGCTGAATGGACATTTTTGTATCAATTTTGCTACTGTATGACTGATGTTATCTAACATATAAGTAAAGCTTTGCTGATGTTCTTGTAGCCTTCACCTTTCTTATGTAAAGAAACTATTTTCTTTCTCAGGCCTTGTGACATTTCACATTTGTTAAACTTGTGACTTGTTCACATTTTCATGTGGTGCAATTGCTGACAGCATAAAACAGGAAGGGTTTTCTTTGTTAAGGAACACTCTTTTATGATCAATAATCAACTGTTTGCTGGAATCCTGTTTGATGAACAATTAGACGAAACAATTAGACTCAACTGTAGTTGAATTCTTGTTAATTAGGATTTTGTTGTCTAAAATTTAGCTTTGCTCCTAAGACTTTCACTGGGGTGTATTCATTTTTGCAACATGATCTTGAATGAATTTGTTAGAAAATATACTTTTTGTGTGTGTAAAATTAACAAATCTTGGTTGCAATCAATGGTCTGCATTTGTGGGAGTATTTTGTGGTAAAGTGTCCCATAGAAAATGTTGATTCTGAAAGGAAAGTAAGGTTTTCTGACAAATCTGTTGGGGGGGTACTCATTTATGCTGGGCACGATATATGTGCTGGTATTCTCCTGTGGGGTATTCAAGGACTACTGGTACAGAACATAGAGTAAGCATGTCCAGAAGGAGAACTCAGCATCTGGGATGTAAACCATCCTGTAGTTAACCCTCATGGCAGAAGGGTGGAAGGAAGCGCCCGAATATTCTAAGTGCTCTAGGCGGAACTGGTAATAAATTGCATGACCAGAGGTGGGAAATAATGATATAGCCTTGGTCTCTTTTAGAGGTGTGCACACTGTTCACAGAGTCCACTGGAAGAATTGTTGGGACATGAACCTAGAAGCTGCCCTTCCTACAATTTTTTTGTCCTACAGTTTTACAATGAATATAGCCATAAGGCTCCGTTCACCGATCCCAAATCACGGCAAATTCCGGGACGGATAAATCACGCAAACAGAATCACGAGATGCCTGTCACTCAAAAGATGTTCTTGTACTTCTGTTGGGCGACAGGGGTCCCACAATTCTGTTTGTGCTATTTTACCGTGCCATTGGAAGTGACGGGAATCGCACAGGCGTCCTGCGATTTGCCGCGATTCTGCCCGTGATCTGGGACCCCAATATGTGTACGGAGCCTTAAGATTTTGCAGACTGGAGGAAGATTCAAGAAATCACAAGTACCAGCTATTTTAACGTTAGAGAAAACAATGTGCTAAAGAAAAAAAAAGTCACGTGGCAGATAAATAAACCAAGCCAGAACATTCAAACTTCAACCTCCGTTGATGTCGAATCATTGGGTGAAACCTTTTTTGGCTTCAAAAATCCGATGATGTTTCCTATCTTAATCAATCTGGTTGCACCAGCATAAGCCAACCAAAAGCCTGCTAGTAACATTCTTCTTTGCAATAAAGCCTCGTACACACGCACCGATTGTTGGCCGACCGATCGGCCGACTTTTGTCCAGTGTTGTTGTGTTGGTTGAAATGTGCTCTAGACTGCACACTAATTTTTTCGGCCAACAACAACTAACTTCAGAAGTGATGTCACGTGATGGTTTACTTTCCGTGTGTTTTTTCTTCTCTGAGCATGCCCAGTCTTGCTCATCTGATTTTTGTCTGACGAAATCTGTACTATAAAAATGGGGATATTGCTGCGCTAAAATGTAAAGATAAAACCATACATAAAATAAATGGAAGGTCAACAGACCAATTGAAAGCAGCCAGCACCTGATCTAGAATCAGAAATACCAGATCCGAATAGCACTATAAAATGGAAATGGTGCAGCGCTAACAAAAATAAATAAAATCCACAGTCCATACAAATGTTCAAACTGGATCAAATATAAAATGCAGTAAACAAAGTTCATCAGAGAGTGCTCCAAAGAGAAGGGAAACTGTCCACCACTTCAAACTTGGAAAAAGCCCCGAGTGCAGGAACCGCCACCAAGGTAATAAATGGCCTCTTACCAATATGCAATGACCCCCATTACAAGGATCAAAGCCAGCCTGTGTAATCAAACCGGTGCCCAGATCAACATGTACCGATTCCTAGTGTTCCCTCAGCAGCTCCAACCGGAACAAATGCACATAAGAAGGAAAGGGACAACTCCAATAGTGAAGTACGTTCACAGGTTTATTAGGTAAAAGCAGAGTGGCAACTCACGTTTGCATGAAGAAATCACAGCATGTCTCTGAGCTATACTCTCAGGAGCTTTGTTTCCAACCGATAAAATGGCCGCCGTGTCTCCTTGCTGGCCTCAGCACGACGTACCGCAGGTTCCTCCTCCGACCGGTTTTGTCAACACGTGACATCGTCAGGGGGTGTGGCCTACGGCAGAACGTCTCTGTTTATATGCTGGGTGAGACAGGGCGGGACGCGCTGCGTCCAATCCGGAGCCATCAGGAAGAGGTCATCCCAAACCATCAACAGGAAGGAGACCAACCAAAACCCGGAACCGGAAATGTGCCATTTACATGTCAACATCCGGAGCTCAACCCGGAATTGGGTCTCGCAAGCGGCGATAAACCAATCAAATATTAATATGATTTTACAAAAATTGTGTATACCTTATATTTCAAAGGATTTCTAATCAATATTTGATAATAGAAAGGAAACTCTATTTAAAAAGAGCTTCAAAAAAAGGGGAAACCTATAGGTTACCAAGGGAACAATGCTCTACTCAGTCGTACTAGACTTTGCAGGAAAACACCGCCATCTAGCGGCCAGAAACAAGAATTCCCGAGAGTGCTCCATTACATAACATACATTAACATGAAAAAGAAAATTACATTAAAAAGACTAAAAATGTGAACTAAATATGATGATACATATCCAATATGATAGTTTAATAACGTCACAAAAATAAAAACATAAAACTGTCCCCAAGTATAAAAAATACAAGATGAAAATCTGATAACCAACGGTGTGGAATATACTGAAATCCCGTTTATCAGGCATTATTGATAAAGGAGTTGATATCCCAATCAATATTCAGCCCGTGAGGGGCATAGGTCTTCAACCGATAAATCCAGCTCGTCTCTAGTTGCGAGACGCCTCTGGTACGGTTACTACCCCTCCAACTGCCTGAAAATTTGTCAATGCCTAAAAAGACAGTACCTTTGGGGTCATTCCCATGACATTCATCATAGTGCCTTGAGACACTATGTTTTGGGAATGCCTTCAGTATATTCGTCACATGTTCCTGTAACCGCACGTGTAACTTACGTATGGTCCGACCCACATATTCGCGGCCACAAGGGCAACGTAGTAGGTAGACAACGTGCCGTGTGGAACATGTGATGAACGGCTTAATTTTAACATTACGTTGTGTAGCATTGGAAAAGAACGTCTCTACTCTCCTAGACCTGCAAGCATTGACCTTGCAGATAGCACAACTCTACATGGATAAAAACCACCCCTCTCTTGAAAGAAAGAGACGGTTCTAGGAGGATCCACAATGTTGGGGGCCACTTGAAGCCTCAACGGAGGCACACCCCTAAAAATAACCTTAGGAGTTTCAGGTAGTACAGGGCCCAGGAGGCTGTCATTCTTTAAGATATGCCAATGCTTCCTAATCAGTTTTTTTACAGAAAAATGCTGCATAGAGTATGATGAAAAAAAGGCAAACTGAAAATCATCATTGCTCTCACGTTCTCGTGGTACCAGCAGGTCAGCCCTATTACGAGAATCTGCCTGCACTAGGGCTGTTTCCAGCTCCTCTTCCTTATACCCCTTCTCCAAAAATTTGGACTTCAAGGAGCTAGCCTCCCGCAGGAAGTCAGCTCTATTAGAACAGTTTCTCTTAAGTCCGAGGAACTGGCTAACAGGAACGGATCTAAGCCACGACACATGGTGGCAACTTGATGTGTCAATAAATCCGTTCCTGTCAGTCTCCTTGAAGAAAGTAGAGGTTTCCAGGGAACTGCCAACCACTTTGATTTTAAGATCTAAAAAGTGAATTTCAGATCTACTACTTTCGTGCACCAATCTAATGCCTCTGTCATTATCATTCAGTGTGGAAATGAATGATTCAAGAGACTCAGAGTCGCCATCCCACAGGAGGAGGATGTCATCGATGTACCTCCGCCAGAGAACTATCTCTGGTCTCGGAACGTCACCGATGACATCCTCCTCCCATTTGGCCATGAACAAATTGGCCATACTTGGCGCAAATTTAGCGCCCATGGCCACCCCCTTGTTCTGCCTGTAGTAAGTGCCATTGAACCAAAAGAAATTGTGGGCCATGGCATAATCCACCAGGGATAGGATGAATCGACTCTGAAGACCTAACAAAGTGCTCTGACCCAAGGCTCCTGAGAGTATAGCTCCGAGACATGCTGTGATTTCTTCATGCAAACGTGAGTTGCCACTCTGCTTTTACCTAATAAACCTGTGAACGTACTTCACTATTGGAGTTGTCCCTTTCCTTCTTATGTGCATTTGTTCCGGTTGGAGCTGCTGAGGGAACACTAGGAATCGGTACATGTCGATCTGGGCACCGGTTTGATTACACAGGCTGGCTTTGATCCTTGTAATGGGGGTCATTGCATATTGGTAAGAGGCCATTTATTACCTTGGTGGCGGTTCCTGCACTCGGGGCTTTTTCCAAGTTTGAAGTGGTGGACAGTTTCCCTTCTCTTTGGAGCACTCTCTGATGAACTTTGTTTACTGCATTTTATACGAAATCTGTACTGACTGACGAACAATCGACCGTTCTGTTGACGGCCAACAAAAATTTTATAGCATGCACACCAGATTTTGTTCGGCCGAAAAGTCGCAGTCGGTTGTCGGAAGCATCATACTAACAAGCCGACAATCGGCCGATCGGACGTTAGCCGAAAATTTACGGCCAACAATCGGTGCGTGTGTACGAGGCTTTAGTAATCACATTCCTTCTGTTGTCAGCTGCATAGGAGCTGAAGGGAGAAGAAGCGGTGGCAGACTGAGCTTCCCAGTGAATGGCTGTGCAGTGGGGGGTGTGTCAGGACAAGTCTGATCATTGGAGGAGAGTACACTGGGTTCCCAGCATAGCTAGAGAACTGACCACAATGTTTTCCCCTGTTTAGTGTGGACCTGGAACTTGGAGTTGGCCTCGGAGAGGGACTTAGACCGTTGGCATCTCTGCTTCCACTCAGCATACATATGTGTGTTGAATATCTCGTTGGTAGAGACGAATGTGAAAGTTATGACTAGATGGTATATCGTCCCTCACAGGCTTTTTCCGAGCACCTCGCCTTTATGCTTCTAAGGTTGTCATTCCAACAGCATTATGTACCATATCTGGTGGGAATGTTCTAAACGACGGGGTTTCTGGAACATGGTTTTTGCATTACTTAGGATGGTTTTGGGGGTCCCAGTGCCTCAGGCTCCCAGAAATGCTTTACTAAATGAAACCATAGAGAAAATTCCTCGCTCAACGCAAAGATTGATCTTCTTTATGTTATTGGTGGCAAAGCTTACCATAGCTCGCTCATGGAAATGACCCACAATTTCAATATCTATGTTTAAGCGCAAGGTGTCTTGGATAATGCTTAAGGAACATCTAGCCAGCAAAATTAATGATACCTCTAAACATTTTAAAGGAGTCTGGCATCCATGGGCCAGCTATGTTCATACTGGCCTTTAGGGTTTGGTATGTAATCTGGGACCTCACCCCATTTAGTCTGCCTTATTATCCCCCCGCCCCCCCCCCCCCAGGCTCCCTCTTCTCTCTTTCCCTTTCCTTTTTCCTGCACTGCATGTAAGGCAGTTTGTCAGCACTGTTCAATAATAGCCTATAAATGACTGAGATCCCACCTCTCTGACCCGCATCTTGGGCGCACCATGTTTCATAGGAAGTTACCTTTGGGTCCAGTAGCACCTCTGGTCCCAATGACTGTAGTAAATGGGAGATTTGATAAAATTGAAAAATCTCTTAAGTAGTCATTTTCAACTTGGAACGACAATGCGGGAGCCAGAACAGTCAAATTGATTTTTAAAAAAATACTTTAGCCAAAACTGAACTAAGAAATATAACAAATTAACATAAAAAAAGAGAAATCAACACTTTTTTTATGCTGAGCATCACACTATTAAACTAAAATGTTCAAACACTGAGCTTTATATGCAGAAAGGTTTTTTCAAACTTTGAAATGTACAATTTTATTTGTAAAGACCTGTGTGAAGCCTGATATCTACAAAGATACAATAAACCTTACGCATTAGGGATTTATTTGGGAAATGTGCCCTTCATAAATCTGAAGTGTTGCTGGGAAATACCAACATTTACGCTAGCTAGAGTTATCCCTATTATTAATGGAAAGTCCCTGAACATTAAATAGGCTATTATACTGGAGACCTTAAATATACCTCTTCCAAATAACAAAAACAAAATTTTTATTGTTTGATACTTTTCCTGCATTTGTCAATTTTGTTTGCCAGCAATGTGGTGCATCTTGTGCTAATCTCTTCTTTGCACCGCTAAACATACAGGGAAAACAGTTTACATTTCTTAAGGGTTTAAATAAATAATCCCAAATCCCTACTGGCCTCGTTAAAGTAGCCTCATACAAATTTTCACTTGTATATGAGCTGAAATAAAAGTGTCTACCTTGCAATTTGAGCTCCTGCTGACTCGTTTAGCCTTAAGGAAGTATTGAAATTCACGTTGCTCATTATTCCAAGCAGTTTTAAGCAGCCTATTGTGATAAATCATTGTGAGGGTTGTCAAATTAAAGATTCTTCAGAAACAAAAATAAACCCATTTCAAAAATACACTTTTTTTTTTTTTTTTTAAGAATGCTTAAACTTTTAGGCAGAAGAGGCTTCTTTGACAACACTGATGGCCATTGACTGGAAATAGAGCTCTTGAAAATTGATAGCAGAAATAGAATTGAGAACAGACCAATTCAAATGGTAATTTCGAGAAAGGCAAGCAGAAAACACACAATTATAAGAAAAACTAGTTTCTGCCTGTTATTCAGAGCTTGTTTTGATTTTGTTCATTATTAAAAAGTAAAAACGAAGTTGTGGAAAATCTGAAAATATTGGCTTTACAAGCGAAAAAGAGAAAATGAAAGAAAAGCATACAGTAATGATGTGGTAAGCAAAAAATGGTTATCTGCATGTGTAAATCGTAAACTTACACAAATGTTATTTTCGTATTTAGACTACACTTACAGAAAACCAGATATTATAAATCACTTCTTTATAATGACCCACTCGCTCACTAGTCCAAAGAATAAAGTATGTTGCACAACTTTTCTTACACAGAAAAGTTTTTGCAAGTTAAATAGATTCACACTAGAAATATGGCATTATTCAGAATGCACTAAGCTACAAAAGGTAAAGACTAAAGCCCCTTTCACACATATGGTCCCAATCAGGTCCGCCTGTCAGTTTTTCAGACGACCTGATCGCATGTCCCATGCATCCCTATGGGGCAGCGGATGTCCGAGGAGACATGTCCGCTGACATCCAATCCGATCCTGTCCGTCAAATCCGGACGAATGGAAACCCTATTTTCCATCCGTCTAGCGGATCGGATGAGAAGGGACGGGCGGTCCGTTCTCATCCGATTCACCCATAGAGGAGAGCAAGGATCTGACAGCTCCGTCTCCACACACAGAGTGGTCATCCACCTGCTCGGCGGGGATCAGCAGATCGATCCCCGGCTGAGCAGAACGGAGTACGTCGGCGGAACAGACATGTGTGAAAGGGGCCTAAGGCTGGGTTCACACATATGTGAATTGGATGCGGTGTGAACCGCATCCAATTTGCATGACATGAAGAACACTGCTTTCTATTGTGCCAGTTCACATATGTCTGATGCAGACAGAGTGTGGATTCAGTATGAATTGAAAGAGTCCTGTCAGTGTTTTGAGCAGATCAGTCTGGCTGAGGTGTGAATTCAGACCCACTGACTGCTATGGGAACGCTTCTCAATCGCACATGTCATTTAGTCGTGAACAGGGTAAAATTCTGACCTGATATTGATGCAATCCTGACCTGATATGCTGGACAACTACTTTGCTACTTCGCTGTGAAAATGGAGTTTCAATTCACACCGCACATGCGTGAACCCAGTCTAAGGGGTTGATTTACCAAAGGCATGTAGGTCATGCACTTTGCAAGTGCAGCTGTACTCATTTTCCCCAGAGCATAGTAAATGTGGTAAAGCTCTGCTGATTTCCACATCCAATCTTATGCAACCAAAAGTGTTGTTTTGTTATTTTTTTTCCTTGTATTTGATTGGGTATTCTTTACAAAGTTAAAGGAGTTGTAAAGTCAGAAGTTTATCTTAATGCATTCTTTGCATTAAGATAAAAAACCTAAAGGGGCGTGGTTTGGCAGGGGACCGAGAAGGCTGCGTGAGACCATTGCTCCTACAAATCAAGGACATAATTTGACTATTTGGGGAGCCCCTAACCAATATTAGCCATGGACAAGTCAAACCGAAGTGCCTCAATACCCTGCACATCTAAAGAAACCGGGTCACAGCTCAGCAAAAATATCCCTGAGCTTCTCAGGCCCTGACTCAGGACTCCCCAAGCAGCCGATCCCAGTAACAAATGGACAGAGACGACACACTCTGCCAGCATCCGAATCAACCTCCAAGTCTGTTTGATCTACAGAAAGTAGCCCTAGACATCAAAAGCACCCTCACAGCTGTCATATTGGAACTTAAATTAGACATCCAAGCTGTGGCTCACCACCTCAAGGATGTAGAACAAACTTTACAAGCACACACTGAAACATTCAAGTCCAAAGAACCTATGACATCCAACTATCGCATCTCTTTGACCTACATCGCCATGTGGAGGACCTAGACAAAAGGGGCTGGAGACACCAATATCAGGGTGAAGGGGTACCTAAGGGGATTGACTCACAAGCAATTTGTAGCATCTTAAATGACCTGCTTGATCGCACAGCAGACGCTCCCATTGACGTGGAACGCATGCCCCGTACCCTAAGACCTCAACCCTGGGACAATGAACCACCGAGAGATGTTGCGTGTTGTATTGAGAACTTTAAATACTTTGTAAGGTAAGAGCAAGTGGCCACATTCTATACAATGGCGCAGAGATTAAATTGTTCCAGGACCTCTCTCAAATCACCTTACAGAATAGATGTACACTGTGCCCCCTGCTGGAAGCACTACGTTCACACAACATTCAATATAGATGCAAATTCCCGTTTTGTCTATCTGCCTCTACTAGGGACTGCACTGCCCTGCTCCGCACCCCAGAGGACCTTCAAGCCTTCTGTGAACAGCTCGACTTGCCTCCAATTGATCTTCTGGAATGGTATGCATTCTACTTCCCGTCTGAGCCTTGCTGTCCGGTATCTCACAACCCTTCCCTGAAAGCACGACGACAGCGCTCCAGAAGATGCAGATTGGACCCCACTTCGCCCAACACTTGGACAGCATGGCAAGACCTGCCTCAACGTAGCCCTGGGTTGGCCTCAAACCCTTGAAGGGATCGTCAAGAGGCCTGAATCCAGCATTTGGCCTTCTTTAACCTGCCTGTAAGTGACATTGAGACTCTGTGTTGAAATGCTTTGTTTTGTTTATTATGCTTAACTTGGCGGTGGCTATCACTCAAATAGGAAATCCCTTTCAACCTACAGTGTTCAGAGGGATCCTGACAAAGACCCCATGGCTTCACCAATGAAAATGAACTGTAAAGATAGGTTTCATCTTGCTGATCCTGAAATTGTGCAAAGGTAATATCATACCACGTACCACCCAGCACACCCTTATCTGTTAACAGCTGTAACTTTGTTATGTGCCTTGCACATTACCACAATACGCTTGTGAAAAAGCAACTCAGAAATACAGAGCTAAACTTTTTTGTCATTAGTTCACAAAAACGAATGCTTACACAAGTTGGGGCAGAGAAGTGGACACATTGACTCCAGGAGATCTTCCCACTCTGCACTTGAGTCTCCTAAATTCCACATGATGTTTGTCCGGACTCCCCCGAACATAATTTTATTGATCTCAACACTGCTGAAAACTGGCCTTAAGCACTAGTAAGAGAGGGTTGGGAGGGAGACTGAGCTCGGTTTGGAAAGAGGACCAGTATATTTACATTAGAATTCCCCCCACTGATGGTAAAAACGCTAAGAACTACACTCTGTATACATAAGCCCAGTTGATAGACAAGGGTCTTTGATACTTCTAAAAGCCTTAGTCATCATTAAACTGAATTCTCTATCCTACCCTTCCACACTGCTATCGGTACATGGACCTCTTCCAATATGGGTCCAAGTTCTTTCTATTAGACAGAACATAGCTAGACCACAATGTCACATGTGTTCTGATCTTATACTCCATGGATCCTAATGTAAAATAGCCACATGCAATAACAGCCAAACAATCGGCTGGTACATGTGGGTGAATATGAATGCCTCACACAACCTGCTGAGATTAAGATCAACAATACCACCTTCTCAATGCACTAGGCTATAGGAACAGATATACCCCCCTGGTGCATTAACCTAACATTACACCCATGGGAGAGGCAACATGGGTCTCTTCTCCGAACCAGTGCTATCTCAGGGCAAATTATTAAAGCTGGAGCAGAGCAGAGAGACATTTGTCACTCCATCAGCCAGTAGTCTAATGCCCCATACACACGTGCAGATTATCTGCAGACTTTTGTCTGCAGACTTACCAAAACCATATAATATGAGGTCAAACCTTAACACTTTCAATTTGTATGCAATCCGGCAGGCCCTTGCACTACATAGAAAAGGTAAGTCTGCAGACAAAAGTCTGCCGATAATCTGCACGTGTGTATGGGGGATAACTCACTGAGGAGTGAGAAGGAGTTTATTATTGTGTTTCTTTTGTTTTATGCTTGTTTTTATTTTTATTTGATACAATACCTTCAACTGACTTACACTGACACGTGGGATTTCTAAAAGTTTGAGATGTCGTAACCTTTTGAAGTATACAACGTGACAACTTATGATCGTAAAGCTAACTTTTCAGAAAATACAAAATCACGTACCTTTCTATAGCCTTTTTAGGTGCTGTACTTGGGGCCCAGAGAAACAGGCCCACAGAAAATAGACTTAAGGCCTGTACACACGTAGCGATTGTCGGCCGTAAATATTCGGCCAACGTCCGATCGGCCGATTGTCGGCTTGTTAGTATGATGCTTCCGACAACCGACTGCGACTTTTCGGCCGAACAGAATCTGGTGTGCAGGCTTTAAAATTTTTGTTGGCCAACATCAGAACGGCCGATTGTTCCTCAGTCAGTACAGAATTCGGCCGACAAACAGCAGATGAGCAAGACTGGGCATGCTCAGAGAAGAAAAAACACACGGAAAGTTAACCATCACATGACATCACTTCTGCAGTCGGCTGTTGTTGGCCGACAAAATTCGTGTGCAGTCTTTAGCACTTTTTAACCGACAGGACAGCACTGGACAAAAGACGGCCGATCGTTCGGCCGACAATCGCTACGTGTGTACGGGGCTTTAGTAGCTATCCTGACCCTTTTAGGGCAGTCTTTGACAACATGGTTGTCTGTGCCCTAAGTTACAGCCCATGCTGAAAGCCTCTCTCTTATAATCTGCCGTATTCCAAGACTCTGTGTTCAAAATATGGTAAAAAAAAAGGTTTTATAAAAGTTGTTTCGCTACTTTTTTTTGTTCTCATTTAGTTTACCAATACAGAGCACTTACAGGGCAATAGGCTTGTTGTTTTATTGTATTGTATTAAATAATGATAATACTGATCGCACCCTCACGGTCTTCCCACCCATTTATACTCCCAAGGCTCCCCTCTACGCTTATTCTGCTACTACTATGTACGGTACAGACATTCAAAAGCTCCCTCAAAAATCCACCATATTCGAGACCATCAGGGCACACTGTTATCTAGAAACGAGGAGACAGCAAAACAGTTTTAGCTCCTCTACTCAAAACTCTACAATAAGAAGTCTGATGGTCTCAATATAGCCCAACAGCAATCACTAGCCAACAAGCCAAGGAAATGGAACGTCCCCCATCTATAGAAGAATTACAAACTGCCTTGAAACAAATTAAATCGGGTAAAAGCCCAGGACCCAACGGTCTCACCCTCTAGTACTACAAGCATTCCTGTGGAAAAGAGACACCATTAAATACCAAGGTATCCAGTTCACAAGTAAGCTATCAGATGTATTCAATTGAACCTTTTAAGTGGCCCTAACGAAGATCCTAACAGGTTTAAAGGACTGGGCAGGTCTAAATGTTTTGCAGTAGTCAAAATGATCATTCTCTCACACGTACTCTACCTAATGCAGACTATTACTTTTCATCTTCCACCCTGTTTCTTTGCACAATATAGGAAGGCCTGTTCGATATTCATATAGAGAAATTCATCCGCAGGTATTAATTACACCCGTCTTACATACTCAAAAACTAAGGGGGACATTTGACTACCAGACCTCCATAAGTATTATTTAGCATGTCATCTCACAAGAATTGTAGTTTGGAATATTCGGAAGTCTAGGAATATTTGGGTGGCCATAGAGAACTCCTTTACGCAGACCCCGATAAACACACATCCGTGGATATCCCACCGGAATTGGTCAGTGGAGCTCACGACACACCCGCTTATTTATCCCTTCCTAACAGCCTTTAGACATGCAATGCAATCCCTACAGCTCTCCTCAGTGCCAGCCCCCCTAACTACACTAAGGAGCAACCCTGACTTCCCCCCAGAGAAATTTGACACTCTCTCTCAACTCAAGATACATCAACCACATGGACAAGGCAGTTTACGTCCTTTGAGTCCCTATGCACACGGAAACCCCTGCAAAGACACTTCATTTTTTACACATACACCTTACTTCTTAAGGATTGCCCCGGAACCATCATGGGTATCCTGGGAAAGGGAACTGCAAAAGACTCTCACCGACGAGGATTGTGATACTATTCACGAGTATACACATAAGGGCTCTCAGAATGTAGCGATTCAAGAAAACTGTTATAAAGTGGAAACCTGATGGTACAGAACCCCGTCTCGCTTACACAAATTCTCACACACCATACCCAGGATTTGTTGGAGATGTGGGAAAGCTGAAGACACCTTGCTCCCCATCTGGTGGGAATGTACACCTCTTCAACCTTTTTGGAAGGAAGTGCATGATCTCATCACACATGCCCCTACATTCATCCTAGATTATACCCCTGAACAATTTCTTCTACATCATACGACCTTGCACATGGTAAATGGGGCATCCCAATGATTAGAGAATGGTTTACCAGGCTCTCTAAGGTAGAGGAGATGGAAGAATTGATTCACATTTCTCAAGAAAGGTTGAAAATAATTCACGAACACACGGTCATGTTGGACCCATTTCAAAACCACTGGGTGCTTTCAATCTTATGTTCCTTAATTGCGCTATGTTCCCACTCAATGTGACGAAGTTCGATAGTAGAGACTGTCTACTTCACTTAGGTGGATGGAAAGAGGAAACGGGCCTGATCCTTACCATTTATACATTTGTTTGGTACCTAATATTCTTCCCTTTCCCTTGCCAGCCCCCCCAGCCTTTATCTGCCCCCCACCCCATTTTTTTCCTCTCCTTTTTCTCCCTGTAGCTCTATGCTTCATTGCCCTTATTCTTTTCTTTTTCCCAGGTCTGTCTCAACTTCTGTACCCCAGGACATGAACCCCCGAAACCCAAACCCCACCTTATCTTATAGCACACACATTGGGGACAGGTTCACTTTATCCTGACAAAATCCTGTACCTTATATATTTCTCTTTGTTGCACTAATGTGTTAAGTACTAAAATACTGTTTTTTAACATCGGTTTATGGTTTTAGTACACCATCTTTGTCTATTATGCCCCATGACTCATCAGTAGTAAGCTAATTTCTACTAGGTCCAAACCGGTCATGGTTTCTTAACCGCTTGCTGACCAGCACCCCCTAATACTTCTCTGAGCACCATGTCTATCCAGTGATGTCCACGAGACCCTTGGCTGTCTGGGACTCTCTCTGCTGATTGGCTGAGACACAGCCACGGCGAAATTGGCTCCAGTGGCTGTCAATCGAAGTTAATTACCCAGTCAGGAGAGAAGAGGAGGCACGGCTGAAGGGCAGCTCCATGTCTGAATGGACACACGGAGCTGCAACTTGGCTTGGGTGCCCCCAAAGCAAGCTGCTTGCTGTGGGGGCACTCGATAAGAGGGTGGGGCTAGGAACAGCAACAAGGGACTCGAGAAAAAGAGAGTCTGGACTGCTCTATGCAAAACCAACTGCATAGAGCAAGTAAGTATGACATGTTTGTTATTAAAAAAAAAAAAAACAGACTTTACAATCACTTTAAAGTGTTACTAAACCCAGGACCCTGAATTCAATATATCTTCTCTCCAACAGTACACAGAACATGGAAATGCAATTATTTTAGTAAATATAAACTGCTAAATACCTTTTTTTTTTATCCGCAGTTAGAGCAAGCTTTTAGGAGGAGTTTTTATTTTCTTATGACTGTCCAATTAGGAAGCAGGATCCCTGACCAACCTCTGTCTGGACAGGGCCGATTGGCCCTGTGCTGATCAAATGCACACTCCCAGGAAAAAAAAAAAAACGCTCTAGCAATACACACCAAACTGAGCATGTGCAGCTTGTCCCCTAGACCCTGTTCCATCAGGAGATGAGTTGGGGACTGTGAAAGAAGGGGAGGAACAGAGAAGACAGGATCAAAAAGCCTTTTTACACAATGTAGAGGATTAAACCCTCAGGTTCCACAGTGAATATAACAAGCATGCTTTACTGCATATACAGACTGATTTTACTGCTGTGGGTTTAGTAATAATTTAAGTAAAATGAGTGAAACTGCACTTACAATGTGCAGAGTCTATTTGCCTTTAGTAAATCAATCCCTAAGCATTGAAACATTTGGAACATCATCATAACTTCTACCACTGCCAACTAAATGTACCCTAAAATTTTTCCCAGTGGCATATCCAAAACGAAATGAAGAGCCGTGTTGGAACCGGAAACCAGTTGTGGGTGGGAGTTGACAATCCCAGAGGAGAGATCAAGTTTTTTTTTCTTTTGTTTTTTGAACAGTTAGTTGATGACTGAACTTCCTTTTACCCACCAAAAAGAGTTTTGGTGAAATCAATTATTGCACATGTCATAACGTTTATATTTACAGTACATCATGGAGTTTAGAACCTGGTTATTTACTATAAAAAGCTGAAAAAATGATATTAAAGCATTATTCTACCACAATGAGTCTCTTTCAAACCTGATGGCAAAAACTTACATTGTTTAAGTATACCAATAAAGCAACCTCAATTTCATTCCACTAGTCTCTTTACTGAAGTGCAAAGAATGGAGGATTTAGAGGAGCTTGGCACCATGAAGGAGAATTTTGGTAGAAGTGGAGAAATTATTATTATATAGGATAGGGCTGAAAGTTTACGCAGTGCTTTACAACTTGAGGGTAGACAGTACAAATACAACACACTTTAATACAGTAGGAATAAGAGGGCCCTGCTCTAAGTGGGAGGGATGAGGGATGTAAGTTAGCATTTCTAAAGAGTTTGTTATTTAGGAATGGAAAGCAGCAATATATACTGTATGTTTTTCCATGGGTTTAGATACACTTTGGAGTGGTGAAATGCCCAGGTCACACAGGTTCTCTATGCGGCACTTACTAAAAAGTGAAAAAAAGAAGCAACTACACAAACATTGATGAAATACATAGTAAAATGTACTTACTCTGGATGACTTTTGTCAATGCATGGTATGTATAGTAGCCTTGCACAATTCTGAACTTTTAAGGACTGTGAGGATTCACTGCATGCATTTCCAGAAAAAAAATATGAATTATTTCTTCCAGATGATGTCGAGTCTATCAAAACTGTATCAACATTCAGTAACCAGAGCTGGAAAAAAAAGGGTACAAATATTAATTTATAAAATTAATAAAAGGTACATAATCAGGGGCGAAGATCTTGGGGCTGGAGCAGTTTCAAAACCCCCAATTTTATCTTGCAATGCGTATTAAAAGCAACGTACAAATTAAAACAAAAAGAAAAGGATTTTTGTCCTTGCCTGTAAAATCCATTCCTTAAGGCTACATTCACACCTGAGCGTAGCGTTTTTGCGCGTTTTTACCATGATTTTACCGCGATTTTTACCACGATTTTTGTGCAGGTGTTTTTAGATTGAATAGAGACCAATGGAAAATGCCTGTAATCTGCCCAAAAAGAAGCTCATGTACTTTTTTGAGCATTGGGCGTTTTGTGAACAGGGGCCATTGAAATGAATAGGATTTGTCTTGTTGGGCGTTTTGAGAGCTGATCCTAGAGCAGAAAAACTCCCCAAAAACGCCCCAAAACGCCTACATGTGAACGGAGCCTGAAGTACATCACGGGACACAGTACAGGCTTCATTAATCATGACCACCTGGGTTATGAGCCACCTGCAGATAAACGGACTCTGTCAATTAAAGACAGGAAGTCCTCCTCTAAAAAACCCCACCCCCTAGGGAAGTCTCAGCTTGTAGCAAGCAATACCCCCAAAAATAGTGTGGGGGGGGGGGGACATCTGTGTCCTGTGATGTACTCCAAGAAATGCATTTTATAGGTAAGGACAAAGAAGATACCGTTTTCTTTTTTGTACATCACGGGACACAAAGCAGGTTTAATTAATCATGACCACATGGGATGTATGTATTGTGATGCAAAGGTTAAGGAAAATAAAACTTTATTATTATTTTTTTTTTTTGGGGGGGGGGGGGGGGGTAGAGTGAGCTTATTATTTTTTTCTGCCCCAATTAGGATCTCATTTTATTAGCTAGTTTAATGAAATGCTTACACTTGAGAAATGATTATTTCAGGACTGCAAGTTGCCGAACAGAACTCAACCAGGTAAGAAATGCAACACAATTTAATTTTATCACAAAGTAGCATTTACCCTTTAAAATAAGTAAATTATTTATTTTAAACAGACTAAGCAATTGCAACCAAACTGTTCCTTAACTGCAAAAGGAAAATTAAGTCCCATATTTCTGTTCTATTTCTGCTTACTTTAATGGGTGTTAAATGTAATCTATCTTCCAAACAATAAAAAAAAACTAATTATATCAACACTTTTCAGTTTACTGAAATGCATTCACTTATATAAAATACAAAATAAGAGAACAGAAACAATTGTTTTCCTTAAAGTTGGTAACAAGATTATAGTATAATGATAAAACGTTATATTTTGAAATGTATTGCTTAGTTTGCTGCCTGCTTTCATTTATAACTTTAACAATTGGCATACAGATTATGTATCTTTCATAAAGCAAAGTGTACAGTAAAACTACATTTCTGATATAAATTAATTAATGGCCCTGGTACCTGTAAACCACTTTTATTTAGTGCAACATTCAAGGCCCATGTCTGCATTGCAGAAATGCATGTAATATGCATTACTGTGTTAAAGTAATAGTCATTTTGAATGATGCCCCAACACAACAAGGCAATGCACATGCACTGTAGCACACTACAGTATAAAAAAAAAGGGTCACATCTGATTTTTGGCACATTAGCGCATGTTGACAGCCCATTCAAATGATGATAAATACCTTAAAATGTACAGTGCTATTTTTTTTCTCAGTGCATTACATATTTATGGGTATCATTTGCTTTAGGACCATACTGGCATCATACATAATGATGGCAAATGCTCAAACTAAATTACATGTGATAATTTTGAGCCTATCAGAAGTCAGATGGACAATTAAAATAATATTTACACTTCAAGATACATTTTGCAATATTTAGTCTGGATGGATATACTATTCTAATGGCATCATATACCCCAATTAGTCCTCTTTCTATTAATTCACAAAGTCTGGTTATTTCCTGGTAGCTTTGATACTATGTAATTTGGATGAAAAGAGTGTGACTCTTAGGCCCCTTTCACACGGGGCAGATCTGTTTTGACAGACTCTGTTTGCTTAGTGGGGATTTCTCTGCTGGTCCCTGCTGAGCAGGCGGATAACAGGTCTGTCTCTCCTCACTGTGCAGAGATGGACCCTGTCAGAGCCCCAATCTCCTCTATGGGGAGATCGGATGAAAAGGGACAGCCTGTCCAAATTCATCCGATCCCATCTGATCCGACCTGCTGAACAGATGGTGAATGTATCGCCATATGTCAGTTTTCAGCGGATCTTATCGGATTGGATGCCAGGTGGGTGTCAGCAGACACATGTCCACTGACATCTGCCTCCCCATAGAGGACAATGGGTGGCCTGATCAGGTCTGCCTGAAAAACGGACAGGTGGAACTGATTGCATGAAAGGGACGTTGAGGCTCATGCACACCACATTTAAAAAAAAACAAAAGAGCTGCTTTTACAGGCATTTAAGCTTTTATTCCAGCTTTAAAAAGCGTGTGCTGTTTTTATTGAGCTTCTTTGGGAATAACGGAATTTTTGTAAAATCTTACCTGTAAAATTCCTTTCTCTGAGTCCTCCGACAGTTGCCGCCTCTTCATATTCGTCACTAATGGGGGTTATTGACCTTTGCTCCGTAGGAGTGCTAGGCAACAGAATATATTAATATCAAAGCTTTTAGCATATCCCACCCCCAGGGGGTGGTCCCCTCAGTCAATACCTCCTTGCTTCCTGCATACCAACTCAGTTTCAGTAGAATAGCAGTAGAGTATACAAACAAACCCCAAAAGAGGGGCGGCGACTGTCGGAGGACTCAGAGAAAGGAATTTTACAGGTAAGATTTTACAAAAATTCCGTTTTCTCTTACGTCCTCCGACAGTCGCCGCCTCTTCATATTCGTCACTAATGGGGACGTCCCAAAGCAGTGTAGACATGAGGGGTGGGAAAAAAAGCAGCCGCGCCTAAAGCAATGCAGTACCCACATCAGAGAAAGGAACCTTACCAAAGTAAGAGAACCAACTGGGCAACAGGAAAACGTGCTCAACAGGAGCAACAACCCAGGAAAAAACAAGTAACCTAGGGGTAAAAACACCCCAACAGCCAAGGACCCAAACAAGGGACCCTAAGGCACTGCCGCACTAAGAACTTTGCGGCCAAAAGAAGCATCTGATGATGCCTGAACATCCACCTTGTAAAATTTGGAGAAGGTGTGAACGGACGACCAAGTCGCCGCCTTACACACCTGGGCCACAGAAGCCCGATGATGACAGGCCCAAGACGTACTCAGAGATCTGGTAGAGTGCGCCTTCACAGGCACGGGAGGAACCTTCCCCCTCAAAGCATAGGCCTGTTCAATGGTCTGTCTGATCCATTTGGCGATGGTAGAAGCCGACGCCGCCATGCCCTTCCGAGGTCCCTCAGGAAGGACAAAGAGAGAATCCGACTTGCGAAAGGATTTAGTCGATGACAGGTAAACCCTGATCGCCCTAACAACATCCAGGGAATGTAAAGCCACCTCCTTCGGATGCTTAGGCTTCGCACAAAGCGAAGGCAAGACAATGTCCTCATTGAGGTGAAATTCAGAAATTCTCTTCGGAAGAAAAGATGGGTTAGGTCGCAAGACCACCTTATCCAAGTGAATCACCAAATACGGAGACTTGTAGGACAGGGCCGCCAGCTCCGACACCCTGCGAGCCAAAGTAATCGCCACTAAGAAGGCAACCTTCTTGGACAACAAAGACAACGAGATCTCCCTGATATTTTCAAAAGGAGCATGTTGCAACACGGACAGAACAAGGTTCAAATCCCATGAAGGCAAAGGCTCCCTCCTAGGAGGGACCAAATGTCGCACCCCTTGAACAAAGGTGCTAACCAAAGAGTTAGACGCCACAGGACGTTGAAAAAGAACGGCCAGCGCAGAAATCTGACCCTTAATCGTGGCCAACGCCAAACGCTGGTCCACGCCCGTTTGAAGGAAAGCCAACACTCTCGACACCGAGTACGAGCGAGGGGAATACCCCCTGGACTCACACCAGGCAAAATACGCCTTCCAAGTAAGGTAGTAAATTTTCCCTGAAGAGGCCTTCCTGGCCTTGATCAAAGTGGGAATGACCTCAGGGGAGAGACCCCTATCCTTCAAGACCTGGCTTTCAACAGCCAGGCCGTTAAAGCCAGCGACTGTAAAGCAGGATGGAATATCGGTCCTTGAGACAAAAGGTCTGCTCGAAGAGGCAGACGCCACGGAACGTCGACCGCCAGATTCACGAGGTCTGCGTACCAAGACCGGCGAGGCCAGTCCGGTGCCACCAGAATCACCGTTTTCGGATCCGAGGCCAACCTGCGAAGGAACCTGGACAGCAGCTGAATCGGTGGAAAGGCATACATCAGACGATACTGATGCCAGGGCGACACTAATGCGTCCGAGGCGTCTGCCCGAGGATCGCGCGTCCTTGCCACGAACCTTTCCACCTTGTTGTTTAGATGAGACGCGAACAGGTCCACATCTGGGGAGCCCCACTTCGCGCACAACATCTGGAAGACATCCGGGTGAAGGGACCATTCCCCCCGGTCCAGGGTCTGGCGGCTCAGATAATCCGCCTGCCAGTTTTCCACCCCCGGAATGTGAACTGCAGAGATCGTCGGGACGTGCGTCTCGGCCCAAGACAGAATGTCGGCTACTTCCCGAGCCGCCCGGGCACTCCTGGTGCCCCCTTGGTGGTTGATGTAGGCCACCGCTGTGGCATTGTCCGTCTGCACCCGAACTGGACGGCCCTGAAGCCTGTCCGTCCAACACAGAAGACAGAGATTTACCGCTCGCAATTCCAGAATGTTGATTGGAAGGGAGGATTCCTCCTCCGACCAAGTTCCCTGGGCGGACAAAACGCCCAGAACACCACCCCAGCCCGACAGGCTGGCATCCGTGGTGATCACCGTCCATAACAAAGGACGAAAGGACTTGCCCCCCGACACCGCCGGGGACTGGAGCCACCACAAAAGACCCCTTCGGGTGTGGCGGCTCAACGAAATCCGCAGATCCAGAGATTGCGGACGCCCGTCCCACACGGCCAGAACCTCCGCCTGAAGCTCCCGTGTGTGAAACTGGGCGAAGGGAATCGCCTCGAAGGCCGAAACCATCAATCCCAGACACCTCATACACGTCCGGAGGGACGAGCACTGATTGTCCCTGAGGGACCTGACTTCGCACTGAAGTGTCCGAAGCTTTTCTTCCGGCAGGAAGACCTTCGCCTGAACAGAGTCCAGAATCATCCCCAGGTAGGGAAGACGAACCGACGGACACAATGTCGATTTTGGAAAATTTATCGTCCAGCCGAAGTCCTGCAGAGTCTGCATCGTGATGGACAGGTCGTTCACCAGACCCTGATTGGTCGCGGACCGAATCAGGATATCGTCCAGATACCCCAGGACAGAAATGCCCTGGGCCCTCAGTAAAGCCAGAACCGGCGCAAGCACCTTGGTGAAAACCCGAGGAGCCGAAGCGAGACCGAAGGGTAACGCCACGAATTGTTAATGATCCTCCGCAATTGCAAATCGAAGGTACCTCTGGTGACCCTCGAAAATAGGGATGTGTAGGTACGCATCCTTCAAGTCGATAGAGGCCATGAATTCCCCCGGAACCAGGGCAGCCACCACAGAGCGCAGGGATTCCATGCGAAACTTGCGAACCCGCACAAAGCGGTTCACAGCTTTCAAGTCCAGAATCGGACGTACTTTGCCCTCCTTTCTGGGCACAGTGAACAGATTGGAATAGAGCTCCCGAAATCTGTCCTGATGAGGCACCGGAACCACCACTCCCTGGGCCCGCAGGTCCCGCACCGCCAGGTGCAGATCCTGCAAGCGCTCCGGAGTCAGCTGAAGGTTTGAGGGGAAAAATCTGCCCGCTGGCCGAGAGAGAAACTCAATCTTGTATCCAGATCGAACGATTTCCTGAACCCACCTGTACCGAATGCGGTCCAGCCAGGGTTGAAGAAAACCGAGCAAACGTCCCCCCACCCCAGAAATGGGTGAGGGCGCCCCTTCAGGCCTCATTGTTATGGGCAGCGGATCCGGACTGGCCGGACTTCTGCTTACCCGCCCACGGCTTCTTCTGGGAGCTTTGGCCTTTGAAGGGCTTGCCCTTATAGTGCGACCGAAAGGCATGAAAGGACCCCTGAGAGGGCCTAAACGAAGCATTCTTCTTACCACGAACAAACTTATTCTTGTGAGATTGGGGCAAGAGAGTGCTCTTACCCCCAGAAATACCCTTTATCAGAGTATCCAAAGATTCGCCAAAAAGGCGGAAACCCACGTAGGGCAAATTTGCCAGAGTCTTGCGAGAAGACTGGTCAACCGACCAACATTTCAACCATACCAGGCGACGGTTCAAGACCGCCACACTAGAAAGGCGCGCCGCCAAAGGGACTAAATCCAAGTCCGCATCACACAAATACATGACACCCTGATGAATCTGATCCACCATAGCCAAAGTTGTCGGCGGAGCAGAGTCAGCCACCAGAGTGCGCTTGAGCACCTGCGTCCAATCCGCAATAGCCTGGGCTGCCATAATGGAAGCAAAAATAGGCTTCAGCATAGAGCCAGCAACCGTATAAGCATGACGGGCCAGAGATTCCAATCTCCTGTCCGTCGGGTCCCGGAACAACGGGGTATCCTCAGCAGGGATCGAAGTTGAGTTATTCAAAATCGCCACCGCGTGATCCACCTGAGGCGGTACACACCAACGCTCATCAGTAGCCGGTGTAAAGGGATAACGCAGCTTGAACCTACTCGGCACAGCAAAAGGCTTTTTTAAATTGCGCCATTGCTCATCAACCGCGCGCTGAAATTCCGTAGAGCAAGGAAAAACCTGCGATGTTTTGCGTTTTCTCTGCGTCCCATAAGAGGACATCAAAGCAGGAGGACATGGTTCATCCTGCAAATGCAGCGTTTGCTTGATAGAAGCAACCAACTCATCCATGAGTGCAAGCTCTTCAGACGAGCCAGGGGGAGAATTATCAACCCCTTCCACCTCAGCCTCCCCGTCAGACCCCACAAGGTCTAGGGATGAGTGAGACCCTGAGAAGGGCACTCCAGCCATAGCAGCCCCATCGCCCTCTGAATCAGAGGAAATAGACACCCTGGGCCGTTTAGTGGATCGATCAGCCACCAGCATCTGCACCTGAGCAGCTAAGTTTGCCACAATAGTGGCCAGATCAGCCCCCTCGGGGGAAGCAGCAGCCCCTTGGCCCTCCACCAGGGTGGGAGGAAACTTGCAATCTTGAGAATCCATGCCCCAGCAAAATAATTAATAAAGGGTACTGCCCCTTTAAGATCGCGGCGAGCGCTGCCCACCGCACCCACTGAACACACTGACCCCCACAGGGATAAGAAACTGGGCAAGGAATACAGGAAAAAAGGAGATATAAAACCTGGAGAGCTCACACAGGCTGCTGCACCGATCGCTGTCCCAGAGGAAAAGGAAGTGATGCAAGACTGACCGCCCCTATGAAGCCTATGCAAGGCTACACAAACATGGCCGCTCGGCTGAGGACAAAACCCTGGGCAAAGAGAACATGGCGCTGACATGTGGGATCGATCGCCGCTCAAAATGGCAGCGTTTGGCGCCAAAAACGTGTGCAGTACCTCACAGGACCTGCCACCATAATTTTTGCCCCAGAAAAATGGCGGATTGCCGCAGCGATCGCCGCACAGCATGTCTTAAATCTTACTGCTTCATATGACACCCAGCAGAGCGGGAGAGCCCCCCCCCTCACAGCCCACACACAGGCAGCAAGTGCACACAGGAGCTGACAGGGAGCACAGCAGCCACACAGACACGCAGGGTCACACAGTCCCAGACTGACACCCAAATAGACAGGTCCCCACATAGAGATACACTTACCAGTCCGGATGGCGTGGGGAGCCTGCTCCAGCGACCAAACCGCAGTACTGAGGACAGGGAGTGTTGCAAGCATGACGCAGTGGAGTTGCGGTGCGAAACCGCAATGGCGTCCAGTGAGGTAGCCACCTCACCGATAGCATCCCTGCAGCGAACAGGGATGGGTCGTTCAATGTGCCAGGGCAAAACCTAAGCTGAACGCTCGATGGCAGGCTGGGAAGCCCCTGGCCCTGAGCCCTGGGATCCAGGGTGGCCAGACTGAGACCCAGCTCCGCACGATCATCTTCATCAGAAGAACTAACGCTGGAAATAAACAGCTAAGTAAAAGAAAGAGAAAAAACTTCAAATAAAATCAAAAAAGAGAAAAGTGGCTGAGACCAAGAGCCCCAGCACAGGAACAGCCTGCACTCCTGAGCTAGGCATATGAAACTGAGTTGGTATGCAGGAAGCAAGGAGGTATTGACTGAGGGGACCACCCCCTGGGGGTGGGATATGCTAAAAGCTTTGATATTAATATATTCTGTTGCCTAGCACTCCTACGGAGCAAAGGTCAATAACCCCCATTAGTGACGAATATGAAGAGGCGGCGACTGTCGGAGGACGTAAGAGAAAAGCTTTTTTTTCACAAACCCTCTCCTCAGCTAATTTTTCCAATTTTTTTGAGCTTCTTTAAAAAAATGTTCACACTTTTTTTGTGTTTTGAGCCTTTTCATGCTTTTTAACGCTTTTTTGGGCACTTCAGGAAGACGCCAAGTACAGTAAAACTTATGTTGGAGTGGGGATTCCTCACTTCCGGAATCCCATGTGACTACTCTTTTGAGCCAAGTACCGAGAGTCAGGCTTGGATCGAACGCCAACACCACACAGCCCACGTCCGCACACGCTGTATAAACCTGAGTGCCAGGCAGGCACGGTTACTTGTGAGTGCAAAATCGCTTTTATATTGCTTTTAAACAAACACCAATAAAAATACTACACTATAAGCCCTTTCTGTATTTTTGGTGGAGTACATCCTTATTTCTTACTAGCTACAGTATCTCACAAAAGTGAGTACACCCCTCACATTTTTGTAAATATTTTATTATATCTTTTCATGTGACAACACTGAAGAAATGACACTTTGCTATAATGTAAAGTAGTGAGTGTACAGCTTGTATAACAGTGTAGATTTGCTGTCCCCTCAAAATAACTCAACACACAACCACCAATGTGAGTACGACCCTAAGTGAAAATGTCCAAATTGGGCCCAATTAGCCATTTTCCCTCCCCGATTTCATATGACTCGTTAGTGTTACAAGGTCTCCAGTGTGAATGGGGAGCAGGTGTGTTAAATCTGGTGTTATCGCTCTCACTCTCTCATGCTGGTCACTGAAAGTTCAACATGGCACCTCATGGCAAAGAACTCTCCCAGGATCTGAAAAAAAGAATTGTTGCTCTACATAAAGATGGCCTAGGCTATAAGATGATTGCCTAGACCCTGAAACTGAGCTGCAGCACGGTGGCCAAGACCATACAGCGGTTTACCAGAACAGGTTCCACTCAGAACAGGGCTCGACATGGTCGACCAAAGAAGTGGAGTGCAAATGCTCAGCGTCATATCCAGAGGATGTCTTTGGGAAATAGACGTATGAGTGCTGCCAGCATTGCTGCAGAGTTTGAAGAGGTGGGGGCTCAGCCTTTCAGTGCTCAGACCATACCCCGCACACGGCATCAAACTGATCTGCATGGCTGTCATCCCAGAAGGAAGCCTCTTCTAAAGATGGTGCACAAGAAAGCCCGTAAACAGTTCGCTGAAGTCAAGCAGACTAAGGACATGGATTACTGGAACCATATCCTGTGGTCTGATGAGACCAAGATACACTTTTTTGGTTCAGATGGTGTCAAGTGTGTATGGTGGCAACCAGGTGAGGAGTACAAAGACAAGTGTGTCTTGCCTACAGTCAAGCATGGTGGTGGGGGTGTCATGGTCTGGGCCGCATAAGGGATGCCGACACTGGCGAGCTACAGTTTATTGAGGGAACCATGAATGCAAACATGTACTGTGACATACTGAAGCAGAGCATGATCCCCTCTCTTCAGAGACTGGGCCGCAGGGCAGTATTCCAACATAATAACGACCCCAAACACACCTCCAAAACTACCACTGTCTTGTTAAAGAAGCTGAGGGTAAAGATGATGGACTGGCCAAGCATGTCTCCAGACCTAAACCCTATTAAGCTTCTGTGGGGCATCCTCAAACATATGGCGGAGGAGCGCAAGGTCTCTAACATCCACCAGCTTCGTGATGTTGTCATGGAGGAGTGGAAGAGGAATCCAGTGGCAACCTGTGACGCTCTAGTGAACTCCATGCCCAAAAGGGTTAAGGCAGTGCTGAAAAGTAACGGTGGCCACACAAAATATTGACACTTTGGGCCCAATTGGGACATTTCCACTTAGGGGTGTACACACTTTTGTTGCCAGCGGTTTAGACATTAATGGCTTTGTGTTGAGTTATTTTGAGGGGACAGGAAATTTACACTGTTATACAAGCTGTACACTCACTGCTTTACATTTTAGCTAACTGTCATTTCTTCAGTGTTGTCACATGAAAAGATATAAGAAAATATTTATAAAAATGTGAGGGGTGTACTCACTTTTGTAAGATATTGTATATCCTGAGGGGTCTTTTGGAGCAGTATGGTGCAAGCCCAGGAACCAATGGTCCTCTATACAGCATTTTCTGACTTCCTGTAAAACGGGGTCAAACACCTTTGGTGAGTTGCCATCCACCCTCAGAACATCTGTGGCGAAGCAACTAGAAGATATTCCCTTCACAGGATCACTCTGTAAATTTGGTGTTGGGCACAGTCACACTGGATTTATAGTTGCATTTATGTGTCACAAATTAGCATTATCTGTTATTTGTTATATTAATGTATGGATTAGTTCAATGCAAGAATGATGCACACTTAAATACATACAGGTCACTTGACGGATAATATATTGACTATTTGGTGTAGCGCCACTAGTTTATTCACTAGTTTTCACATTTAAGGTAATTCATCACCTTATTTAAAGGGGTAGCTATTCACACCGATTGCACGTTGAGGGAACCATCACCTAAAATTGCTACCATTCTTTGAGATGCAGTGTGAATGAGCCATAATACATACCTGACTTATGTGCTCTAAATCTGGTATCCAATTATACTATCTACATTCAGTATGGTTTACATTCTGGTACCTTTTTCTACCTTTCTTTTTTTTTTTTCTTAGAGGTTTTTATTGATTTTTGTTTTTCCTATATCTTATATTGTGACGATGTGTCAACAGGGCCTTTTGGAATCTTATACAGATGTGGATCCTGCTAACCTATGAGTCCTTTTTTTGAATATGTACATTTGCAGTATGCGGATGGGGAGTTTGCTCTGTATACTGTAAAGATCGGCGGTGATTAAACTCAAACGGTGCATGTGATTTTAAGTAGTGCCAGACTGCATTTTTAAGGGTATGTCAGCAAAAATCAGGCGTAAGATGCTAATAAACACAGTGACACAGGCTCGCCTTTCTACAATAAAATGTGTCCTACTCGATCAGTCTGTCGCTTTAAAAAAGGTTTGTAATAATTAAAGTGTTTTTTTTTACCCCAGAATTTCATATTCCTGATATGTGCCTGCTGTACCATGTACTTGTAGGAGAAAGTATCCTGTTCTCTTTTTTTTTTTCCTTCCTTCCTTCCTTTGTGTGAAATCCCTAGTGACATAAATCCTTTCCGTAGTTAGTAGACGGGATAACTTTTGCGCAAACCAATCTAAATACGCTTATTGCAATTTTCTTTACCAAAAATATGTAGCAGACAATTTGGCCTAAAATGTTAAAACATTTTGATTTTTACATTTTTTTGGGGGGGAATGTTATATATCAGAATGTGAAATTATTTTTTTTTCAGAATTTTCGCTCTATTTTTGTTTATAGCGCAAAAAATAAAAATTGAAGAGGTGATCAAATACCACCAAAAGAAAGCTCTATGTGTGGGAAAAAAGGACATCAATTTTTTTTAGATGCAGCGTCGCACGACCACGCAATTGTCAGTTAAATTAACGCAGTGCCGAAGTGCAAAAAATGGCTTGGTCATTAAGGGGGCAAATCCTTCCGGTCCAGAAGTGGTTAAATGAATGGGCTGCTGTGCCCGCGCAAATGCGACCTACACCAATTGCATAGGTGTGAGCCTAGCCTAAATGCTTTATTTAATTAGCAAAGTTATACATATATCTGTTCATGTGTTCCGGTCTATACAAATGGCCCTCATAATTCTAAGTCCCACCCCTATTATTTCACAATCCATTGCCAGAACCTAAGTGGCTTGTACAGATTATGGAATTTGATTGTCAACTGTCAGGAAACAGAGCTCTCTGCTGTATTATGCAGAAGATGAGGCTTTGTGTAAAGCCAGGGGCTGGAATTGGTCTAATGTCTAGTACATGTACTTGCAAGTACACCTCTCTGTGTTTGAGATATGTGCAGTTCATCAAACGTTTAGCTACATGCTAAAAAAAAAAAAAGTTTCTGAGTTATTGTATTTTTGACATTCAGAGAAATGTATATTGTTTAGTACATTTTCTATACCCCTACATACTACAACCCAATGACAATTGAAAAATAAGAGCTATTTGAGATAATTTTTTTCTTTCTTAACAGGTGTGTAATGTAGTCATGGCCACTACGACTGCCAAGTATGCACAAGGGAAACATATCCACAACGCAATTACCTTGCAATGCAGATGGGATTTTTAATCTCTCTGGGATGATAAATAGACTGTAACATATGGCTGCTTCATGGTGCCATAGTACTGAAGAAATTATAGAATTAAATAAAGCTACAGTATGAGTGAACAAACTGGTACAGACTAAGAAAAAGGAACATTACAATAAACGGGAACAATGTACGAATATTAATAGTGATTGTTGACATTTCCAGAATACTTTATGTGAGCCCTCTTACCACTGAAGCTCACACACCAATATTTTACTATCAGAATGTTAGCTAGCATGCCATTATCTTTAAGATGCCAGCACCGAAACATCAGCATTAACTTTCATATAGTTTCTTAATGATTATTAGCCCAAACAGGCAATTTAACTTACAACTTATAACTTGGGCCTAAATTCTTCTGCTAAACAAAGCTATTTTAGTCACCATTGGTATTATGGTGGTTTTCTAATGGTGCAATAGGGGGATAAGCAGGACAGTTTCTTAATTAAAATCTGAACGCATTCAAAGACATTTGACAGAAAGTCTCTTCTTTAATCAAAGCTCAAGTACATGCACTTTGCATATCTTTTGCATTCAAAAGACATTTTAAAGAAGTTATTATGTAAGCCAGAAAGTCTCTTCTTTAGTCAAAGCTTATGTACATGCACTTCTTTGCATATCTTTTGCATCTTATTTCTTCAATAAAATTAGGACCAATGGTGCAATCTGCAGAAAATGTCCTATGTAGCAATTACATAAATCACCAGATTATGACAGGACAAAGATATCTGTTATAGTGGTTTGCACTCCACACAGTGCCCTTTGTTCTACAACATATATATGAAACAGACAAAACTGCTGGTATTTAAAAAAATTGGATTTTTGTCTTACCGTAAAATCAATTTCTTTGATGTTCATTGACGGACACAGCTCTTCATCTTCTTTACCGTAGGGTTATACTGCTCCCCTACAGGAGTAGGACACTAGGCAGAGAAAAATCTTGAACACACCTATGGGGCAGTCCCTGGGGGTATACTCCCACTACCTGCTATAGGTATTCAGTTTTGTAACAAGGAGTTTCAAAAGGGAAAAACCGAACTCCATAGAGGGGTGGGTGCTGTGTCCGTCACTTAACATCAGAGAAAAGGATTTTACAGTAAGACAAAAATCCAATTTTCTCTTTCATTCATTGACGGGCGCAGCTCTTCATCTTATTGACCATAGGGACATCTCAAAGCAGTGTCAAACATGAAGGGTGGGAACAGCAACAGAAAAAAACAAACTTCCCTAAGGCTAAACATAGACAACCAGGTAACTTGGAGCTCAACTGTCAACAACTGGAGCTCACCTGAAAAAAACACCCTCAAAGAGCACAAGTCCTCTAAACAGCAGCCGGCAACACTTAGCGGCCAAAAGAAGCATCTGCAGATGTCAATACATTCAATTTATAAAACTTTGTGAATGTGTGCACAGACGACCAGGTAGCAACCTACAAACCGGCATCACTGACGCCTGATGACGGAAGAACCAGGAGGCACTAAGCGCCCAAGTAGAGTGCGCCTTGACAGGGAAAGGAGGAACCTGACCCTTAATACAATAAGCCTGAACCACAGTCTGTCTGATCCATCTGGAAATGGTCGCAGCAGAAGCAGCCAGCCCCTTGCGAGGTCCATCCATGAGGACAAATAGGGAGTCTGTTTTTCCTAAAAGACTCCGTAGCTGCCAGATACACCCTTGTTGCCCGAACCACATCCAGGGAGT
Source organism: Pelophylax lessonae (assembly GCF_965119305.1). Taxonomy (NCBI): domain Eukaryota; kingdom Metazoa; phylum Chordata; class Amphibia; order Anura; family Ranidae; genus Pelophylax; species Pelophylax lessonae. The sequence continues at coordinate 359,537,432 of NC_138770.1, forward strand.
GCATGGCAACTTCCTTAGGATGCTTAGGCTTGGGACACAGGGAGGGCAGCCCAAGGTCTTCATTCAGACAACCTTTGGAAGAAACGACGGACATGGACACAGAACCACCAGGTAAGGTGAACAACAAGACAACGGTGCCAGTTCAGACACCCTGCGCCGAAGTAATGGCCACCAAAAAGGCCACCTTCTGAGACAACGTAAGCATGGGAATCTCCCGAATATTTTCAAAGGGAGGCTTCTGGAGAACTGACCACACCAAATTGAGGTCCCACGGCAGCAATGGAGACCGCACTGGAGGAACCAAGTGTCCCACGCCCAGGAGAAAAGTACACACCAAGGAGTGTGTGGCCAACTGGCGTAGAAAGAAAACCGCTGGTACTCAAGGCCGAGATCTGGCCCTTGATGGTATTCAAGGCCAGGCACTGCTCAACCCCTCGTTGGAGGAAAGCCAAGATCCGAGCCACCGAAAAGGAAAGAGGGTGAACCCGGAGGGATTAACACCACACAATGTACCTCTTCCATGTACGATGGTAAATCTTCCTAGAAGTAGATTTTCTAGCTTTTAACAGGCTAGGAATCACCAAGTCAGACAATCCTCTGTCCTTCAGCACCTGGCTTTCAATAGCCAAGCCGTCAAAGCCAGCGACTGTAAAGCAGGATAGAAGATTGGCCCCTTCTCCTTTTGAAATGCTGATCGTCTAAGTTTTTTGTTCGATAATGCTTTTCTCACTGACCTGCAGTCAGTTAGGTTTCTGTCATACTGCACTTACTAATGTTACCATATGTGACTCTTGTTTTTGTTGCTTTTGAATATTTCAATAAAGAATTTGAAAAAAGAAGATTGGCCCTTAGGACAGCAGATCTTGCCTGAGAGGGAGTCTCCAAGGAGGATCGGCGACCAGTCATACCAGATCGGCGAGGCCAGTCTGGAGCCCCTAGGATGAGTGGAATCCCTTCTGCTTCGATCCTGCGTAGTCTTGGCAGAAGCTGGAGAGGAGGAAAGGCGTAAATCAGACGATACTGACTCCAAGGAGTCACTAAAGAATCTGTAGCGATGGCTAGAGGATCCCAAGGCCATGCCACAAACCTCTGAACCTTCCTGTTGAGGCGAGAGGCCAACAGATCCACCTCTGGAGTACCCCACCGGAGACACAACTGATGAAACACCTCCGGATAAAGAGACCATTCTCCACTTGCCAATTTTCCACCCCTGGAATGTGCACAGCAGAGAGGGCTGGAACAAATCTTTCTGCCCACCTTAGAATGCTGGCTACTTCCCGAGCCGCCAGGACACTTTTTGTGCCCCCTTAGTGATTGACCTAGGCCACGACTGTGGCATTGTCCAACTGAATCGGCACCAGACACCCCTGGAGACGACTTATTCAATGATCCAAAGTCTGATCGCTCAGAGCTCCAGTACATTGATCGGAGCTCTGGCTCAAGCTGTACCGAGGATGCCCCCCCCACCCGGACAGGTGCATGCAAGTCTGAAGAGACGATCGTCTGCTGGTCAGCAAAAGCCGGATTGTCTCCTGCAACTTTTGAAGTTTCTACTGAGAACGAGTCCAGAGTCAGACCCAGATAGACTAGACTTGTGGACGGAACAAGGGCAGACTTCTGAAGATTCAGGACCCACCTGAACTCTCTCAGGGTTTGCAGCGTAATCTCCAATTTGTCCAACAAGGCGGATGTAGACTCTGCTCATAAAAGCAGATTGTCCAGGTACCCCAGTACCGCGATCCCTCGCTGACGCAGTAATGCTAGAACCAAGGCCAACACTTTCGTAAAGACCAGAGGAGCGACAGCGAGACCAAAGGGTAACGCCATGAATTGATAATGCTCCTTGCCCATGGCAAGTGGAGGATACGCTGATGGGCAACACATATTTAGATGTGAAGGTGCAGGCATCCTTGATGTCGATGGAGGCAAGAAAATCCCCCTGATGTAGGGACGCCACCACCGTGTGCATGGACTTCAAGCGGAACTTCTGTACCCGCAAAAAGCAGTTTAGCTCCTTGAGGTCCAGTATTTGGGCACACATTGCCCTCCTTCCTGGAAACTGTAAACAGGTTTGAGTAAAAACCTTGAAAACCTTCCTGACTTTGGAACCAGAACAATCACACCTTTGTTAAACTTTCAGTGCGAAATAGAAATACAATTTTTATTATTACAGGTCAAGAATTGTGAACTTTGAGGCCCCCATTGACCTTGCTACATATTGAGTCAAAACTCTTTCAGTTTGAAACACACATTGCGTCCATTGTTTGAGATGGTTTTGTTTGCCTGAACTTTGAGATAAGAAGCTGTGTCATCTACCCCCGAAAGGAAATTGTGTTGGTTAAACTTTGAATAAGAGAAACCAGAAAGATCATAAAACTTTGTTCGGCCATGAGACATTTATCACACAATGGGCGAAACTCAATTTCGGGATAACACCTGTGTTCAATCACCTACCAGCAAATAAGCCATTGTCTAAATCATGAGAGGACAAACAAAACTGTTTGGACAAAGACTAGAATCTGTCATTTATTTACCTAAACACAAACAGGGGGATAAAGTTGTTGAAATCTACACGGAGTCACATAAACATTGTCACTTAGATTGATGAGAACTGCAAATCTCAAAATGAATTTCAGAAAATCATAAATTGATATCTTTGCCCCATCATATACAAAAGGAGTTATGGAACTATGATGTTATGACAACCTCCTACTGAGAAGTACATTATATTCTATCATATAGTAGTGTCAAAGGGTCAGAAATTTCGCCCATATTTTATCATCCAGTCCAAATCATAAATGTACTGTTGTTAACATAATAATCCCTTAAATGGATAATACTCTAATTGGAAACAAACCATGTATAGAAAAAGTTACATATACAAGCTGTTGTGCATCAATATATATAACTGTATATGTATCTATATAATTTTTACTGCTACTAATTGAAGTCTTGGGTTAAAGAGTAAAATCCAATATATATATATTACGTAAGATATATTAAATATTAGAATAGTGTTACCAAGATTAATCTTTATTCAGATACATGGTGGATTAAATGGACGTCATAGATGAGAGCATGATTACATTTTATGTTTTTTTTTTTTATAATAGTCTTAAATGGAGAAATTTTTAATTAATTTTAATATACTGGTTAACCAAGAGGTGTCACCCTATGACATCACCAGTTAATGAATAAGATGTTCCAACCAATAGGAATAATGTTCCTCCCACTGGGTTTGGCTTATGATAATTTTTACTGCCCTTTTGTTCAACACAAAATAAAAAGAAACCAGAGATGTAATAGGAGAGAACACAACACAACACAACAGACACACACAAGACACAAGACACATCACACTTACAACATACACACTACTAACAGCCATGCATAGACTCATCTACACAGACGCCATCTTGGTCCACCATGTATCTGAACCTTTGAGGGACGCCAAGCGAAACTCCTCCCTAATTGGCCACCATCTTGGAAATGCAGCCATCTTAAGGAACCTGGTAACTACTATTCTAAGCTAAGCGGCCATTTTAAATATGGTAATTATGCCTTGCTGTTATTTGATTATTATTCAATATTGTTTATGTACTTCCTTAAATGTTTTACATTTCCTATTTAAAGGGTAACGAAAGTACAATCCCAGCCGTATAAACCATATGTAGATTTTTCTCTAAAGAGATGATTTTTGTTTTTATAACATTTTTAATATCAGATTAAGCGCATTATTTGCGATTTTACGTCTTCCGTTTTGCATGGCTTATTCTCACTTCATCTGCAGTGGAATGACTTTCGGCCATGTGATTCGCAGACTATTGTGGTCTGATTATATAGAATATTAATTTATGGTTCATACTACACCTGGGAAAAACATAATCTTGCTTTATTTTACTTTCATCGTTTAGCTAAATATCACATTGCATTTATCGTTTTAAGTTGGTATTTTATGTAAGGTTATCTCTTTGTGTCACCCAAGTATGATCATTTATGGTGAAAATATGTCTTGCGAATAAATATTCTTATATATATATTCCCTACTGTAGACTGTTTCACTAAGATTGGTATATGCTTTTAAAAAGAAAATTAACTGATAAAAAAAGAACTCGGGAAAATTGCGTGGTATACTATGAATGTCTGAACAAAATTGATTGGGTTTTGTTTTTAGTTATTAAATTATTTGCCGTAATCGGCTGGAGGCACTGCATCATAATTTTATTGATAGTTCAGACACCGCCTTTTAGTAATAAATTAAAAATAATCAAATTTTATACCAAAACGCATAACATATTAATTGGAGGCACGTGCTGAGATCGCTTATAAGGAAATCTTACCATATAACAAAACATACTGGTGATTGTATCTCCACATACATTGTCAAAAATATCTATTGTCCTAGCATGGCAGGAAATCACAGTGAATCAAGTCCATCTAGGCACAGCCAGGAAGGTGAAACCATCCCAACAATGGCCACTACCCCCGCTAAAGATACTGATAAAAATCGAGAAACATTACATAAATTTGTTGATTATGGAATAGTTGAACACCTTCGTAGAAGATTAGACATAGGATGCAGTTTAGACAAGTATGTCAAGGATGAAAAAGAGCAAGCTCAGAGTTTAACTGATAATTTGTTTATTGAAGGCGGCCGGGTTTACCAACTTATAAGGGCCTATGCTAATGAGAAGGACACGAAGGTCCAAGATCGTCTCATTATGAAAACATGGCCTACTCTGTGGTTTTTGTGTAATGAATTTATCACACAAATGCCCGCCTTAAAGAAAGAATTATTGGAAACCCGCTCCCTCTTGATAAACAAAAACCAAGACATAGGATCCCTTTTAGAAAAACTCCAATGGGCTGAGACTAGAATTAACCAATCTAAGGGAATTGAGGAGGAATTACTTATCCAGGTTCAAAATAGTAAAACCCTATATGAGGAAACCCGTGTCCAATTTAGGAAGCTAAAAGAAAAATATCAAACACTTAAACAAGAAATAGAATCTTATAGACAAGAAAAAGAAACCCCTAAGAAACATAACTCTATTACTGAGGATGAAACAAACAACGCAGAAATTGAGATTCTAAGATCAGAGCAGAAAGTATTGGAGAAACGGATAGGGGATTTAACATCCATGATAAATCACGAATTAATGCATCTGGGTGATAATCGTGAACAGGAAATAAAAAGAGGGGGATCTCCATATCAGCGGGAGAGACAGGTAAGGTATAGCCAATCAGAGTCTGAATATGGGTCACCCCCTAGGCTTCAAAGGTACTCCCCAGAGTATACAGATGAGGAAATGGATAGGGCTTCAGATAAACAGGAAAGGAGGCCCAGGGTCCTTTTTAAAAGATATGACACCCCCAAAATCATCCGATTTTTAAAAGAAACTGTTCCTGTCTTTTCTAAGAAAGGATCCCCCGCCATCACTGACCATCTAGGAACATACGAACGTACCTTAGAAATCTTAGGCATTGAGGACGATCGTACAAAAATTGATTTGCTACCTTGGGTATTTGAAAGTAAAAACAGACAATTCTTTGATTCGTTAAAAACCCTGTATGGTCAGTCGTGGAAGGAGGTTAAACATAGGTGTCAAATGGAGTTTGGACCATATAAAACTACAACGTCTGCCAAGGCTGCGGCCTATAATCTAAAATGTGGTCATAATCAGAGCCCTACAGAGTTTCTGGCATTACTGAAAAATGCCTATTTTCTGGCTGAAAAGGATCCCAATCCTGATCAGTCTGAATTCAAGACCTTATTTTATGAAGCATTACCTGCTTATATAAAATTAGGTCTTGCACAAGACTTTAGGAAAGGACGCTCCCTGGATTGGTTAGTAAGGGAGAGTGACTACCTTTTCTCAATCCAACAGTCCAGTGAAAGTGGGGTAAAAAGAGAGGCCCAGCAGAACCCTAAAATAGTAGCGGCCACTACCATGCCCCCTCAACCTTCGGGTGCACAGACAGAGAGAAAATCTTATGCAGAGGCAGTCCGAGATGGAAGGCCCATTAGACCTCCCGGAGTCGCACCACGACCCCAGCCAGCGGTGGGGGACAGACAGAGGCCACGTGGGTACAGTAGTGAAAGTGAAAGGGGTCCACAACACAGAAAGGGCAAGAGGGAATATTCCCAGGGGTTCCAACCTGATTTCAATCGAGACTCCAATTTCAATAGGGATCCCGATTTTAATAGGTACCCCCCCTTTGACAGAAACTCCAATTTTAATAGATACTCCAACTTTCACAGAGACCCCAATTTCCATGGATATCCCAGATTCCAAAGAAACCCCAACTTCCGTAGATACAACAGATTTGGCAGAAACCCCAACTTTAACCAGGACCCAAACTTCATGAGAAACCCTAATATTATTGAGAACCACAATGACCATAGGTCGCCTCCTGACCAGGAACGAGAGGGAGCACCCCGGATTGGTGCAGTTCCCCAAGTTCCCCAAGGTCAAGGAGAAATACGGGGACCTCCGAGAGAGAGTTCCCAGCATCGGGACCTGAGGAGTGGTTATGAGTCTGAGACATCTACCCAGTCCCATCCGGAACGTAATAGGGTCAGACAAAATAGGGCAACGTACCAAAATACCCTCAACCAACGTATAGGACAAATTGAGGAGCAGGTGAATCAAATGGTCGGACAAATGACACAATTCATGAACACCCAATCTAACAACCCATCTTTTTTAGGGGCAACTCCTGTGACCAACCAAGGGTCACAGAATGCATAGACCTCCCCCCGATAGGCCCAGAGGGGATAACACTGTATGCAGCAAAAGGGGGCGCATGCTCTACCCCTGATGTGCCAACAATTGAGAAACATAGTCATAGGGCCAGGGAGGATCAAATGTTGGTTGTTAATTCCCCTCCTGCCTTGCAGTGTTCACTTAACCCCTCTAACCTAGCCGAGCCATTGGGGATAGTCATAAATGACCAGTCTGACGGAGCGCACCCCACTCATTGCGCTTCCGTCTTGAGGAAGTCCAACAGGCAAACCAGAAGGAATAATAAGCGCACAGAATCTGTGACGTGTGGTGAGATCAATGCTGATTGTAAATTATTGACAGGTTCCCAGATCTTCAACCATGCCAATTTCATGTGTGAGTTGAACGAATCTGATGGGAGATATTTCACTACGGTGAAAATACAGGATGCCAGTGATCACCCAATTTTAGGCCTAATTGACACTGGGTCCCAAGCCACAATCCTGTCAGAGGAACATTTTAATCGAGTAACAAACTCAATGCCCAAGAAACCAAAACTTAGGAGCTTTGATTGTTCCCTGGTAGGGGTAGGTGGAGAACCACTAGAAGTTAGGGGTACTGCCTGGCTTAAACTTAAATTAGGTAATAAGGAACTTAGGCACCCTGTTATTATTGCCACTCTCCCACACCATCACATGATCATTGGAATAGACCTTCTTAAAAGGCTCAACACTATTGTTGATTGTGTGAACAAGGTATTGTGGTCCCAAGTCAATACACCAATTAAATATGAGAGACTTCAGACTCCCCATTCCCGGCAACACTGCCACCTGGTGGAAGAAAGGCCTGGTTCCCTGGAAGTTCATTTCAGAAATAGTCAATTACCTGATGTAACAGTCATCCAACCTGACCACAAAAGCCTTGAAGTGGGAGGAGATGACCATGTGTTTAAAATCCCCTGTGATAAAATAAAAGAGATCTCCCTCCTAGATAATGTACTGACCATGTCTTTCCATCAGGAGAATAAAATAAGGAAAGGGGGAAACCACGCTCAGTTCCTAACAGGAGTGGAAAGGGTTAGCAGTGATCTATTTATCCCTATCCAGATAAATGGTCTTAGTAGGTCAAAATATGCCAAACTTGATTTAAAGCAAGAGCATAGCTTTGTGAGCCATGGGCTCTTAAAACATATGACTGAGATAGAAATGATCCATTTATCCACTCCTCAACGTCATTGGATTTCAGACGCCATTGATGATTCGGAGGATTATAATTCCATTGCTAGATGCCTGTTAAACATTACCATAGGTAATAAGACAACCACTCACGTGTTCATAGTCTTGGACAATCCCCAAAACCAAATATATATCGGCAACGACTTACTGCATCGGTTTGCCACTCAAGTCGACTTAATCAATGACTGTTTATGGAGTCGACTAAAGGGGGACCCTGAGGGATACCAGGATGTAAATTTAGCCCTGAAATTCCAACAGCAGATGCCTTATGCTGTTGAGGTTCAGGTAGCCCAAGAAATTATCGTGCCCAAAGGCAGAAATAATTTTGTACTCCCCGTAAAAATAAAAAGGGGACAAAGATTAAAAGGGTCAGATGCGCTAGTATGCATATCCCAGAGAATGCAGGGGGAAGGACTAAAAATTACCCACACGCCTCTGATCAACACGCATCAATCCCCTATATACATCTACATACACAACCTCTCAAATCAGGACCTTAGCCTACCCAAGGACACCATTATCGGTCTTGCGGTAGAAACGGGGTATTACACATTTGGAGTCACTAACCAAGTGATTGGACTCATACCTGAGGAATATTTATCTGAGGAGCAATTAGTTGAACAATCGTTCAATTCTTTACCCGAAGGTATGTTCACCATTGAGTCCATTTATCCCTTTGATTCTAAGGATGGTACCTGTAGAATTGAAGAGACATCCCTTGTCTTTGATCAACCGATTAAAGAACAAGAGTGCCCCAAAGGACATGAATGGGAGGAAAGTGCCCGATATACACCTAGTGATTTAACCACCAGACTTGAAGAGGCATATGAGATAGGGCAGCCTGAAAGCTTTCCTGGATTCAAAGAGATAGTTGAAGAGATAATAGCACTAGCAGATGCATGCTCCAATGATCTCGAGCGACAATTGCTCCGCGAACTCCTCTTTGAATTCCAGGAGATCTTTGCCAAGGATTCTTACGATTGTGGGAGTACCGAACTCCACTTCGCCAGAATCCAGACTGACCCAAAGGCCCCACCAGTGTTCGTCAAACAATATAGACTTCCTTTGGCCTCCTATGAGTCTCTAGCCGAGATTATTAGGAAGTTAAATGAACGGGGTATAATTAGGCCCATCCACAGCTCCTATAATCACCCCATCCTGGGTGTTTTGAAACCCAATGGACAGTGGCGCTTGTGCGCTGACCTCCGACAACTAAACAAGCGTGTTTACATGTCAGGATGGCCTGTACCATACATAGACCAGTGTCTTGCCCAACTCCAAGGGTCCCAAGTATTCACAGCCCTTGATTGTGCCCAAGGTTACTGGACCATTAAAGTCAGTGAAGAAGACCAGTATAAACTAGCTTTCAGTTTTGGGAACCAGCAGTTCTGTTGGGTTCGTATGCCTTTTGGGTTTATCAATTCTGGCCATGAATTCGCTGTGTTTATGCATAAGGCTATGCCAGATGCCCTAGAGCGAGGAACACTGGCGTATGTTGATGACATCCTAATCAAGAGTACTGACATGACCAAACACCTTACAGAACTGCGACATGTCCTAGGCCAGTTAAGATCAGCCGGGGCGAAATTGTCTCTACAAAAAGCCCAGTGGTGTCGCACACGTGTAAATTTCTTAGGCCATGAAGTTACTTCGGAAGGTCTAAATCCCCAAAAGAAAAAGGTTGAGGCTGTGCTAAACTGTAAGGTCCCTACTAATCTGAAAGAGTTGAGATCGTTTCTAGGGATGGTAAACTATTCCCGTAAGTTCATTGACAACTACGCCGAAATAAGCAAACCGCTTCTTCATCTGCTAAAGAAAGACATTGGATGGTCGTGGGGTAAGGAACAGGAAGACGCTGTAAAGGAAATGAAGGTTCGACTGACCCAGGCTCCTTGCCTTGCATATCCAGAAGGAGGTAAACCCTTTTATCTTGAGACAGGGTACACGCAGGTAAGTATGAGTTCTGTTCTTTACCAGAAACAAGAGAATGTCAGTAAGGTTATTGCTTACGCTAGCAAAACATTGTCCCCAGTAGAGATGAAGTTTACAGACTGCGAAAAGGCTTTATTATCCACGGTGTGGGCATTACAGAATTTCCGCAGTTATATTCAAGGTGAAAGAATTATTGTTGAGACCGCACACCAACCTTTACAGTATTTACAAAGTGAACGTATCAGGGATGGAAATGTGTCTAATAGCCGCATCACTGCTTGGACTTTGTCCTTGCAAGGATGGCCTCTGGAAGTTCGTTATAAACAGAACAAGAAAAGTCCAGTAGCCCAGGGCCTTGCTGAGCTCCATGACTGTTCAGCCACCAATCCCAGTAAGGGAGACCCGGACGCTGACTTTTTGGAAGAACAACTGTTGTCTCCCTATAAAGTTTATGATGAAGAGTACTGTAAACGGTTGCCGTGTGTATATGTAGATGGTTGCGCCTATCATCATAAGGATGGAGAACAGCTCCAACTAGTGGCAGGTATCGGGATTGTATGGACCCAAGGTGTAGCCCCAACCTCTGTGGGATACAAGCTTGGATCCAAAAGCAGCCAAGTTGCTGAACTCGCTGCCATTCTAAAAGCTGTCGAGATGGCCATAGAATATAACCTAAAAGAATTTTCCATCATCACCGATTCCAATTATGTTAGGAACAGTTTTGTTGAATATCTTCCTAGGTGGAAAAGGAACCACATGCTAAAAAGCAACCAGAAACCCGTTAAACATGGTAGGTTATTTTGCCAAATAGACCAGCTGGTAAGGGAAAATGACATCACCTTGTATTTTAAGAAGACCAAGGGCCACTCTAAAGTCCTAGGTGCCGAGAAGGAAGGTAATGATCTGGCTGATTCCCTGGCCAAAGAAGGGGCCATAACAGGTGAATCACTAGATATTGATAAATTTTTGGGGGCAGTACAGTTAGAAGCTGTAACTAGACAACAAGCCAGGGTGAGCAAAGATGCAAATGTGTTACAATGGAGTCATGATGCCCCCAGTGAAGATTTAATTACAGCTCAAAAAGAAGACCCAATAATTGGCTTATTTTATAGACACCTAGAAAATTCTGACCAAAATCCCATTAGCCAAGGGGATGGTACCGGTAAAGAGGATTTACGCATTTTAATGAAGTCCAAATCCCAGTTTGCATTGCATCAGGGATTGTTGATACGCACATCAAAAGGGGGTATCCAACAATGGGTAGTTCCACTTAAATTTAGAGGGTTAATGTTGCAACACGCCCATGACGCTCCCACTTCCGGGCATCGTGGGGAGAAGATCACCTATGAGATCCTTCGGGATTATGCCTACTGGCCTCATATGCTGCGTGATGTGAAGGCATACTGCCAAGGCTGTTTAATATGTCCCCAATTTCAACCGGCTTCACCAACCCATCGGGCCCCCCTTCAGAAAAGGGGGATATGTATGCCTTGGTCAGACCTTCAAATGGACTTCATTGGACCTGTCACTAAATCTTCACGAGGGAATCGGTATATGTTAACCGTTACATGTTTATTTACCAAGTATGTTGAATGTATTCCAGCACCAAACAATAGCTCTGATACATGCGCTGCCTTATTAATTAATCACATTTTTTCACGGTTTGGTCTACCCCAGAGGATAGAATCTGATAGGGGTTCACATTTCACTAGTGAAGTGATGACCAAACTGTGGAAAATATTGGGCGTGAAAAGGAAATTGCATATCGCATATCGGCCCTCCTCTAGTGGTGGAGTAGAACGGTACAATCAGACAATTGTCAACATCCTAAAGAAATTTGTTAAGGAGACAGGCAAAGACTGGGATGTCAAACTTCCCCTAGTCTTGATGGCCTTAAGGGCAACTCCGAGTACGGTCACAAAAATGTCCCCTTTCGAACTCATGACCGGAAGGCAGATGGTATTGCCCCAGCACTTATTGTACCGCACTACAGATCACAATTTGGTCAATGCCACCACAACACACCAATACATAGAGGATCTGCGAAAACATTTACAGTATGCTTTTGCCTTTGCCCAGCGAAACATTGAAAGAGCCGCAGTTGGCGCTAAGACCTACTATGACCTTAAAACCACCAAGAAGGAGTACGAGATTGGGGACAAAGTCTACCTATACAATTTTGCGAGAGACCAGGTCAAGGAACGGAAATTCCTTCCATCTTGGAAAGGTCCGTTTAACATAGCTGATAAGATTTCCCCCGTGGCATATAAATTACACATCCCTCGGAATGGTGAAATCAGTGAGAGATGGGTGCATATAAATCAATTGCGTGCTTGCCATCCCAAATCACAATTACAGCTGTTGGGAGACTGAACCACGCACTCCTCTTGGATTATGGAAAGATCATAAGGGCAGAATAAAATTAGGGTGAATCAACATTTTGCTTTACAGGGCTATTTTTATATATATATATGTATATGATACTAAAACTGTTTATTTACCTACTATAGTGTGTATATAATGATGCCCCAGATGACAGCCAAACTGGTGATCGGAAGCGCTTGCGACCAGACCCTAGCAGGAAGCCCTGATGATGATCTGATGTGTCCAACCAGAAACCTGTCTGCCAGCAATCATTCAAGGAAGGAGGACCAGACATCCCAAAGGAGAGACCTACCCACGAGAATATCCTGCTATGTGGAGCATTCCTGGTATCCTGCTGGGGATATGTCTACCAGGCCAGGCCTGCCTCATCGCCCGACCAGGACCTTCATCGGGAATACTTGTCCAAGAAGCACCCGGATTCATCTTGACTGACAAACGAATCATCACCCAAAAAGTTTGCATCAGCATGGATCCAAGGACCTACACCGAAAAATGTTTTAAACCTCAGCATATCCCCTGAAATCAAGGAATAGTACGCCCTACACTCGAAAGCAATACAGACTCGTCAGTGGAGTGTACCATAATGATCCATAACCTGCCTACCAGTTGATTTCCCTGTATGATGCTGACATACATGCAAATCAAAAAGGGGGATATGTCAGGTTATCGATATATGAAAATTTTAAATGATGAAATATACTTGCGACACTTACACTGACCTCAGCCTGACACATCAACCTCTGTAAAAAAAAAAAAAAAAAAACTGGCCGCACACACACAATAGTATTGACCAAACCTTCAACAGTGCAAATTAAGACAGGTTTGTGTAATTAGTCAGAGACAATTGGCCATACAAAAACATCCCCAATTCTCAAGGTTTTGTACAAAGAAAGGTGATAAAAACCTGAAAATCAAAGTTTGAAGAAGAAACTTATTCAACAGAAGAAACAAAGCAATAGACGGTCCCCATTGTTCTAGGGTGAAAACTAACTCTTCTTAAGACGCAATAGTATTGACTCAGCTGAATACATAAGCCTCTTCAACAAAATGGTGACTAGGATGTGTGCATCTGTGTATGTAGATGTGTTTATATATATGTATGTATATGTATATATATATATATATATATGTATATATATGTATATATGTGTGTATATATGTATGTATATATGTATGTATGTGTACACGTGTATGTATATATGTGCGTGTAGGTATATGCATGTATATGTGTATGGTACATATGTACATGTGCGTGTGTGGATATGTGTGTGTACGTGTATGGGTATGTGTGTACACGCACGTGTATTAATATATCTGTGTGTGTATGTGCATGTGTGTGTGTATCCAGTTATCACCATATATTGAACTTTGTTGTTATATGTAGGGGATAGTGTTTCACAAGAATAATTCATCAATAGAGATGGCTCACCCACCAAATCACAAATAATGTTCAATGATGATATAAACTACACTAGCATGAGATATCCCTATAAATCTCTTGTACTTAAAGAATATTACACAAGGATTATGGAATTATTCCTACAGGAAATGAATACAGCTATTAATAATGACACTACCAGCAGAAAACATAATCTTGAATCAAAATATTGAAATGTTATAAAAAGCAGAAATCACCAAATCCCCAAAAATATAGTTCATATATGGTTTATAGCAACTCCCACATCACATTATAGGACAATCCCATTTGCAATGATGCAACTAACTGTTAACCAATGGGCAGGTGACAATTGACCAGTCACTGCCCACTTCTGAAAACCACCACTGAAGAAACAGTCAATATTGGTTGGGGAGTGGTCATTTCAATCAATAGTTTCTGATCATATAAATAAGGACCCCTGGAAAAACAAGGAACTCTGAAAAAAAAAAAATCCTAAAAAACACGCCTAAGGAAGGACACAGGAAAAGACTGCTGCCATTTTGACCACTGCCCATTGGCTGATCTCCTGCTGAGAGACGAACTACTTTACTTTGAACATTTTCCTTGGAAGGAGTGGTGAGAGATAGACTTAATAATTTAACCCATTTACTCCCAAGATAATAGGAATTGTATGACATTGTCTGAAATTATACATATATGGTCATTTACATCGGGTAGAGCAACTCTATATGTTAATTTTTCTTTTCACTGAATCAATTGATTTTATGAATTTCAAGTGTTTGTCTAGAGTTAAGGCTGAATTTAAGTGTGTTGGGTATAATAGGGTGTGACTCTTTAAGATAAGTTCCTTTCTTTCCTACGGCCGCGGAAAGTGAGAAACTGCCTTAAGAGTGGTCAGGCATTTTGTTTTTAATATTTTAATTCACAGTTAATTTTACTTTTATCGGGTTATATTTAATTCTGTGTCTGGTTTAAAAAAAAAAAAATTAATTCTAATCACATTGTATCTGTGCAACTTATTTTTGATATTGTGTGTGGAATATTAATCACCAGTAAATTTAGTTTTGTATGTAAATATATAATTATACTCGTATCTTAATAAATTATATTTATTAATTTAATTGGGAGATATTTATATATTGGTAAGAATTCACCGTAAGCGCCAAGGACTCAGGAAAATTGTTGTGGTATATTATTGGAGGTCTCAACACCTTGAAGTACCAAATCTTGCACCGCCCTATAGAGATCCTTTAAGCGATCTGGAGATAAGTGCAAGTTGGAAGGGATGAAACTTTCTGGAAGATATGATCTAAACTCTATCATGTAGCCGGAGCAAATTACTTTGTGGACGGAGCGAATTACTTTGTGGACCCACTTGTCTTGGATAAGGGAGGTCCATGGATCCGGAAAGCAGCGAAGACAACCCCCCACCCCAGATACGGGTGAGGGCGCCCCTTCTTGCAAAGGAATTTTTGTCCGCAGGTCTGGCAGCACCTGCTGATGGTTTGCTCGACCAATACTTTTTTGGAATCCCAAGCGGAGGCCCGAAAGGGTTTGGATCCCTTGTCTTGAGACCCTGAGGGACGAAAAAAAGGAGCTTGTGAGCAGAAAAGGAGGGTCCCCGTCTGCGACGGGACTCTTTACCTCTGGAAGCCTGATGAAGAAGAGTACTCTTTCCCCCTGTGAGGCTCTTAATTATGTCATCCAAGGAAGCATCAAACAGGCGATCCCCCACGAATGGAAGATCAGAAAAGGCCTTCTTTGAAGCCTGGTGCGCAGACCAGCATTTCAGCCAGATAATGCGCCACAGGACCACTACTGACACAAACTGTCTAGAAAGCAGGGGAGCGGCATCCAAAGAGGAGTCACAGACAAATTTTAGCCCTTGGACCAACTGATCCCTGAGCTCCACCAAGGCAAGGGGGAGCTGCTTCTCCTCCAGCTCCCGGCGTAAAGCTTAGCCCACTCAGTCAGAGTTTGCGACATTAGAGCAATAGTAATTATCGGCCTAATCGATGAACCAGCCACAGCCACATATGGCGGGCCAGAGCCTTATACCACACAATAATGGTGGCAAAGCTGCCAATAAAAAAACAAAGCGCCCCCACAGCACTACGCCTTCCAAGGGAGGTGCCAAGCTGACCACATAGCTTAGCAGGTCGAAAGCCACGGCCTAGATTTTTGTGGAGGCCTAGCCCAAATTGCACAGATCCCCAGCCCGGAAGGTGCCCAAAAGAAGAGTGGGGGCTTCAGCTAAAAACACTAAGTCCGCCCTCCAAAGGCGGTGCCCGACTCGGCCGCATGGCCTAGTAGGCAGCAAGCCGCGGCTTAAATTTTTGAAGGCGTCCAGCCGCAAGGACATTAGCTCCAGTGGAGCTGACCACCCAGGTGCAGCGGAGGGGAAGGCAGATAACCAAACTGGAGGCAGTGGCATAAGCCACCCTCACAGGGGCCGCCTCACATGGTTTCCAACGAGTAGGCCGCAAAGCCACAGCCTAAATTTTTGGCCAGATCCGGCCCCATGAGGTGTGTACCCGCGGATGTTAAAACATTTGCTCTCCCAGCCTAACAACTGCCGCAGGGAGCCCAGAGGACATCCCTGCCCTAGTCACCAACCCCCAGGGTGCCAGGGAACCCTTCTTAACCCCTTGAAGCGCCCTAGAAAAACCCGGACAGCAGCAACTTCAACCAGACCCCCTTAGGAGCAAGTGGCAACAGCCAGCCCATAACCTCACCCAGGGAGGGGAGGGGGGGGGGTTTGGGTGACCAAAGACCCCACAATGATCTCAATTTTAGAGGGATGGGAACCCGGGGGTCCGACCAACACAGGGTGGGGCCTACGTCCACCCCAAAACCCTCCAGGGGTAGGAGGGGGACAGCTAATTTCCACACCAGGAACAAGGTGGGCACCGTTCTGGACATTTCACCACTCCATCGTATTGTGGGTGCTGTCTGCCAGCAGGAAATGCTGAAGCCAGTTCGTATGCGCCCTTTGGGAGACATTTAACTCACAGGCCAGCCCCCGTCCAGTGAGGCTATGTCGCAACCTGCCCTAGCGTTGAGCTGCGGTCTGCACGCGCTCGCTGGCCGGACTGGGGGTCCCTAAGGATCTATATTATCCAGTTCGTCACTCAGTCCAGCACTTGATTGTAGCTCTCACAGGAACAAAATAATAAAAAGAGGAAAATTCCATGTAAACAGAAAAAAACTGCCAGGATCAGGGATCCCAGCAAGGAACCAGGTCCTTACTCCCGACAAGGTAGAAAAAAAACTGAAAACCTATAGCAGGAAGTGGGAGTATACCCCCAATGACTGCCCTATAGGCGTGTTAAAGCTTTTTTCTCTGCCTAGTGTCCTACTTCTGTAGGGGGTAGTATAACTCTACGGTCAAGAAGATGAAGAGCCGTGTCCGTCAATGAACGAAAGAGAAAATACCTTAATGATCCTTTTTCTTACAAACTACATTTGATTATTTCTATATCCTTTTTATTTTTTTAAATCCCCATTCAGACTTGGTTGTGTTAACAAGGGCATGACAGCACATTTCTGCAATGTACCGGTCCTATGTGTTGATGTTGTGCCATTCATTGTGAATGACACCCCAACACACTGTACAGTAGAGGGCAACACACAACACACTATACTCAAGGCCAAATTTTGATCCAGACCCAACTGGAGAGAAGACAGGATAGTCCCTACAGAGTATTTTCTAGGATGGAATTTTCCTGCCTCGCACCATGAGAAATATGCTTTCCGGAAATGATGATAAACTTTGCAAGAAAGCAATTTCCTAAAAGCTTAGGATAACCAAATCAGAAAGACCTCTATCTTCCAGGACCTGGATTCAACAGCCAGGTTGACAAACCAGTGATCAAGAAGCAGGTTGGTAAACTGGTTCTTGCAACAGAAGATCTGGATGATCTGGTAGAGCCTACTGAAAGTCTGTCGAAGTCCTAGCACTGTCTATCTGGCCAAGTTCGGATCCAATAAAGCAGTCGAGGAAAGAATTTTAAAGGGAGGAGTAAATCAAGATAAACTGATCGCAGGTAGTAACCAGAGCATCCACTGCAATGGCTAGAGGATCCATGGACCTGGAGAAAAGCTTGCTCAGTTTGTTGTTGAACATTGAAGCCACGAAATACCTCAGTGTGAACAGACCTCCAGAGTCCAGACATTGACAACTGTGGAAGTCCACCTGAAATTTTCCACACTAGGGATGTGCACGGTGGATAAGGATGGAATATAAAGTTCAACCAAAACACTAATCTAATCGGCTTCTCTTGGAACTGCAAGACTTCTGTTTCTTCCATAATGCTGGACATAAGCCACTGCCATGATGCTGTTTGACTCAATGCGGTATTAAAATCAAAAACAAAAATGTATTATATTGCATGCTGAAAAGGTAATGCAAATTCCTTTGAATTTCAGTACATTGAATGGGAGACAAGCTTCCTAAGGTGATCAAGTACCTTGCAGAGAGTATCTAGGACTCCCCCCCCCCCCCCCCCAGAGGCCTACAGGCTGACATCCATCGTGAGATCCTTCCAGACTAGTGGGAGGAAGGAGTTCTGGTGGGCCCATAATCCACTAGGCAAGGGCAAGTCTGGTCTTGTTGGTCAGGCTTCACTGCCCAGAGACTGAGCCTGCTTGACCCACACTGCCAGAATATTAAGCTTCAGTAATCTAGAGTTAAAATGAGCACATGAAACTGCTTCAAAAGAGGTCACCATTAAGCCCAAAACTTTCATGCAAAAGCAGAGGAATGGTTGTCTCATGGATTGTAAAGTCTGGATGTGTGAGCAGAGAGTGTGTAATTTGCCCTTTTAAAATAAAACCTGGGACATTGCCATATCCAAGACCAGGGCTTGATACTCCAAGAGATGAGGAGGTTCTAGCACTGACTTTTAGAAATCTAGGATCAAACCAAACCTTTGTAGGACCTGGACAGTCTTTGAACATTTTCTGACAGAGTTTGTGCTGACTGTTCTAGGTTGTCTAGATAGTTTTCGCTATTGGGATGTCCTTAGGGTAAAGCAGGGAAATAACAACCTAGATTATAGACCCAAGATCTGGAAACCAACTGACCCATTGTAGGGTCTGAAAAATATGTCGGACGTTGGCTGATAGAACCTGTGCTAACTTATAACTCAGAAGAAGGTTTTTACTGATATCTCACAATGGGGATGCACTGGGGGCAAAGCAAAGAAAGAACAGGAGCAAATGCCTTGGTGAAGACCTGAGGTGCAGTAGACTGATCAATAGAAAGGGCAAGAAATTTGTATTGCTGTGTGCCCACTACAAAAGGCAGATAGCATTGATGCCCCTGGAAGATGTGGACATGCAAGTAGGAATCTTTGGTGCCCACAAAGATCAGGAGGTGTCCAAGATGAAGGAAAGCAATTAAAAAGAATGCAGCCACCACCTCAAAGAACTGGTGAGATTCAATTTAGTACATTTTTGTTTTTGAGCTTAATACCACTTTAAGTTTAGGAGATATGTCTGCAGATTGAGACTCCCTTGTATCAATTTCTAAAATAAGAATAGGGTACAATCTTCTTCATCTTCAGCTGACTGTGCAGAAGTAGCACAGTCACAAGAAAATCAGAGATTGACTCTGATGAAGAGTGCATGGAAGCACGCTTGCGGCCTGTCAGTTCTAAGTCAGCTAACATGGCTGAAATTTACCCATAAATTCAAATTGTAGCAGGGAATTCTCCCCTAGATAAGACAAAGGATGGCACCACTGAGGGAGTTAAGGAAGCCTCTGAGGAGTGTTGTGATAGAAGACAATTGTATGAGCTATCATTGTCAGGTCCCTTAGAAAGTACACTGAAAGAACCCCCCTACCCATCACCATTAATAGATTTTAAGCAGACAAGGCCAGCAGGATTGCTGCTCTTGCGCCTAATATGCAGCCTAAGTATGCAAGTGAGAGATTGCTAATAAGGGGAAGTCACAAATCATTGCTGGAGCAGGAATGGTTAATGTAGTTTGTGACATTGTCAGGGCTCCCTGGTGAGTTCAAGATGAATGCCCAGAGGATTATGACAAAATTGTACAGCTGTCACTAGAATAGAGTGAAAATCTTCAGAAAGTAACACCTGTTTCAGTGACAACTGTCTAAGAGAAATTACCTCCCTTTGGAGAGATTTCTCTTAACTTCTTCCACAGTGGAGACAGCAAAAAAAAAAAAAAAAAAAAGTGTTTTTAACAATTTTCTTATCTATCCAAAAAAAAAAAAAAAAATCTTGGCTTCAGATTGATACATGCCTGCATATAATTATTTGGGAAATGCTGTACAAAATAAAGCATGCATTAAAATTGCTACATCTTTGTTATGTAAAACAACACAACACCAAAACTAAGGGGACCGTAATCACTGTTGTCTTACCAGCAGGAAAAGTTTGCCATTTTGTCCTTGAACACAAAACCTGAAAGTACTTCTGGAGGATGAGAATTTCAGGAGAATCTGGACAATCATACTCTCCACAAACTGGTTCCTGTAGAAAATAAAGATCAGTCTTCACAGCATGTGTCCATATTAACTATCATTGAAAAGCTAGGCAGCTAATGGTAACTGGTCATTAGGACAAAACAGAACCTCCACATTATCCATTTTCCTTTATGTGCTGTCAGCACCCCACTGAATAAAATAGAAGCCTCTCTGGTCAGGGATAGTTACCAGATAATGAAGTGGACCATGTCCTATATCATTTTCGATTTTTAAAATACAGGGAATTCTTATGTTCAGAACACAGTATTTCAGTGTCAGAAACAAATGCAAGTTACTACACTTTACAGCAAAAATGTTCCTGATTGAGGGAGATGCTTGTTTTTATATTATTCTTTTAAATGGAAATAGAACATACAGGGGCAAATTTATACAACAGTGAATCTGACATTCAACAAACATTCACTGAAAATTCCAGGTTCATGTGTTGTAAATGACAGTAATTATTCATCAGTAGGCAAAGTTTGGTGATTGTCATATACAATATATTGTTTTATAACTATACCGCAAAAAGTTTTCTTGGTGTAAAATAAATAAAATCATACCCAAGTAATTTCTACAATTACTCATTATTTCCTTATATTTTTTGTACAAGTTGTGGTTTACACGACAGAATTTTCTCCTTTGCAAAATCCAATTAAAGGAAGACTGCAGTTTAACCCATTTTTCATAATCCACATGAATGTTTCTAAAATCACTTTGATTTGGTAATTTGCAAAGATCCTCCAATATCCCTTCTGGTGTGTCACAGACAATACCACATTTGCCTTTGTTATCTCACAACTCACTCTTCCAGTCACAGTCAAATATGCCAGCTAAAACACAAAAGGGAAAAAGGAGGAAGAAAAATGTGCTCAAATCTCAGAAAAAAAAGCTATTTGTGAAAAAAGTCTATAGTTGATTAGAATATTCCCATCATTATCCACTGAAAAAAAAAAAAAAAAAAATCAAAAAAGTCTTGCCTCGTTACCACATTTTATTTTAGAATCCAGTGGCTAAAATTAGGCCAACAGAAAATCTAAATATTTCAATTGTTTTAAATATACTAGTACAATGAAATATAACTATTTATGATGCAAATTTTAATTGTTGTAACTACAGCATTATCAACATATTGCTCCATACTCAGACTGCACTCTTCTGTCTAATTACAGATGCTCAACTCTCACAAGGTGCATCTGCCCACGCACCAGGAAACCTAGCCTAAAAATGTTGAGGACTTTATTGAAGTAGATTTGTTTGATGTGTGTTTTTTACTTAGGCCCCTTTCACACAGGCGAACCGTTCAGACGGTTTTCAGGCGGATCTGAACAGATGCCCCATGAATCTAGATGGGGCATCTGATGTCAGCGGAGACATGTCCGATGACATCCGATCCGATTCGTCAAATCTGGACGGATGGAAAGCCTATTTTCCATCCGTCCAGCGGATCCCCCATAGAGAACAGCGGGACCCGACAGCTTTGTCTCTGCACACAGCGTGGAGACAGAGCAGCTATCAGCCTGCTCAGTGGGGGATCGGCCCGCTGAGAAAAGCGGAGTCTGCCAACAGACTCCCCTGTGTGAAAGGGGCCTTATAGGAAGGGGTGAATTGAGAGATACCTCTCTACCTCATTTTGTCATTAAACTCTATTTCCTCTTATTGGCTCTGTCTATACTGCAGTAGAAACTAAAGGAAGTACAAAAAGGAAGCATTGGGGTTCTAATCAACTGTTTGAATATAGGAGTATAGAGTAGGATTATTTCTGTCTATTACTTCCATTCTTCCTGGACTTAAAAAAACATCATGACTGCAATATAATACAGACTCCTGGCTACTGATAACTAAGAGATTTGAGAACAGCTTGCAAATAAAACCCCTCTCCACCAACCAAAATACCAGATCTAAACGTGATAGTGCACCCAATCTCACTAAGACAAATACCCTACATTTCACAAAAAAGAGCTTTGTCTGAGGTGTATAAAATAAAAAAAAGTGCTCAAAATGGCAAATGGCGACTCTGCTTGTCTACAGTTTCTATTTATAGATACTTCTCAACTGTGGAATCTAGTGGATATTAAATAGCATGTTTTTGCCTTTAGACTGATGGGGAAAAGAAATCCCTCACTCTCACCATTTTCAGTCTTACTCATTCTATATTTGTACCACTTATATCCCCTTCTAATTGTCTCTATTGTAGAAATAATTCCTGAGTCACCTTTAAAGGTTTACACACATCTATTACCAAATCACTATATAGATAATTTGCAAATGCTAACAAGAACTATTCTCCCACAAAAGGTAGGTAAAACCTTAATTTATTCCCTGCCCTGTGGGGCACATGATCCTAACCGAAAGATCCATTTGGCTTCTGTTTTTAGTAGTTTCTTTTGTAGATCTCCTTTCCTGTAGATATATACCAACAGTCAAAAACTTATTTTTCCCAAAAAAATTGAGAAAAATTGATATTACATCTTTCTATAACTGTAGCATGGAGGATGTAATAAATGTAGCCAAATGCCCCTGTCCCCTTCTCTATGTTGGTAAGACGATCCGCCAACTGAGACGCAGGATTCTGAAACACAAATTATGCGGTATTTAAAAAGGACAGACCAATAGCAAGACATATGGTACATAAACACAATGGAAAAGCTGATGCCCTGTCCTTTTGGGTGGTCCAACAAATTAAATTGGGTCAGAGGAAAGGAGATCTAACTAAGAAACTACCAAAAACAGAAGCCAAATGGATCTTTCCATTAAGATCACGTGCACCACAAGGAATAAATTAAGGTTTTACCTACCTACCTTTTGTGGGAGAATAGTTCTTGATAGCATCTGCAAATGATCTATATAGTGATTTGGTAATAGATGTGTGTAAACCTTTAATGGTGGCTCAGGAATTATTTCTACAATAGAGACATTTAGAAGGGGATATAAGTGGTACACAGCCCATAGTTACATAGTTACATAGTTAGTGAGGTTGAAAAAAGACATCAGTCCATCCAGTTCAACCTATGATGTGTGTGTGTGTTTGCTTTTAGCCGTACATTGTATACCCCTGTATGTTGTGGTCTTTAAGGTGTCCATCTAACAGTTTTTTGAAACTATCAATGCTCCCTGCTGATACGACTGCTTGTGGAAGAGAATTCCACATCCTTACCGCTCTTACAGTGAAGAACCCCTTACGCACTTTAAGGTTAAACCGCCTTTCCTCTAGTTTTAGTGAGTGGCCACGAGTCTTATTGTATCTCCTTTCTCTGAATAGTTTGTTCCTTATGCTCGGGTCGCCAGTACAGTATTTGTACATTGATATCATATCCCCCCTCAATCGTCTCTTCTCCAGAGAGAATAAGTTCAGGGCTTGTAGTCTTTCTTCATAGCTGATGTCCTCCATCCCCCTAATTATTTTTGTTGCCCTTCTCTGGACTTTCTCCAGTTCCAGCACATCCTTTCTGAGGACCGGTGCCCAGAACTGGACAGCATACTCCAGATGTGGCCGGACCAGAGTCTTGTAGAGCGGGAGAATAATCTCTTTATTTCTGGAGTGAATCCCCTTTTTTATACATCCCAGTATTCTGTTGGCTTTGCTTGCTGCGGCCTGGCATTGCATGCCACTGCCAAGCCTGTTGTCTACCAGTACCCCTAAGTCCTTTTCCATCCTAGACTCACCCAGAGGTTCCCCCCCTAGCGAGTAGCTTGCTTTCTGGTTTCTGGCCCCCAAGTGCATTACTTTACATTTTTCAACATTAAATCTCATCTGCCATGTAGTTGCCCACTCCGTTATTTTGTTCAGGTCCGCTTGCAAGGTTTCCACATCCTGCATAGAAGATATTGGCATGCCTAATTTAGTATCATCCGCAAATACTGAGATTGTACTAGATATCCCCTCCTCTAGATCATTTATGAATAAATTAAACAGGATTGGTCCCAGGACAGAACCCTGGGGGACCCCACTTTCCACACCCGCCCAATCCGAGTACTCCCCATTAATCACCACCCTCTGTACTCTCCCCTGGAGCCAGTTCTCTATCCAGGTACTCACCTTATGGTCCATACCTATCTTCCTTAGTTTGTACAGTAAGCGTTTGTGGGGAACGGTGTCGAAGGCCTTTGCAAAGTCCAGATACACCACATCCACAGGCTTACCTTTATCTAGGTGGCAGCTCACTTCATCGTAGAAGGTTAATAGATTGGTTTGGCACGAACGATTTTTCATGAATCCGTGCTGATTAATACTTATAATACCGTTTTCATTACTAAAGTCTTGTATGTGGTCCCTTAACATCCCCTCCAATATTTTGCAGACTACAGATGTTAGGCTGATCGGCCTATAGTTACCCGGGATATATCTCGGCCCCTTTTTAAATATTGGTACCACGTTGGCTTTTTTCCAATCAGCTGGCACCATACCCGTCTGTAAACTATCCTTAAAGATCAAGAATAATGGTCTGGCAATCACCTGGCTGAGCTCTTTAAGAACCCTCGGGTGCAAGCCATCTGGTCCCGGGGATTTATTTATGTTAAGCTTCTCTAGTTTAGCTCTAAGTCTATCTTCTGTTAGCCATGGCGGCACTTCCTGAGGTGTATTATTTAGTTCGGCCTTACAAGCTGGGTTCGTGTAGACCCCTGATTCCTTTGTGAAGACTGAAGAAAAGAAATTATTTAACAATTATCTATACAAATATAGAATGAGTAAGACTGAAAATGGTGAGAGTGAGGGATTTCTTTTCCCCAACAGTCTTAAGGCAAAAACATTATTTTCAAAATCCACTAGATTGCACTGTTGAGAAGTATCTATAAATAGAAACTGTAGACAAGCAGAGTCTCCATTTGCCATGTGGTGGTTACAGCACTTTTTAATTTTGAGTACTTATTTTAATTTTATACACCCCAGACGAAGCTCTTTTTTAGAGTGAAACATAGGGTATATTTCTTAGTGAGTTTCGGTGCACTATCACGTTTAGATATAATATTTTGGTTGGTGGAGAGAGGTTTTATTTCCAAGTTGTTCTCATATCTCTTAGTCATGAGTGGCCAGGAGTCAGCATTATATTGCAGTCAGAACGTTTTTTTAAGTCCAGGAAGAGTCGAAGACTTAGATTAAATATAGGAGCATAGAGGAGGGTGATTTCTAACAGTTGATTATGCTTCCTTTTTTTACTTCCTTTAGTTGTTTACTGCAGTATAGACAGAGCCACTAAGAGGAGATAGAGAGAATTCACCCCTTCCTATAAGTAAAGAACACACATCAAACAAATCTACTCTAATAAAGTCCAAAAACATTTTTAAAGCATCATCCCTAGGTTTCCTGGTGCGGTTTCCTAGCACCCTGTGAGAGTTGATTATTACCAAAAGGAGAGAATTTTTGTTACAAGAGGCTATTGTTGTAATTTAATTACAGATGCTTACAAATACAGTAGTTGTTGCAGTAAGCAAGTATTAAAAAAAAAAAAAAAGACACTATAAATACATTTATAAAAAACTAAAAATAAAAAAATAAAATAAACACAGAATTATGGGTTATTGAGTATATTATACCAAAATGTAAATAAATAAAAATAAATGCGGAATTAAAGATTATTGAGTGTATTATACCAAATTATGAATAAATAAATAAAATAAACATAGAATTATGAGTTATTGAGCATATTATACCAAAATATAAATAAATAAAATAAACACAGAATTATAAATTATTGAGTGTATTATGTTATAGCATAATGTTACCTTGAAATCATGGTGTATGCATGACATGACGGTTGAATCATTATTTCAGTGATATAGTACCGGACAGTGTCTAAAATGATAAAATACAAAATGAATACATGAATTAAAATATGAACATACTAACAAAATCATACTAAATAATTTTAAATGGAGAACATGTAGAAAAAAGGTAGCACTGAAAGTTATTAACAGTGTATTTGTCAATTCTACCTACTAAATAGACCAGTGGGTAAAAATTTAATAAATGAGGATTATGGTTTTATCTTCTGATCCTCAGTAATACTGCAATATGATAACACTAATATTGGATAGGGTCTTATTTTAATAAAATATATACAGTATCTCACAAAAGTGAGTAGATCCCTCACATTTTTTGTAAATATTTTATTTTATCTTTTCATGTGACAACACTGAAGAAATTACACTTTGCTACAATGTAGTGAGTGTACAGCTTGTATAACAGTGTCAATTTACTGTCCCCTCAAAATAACTCAACACACAGCCATTAATGTCAAAACCGCTGGCAACAAAAGTGAGTACACCCCTAAGTGATAATGTCCATATTTGGCCCTAAAGTGTCAATATTTTGTGTGGCCACCATTATTTTCCAGCACTGCCTTAACCCTCTTAAGCATGGAGTTCACCAGAGCTTCACAGGTTGCCACTGGAGTCCTCCTCCACTCCTTCATGATGACATCGCTGAGCTGGTGGATGTTAACAGACCTTGCGCTCCTCCACCTTCTGTTTGAGGATGCCCAACAGATGCTCAATGGGGTTTAGGTCTGGAGACATGCTTGGCCAGTCCATCACCTTTACCCTCAGCTTTTTTAGCAAAGCAATGGTCATCTTAGAGGTGTGTTTGGGGCCGTTATGTTTGAATAATGCCCCGCCACCCAGTCTCTGAAGGGAGGGGATCATGCTCTACTTCAGTATGTTACAGTACATGTTGGCATTCATGGTTCCCTCAATGAACTGTAGCTCCCCAGTGCCGAAAGCAATCATGCTGCCCCAGACCATGACACTCCCACCACCATGCTTGACTGTACGCAAGACACACTTGTCTTCGTACTCCTCATCTGGTTGCCACCACACATGCTTACACCATCTGAACCAAATACGTTTATCTTGGTCTCATCACACCACAGGACATGATTCCAGTAATCCATGTCCTTATTAGGCTTGTCTTCATAAAACTGTTTGCGGTCTTTCTTGTGCATCATCTTTAGAAGAGGCTTCCTTCTGGGACGAAAGCCATGCAGACCAATTTGATGCAGTTTGAGGTGTATGGTCTGAGTACTAACAGGCTGACCCCCCCACCCCTCACCCTTTCAACCTCTGGATATGATGCTGAACATGTGCACTCAACTTCTTTGGTTGACCATGGTGAGGCCTGTTCTGAGTGGAACCTGTCCTGTTAAACCCCTGTATGGTCTTGGCCACCGTGCTGCAGCTCAGTTTCAGGCTCTTGGCAATCTTAAAGCCTAGGCCATCTTTATGTAGAGCATCAATTCTTTTTTTCATATCCTCAGAGAGTTTTGTCATGTGGTGCCATGTTGAACTTTCACTGACCAGTATGAGAGAGTGAGAGTGATAACACCAAATTTAACCCACCTGCTCCTCGTTCACATCCGAGACCTCGTAACACTAACAAGTCACATGACAGCGGGGAGGGAAAATGGCTAATTTGTCCCAATTTGGACATTTTCACTTAGGGGTGTACACAAAAGTTTACATCCCCTGGCAGAATTTATGATTTCTTGGCCATTTATCAGAGAATATGAATGGTAACACAAACACTTTTCTTTCACTCAAGGTTAGTGTTTGGCTGAAGCTATTTATTATCAATCAACTGTGTTTACTCTTTTTAAATCATAATGACAACAGAAACTACCCAAATGGTCCTGATCAAAAGTTTACATACCCCAGTTCCTAATACTGTGTATTGCTCCCTTCAACATCAATGACAGCTTGAAGTCTTTTGTGGTATTTGTGGATGAGGCTCTTTATCTTCTCAGATGGTAAAGCTGCCCATTCTTCCTGGCAAAAAACTTGGGCTGTCTTGCAGGAATTGCCTGTCTGAGATCTCCCCAGAGTGCCTCATGATATGGAGGTCAGGAGACTGAGATGGCCACTCCAGAACCTTCACTTTATTCTGCTGTAGCCAATCACAGGTCGACTTGGCCTTGTGTTTAGGATCATGGTCATGTTGGAATGTCCAAGTATGTCCCATGTGCAGCTTCCGGGCTGATGAATGCAAATTTTCCTCCAGTATTTTTTAACAACATACTGCATTCATCTTGCCATCAATTCTGTCCAAATTCCCTGTGCCTTTGTAGCTCACATCCCCAAAACTTCAGCGATTCACCTCTGTGTTTCACAGTAGGAATGGTGTACCTTTCATCATAGGCCTTCTTGACTCCTCTCCAAATGTAGTGTTTATGGTTGTGGTCATTTTCCACTTCTTGATTAGAGCTTGAACACTGCTGATTGGCATTCTCAATTCCTTGGATATCTCTTTTTTTTATCCCTTTCCTGTTTTATACAGTTCAACTACCTTTTCCCACAGATCCTTTGACAATACTTTTGCTTTCCCCATGACTCAGAATCCAGAAACGTCAGTGCAACACTGGATGAAAGATGCAAGGGTCTGTCAGGAGTCCAGAAACTCATTGACCTTTTTTTACACACACACACTTATTACAAGCAAACAGACCACAGGTGAGGATGGTTACCTTTAATAGCCATTCAAACCCCTTTGTGTCAACTTGTGTGCATGCTATCAGGTCAAAATCACCAGGGTATGTAAACTTTTGATCAGGGTAATTTGGGTAGTTTCTGTTGTCATTATGATTTCAAAAAGAGTAAACACAGTTGATTGATAATAAATGGCTTCAGCCAAACACTAACCATGAGTGAAAGAAAAGTTTTTGTGTTATCATTCATTTTCTCGGAAAAATGGCCAAGAAATCATAAATTCTGCCAGGGTATGTAAACTTGTGAGCACAACTGTATATCCTCTGCTATTCCCCTACTTAATATTTTCAAAAATACCTAAAAGAGAAATATTGTGTTTAAAACATTTTTTTTTTAATTCTAGTTGTCAAAAATACAGCGGTAACACTGCTTACTGTTCGAAAAGTACTTCTTCCAAATGGACAGACATAGCAAGAATGCAGTAAGCTTTTGTTCTGAAACTTAGGGGTCAATGTAGTTTTGTCAAACTCTCAATCAAAAGAAAATTTAATTTTATCCTCAAAATCTGCAACTTTTTGTCATGGGCTGAAAACATTCATTTTCAAAGCAGCACAGCCTAAATGGCCCAATTAGAGTAAATTGTTTACAGCAAAAGGTTGCTGCATGTCTCTATTCTATGGGATATGGGAAGCCTCTATGTTGGGTTGGGCACTATTCACTAGGAGTCAGCCTCACACCACCTGCCAGAGAAAGGGGACAAGCGCAAGCGACACTGCAAACAAACAATATGGTGGGACCATGCAGTCTAACCCACTCTAAGTTTGATATTTGCTGAAGAGAAGAAGTAAAAGCATTATTGTTCTTATCCATAGAGTGAACTTTACATTTTTCAGGGCCTCAAACATATTCAAAACAGCACTTTTTATTTAAGGTGAGTTAAGCTACAATACTTTTAAATCACAAAATAAAGAAATGTCTCAGGGTTCCTATGTAATTACTATAGGTGATCCCCATCTTTCCATATACAATTGCCTATCATAGTCTTCAATAGTTTTTTTTACACATGTACAGGTAATAGCTTTTTTAGACCAGTGGTTCTCAAATCCGGTCCTCGGGACCCACTAACAGGCCAGATTTTAAGTATTACCTTGGGGGATGCAGACTAGAATACTGCAATCACTGAGAAGCAAATGAGATCACCTGTGATGTAATTTAGTTATCTTGCAAACCTGGCCTGTTGGTGGGTCCCGAGGACCGGATTTGAGAACCACTGTTTTAGACCACAATATGTGAACCCTAATAACAATTCAATGGTTTCATGCTTTCTTCTCCCTGGTAAATTAAACTCTAAACACTCTTAAAAAAATTAAACCATATAATCAACATCAAATTACATTAAAAAAAAATACATTTATAATTTGGCAATAAAATGCTAGAGAAACACTAGAAACAAATTGAACGTTATACCAGCAACTATTTCGATTTTGTTTCTCTTAGAGCAGGGTTTCCTTAAGTATAGAACAACCTCGTCTTTCTAAAGCTCATATCGCAATTATTTTACAGATCTCACTTTATGGCTTAGGTACTGTCCTAATATACTGTAGTAACATTTCCCTAAATTGCATACAAATGTTTGCCTTTACAGTGCAAAGTCTGGCGCAGGCTCAAACCCAAAATGTTTGCTTATGATAAGAAAAATTTTTAATGCCTCAACTTAGAACATGACCCTCATTTTTTGCTGGACCTAAAAGGAAATATATATATATATATATATATATATATATATATATATATATATATATATATATATATATATATATACACCTTCTGCTTTTAAAGTTTTTTTCATCAGTGGGCTTTTACTGTTCCACTTGGAACACTTTATAAAATTCAGGAATAGGGCATTTCCACTTAAAACACACCTGTACGGCAAAAACATTGAAGGCTATCAGAGCTGATTTCCTTCTGAAAATACCCGACTATTCCTGGTTCAATACATTAAGACACTGACCTAGGAAAAACATGCAAATCAGAAAACTCTGCACTCCTGATATGCACACCCCTCTGAGTCAGTGATGTAAAAAGCACAAAGACCATTGGCTCACAATGACACCCAGAGGACATATATTTAAAAAAAATCTGCCTCTGCAGGTTCTAATTGTGTAGATTTTTTTTTATCTACCTTTCAGTGCTCATGGGTTTTATGGGCAGCAGAAGTGCAAAAAAATACTTTAGATATAGTGCCATCTGGAGGTTATATCTTGCATGGCTACATGACTCCTGAATAGTCTAAATAGCAATGCAAAGATGTTATTCAAAAATTGGTTTTTTGACATACTGTAACATCAATTTCTCTGATGTTCATTGATGGACACAGCTCCTGATCTTCTTGACCATTGGGTTATACTGCCCCCTACAGGAGTAGGAGACTAGGCAGAAAAATAACTTGACTACGCCTACGGGCAGTCCCAGGAGGTATACCCCTCCTCTCCGCTATGAGTAGTTTTGTTACAAGCAGTGTCAGAAGTATTACAACTCCATAGATAGGTGGGTGCTGTGTCCATCGATGAACATCAGAGAAATGGATTTTATGTTAAGTCAAAAATCCAAATTTTTTCTTTTGTGTCAAACATGAGGGGTGGAAACAACAAGAAAAAAAATCCCCAAGGCTAAACCATAGCCATCCAGGTATCAGGAGCTCAACCAAAACAACTGAAGCCCACCTGAAAAACAGTACACCCCGCCCCCTAAACAGCAGTCTGCAAAACCTTGCAGCCAAAAGAGGCATCTACAGATGCCAACACATTCGCTTTATACAATTTTGTGAAAGTGTGCACTGACGACCAAGTAGCCGCCTTGCACACCGGCAATACTGACGCCTGATGACGGAAGGCCCAAAAAGCACTGAGCGCCTGTGTAGTGTGCCTTCATAGGGAAAGGAGGAGCCTGACCCTAACTCGGATAGGGCTGAGTCACCTTCTGTCTGATCCATCTAGAAACAGTCGCAGATGAAGCGGATAGTCCTTTTCGAGGTCCATCTGTAAGCACAAATAGTGAGTCTGACTTTCTAAAAGACTGCGTAGCTGCCAGGTAATAGCCCTAACCACATCCAGGGAATGCAACGCAATTTCCTTAGGATGTTTTGGCCTGGGACACAGGGAAGGCAACTCAATCGCCTCATTCGGATGGAAATCAGAGACAACTTTTGGAAGGAATGACAAACAGGGGCGAAGAACCACCAAAAAAGGGAAATGACAAGACAACGCCGTCAATTCAGACACCCTGCACGCAGAGGTGATAGCCACCAAGAAGGCCCCCTTCTGGGATATCATAAGCAGGGGAATCTCACAAATATTTTCAAAGGGAGGCTTCTGTAGAGCTGAAAGCACCAAGTTGAGATCCCAAAGCCGTAGTGGGGACCGCACCGGTGGAGTCAAATGTCGAACCCCCTGAATGAAAGTACGCACCAGAGAGTGCGTGGACAAGGGTCATTGAAAGAGGGCCACCAAGGCCCACAACTGGCCCTTAATGGTACCCAAAGGCCGACTTCTGCTCAACACCCCCCCCCCCCCTCCGTTCAAGGAAGGTCAAGACCTGAGTCACGGAGAAGAGCGAGGATGAACACCAAGCAACTCACACCGCAAAATGTACGCTTTCCACATACAATGGTAGCTCTTCCTAGAAGTAGACTTCCTAGCTTTCAGGAGAGTAGGAATCACCAACCCAGACAAACCTCTATCCTTTTCAGCACCTGGCTTTCAATAACCAAGCTGTCAAAGCCAGCAACTGTAAAGCAGGATGGAAGATTGGCCCTTGGGACAGCAGATCCTTCCTGAGAGGTAGTCTCCAAGGGGCATCAGTGAGCAGCTGCATTAGGTTGGCGTGCCAGGACCGGCGAGTCCAATCCGGAGCAACTAGATAGACCGTAATTCTTTCTGCTTCGATCCTGCGCAAGAGTCTCGGCAGAAGCTGGAGAGGAGGGAAGGCGTAAATCAGATGATACTGACCCCAGGGGGCCACCAGCAGCACGTCTGTGGCGTCCGCTAGAGGATCCCGTGACCGTGCCACAAACTTGTGTACCTTCCTGTTGAACCAGGACCCCAACAGATCCACCTCAGGGGTGCCCCACCGGAGACACAGCTGATGAAACACCTCCGGATGAAGGGACCACTCCCCTTGGTCCAACGCCTGCCAACTGAGATAATCCACTCGCCAATTTTTTACCTCTGGAATGTGTATGGCGGAGAGGGCTGGAATGAACCGTTCCGCCCACCGAGGAATGCCGACTACCTCCAGAGCTGCCAATACACTTCTTGTTTCACCCTGGTGAGTGAAATAAGCCACGGCCGTGGCATTGTCCGATTGGATTTGCACTGGACACCCCTGAAGGTGATCCGTCCAGTTATTCAGGCACAGCCTGATCGCTCAGAGTTCCAGGACATTGATCGTTAGTCTGGACTCTTCCAGTGTCCAAATTCCCTGAGCGGAGTTCCGACCCAGGACACCTCCCCACCCGGACAGACTGGCATCCGTGGTAACCACTGTCCAATACAGGGGGAGAAAGATTTGCCCTGGCGAAGAGCTGGAGAGCGAAGCAACCAGATTAGAGACCCTTTTGTTTTTTGGCTCAGCTGGATTTGATTGTCCAGAGACTTCAGACACTTGTCCCATTTGGCCAAGATCTCCCTTTGCAGGGACCTTGTATGGAACTGTGCAAACAGGACCGCTTCGAAGGTAGAAACCATCAGGCCCAACACCCTCATGCAAGTCCAGAGGGACAACCACCTGCTGGACAGCAAGAGATGAATCACAGCATGCAACTTCTGTAGCTTGTCCAGAGGAAGGAACACTCTGGCTAGAGCCGAGTCCAGAGTCAGATCCAGATAGTCCAGTTTTGGGGAAGGAACCATAGCAGACTTCTGAAAATTCAGATTCCAGCTGAACTCCCTCAGTCCGTATAGTGATGTCCATGTTGTCCATCAGAGCAGTAGGAGACTCTACTCACAAGAGAAGGTTGTACAGATAGCCCAGCACTGCGATCCCTCGCTGACCTAACAATGGCAGCACCGGGGCCAACACCTTTGTTAATACCCGAGGAGCAGAGGCAAGCTTAAAAGGTAATGCCACAAACTGATAATGCTCCGCTCCCATGGCAAAGCAGAGGAATCGTTGGTGACAGACACCGATTGGAACGGAGGCAAGGAAATCCCCCTGATAGAGGGATGCCATCACCATGCAAGTAGACTCCATTCTGATTTTCTGTACTCGCACAAAGCAGTTCAGAGCCTTGAGATCCAGAATTGGATGCACTGTGCCCTCTTTCTTCGGGACTGTAAACAGGTTTGAATAAAATCCCTGAAAACGTTCCTAAGTTGGAACTGTAACAATCACCCCTTGAAGCAACAGGTCTTGCATCACCCCAAAAAGGTTTTGCAATCTGTCCAGGGACAGACACACATTGGAAGGAAAGAACCTTTCCGGGGAAAGAACGAAACCCGATCTTGTAGCTGGACCGTATCACTTCGTGGACCCACTTGTCTTGCAACAGGGAAGTCCACGGGTCTGGAAACCAGCGAAGATGTCCCCACCATCCCAGGCACGGGTGAGGGCGCCAAGTAGTTCTCCTGCGCTTAGGTGCTGTGCTTAGGGGAAAAGACTATGTTGATAGCGTGTAGGTTCTTGCTGCCCTCTCAGGAATATGGGCATCCACATAAACTCGAAAACAACTAAAGCAAAAGAAGGGCACACCAACCTAGTGCAATATCATAAAAAAACATTTATTGAAGGGTAAAAAGAGTATCATACATCATACTCGCAAACGCAGGTTGTAAATGCGCATATAAAATCCTAATACAGTCAGGTGACCTCCAGAACATGGATTCTTCCAGTACTGCAGAAGGGCTGAATGGCGTCTGTACTGGTAAGGCTGACGCATTTCAAGGGAGAACCCTCTTCATCAGAGCCACAAGTGAGGGTGCACCTTCATGCAGCAGGAGCTCTGTCTGAGGGTCTAGAGAAACCCGCCTTGGACTTGCCAGACCAAGGTCGCTTGGATCCTTCCTAAGAGGTCTTGAAAGGCTTTGAAGCCTTTTTAGCCATCCTTGAGGGACAAAAAAATCTTCCTGTAAGCTAAGAACCGGCCACGTCTGCAACGAGGTTCCTTACTCCTTACTAGCCTGCAGAAGAAAGGTGCTCTTCCACCTGTGAGACTCTTAATGATGTCATTCAGGGTAGCTCCAAACAGGTGATCCCCTTGAAAAGGAAGATCAGTTAAGGCTTTTTTAGAGGTCTGGTTTGCAGACCAACATTTGAGCCACAAAACACGCCTAAGGACCACTGCCGAAACAGACAGTCTAGAGAGCAGGGGAGCCGCATCCAAAGAGGCATCACAGATAAACTGCAGCCCCTGAACCCTGAGCTAAAAGCTTAGCTCACTCGGTCAGAGTTTGTGACACCAGGGCAATGGTGAAGACCGGTATGAGTGCCGAGCAAGCCACAATGAACAAACTGCGGACCACAGCCTCTGTCTTTCTGTCAGCCAGATCCTTAAAAGCCAGCGATTATTTTACCTGAATCATAGTTGCCTTATTCAACCTGGAAACCGGGGGATCCACCACCAGTGGAACAGTCCACATCTTAAGGAGAGACTCCTCAAAGGGGTACCTTCGCTGTTCTGTACAGCTTGTGTGTGCCAAATGGAACTGGTACCTCCGCTGCAGCTTCAGCCCAACTAAAGCCCAACTCTATGGAGCATATGGTTTATTGTCGTCCTATGTACAGATACTCCAGTCTGTGCTGTGGAACTCTGCAGCTCCTCCAGGGTTACCTTAGGTCTCTGTGCTTCCTCTCTGATTAATGCCCTCCTTGCCCGGTCCGTGAGTTTTGGTGGACGGCTATCTCTTGGCAGGTTTGCTGTTGTGCCATGTTCTTTCCATTTGGTTAGGATAGATTTGATGGTGCTCCTGGGGATCATCAAAGATTTGGATATTTTTTTATAACCCAACCCTGACTTGTACTTCTTAACAACATTGTCCTTTACTTGTTTGAAAAGTTCCTTGGTCTTCATGGCAGTGTTTGGTTAGTGGTGCCTCTTGCTTAGGTGTTGCAGCCTCTGGGGCCTTTCAAAAAAGATGTGTATATGTAATAACCGATCATGTGACACCTAGATTGCACACAGGTGGACATCATTTCACTAATTATGTGACTTCTGAAGGTAATTGGTTGGACCAGAGCTTTTTATGGGCCTCATAACAAAGGGGGTGAATACATACGCACATGCCAATTTTCTGTTTTCTATTTCTAAAAAAAAGTTTTATGTATATATTTTTCTCATTTCACTTCACCAACTATTGTGTTCTGATCCATCATATAAAATTCAGATTAACAAAACATTGAACTTAAAGCGGAGTTCCACCCTATTTTACAACTTTGCACCTTCCGTTAGCTTAAAACAACCTGAAAAAGAATTGGATAGTTATTTTTTTTTATTTCACTTACCTTATTTTTTCTGAAAATTAACTTACCTTCCTTCCACTTCCTCCCTCTGCGGCCGCGGCCCCTGACGTCACTTCCTCCTTTGCATTGACTCCTGGGAGATGAGCGTCATCAATCCCAGGAGTCAATGCGTCTGCACTGGTGTCACTCGTCACTTCCGGTCCAGGCACGTCATTCCCTGCTGAATCAATTAGAACAGCTTCTGGGCATGCGCAGAACCAGCTGCGGGATGACGTGCCTGCACCAGAAGTGACAAGCAGGGCATTCTGGGACTCCGACATCACGGAAGAAGACATGAAGAGGGACGCTATGGCTTCAGCTGCCCACAACGCAGATGGCAGCGCTGGACAAGAAATTTTCAAGGTACGTTTTTCTTCTTACAGGTAAGCTAAACAGGGGACAGTTCAGAGGCCATGGTTGCTTAAATGCACTAGCCCTGACTGTCCTATGGGTATTTATAGTTAAAAAAAATTGGATTTTTTTACTTACCGTAAAATCCATTTCTCTGAGTCCACTGACGGACGTAGCTGCTGCTTATTCATAGATGGTTGGGTAATAAGCCCCTACCACTAGGAGTGACCAGGCAGAGCAAAAGGCTTTGACACGCCCAGGAGGCGGTACCTCCAGGCTAGTACCCTCGGCCTCACAGCTGCATTTTATGTTTAGTGGAAAGCAGTGGAGAATAACCAAAAAAACCCTCAGAAAAAACAGAGGGGTGGGAGCTACGTTCGTCGGTGGACTCAGAGAAATTGATTTTATGGTAAGTCCACTGACTGACGTAGCTGCTGCTTATTCATAGACGGTTGGGACGTCCAAAAGCAGTAACCACTGAGGGGTGGGAAAGGAAAAAACAAACAAAATGCAATTCCCACGGCTAACAAAGCCAACAATAAAACATGGAGCCCAACAAGTAACAACTGCGGCTCAAAAGTAACAAAACCACAAAGGAGGAGCTAAAAATAAATTGCTCCTTACATGGCGGCCTGCAACACCTTGCGGCCAAAGGATGCATCTGCAGACACCAGCACATCCACTCTGTACAACTTGGTGAATGTGTGTATGGATGACCAAGTGGCCGCCTTACAAACCTGCTGCACCGACGCTTGATGGCGGAAGGCCCAGGAGGCACTCAACGCCCGCGTAGAGTGAGCAGTGACGGGGAAAGGCGGAGCCTTGCCCTTAAGAGAATATGCCCGCACCACCGTCTGTCTGATCCATCGAGAGATGGTCACTGCAGATGCAGCCTGACCCTTCCGGGGTCCATCCGTATTCACAAACAGAAAGTCTGACAGACGAAAGGACTCAGTAACCTCCAGATACACTTGTATCGCCCGAATCACATCCAAGTAACGCAAAGCAATTTCCTTAGGATGGGAAGGTTTTGGACAGAGTGACGGGAGCACTATGTCTTCATTCAGATGAAAATCAAAAACAACCTTAGGCAGATTAGGTCGCAACACCACCTTATCCCTATTGATCACCAGATCAGGAGAACGGCAAGACAACGCCTCCAGTTCAGACACCCTACGAGCAGAGGTGACAGCCACCAGGAAGGCAACCTTCTGCGACAAGTCAAGCAATGAAATGCGCCGAAAGTTTTCAAAAGGAGAATGCTGAAGAACTGACAGAACCAAATTAAGGTCCCAAGGAGGCACCGGGGACCTTCTGGGGGGGAGCCAAATGCCGAACCCCCTGAAGAAAAGTATGAATCAAAGATTGAGTAGCCAATGGACGTTGGAAATACACAGCCAAGGCAGAGACCTGACACTTAAGAGTGCCCAAAGCCAAGCGTTGGTCAACCCCTTTCTGCAAAAAAGCCAGGATCCTGCCGACAGTAAAGGATCTGGGATGTAGGTGGGATGCCTCACACCAAGCAATGTACGCTTACCACGTACGGTGATAGATGTTCCGAGAAGAAGACTTTCTGGCCTTGAGTAAGGTAGGGATCACAGAGTCGGACAGACCCCTGTCCTTCAAAACCTTGCTCTCAACATCCAAGCCGTTAAAGTGAGTGACCGTAAAGCAGGATGGAAGATAGCACCCTGTGACAGAAGATCTTCCCGCAGAGGAAGTGCCCACGGACCTGCCACCCGTAGCTGAATCACATCAGCGTACCAGGATCTCTGGGGCCAATCTGGCGCCACCAGAATAATCAAAATCCCCTCCAGCTCGACCCTGAGGAGGAGACGAGGCAAGTTTAGCGGAGGAAACTTATAAAGGAGCCTGTACTGACTCCAGGGAGCCACGAGGGCATCCACGGCCTTGGCCAGAGGATCTCTGGACCGAGCCACAAACCTTGGAACTTTTCTGTTTTGCCTGGAGGCAAAAAAATTCACATCCGGGGTTCCCCACCAGAGACACAACTGGTGAAACACTTGCGGATGCAGAGACCACTCTCCCTGATCCAGGGTCTGACGACTCAAGTAATCCGCCTGCCAGTTGTCTACACCAGGAATGTACACGGTGGACAGGGCCGGAAGGTAAGACTCCGCCTAGCTCAGAATTTCGGCAACCTCCAGAGCCGCCAGGGCACTCCTGGTGCCCCCTTGATGATTGACATATGCCACGGCCGTGACATTGTCCGACTGGACCCGGACAGGACACCCCTGGAGAGCATCCGTCCAATGGAGCAGGCTCAACTTGATTGCCCTCAGTTCCAAAATGTTGATCGGAAAAATGGATTCCTCTATCGTCCAGGTACCTTGAACGGTCACAGAGTGCCCAGCACACCAACCGGTCAGACAGGTGTCTGTCGTCACTACCGTCCACAACACTGGAAGGAAGGATTTCCCGTGGAGAAGGTTCGGAGAGCTGAGCCACCAATGCAGGGAGTCCCTGGAGCTCTGACTCGGGCGAATCAGGCTGTCCAGGGACGTGGGGTCCTTGTCCCATTTGACAAGTATCTCCTGTTGTAGAAGTCTCATGTGGGCCTGAGCATAGGTTCATACAACAAAAGAAATGACCGCACTTCCGATGAGTTTCAAAAAGGAGTGTCTTTATTCCACATCAATCGGCAAATACAGATACACACTGTGAGTGCAGGACAATCGGTGGACGCGTTTCACGACTGGATGTGTCGCTTATTCATCACCATCAAGGCCTCGAAAGAGGACCCCATCAGGCCCAGCACATGCATAGACGACCGAAGAGACACCAGATTGCAAGCCAACAGAGACAGAAGCACCTCCTGCAACTTCACCGAAGAAACACCTTCGCCACAGTTGAGTCCAGGATCATGCCCAGGTACTCCAGTCTGGTCGATGGAACCAGTGCAGAGTTCTGAAGGGTGAGAGTCCAACCGAACTGCTGTAGAGATTGAATGGTCACCTCCAGATCCCGTTTGCACAGCAGAATCTTCTCGGAGCAGGAGATCGTCCAGATAACCCAGAATGGCTATGCCTCTCTGCCGAAGTAAAGCCAGTATAGGGGCTAACACCTTGGTGAAGACCCTGGGAGCAGAAGCAAGCCCAAACGGCAATGCTACAAATTGAAAATGGTACTGGCCCACCGCGAAATGGAGGAACCGTTGATGGGCCTGACAAATGGGAACATGGAGATAAGCATCCTTGATATCGATCAAAGCCAACAGGTCCCCCTGATGCAGGAACGCCACCACTGAACGCAGGGACTCCATGTGAAACTTCTGGACGCGCACAAAGCGGTTTAACCGCTTGAGGTCCAGGATTGGATGCAATTTGCCCTTCTTCTGGGGAACGGTAAACAGGTTTGAATGAAAACCTTGAATGCGTTCCTGATGAGGAATTGGGACAATCACACCTTGTGACAGCAAATCCCGAATAACATCCTGCAACCCGGCAAGACGGTATGAGGACAGTTGAAGATTGGATGGAAAAAACCTGTCCGGAAGACGGGAACGAAACTCTATCTTGTACCCGGACTGAATCACCTCGTGAACCCACCTGTCGTGCAACAGAGAGATCCAGGGATCCAGAAAGAAACGGAGACGTCTCCCCACCCCTAAAACAGGTGGAGGCGCCCCTTCAGGCAGAAGGGGTCTGTTTGGGGGCGCTGGGGCCGGAAGGTTTCGGCTTCCCAGCCCATTTACCAATTCCTCTACCACTGGAAGTCTGTTTGGTTTGCTGCGACCCGGGCGCACGAAAAAGACGCTTCTGGGCAGTAAAGGAAGGGCCCCGCTTACGCGAAGGGTCCTTGTTCTTAGATGAATGGGGAAGGAACGTACTCTTACCCCCCGGTAACCATCTTGATCAATTCATCCAAAGAACAACCAAAAAGGAGATCACCCTGAAATGGGAGATCAGCCAAAGCTTTTTAGAAGCCTGGTTGGCCGACCAAGACTTCAACCAGATCACACATCTGATAAGCACGCTAACCACCAATGCCCTGGCCGCAAGCTGGAGAACATCCAGGTTAGCATCGCATACGAATTGCAGAGTCTGTGATAATTGTACAGTAAGTTCCAGCGTAGCCGATGGAAACCAAGTGACCGCCAGCGCCTCTCTCAGGGCCTTCACCCATTCAAACATAGTCTGAGAAACCAGAACGGTAACCAGGGCAGGCCTGAGAATAGATCCCACTACTGTATACAGGTGGCAAGATAAGACCTCAATACGTCTATCAGCCAGATTCGACACGGGATTCCACCACTGGTAGGAAACCGAGTCCCCTTGCGACTAAAAAATCGCATCCGTGAGTTTAAGGGTGTGCCTCACCGAGGATATTAGAGCATCCACCATTGCCTTTTCCTGTACTAAGGCAGATGTAGAAACATCCTCCTCTGTGTCAGAAACATCTGAATGCAGAGACGCATCCTCCAGAAGAGGGTCTGCGTCGCCAGCAACCATGTCAGCCTCAGAATCCGAGGCCTGCGAGGAGACAGGCAAGGAGACAGGTGAGGAGCGAGGGCGCTTCTTGGAAAATGCTGCTGCAATGACCTTGTCCATTTTCCTGGACATTTCTTGCATGACCGATAATAAAGACACATCAAGAGTATCAGATGCTGGCCCCAGAGATACATCAGGGGTCGCAGATAAACCAGAAAAGTTCATGTTATAAAGATGGCCTATGTGAGCACTACATGGAGCAGATAGGGATACGTGGAAACGCTGGAACCTGCAGGGGGTTAA
Source organism: Pelophylax lessonae (assembly GCF_965119305.1). Classification (NCBI taxonomy): domain Eukaryota; kingdom Metazoa; phylum Chordata; class Amphibia; order Anura; family Ranidae; genus Pelophylax; species Pelophylax lessonae. The sequence goes on from NC_138770.1 coordinate 359,578,618, forward strand.
GCAAGGGACACTTGCAGGCAAGAGTGATCCTGTAGCAGAAAGATATGGAATGCAAAGATATGAAATGCACCACAGGTTCCAGGAAGTCCGTCGCCTCCCCCCCCCGCGTATACAGTGCCTTTAAGAGGCGACCGCTGCACACAGAAAACACCAGGGAATCCTGAATCCCCCCTGAAAATGGCAGCAGTAAGGCCAGCAATAGCACCGCTAGTTACCACACCAGGAGCAGCATGTCTTCACAGCGCGGCAGTGTGAAAAGAAACGCCCATCACTTCCATGCCCACCAGAGGCAGTAGCTTCCCACGCTCTGCACGTCCCCGGCAAAATGGCCGCCGGCTCCAAGGCAGAGAGACAACCCAGGTTGCTGGGACCTGTGATAAGGGCGCCAGACCACAAGAAAATGGCGGCGCACGCCGTCGCACATGTGGTGTCATGCCCAATAAGGCCCACCTAGACACAGGCCAGGGGGTCCTAGAGGAGGTCTTCCACGGTGAAGACCCCCCCCCCGCAGCGGAAAAGTGCAACCACAACACCCCCCCACCGAGGACACCCCCCCCCACCGTCCACTACCCTGCCCAGCACCCTCAGGTGCCACACATATAGGGGACCCCCACTAAAAGTGTCCCAGGGCCCCAAGCCAGGGTAGGGGGAGGTCATGGCAGGAGGGGAAGGTCCCAGGCGACCCCTCATAGCGAGGGGGGGTGACATGCGGAGTGGGTACCTAAGAGACCTACTTGGAAGGCGCTCGCGTCCACGCCAGGCCCGCTAACCAGACGGGGGGACTGAACTTACCTGACCACGCTGCTGAGGATGGGCGTCCCACCTGACAGACTGCCTCCGCACTTCAGTGAGGGGGCTGTTGACCAAAGGGCACGCTGCGACGCTGGCATGCCATGTGTGTGCGTCCTGGCGGAAAGTCACCGCAGGCCAGTCCCCGTCCATGGGACTATAGTCGCTATGGAGACCCAGCGCGGAGCTACAGTTTGCAAGCGCTCGCTGGCACAAACTGGGAGACCGTAAGGCCCAGTCCGAAACCCAGCCGGCAGATCCATCAGCAGCGTCAAAAATAAAAGAAAAAAATTCAATAGAAAAAAAGGTTCCCTTTAAGACATTTAAAAAAAAAAAGGAAGCCAGGACAAACATTCCAGCAGGGAGCTGTTTTGGCCACTTCCAGGCAGCTAAAACTGGAAATGCAGCCGTGAGGCCAAGGGTAATAGCTTGGGGGTACCGCCTCTTGGGCGTATCAAAGCCTTTTGCTCTGCCTGGTCACTCCTAGTGGGAGGGGCTTATTACCCAACCGTCTATGAATAAGCATCAGCTACGTCCGTCTGTGAACAAAAGAGAAACAGAGTTTTTGTAAGAACTTACCGTAAAACTCTTTTCTCTGAGTCCTCTGACAGTCGCAGCCCAGTCCAATCAGCCTTCACTATTGGGTAATGGCAATCTCCGCAGGAGTAGCTAGGCAGTGAAAAAGTTAACACAACAAGACTTTTACACTTGACACACCCCTAGGGGCTGTCCACCATACATTACCCTGCTCACCTCATCCCATGCTCTCAGTTTTGTAGCAAGCAGTAGCGGAAGGCATCAACCCCAAGAAAAAATTCAGAGGGGCGGGGGGCTGCGACTGTCAGAGGACTCAGAGAAAAGAGTTTTACGGGAAGTTCTTACAAAAACTCTATTTTCTCTTACGTCCTCTGACAGTTGCAGCCCAGTCCAATCAGCTTTCACTATTGGGACATCCCAAAGCAGTGCAGGTTTGGGGGGTGGGAAGACGCAACCTACTAGAAAAAAGGCAACGTGTCAACCGGGCCAGAGGAAAAAACAAAAAAACCTCTGAGCCAACAGGGCAACAAAAGCTCAACAGGAGCTAAACCCCGAACCAAAAAACACCCAGTAAAAGAGATAAGAAACATATCTCTTCAAACAACTGCCGCTCTCAAAACTTTGCGGCCAAAGGAAGCATCTGAAGATGCCATCACGTCAAGTTTATAAAATTTTGTGAAAGTGTGCACCGACGACCAAGTCACTGCCTTTCAAAGAAAAATGTAAAAAACTGAGACATAGGTCTCAGCTGGGTAGCCTAGATCTACTTCTGAAGCTAGACAGCAAAAAACTGAGAGCATGGGATGAGGTGAGCAGGGTAATGTATGGAGGACAGCCCCTAGGGGGGTGTCATGTGTAAAAGTCTTGTTGTGTTAACTTTTTCACTGCCTAGCTACTCCTGCAGAGGTTGCCATTACCCAATAGTGAAGGCTGATTGGACTGGGCTGCGACTGTAAGAGGGCATAAGAGAAAATGTATTTTAGGGTGGAACTCCGCTTTAAGGCTGTAATGTAACAAAATAGGTAAAAAGTCAAGGGGGTGAATACTTTTTCAAGGCACTGTACATAGCTATATCTGCAAAAAGGGCCAGCCTGAAAGGATCTAGCAGGACTTATTTTTCTGACTAAAGTTATACTTTAAAAAAGAAATTGCTTTAAATACGTTTTTACAAAGGAATTTTAAATAACTGATATTGCAGCCAATACATATTTAAAAAAAAAAAGTAAGTACTGTAAAACACACTGCACTCACTGGTAAATACAGAATTGTCTGTTAATGTAGAAAGACCACAAGAAAGAAATCCAAAGATTTACTGGAAATATAATCTGGGTCAGCAATGCCCTTGACAATGAGAGTGAGTACCTAATCGCTTCATTCAAAATTCAATGCACTGATCAATCATTCCAGTGGCACTCTCTTGGGTTTAATTTAGAAATAATGAGCCATTTAGAAAAAGTTATACAATGTACAGAAAAGACAGTTTTTTCCAAGGTAAAAAAAAAAAAGGAGCAGCATAACTTGGTGTCACAGCAGTTTGAAAACTTAGCTTATCTTTGTCTTACAATACAGCACATTATGTAGAAGACTGCTGAGTGTCGCCATAAAACTAAGCCAAATGTGTCTTCAGTATCTTTTATTGTCAGACTGGTATTAGGACTGGTTTCTTTTTACATACCTGATGACACCGTCTCTCCCAGTATTGCTTTGCAACGCTTGCAAACGACTTTGGTATTTTCCTGTGATTTCTGTAAGGCAGAAAAATGTCACTTAAATGTCACATTACACCTTTAGAAAAAGAATGTATAATTTTTATATACCATCTCTGGAGGGCAGCCTGAACTTTATTTTGCTCTTCCTTTAATGTTGACATTCAGGGACATCTGTCTTATTGAGTGTGTACATGCCCAAACTGGCCATATTACACTTCCATATAAAAAAGTGCTTGTATCAAAATGTGGGTTTCATATACGGTCAGAAAAGTAGATAAGCTCAATAATACCAAAATCCTAAACAAGGAGACATTGCCAAAATGCTGCATTTACCAGTTATGGTATTGTAAAATCTTTAAAAATAAGGTGGTCATTCACCCCGTTTCTCGGGGACAATACGTCGGAAACTGCTACCCTGAGGCTTGTAAATTTTGTCCACAGAGTCTTAAGATTGTAGTGGTCAGGCTCTAAAAACTCAAATATGGCACTACTAAGACTCCCTGCACAACAAGACATGCTGCTGCGCACACTGCTCCAGCCATTCTTTTACTTAATCCTGACCCCTGAACTCTATGCGTTACTTGATCCTGTCCCCTGAACTCTGTGCGTTACTTAACACTGACCCCTGAATGCTGTATGTTACTTAATCTTAACCTCTTGACCTGTGCATTAATTAATCCTGATCCCTGAACTCTGTGCTTTATTGAACATCTTCCCGTCTGGCCTATAGTAAAATGACAGCTGGGCGGGAGCGCTGCTGTTCTGGGACAATGTCTTCCCAGAATGCAGCCCTCGCGCGACCATGCAGCAATGCGATCTGTCATTGGCTGTGTCCACCAGACAGACCAGCCTGTGATCGCTGTGACCAATCACAGCAGGTCCCATGACAATTGTAAACAATGGATGGCTTTCTTTCATGCCATCCACTGTATACAATTGTGTTGCTAGGTGTGATTGGTCAAAGTTATCACATCCCATCTGTACCATGCGATTAGCTTTAAACAATCACAGCTAATCACAACAAAAGACACCGAATGAACCAGTTTAATTTAATAAAAATTGGTATATGCAATGATAAATGTAAAAAAGAAAAAAATTATAATAATTAATGATCATTCCTTTGGTCACAGTGTGTTGGTAAATAAAAATTGTAAAAAAAAAAAAATAATATTTTTTTTTTTTTTTTTAACACACTGTCCGCACCAGTTATTTTAGAATGCTGTACTGCACTGGTGACCGTAAAGAATGTAAAAAAAAGAAGAAGAAATATAAAAAAAAATAAAAAATGTAAAATGTGTCTAAAAATCTCACCATGCCTCTTACTACATTGGACTGTCTACTTTTCAAAAATAGGTAATTTGGGGGTATTTGTTCTGTCCTAACATTTTTTTTCGGGCCTCAAGAAATGAGATAGGGTGTCAGTATATCAGGATTGAATAATTGTCAGATATACTGTATATACCAATGTTTGTGAACTCTAGAACTTTCCTACAGACTAAATAATAAACACTGATTTGGGTTATTTTCACCAAAGAAATGTAGCAGACTACATTTTGACCTAAATTTATTAAAAAAATATTATTTGCAAAATTTTATAACAGAAATGAAGAAAAACATGTTTCTTTTTCATTTCCATTTATTTAGCAAAAAATAAAAAACTCAGTGGTGATTAAATACCACCAAAATAAATCTCTATTTGTGTAAAAAAATAATACAATTTTTTTTTATGGGTGCAGTGTTGCACCCCAAATTCTGTGTGTTGCTTAATCCTGACCCATGAACTTTTTGCATTCCTTTATCATGACCCATTAACTCTTTGCTTTACTTAACCACTTGCCGACCATGCTTTAGCCATTGACGTCCTCCCATGCTTGTGCTTCTCACACGCCCCCTGGGGTGTCCAATGACAGAGCAATCACTTTGTAAACAAAGCTGGGACATGTCCGATTCTGCTCTCTCCTCTTCTCACATCAATACAGCGTGTTAGGAGAGAATAGAGATAGTGTGCAGCAGCGACCCGTGACTGTTTATTGACCACGTTATTTGCCTGCCTTTTGGACTAATCTTTCACCCTGCTACTGTAGTAGTGGGATTCATGATAACACAGGGGTCTCACATATGTGAGGGACTTCAGAATTGTTTTTCTGAATGAAAAAAACACATTTTTTGGTTTTATAGTTACTGAATTAGGTTTTGGGACTGGAGGCTTTAAAGAGATTTGGGTGGGAGAAGACTCTACCCGTCCCCATCCTTTCCTGACTGAGGCTCGAAGCCTTATATTTCTGCCGACTTAATACATAATGCCTCTGCCTGCCGCATGAACTGACAATACCTCTGCCTGCACTGTACTATGCACCTGTACTATGGACCATGTATCTGCCTACTACCAGGACTAATATTTTGGCACTGCTGACAATCTCTCTGCCTGCACTGACCCTGGACTGTACATGGACAGTATCCCTGCCTGCTGCCTGTACTGACTATGGACAATATTCTTGCCTGTTGCCTGGACAATTCTGTTCACTGTCACTGACCACGTCCCGGCCTTCGGCCTGGACCAATGCTCTCCTCTGTGGACAACTACACTACTAAGCCCACAGGTAATCTTTCGTTTATCCTTTGCTCAGCAGAATATATTTTGGGGTGTAATTCTTGGTATGCGCATGCTATGTGTTTGAAATATGAAGGGCCTTCAAAAATAGAATAGGTAGTCATGAAAATAGATGTGCAATTTATGGCCCTGTGGTAAGGCTGTGTAAAAATCTTACACATGTGGTATCGACATACTTTTGGTATGTACATGCTAAGTGTTAGAAATATCTTATAAATGGACAACTTTGTGTATAGAAAAATGATTTTTAATTTTCTTTCCAAATTTTCCAAAAACTTGTGGAAAAAAATGGCATGTTCAAAAGACTAAAAATAACAATATTAGTGCAGCGCTATGAATAATAAAAAGTCTACATATCATACTCCCAAGAAGTGATAAGAGGTGCTTCTAAAACATTCCCAGGTGTATGAATTAATGCAAGATCCTCCACCGGTAGTTCAAGCAGCTCATCTCCAAGTAAGACCCCTAAATCAACAGGAAGGTCATACACGCTTTTTCCCTTCAAGGTTAGGCAGGAACGCGATGCAGGATCCTATACTCCTCCACTGCAGGGCAAGGGTTAACCAAAACTCATGTAAGATTGGCTCAGAGACCAGCAGATAAATCGCTTTAGGATATCCCAATAACTGAATCCTGAGCATGTAGCCATGTAAAGGGAATAAAGTGCATAGATAATAATGCTCTCTGCTTACTAATTCATTTTAATAAGATAAAAATAAAACTTACAAAAACGGCACTGAGCCCATTGCACAGTGAACTGCGTGTGTACAACAAGATCTAAGGATGACCGTGGGTGACGTCATGTAACTCCTCCCTCCCCTGTACGTGTTACGTCCCATAGGTGGGACTTCGTCAGCAGATAGGGAGGAACATGAAGCACCCGCTTCTTATGGACAGAGGCTGATCGGTGATAAACAGAACACCTAATCGTGAAACTATAGCAAAACCCCATGCTCTGAGCACAGCCCGGAAACGCACAAGCTGATCGGTGATAAACAAACCACCTTGATGTTGAAAAGACTCTTATGCCTCATAGATTATATGTTGGGGTGTTTGCTTTCCAAAATGGGGTCATTTTGTTGTTGTTTCCATTGTCCTGGTGCTCCAGGGCCTTCAAAAGTGTGATAGGTAGTCAGGAAATTAGTGTAATTTATGCTCCTAGCCTGAAGGTGCTACTTGGATGTTGGGCCATTGTATGTGTCCAGGTTGTCTAAAAATCTCACATGTGGTATCACCATGCTCGGGAAGAATAGCAGAATGTATTTTGGGGTGTAACTTTTGGTATGTACATGCTGTGTTTTAGAAATATCTTATAAATGGACAACTTTGTGTAAAAAAGAAAATGCGTTTTTTTTTCTTTCCATATTTTGCAAAAAACTCCTCAGAATATACATTGGGGTGTTTGCTTTCCAAACTGGGGTAATTTTGTCAGCGTTTCCATTGTCCTGGCACTCCAGGGCCTTCAAAAGTGTATTAGGTAGTCAAGAAATTAGATGTGTAATTTACTGTATGTCCCTAAAACACCTAACGGTGCTCTCTATGTGGCTAAGCTGTGAAAGTCTCACACATGTGGTATCATCATACTGGAGAAGTAGCAGAATGTGTTTTGGAGTGTAGTTGCAAGTATGCATATGCCATGTGATAGAAAGAACTTGTTAATATGACAATTTTGTGGAAAAAAAAAGAAATCTATTTTGCAAAAATTTGTGGGGGAAAAAAAAAAAACTTAAAAAAAAACTCACAATGTCTCTTATTAAATACCTTGGAATGTCTACTTCACAAAAAGGGGTAATTTGTGGCGTATTTGTACTTTCCAAGCTTGTTAGTGTTTTTTAAGAAATTAGATAGGCCATCAGTAGATCATGTGTGATCAGGTTTGATCAAGAGTTTGTGGACGCTATAAACTTCACAAAGACCAAATAATATACACTGATTTGGGTTATTTTTACTAAATATATGTAGCAATATACCATTTGGTCAAAATATATGAGGAAAAATGACTAATTTGCTAACCTTTATAACAGTAACGAAGAAAAAATGGTCTTTTATTAATAACTCAAAAAATGAAAAACCCGGTGGTGAATAAATACCACCAAAAGAAAGCTCTATTTGTATGAAAGAAAGGGACAAACATCTCATATGGGTACAGTGTTGCAAATATAAAAAGGAGTAAAAATGTATATTATAACCAAAATTATTTTTTTTGGACAGTTCATACAGCAGAAGCTTTTCACAAGACGGCTCCCTCTGTCCCCATTTTGGTAGGACTGTCTTTATATCTGGGACAATAGGATGATTGCAATGGAACTTTAAAAGGGGTCAGCAGAGTTGAAAGAGAAAAACATTAATAAAAGGCTACATGTAACACATGAGTGTGACTCTACCAACACAGAAGTATATAAATAAAAATACAGAATGCAAGTGGGAAAAGTGATATAAAGCAAAGCTTGCACCTACTTTATCCCTGGTGCAAAACTTGCAACCCTTTGGTGATTATCGTGTGGCCCTCGGACCTCAGCAGTCTGTAGGGTAAATAGCAGTGAACTCCACTTGCCTTTAGTTACGTGTCCCCAGTGTTTCAATGTCTTCAGGAAAGTCTTCAACCAAACCCATAGCTTGTCCACAGTCTCTGAGCTTTATCTCCTCTAGTATGGCTGCAATCACTTATAGCTCTTTCTAGCATTATGTATACTAAATATGATATGCAGCTCTTTATTGATATCAGGGGCCACAGCTGAAGCCTTGCATACCTCATAGGTTGACAGCAACTGTACTATACCAATCTAGTAATGCACTTGACATATTTAAAATAGAAGGAAAGAGAAAAGGGAGAGGGTAACAAGGAATATAGCCATAGATTTACTGTCTGATTTCTAGCCCTCGTGTGCCATATAGCAGGAATTAAAAGGGAAATAGAGGTTCCCAAATTAAAGGAACTGCAGGGAAGCAGGGTGAGAAAGGCTTCCATGCTAATTTTGTACTTAAGTTTAAGAAATGAGAAGGACATTAGAAGAAAAGTACAGCTGCTGGTGGGAAACAAAAGCAGGGGATCCGCATCTATGAGAACCCTTCGGCAGGGGAATCCATTTACTTTCAAAGGGTAGGGCTCGGCTAAGCTACAAAAGCTTACAGGATTTCCCACAGGAAACCAGTAAGAACCATGATCAGCTTAAGGCTGGCCATACACTATACAATTTTCTTGTTCAACTTTCCTTTAGATTTACCAAAACCATGTAATATAGGGTCAAACCTAAACACTTTCAATTTGTATGCAATCAGGCAGGCCCTTACACTACATAGTTAAAGGTAAATCTAAAGGAAATTGAATAAGAAAATTGTATAGTGTATGGTCAACCTTAGGTGTCCTGGCAGTGCAAGGTTTATGATGATGTACAAAGCCGAATAGGACCCTCGGGGTGCAAGGTTGTATGTCGTAAGTAGGCCCAGGCACAAAATCTGTACACAAAATAAACAATTAAACTTAAGATGAGCTTCCCAATTAGATCACTAGGTATAAACAGGTTAGCAGGGGCCACCAAGCAGAAGAACACCACCTGCATAAATAAGGAGTTTTAGAGGGCGGTATCCAACCCAATTTAGGGGATAAGCCAATGTAGGGATAGCTGGAAATTAGGAATCCGCTTGACAAGGCTGTCACACAACCACATGCTACTGAAGAAGAGGATTAAGGCTGAAAAGTGCCTAAGCTTCTACAGTCCATACATGTAGAGGAAAAGTGACCACTGAAGAACCCTTGAGAACAGGGGGATAGCAATCTGTCCAAAACAGATCAATAACAAATTGCCCCACAATAGTGACAAAGGCTAGGAATAGAAAGACTTGGCTGCATGAAATGTTTGAAAAGCATGAAATGCTTATAGACACAGGTAGGTGCCTGTCAAGCTGAAGGAATGGGTGCATTTAACAGGTACTAGGTTGCACTGGAGACAAGGCATACTGGTAGAGGTAACACAAGAAGTAGACTGTACTGCAAATAGAACTGGTAGGGGAATCATACTGGAAACTGAGCTGGTAACAAGCTGGGCTAGTGGAAGGACTGCAGTGATAACAGGACTATAGGTGGACAGTTCTAGTAGCCAAGTGTAGCTTGGATGGCACTGAGCAGTGAAATACTGCTTAGAAATACTATAAACAGACTTCCTGGTCTTGCGACACATCACATGACATGGCTGGGATACCTCAGGGAATACTTGGATGTTTCCACAGCCACCACAGACGAACGAGGTGCAGATACTGATGTGAGACAATTAAGTAACATTGACAGCTGCCCAGTTTTGTTCCCTCTATATAGCAGCTTATGTGTTGGTTTAACCTACACATTCATCAATTGATCATTGGCACCCCGTTTATTACATTTTTACCGAATCAAGTGCTGGGCTTTATGCCCGTCAAATAGCCTATGATTTGTTAATGTACAATATATATATATATATATTTTTTTTTCAATAGATTTTTTTTTGAGTTTTGTACATTATACTACAATTGCACACCAGGTATACAGTATACGATAACTGAAAGAACAAAAACAAAAATTTATAACATTCACCTGTTAAAGAACACACTATAGGTAAGTATGTCTACGTTATGCGTGCATATTGTAAAGTTCCAGTAGGTTGAGTATCACGGGTATGGATTAGATGTAGCTTAAGAACATTACAGTCGGATTCTTGAAATCATATGCCAAAGGAAGTTGTTCACTATACGTGTGGTTAAGTCTATACAGTGTGTCTGAGAGTACTGTATTTATCGGCGTATAAAACACACTTTTCCCTCCTAAAAATGGAGGGCAAAACACCAGTGCGTGTTATACGCCAATATATTACCAAAACAAAAGTCCAGGCAGCGCTGAGAGGCAGAGAGGGGCCGGGCCGAGCAGAAGGAAGGACGAGCGATCTGTGTCATGAGAAGTCCCGCCTCCTATGATAGAAAGCACATTGGCCCAATGCCGGGATGTGTGACGTCTATCATAGGCACCGGGATTTCAGATGACAGCGGTTGCTCGATCTCCCTTCTCCTCGGCTTGGCCAGCCCCCGCTCTGTGCAATGGCGCTGGCGAAGCAATACTGTATGTATGAAATTGCTGTATAATACCTAATTACATATTGACAATATAGGACACTGCGCTGGTGAGGCAATACAGGACACTGTGCTGATGAGGCTGCATTGCTGGACACTGTGCTGGCGAGGCTGCATTGCTGGACACTGCGCTGGCAAGGCTGCATTGCTGGACACTGCGCTGATGAGGCTGCATTCATGGGCACTGGGGAGGCTGCATTTGATTAAAAAAAGTTCAAAGCTGTTTTATTTCCAATTTAAGCTTTTTTTCCTAAAATTTCCCTCCTAAAATTGAGGTGCAAGTTATACGCCGATAAATACGGTAATTAGATAGTTAGAGTATTAATATATTCTTTATAGAATTTTGTCCATGGGTACCAAGCTTTGAAGTGTTTTGTGAGCATGCCTTTCCCATAAGCCAGCAGTCGTTCATATGTGTAATGTGTTTGTATCAGATCTAGAACGCCAGGGATGGACAGGGTAAAGGATTTAGGTTTAGTATTGCTAAACAAGAAGAGGGGGTCATTTGTGTCATCACTAGATTGGTAAGAATATCCAAGATGTCTTCTCAATATCTGTGTAGACAGGGACAAGACCAAAATATACGATGCATAGTATCTGGGAGGCCTCAGCCTCTCTAGCAGTTAGGTGTGGTTTGGTGGCAAAATCTGCACAGTTGGGAAGGCATCAGATACCAGCATAATGTCATTTTCTAAATCATTTGACAGAGTGATGTACAGCTCGTAGTCTTATAAATGGATTTAAGTGCGCCTTTCCACTGCTGATCTGTAAACTGTTGTCCCATGTCCGCCTCCCATTTTTTTAAAGGGGGTGACTTTGTGAAAGTTTGTTTTTCTTGTAGTGTGTTGTAGAACAACGAAATTCCTTTAGGGCTTAGAGTGTTTGTGCAGTAATAGTTCTAAAGTGCAAGCAGTAATTGACTCTCTAGGTGACGGCAGGAGGAGAGGCAGTGGGCTATATGTAGGTGGGTGTAGTGGTCTGTGAGAGGGGCATTATATTCTGCGTGAAAACGTTTGAAAAACTTTAAGTCTGCCTTGGGTACGGAGTTCATTCATGTAGGATACTCGGCTGGAAAGCCATTTGGGTATATGTAGAACTGGGGTCAGCATAAGCAGCGGGATCTCTATAGCTTTGGTATTGAGGTGTGCCCAATTTGTATTATTTAGCTTTTTCCATGCTTTAATGGAGGCATGAATGGTCAGAGGATAATGTCTATGTAGGGTAGGTCTGGAGACAATACTAAGAAGCCAGTGTTAAAGGTTATGGCCGGGGATGGCAGAGATTTCGATGAGGCCCAACAGAGTTTTGCATGGGGAACACAGCCAATCCTTCAACTGTGTAAGAATGTCAGTATGGTAGTCTTTTATGTCAATGTATCCTGAGCCTCCCACTAGTCTATGCTTAATAGGTTTTTTTATATGTACAAGGCTTTTTATTTTGCCAAATCAATGAATAATAGACTGGAGGGAATTGAGACAGGATGGGGAGAGGGTCCGGAATAGGTATAGAATTCGAGGTAGTACCATCATCTCAAAAGCCACTAGGCGTCCTGACCATGTAAATTTAAGTTTAAAGAGATTCATAATTTCTTGAATAAGCATTTGGGGTGCCTCTATATATATATATATATATATATATATATTGGTATTGCTGTATAACCCTCTTGTGGATTTAGTCAATGTTATCTCAAAGTAGGAAATTCTACTTTTCGCCCAAGCATATGGATAGAACTTTTGCAGTAGATTTCTAGAAGTTCCATCTATGCCTATGTCTAAAATATAGGATTTGGCAACATTAACTTTATAGTAGGAAATGGAACTGATTTGATGAAAAACTGCTTGAACCGCAGCCAGGGAAGTAGTGGGTTTTTTGGTCATTAAGATTACGTTGTCTGCAAAAAATTGGATTTTTGACTTACCATAAAATCCATTTCTCTGATATTCATTGACAGACTCAGCTCCTGATATTCATAACTATTGGGTTATACTGCCCCCTACAAGAGTAGGACACTAGGCAGAAAAGAATTCTGGCTACATCCATGGGCAGTCCCAGGGGGTATACTCCCTCTCTCTGCTATAGCCACTCAGTTTTGTTACAAGCAGTGTCAGGAGAATAACAACTCCAAATAAACATCAGAGAAATGGATTTTACGGTAAGTCAAAAGTCCCACTTTCTTTTTCGTTCATTGACGGACACAGCTCCTGATCCTCATAACCATTGGGACATCCTAAAGCAGTGTTAAACATGAGGGGGTCGGAACAACCAAAACATTTCCAAGGCTAAACATTAGCCAACCAGGCAAAAGGAGCTCAACCAAACAACTGAAAAACAAAACACCATCAAAGAGGATAAGGTCCTCTTCAAACAGCAGCCTGCAAAACCTTGTGGCCAAACGAAGCATCTGCAGATGCCAACACATCCACTCTATAAAACTTTGTAAAGGTGTGCACCGATGACCAGGAGGCCGCCTTGCAAACCTGCGTCATTGACGCCTGATGACAGAAGGCCCAGGAGGCACTAAGCACCCTAGTAGAGTTTGCATTGACAGGGAAAGGAAGAAGCTGACCCCTGATGGAATAGGCCTGAACCACCGTCTGTCTGATCCATCTGGAAATGGTTGCAGAGGAAGCGGAAAACCCTTTTTGAGGTCTGTCTGTGAGCACAAATAGAGATTCTGACTTCCTGAAAGACTCCTTGGCTGCCAGATACACCCCAATTGCCCGGGCCACATCCAAGGCATGCATAGCAATTCCCTTCGAATGTTTAGGCATGGGACACAGGGAAGGCAACACAATGTCTTCATTCAAATGAAAATCAGAGACAACATGGTTCGATTGATTGCGCACTGGACAACCCTGAAAACAATTCGTTCAATGATTCAGACACAGTCTGATCGCGCAGAGTTCCAAGACAATGACCAGTAGTCTGGACTCTTCAAGCATCCAGATCCTCTGAGCAGAATGTTTGCAGAGGATCCCTCCCCAGCTGGACAGGCTGGCATCCGTGGTGACCACTGTCCAATACAAGGGGAGGAAGGAGTTTCCTAGCCGAAGCACCGGAAAATGAAGCCACTATATCAGGGACTTCCTCGTTCCCCGGCTCAGCCAGATCTAAATGTCCAGAGACTGCAGAGACTTGCCCCATTTGGTCAGAATCTCCCTTTGTAGGGACCTAGTATGGAACTGTGCAAACGGAACCCCCTTAAAAGGAAGACACCATCAGGCCCAGCACCCCCATGAAACTCCGGAGGGATGACCATCTGTTGGACAGCAGGAGGCGAATTGCAGCCTGCAATTTCTGGAGTTCTTGTCCAGAGGAAGGAGCACTATGGCTAAGGCCGAGTCCAGAGTCAGGCCCAGATAGTCCAGCTTTGTGGAGAGAGCCAAAGCAGACTTGTGATAATTCTGAATCCAGCCAAACTCCCACAGAGTTCGTATTGTGATCTCCAGGTTGTCCACCAGAACAGAGGGAGACTCTGCTCGCAGAAGGAGATCGTCCAAGTAGCCCAGTCCTGCGACCCCCAGTTGTCGTAGCAAAGTTAGCACTGGGGCTAACACTTTTGTGAAGGCCTGAGGAGCAGAGGCGAGACCAAAGGGTAACAAAACAAACTGATAATGCTACTCTCCCACAGCAAAGCGGAGAAAACGCTGATGACTGGAACATATTGGATGATGAAGGTAGGCATCTTTGCTATTGATAGAGGCAAAGAAATCTCCCTGACGCAGGGATGCCACCACTGTTCAAATGGATTCCATTCTGAACTTCTGTACCCGCACAAAGCAGTTGAGTGCATTGAGGTCCAGGATTGGACGTACTCTGCCTTCCTTCCTGGGAACAGGTTTGAGTAAAAACCCTGAAAATGTTCTGAAGTTGGAACCGGAACAATCACCCCCTGAAGGAACAGGTCCTAAAACATACCCTGTAAGCAGTCTGGGGACAGGTGCAAGTTGGAATGAAAAAACATTGCCGGAAGAAGAGCAAAACTTGATCTTGTAGCCGGGCCAAATTACTTTGTGGACCCACTTGTCTTGCACCAGGGAAGTCCACAGATCCAGAAACCAGCAAAGACGACCCTCCACCCCTGATACGGGAGAGGGCGCACCTTTATGCTGAAGGAGCCTTGTCCATTGGTCTGGAGAGGTCCAATCTTGGTTTGCCAGACCAGGTTTGTTTGGATTTTCCTGAAGAGGCCCTGAAAGGCTTCGAGCCCATGTCAGTCGACCCTGGGGGACAAAAAAACTTCTTATGAGCTGAGAAGGAAGGCCCACGTCTGCGACAAGGTTCCTTGCCCATAGTAGACCGCAGAACAAAAGTACTCTTCCTTACTGTGTGACTTAATAATGTATTCCAGGGTAGCTCCAAACAGGTGATCTCCTTGGAAAGGAAGTTCAGTCAAGGCCTTTTTTGAAGTCTGATCTGCAGTCCAGCACTTTGAGCCAAAAGACATGCTAGCCTTTAGGGAAGCCGCATCCAAAGAGGCATCACAGATAAACTGCAGTCCCTGGACCAGCTGGTCTGCCAGCTCAGAAATGGCAGGGGGGAGCTGTTCGTTCTCCAGATCATGGCGTAAGAGCTTAGCTCTCCTGCAGCCGTTAATCACTTCTCTCCTTCCAAGCTCCCCTCCCCCTGTTGGTTCGGCCAGGTCACTTTCACTTTCTCCTTGCACTTGTCTTTATCTTCCCTGCACAATGGTAAGTCAGCAGCGATTCTTGTACTCCTCTGTTCACATTAACCCTTCAGCTACTTCTATCTTTCAGCTGTCCTCTCCATAAATCTGTACTGTATGTCCTGCAGCCTCTGGTCCCAGCTCTGAGCATTCCAGGCAGCCATTTAGTTGGCCCTGTCCTGTCCCAAAATACAGCCTTAGCACTTTCTCTACAGCCCTTCACTCTGCTATTCATTAACATATATTATTACAACCCAGATCCCCCCCCCCCCTATTCAGTCTCTTATCCCTAATAACTGGTGAACTGTGGTTTGGCCAGTGTAATTGTATGTGCGTTTTTTACCTGGATTTTAGGTGCATTTCTATTGAATTTCTATTACAAAGTGCGTTTTCATGAAAGCGCTTTAAAGTCCTGCATGCTGCATCTTTGATGCGGCTTCAGAAAATGCACTGTGTAATAGAATTCAAAAGAAGTGCACCTAAAATCCAGGTAAAACGCACATACAATCACACTGTTGTTATTAATATTTATTTGAGCAACTTCTACATTCATGCAAAAACATTTAACAGTGTAATTTTATAAAATACTTTATTGAGGGCGCATTTAGGGACCGGGCAGGGTAGGGGTTAGGTGGGGCAAGTAGTGGCAAGTAACCCTTAAGGCCTGGCTAGTAGCTCAGGACTTGAAATTTTGAGCCCTGCTGTAGGCTATTAGTTTTGCATACATGTTTACATCCATATTTGATAGGGACATTGGTCTGAAGTTTTTTGGAGTGAAGGAGTCCTTCCCTGGCTTTAGTAAGGTTATAATAAATGTCTTTAACATTTCCTGTGGACAAAAAGAAGAGGAGACTGCGTCATTGCATACTTAGGTTAGATGGGGAGCTAGGAGGTTGGCAAACTGTTTGTAATATTCACCCATTAGCCCATCAGGGGCAGATGACTTACAAGAAGGAAAAGCAGAGATGACAGATGTTATTTCTTGGGTTGTATAAGGATCATTTAAAGAGGCTAGTTGGTTAAGGGGGTTAAAGACAGGAGATTAATCTCAGAAAGGAAGGCTTCAATATCAGTTTTGAAAGGTTGTGGGGATGACTGATCATCTTTAATGTTGTACAGGGTACTATAATAAACACTAAAGGTGCCTGCAATCGCCTGGGGGTCTACGAGTTTCTCTTTAGTAGTGGGATGGTAAAGGTACGCTATTTTGGACCTGTTATGGTAGCCTTTAATTCTGAAAGCCATCGTTTTACCAGCCTGTTCCCTATGGAAGGGTTGTGGATGGTGAACATGTGTCACTTAGGTTCTCCACCTACACATGATAAGGGTCTCCATGATTTGTGCCCGTTTTGTTTTCTCAGATCTTAAGTTTTTGTCTGGGTCCTAAAGGCATTGTATAGTTTTTGGGAGGGCCAAAGCGTGCATCTCTAAGTCTATACCTTCCCTATTTAGCCAGGCCTCATAAATTAGTCCCAGATGAACACAGGACTGTTTATATGTGAGCTGATTGGAGCTCAAAGGGGACTCTCTCACTTTCTCTGCTGTAAAAGGCTGCTGTTAAAAGGTAAATGTATTGCCTGTTTATTTTGGGGAACTCATTAAAAGGCAACATGTTAGTCAGGAACTGACATAAAAGAGGAGCAGCAGTGATGTCACAATCTCAGCCTTGTCCAATGAGAGAATGGCTGTTCTGAGAATGGCAGCAGTGCCAAGCGAGTGACTCACTGGGGTCAGTTTGCAGTGGAGCAGTCGTTCAACATAGGACACAAACGGCCGTGATTATCATTGTAGTAGCAGTGATTTTAAACTTCCACAGCCATCACTCAAGTACAAGAAAGTGATATTTACATTGGTTCCATCTGGACCCATGTAAGTATACAAATAAGGTCATGCCCGGAGTACAGCTTTAAAGGATAAGTTCACCTTTAGGAGCATGTTACATCCATATTTAGGGTGTAACATGCTCTTATGCACCCGCCGCCGCCAACGCTCCCCTCTCTGTAACAGTGGGCGAGAGATCCTCTCTCCGCACTCGTTGTGACTTTTTAAAAACAGCAGTATTTAGCGTTCCCCTTTACATCAGGGTTCGCAGAGTTCCCCCTTACACTGCAAGGGGGAACTCTGTGGACTCTGATGCAAGGGAGAACTCTGTGGATGGTGATGGAAAGGTGAACTCTGTGGAGTTGGATGTAAGGTGTAACTCTGTGGACTGTGATGTAAAGGAGAGCTCTGTGAACTCTTGTGTAAGTGATAGGGAACTCTGGTGACCAGAGACCCCTTACATCAGAGTTTCCCTTTACATCAGGTTCTACAGAGTTCCCCCTTACACTATGGGAACCCTGCAGACTCTTATGTAAGGGGGAACTTGGTGTTGGGTTATATTAATCTGACCTTCATGTAAAAAAGAGAAATATATTTTGTGCCTTTTGTTATACCTTAAGCACATTGCTAATCACACTAGCTACATGTTTGTAGCTTAAATATTGATATTTGCACTGCAAACTGTCATTTTAACTAACTTTTTGAACTTTCAGTAAAAGTTTGGCTCGGTCAAAAAATTGTCGTTTCCTGGAATTAAAAATGTGGGTTCTTCAGTACATTTTTGTCATGTCAGTAAATACTTGGCAAGCCTCCCTGCATTATACTACTTCAAGCTAAAAACTGTCATATGTATTCATTATAAACCCAAATAAACAAATACAGCAATACTGTAAAGCATAAACTATAACCTGGTGAGTACATAATATTATGCTACTATTGAAACTTAATATGAATAACAGCATTTCAAAATGAAATACATTATGATTACACTGCTTTAATATTATTGAGCATTTGAACAGTGCCAAGCTTAGTACATATTTTACTCTTTATTCCTGAAAAAAATATAAATTACAATTTTTAAATTTTGAAATGTATTATTTTTTCAATTAGTACACCAATGTGTTTTACAATTTTATAACTATGTACAAATATGTATTTTGTTTGCTGGGTCAGTTCTTTGGTTACATACTATAATATACACAAGATGAATCTTCTGTCCTTGTACTGTACAGCGACTATGATTAATTATCTTCTAAGTTTGGAGAACTGCTCAGTACATTAGCATGTAAGCAAAATATCAGGGACATAATCTGTGCAACAGCTTTATCAGATAAGTAGTAGTAGGCAGATTGGTATATACAGTATTAGCTTTTGCAAGTTTCCTAAGTAATGTTACATTTTTATATTTATTGTATATAAGCGGATTTCCATCAATAGGATAAAACAAGGAAAAAATACTCAAAATCACAATCAGAAAATTAAAATAAATTTTTTTTTTTTTTTGAGTCTTGAGTTCGGGGTTTCCGGAGCCACCTGTAAGTCAGTCACTTTAAGTCTTTATTGTACCCCCTTTTCTTCCTTTTGCTGCCTCTGTTAAATCCTTCTTCCTGCTGGACTTCTCCAGTGAAACGTGTAATATTTCATACAGTTTTATGTTCGTAAACAGATGATCATAGAAACCAAAAGTAACAGAAAAAAAAAAAGAAAGGGAAGTGAAAGGGGGGCACTCACCACTCAGCAGTTCGGTGTAATCATGTAATCAAAAAAAAAAAAAAAGGAAAAAGGGGCAGTGTGTGGAGTAGAAAGTAAAAGTATAACAAAAGCTCAAAGAGGGAAAGAAAAGAAGAAAAGAAGAGGAATTCGGTAATGAAGGGTAAAACAGTGAAAGGGAGAGGAGTCGGAAAATCCCCAAAAATAAGCACCAGCCCAGGGACAATTAAAAAATATAATATCCCAAGAAGCAAATGCAGATAAAATGGCAGAGGAAAAACAAACGGGAGCCGGAGGGAAACAAGTGGTGAAGAGTAACAAAAGTAGGCAGCAGAAATCAACTTTTGGCGCAAACATGTTTAATCAATCAAAAACTGACGTAGTAAAAAGTGACCCGGAAAGTAGAGAAATTGAGAATCAGAGTTTAAAAGCACAACTACCCATAAAATTACAAATGGCAGACATGTTCGCCAAACTAGAATTGTCTCTTAAAACAGACATGGCAACACTTCATGGAGATCTAGGTCAGACTGCGACATCAGTAGAGGATACAGAAAGGAGATTGGATACCTACACTCAAGTAATAAATGATCTGAAAGTAGAAATGAAAGTCTTACAAATGGAAAGGAGGAACATTGCATACAAAATGGAGGACAAAGAAAATAGGAACAGAAGAAAAAACCTGAGAATCCGAGGCCCACCAGAGACAACAAAGGGAGAAGCTTTAACAGAAATAATATATAAAATATTTAATCCATTACTAGGGAGAGTAAAATCAGAAAACCTGAAGATAGAAAGGGTCCATAGGATCAGAAGACCACAGAGTGTAGCAATGGAAACCCCGAGAGATAAAGTAGTAAGATTCCAGCACTACGAAGAAATAGCACAAATATGGAAAAGACTGAGGGGAATACCACCATTAAAACTACGAAGGGGCTATCCTGCAGATATTCGCTGACTTAGCATCTGAAACGCTAGCAAGAAGGAGACATCTTAAACCATTTTTGGAACAGATGCGCATGAAAGACATCCAATGACCAATGTCCAGGGGAGGGGAGGGGGGGGGGGGGAAGAGGGATAAGGGGAAGAATAGACCCCAAGGTTCAGAAATCTCAATGTACCTGGACATTTCTCTCTTGTTCCAAGCCCCTTTCTTTTAAGCGAAGGAGCTGTAATAACCTCTGGGACTGCTGTAGAGGAGGTAGGCAGGTAGAGAGAAAGAAAATAGGACAAGAATCGATTTCTTAACTTATAATGTACGAGGATTAAACTCGCCAGCAAAAAGACATAAGGTACTAAAAGAAATGAAACCATATTCTGCAGGCGTAGTTTTTCTACAGGAGACACATATATCGCACGACATGAAACTAAACTCTATTCAAAACACCACCCCATAAAGTACTATGGAGATTCAACAACTAAGAGAGACAAAGGAGTAGCCATAGGGTTTGCAAGAGAAAAAAGTTCTCCCTAGAAGAGAGTTACGCTTATCAAGAACTCTCTCTTCGTCCACTTTACCTTTAACGATCTACTCGCTGGATATTTGGGAGTCACTGCATAAAAAATTCCCCTGGTCTTACGACTCTCCATTGATGCCTCTCTTGAATCACATCTTCTTCCTGCCTGGCTCCCTGGATACAGGCTTCAAATCCTGGTCCCCGGAGGGCCCTTTGTTACTCCAACACGTTATCCATTACAACTCTCCCAAATCCCTTTCAATCAAAACCAAACCAAAAAACTTTTATGGACAAATGGAGAGCCAACCAGCTACTTCAATTCCTTCATTCATTGCCTCACCAATTAAAGTGGTAGTATACTCCCCTTTTTAACTTTTACCTACAGGTAAGCCTATAATAGGCTGCACAGTTTATGAGATATTCACCCTGCATGCAGACACCAGCGGCGCATGCACTCTGAAGGTCCAGCCAGACAGTGAACTCCCGCGCGCATGTGCGGGAGTGATGTCATCGCGGCTCCGGCCACTCTCGGAAGAGACGCTGAGGGAACATGACAGCTCCCTTAGCGGTGTCTGGGCGACCGCGCGGGGGCTTCATTCTAAGGTAAGTATTTCATAATGTGCTATTATGCGATGCATACTAGAACATTATGCCATTGTCTTGCAGGCTTTTTTTTTTTTGGTACGGGGATACTACCGCTTTTAGGGACCTGAAGGACTTGAACCCAATTGAATCCATATTCCAACACAAAAATCCTCCAGCTCACTGCGTTTTCAGTTTTACAAAGCTCCTATCACACTTCAGGGTCCCCCATACCCGGAGTATCTTGATAAATGGCAATCGGAGCTTCACTCACTCCTACCAGATAAGCAAAAGGACAAAATTCTACTCCTCTCTCATTCCTCTTCAATCTCATCCAAAATGGCAGAAACCAACTATAAACTTCTGGTCAGATGGCATTACACCCCGCTCAAGCTACACAACATGTTCCTCTCCAGGTCCCCGTTTATTGGAGGAACTTTTTGAACACTGCATCTCACTCCCATATATGGTGGGAATGCTCGCTGATCTGTTCCTATTGGTCTGAGGTTCTCCCCCTTATAAACCAAATACCTAAACTATCCCTTCCCCTTGACCCTTGGACTGTATTATTGCATAGTACTTCGGAACCAGTTGGCCTATATAAGCGTTTCCTCACACCTCATTTACTAAAAATGGCGAAAGCCCTCATCTTGGTTATGTGGGGTCGTCCTGAGATTTCTACATTAAAGCAATAGCTTAAAAAAATAAAAAAAGATGAAGTCTGTCTTCTAGAAGAACTTAGGCTCCTTTCACATGGTCTGCATTCCGTTACGGACCGTTCTCTGCTCAGCGGGATCCTGTCGCTGAGCAGGCGGCACTGCCGGGGCTTCGTTCTAAGGTAAGCATTTCATAATGAGCTAGTATGCGATGCATACTAGCTCATTATGCCTTTGTCTTACAGGGTTTTTTTTTTTTTTTGGGGGGAGGGTTTACTTCCTCTTTAACCCGGACCCAGGTCTTTGTATTTTGTTATACCTCCAAGTACGAATTCTTGACACCCTGGATGGTCTTTGGGTAAACCTAACTAATTTGGTATCTTTTATAGTATGGAAATTGCTTTTTTACTTCTGTACTTCTCCTGTATATCACCATTTTTCTTGAATAAACAAATATTAACCACTTGCCGCCCGCCCACCGTCAAATGACGGCGGGATGGTGCGGCCATTGTTCTGGGCGGACGTCATATGACGTGACCCATTAAAGCAGGGCAGGCGCGCGATTGTGTGCGTGCCACCCTGCACTGCCGGTGTCGGCGTGTCCCCGGGACACAGCCGGTCACCGGCAGGGGGGAAACAGCCAATGGGCGTGGCTGTTTCCCACGTGATCGGCTGTGTTCCAATGACACAGCCGGTCACAATAGGAAAGCCCAGAAGATGACCGCGCGTGCGCGATCGGGAGCGCGCAGCGCGGTCATGTCGGTGGCACTGTGTTCCCTAGGACAGTGACTGTTTACTATGTGATCGGCTGTGAATCCATTCACAGCCGATCACAAAATGTAAAGACAGAGCAGTAACTCACTGTTACTAGCTCTTCTCCCCTCACACAAGTTCCAGTGTGAGGAGAGCAGAGCCAGAAACAGTGAGTTACTGCTCTGTGTACCTGTCACAAAGTAAAAGCACAAAAATAAAGGTCCCTACACAGTCCTCAGCCCCCCCCAATTGCACCTGTCACCCAACAGTCACCTCATCAGTGCCCAGAAATTGACACCCATAACATTCACATGTGAGCGTAGCGATCGCGGGCAGAATCACCGCGACTCTGCCCGCAATCCGGAAATCATTGCAAATCGCGGGACGCCTGTGCGTTGCCCGTGATTTGCTAAAGCACCCCAAACGCTGTGCGATGTTGCCGCGATTTCCGCCTGCCGAATCGCAGTAACATCACGCAAACAACGCATGACGCCCAAAAAAGGTACAAGAGCTTCTTTGGGGCGTCATGCGTTGTTCGCGTGATGTTACCGCGATTCGGCAGGCGGAAATCGCGGCAACATCGCACAGCATTTGGGGTGCTATTGCAAATCACAGGCAACACACAGGCGGCCCGCGATTTGCAATGATTTCCGGAATGCGGGAAGAATCGCGGTGATTCTGCCCATGATTGCTACGCTCACATGTGAACGTAGCCTAAAGTGCACCTGTCACCAGAGACTGCCATCAGTACCGCCGTGCACCATCGGTGACCATCGCCCGTCACCTGTCACCCCATCAATCACCGTCACCTGTCACCCCATCAGTCATCGTCACCTGTCACCCAATCACTCATCGTGACTTGTCACCCCATCAGTGATCGTCACTTGTCACCCCATCAATCATTGTCACTTGTCACCCCATCAGTGATCGTCACCTGGCTGTCACCCCATCAGTGATCGTCATCTGTCACCCCATCAATCATCGTCATCTGTCACCCCATCAATCATCGTCACCTGTCACCCCATCAATCATCGTCACCTGTCACCCCATCAATCATCGTCACCTGTCACCCCATCAATCATCGTCACCTGTCACCCCATCAGTCATTGTCATCTGTCACCCCATCAGTCATTGTCATCTGTCACCCCATCAGTCATTGTCACCTGTCACCCCATCAGTCATCGTCATCTGTCACCCCATCAGTCATCGTCACCTGCCACCCCACCACTCATCGTCACCTGCCACCCCACCACTCATCGTCATCTGTCAACCCATCAGTCATCGTCATCTGTCACCCCATCAGTGACCGTCACCTGCCACCTATCAGTCACTTGCCACCCATCAGTGATCATCCGCAGTCAACCGTCACCCGTCGCACAGCCTATCACAGCCAGCACGTCAAAAAGGATGTACAGCAGCGAGGAGGCCCTTCAGGTCCTCTCCATGACTGATGAGAGCACCGGGGAGCTCTCATCAATATCCGAATCAAATCCCGAATCCGATTCAGAATTTGAAATCGCTAATAGTAGCGGATCGGAGATGGACTCAGACTATTCCTGTACACTTTCCTTTATACAATGTATTTTGGGGTGAAATTTTTGCTATATACATGCAACAACTTACTGACCGCCTAACGACTATATACGTCGCCCATTAAAAGCTAAATACTGGGGTTATGGCAGCAGATAGCTGCCATAACCCCAGTATTTTTTTAAACGGCGAGCGGTCGGCTTTCAGAGAAGGGTGGTCCCAGTGGTGGATTCGCCGCGGAATTACCCTTACGGTGCAGGGGAACAGGTCCCCCCCTCCCGCCGCGTCCCAGACGTTTTCCCAGCTTACCGGACCCGCCGGCAGCAGGGAAAACTATCTGGTCCCGGATCCTCAGGGACAGGAAGTCGAGTGAGGGCAAGATGGCCCTCACTCGACTTTATGGTCTTGGAGGACCGGAGCTACGTCAAAAGTCGTTGCCTAGCAACCAGTTTAAAGGGCCACTTTTTTTTTTTTTTCCAACAATTTTTTTTTTTTCCTTTTTAGTGTAGTTTTGAGGTCTGAGGTCTTTTTGACCCCAGATCTCACAATAAAGAGGACCTGTCATGACTATGTCTATTACAAGAGATGTTTACATTCCTTGTAATAGGAATAAAAATGATCAAAACATTTATTTTTTTTTAAAACTGTGTAAAAATAATAAATAGGAAAAAAAAATTAAAGCGCCCTGTCCCCGTTAGCTCGCGCGCAGAAGCGAACGCATACGCAAGTCCCGCCCACATATGTAAACGGTGTTTAAACCACACATGTGAGGTATGGCCGTGATCGTTAGAGCGAGAGCAATAATTTGAGCTCTAGACCTCCTCTGTAACTCTAAGCTGGTAACCTGTAGAAATTTTTAAAATGTTGCCTATGGGGATTTTTAAGTACCAATGTTTGGTGCCATTCTGTGAGCGTGCGCAATTTTGAAGCATGACATGTTGGGTATCTAATTACTTGGCGTAACATTATCTTTCACATTATGGAAAAAATTGGGCTAAATTTACTGTTTTCTTATTTTTTAATTAAAAAAAAAAAGCAGATATGGTGTGATAAAAAATATTGCAACGATCTCCATTTTATTCCCTAGGGTCTCTGCTAAAAAAAAATATATAATGTTTGAGGGTTCTAAGTAGTTTTCTAGCAAATAAAATGATTTTAGCTTGTAAACACCAAGTGTAAAAAATAGGCCCAGTCTTAAAGTGGATAAATGGACAACTTTGTGTAAAGTGCTACTTGGATGTTAGGCCTCTGTATGTAGCTAGGCTGTGTAAAAGTGTTACACATGTGGTATCACCATACTCAGGAGGAATAGCAGAATGTATTTTGGGGTGCAATTTTTGCTATGTGCATGCTATGTGTTGGAAATATTTCATAAATGGACAACTTTGTGTAAAAAAAATGCATTTTCATTTTCTTTCCACAGTTTCCAAAAACTTGTGGAAAAAAATGACATGTTCAAAAGACTCATTATGCCTCAAAAATTATACGTTGGGGCGTTTGCTTTTCAAAATGGGGTCATTTTATGGGGGTTTCCATTGTCCAGGTGCTCCAGGGCCTTCAAAAGTGCGATAGGTTGTCAGGAAATTATATGTCTAATTTATGCTCCTAGAATGCCGGACAGTGCTACTTGGATGTTAGGCCTCTGTATGTGGCCAGGCTGTGAAAAAGTCTCACACATGTGGTATACTCAGGAGGAGTAGTAGAATGTGTTTTGGGGTGTAGTTGCAAGTATATATATGCTGTGTGAGAGAAATAATCTGTTAATATGTCAATTTGTAAAAAATAAATAAATAAAAAATCTTCATTTTGCAAAGAATTGTGGGAAAAAATTACAACTTCAAAAAACTCACCATGCCCCTTATTAAATACATTGGAATGTCTTCTTTCCAAAAAGGGGTCATTTGGGGGGTATTTGTACTTTCCTGACTTTTTAGTGTCTCAAGAAATGAGATAGGCCTTCAGTACATCAGGTGTGATCAAGTAAGGTCAATTTTCAATGATAAGCGCCATAACTTGTGGACTCTAGAACTTTAAAAAAGACCAAATAATATACACTTATTTGGGTTTTTTTTTTTTACCAACGATAAGTAGCAGTATAAATTTTGGCCAAAATTTGTGAAGAAAAATGACTAATTTGCAAAATTTTATGACCGAAACAAAGAAAAATGTGTTTTTTTTCACAATATTTTCAGTCTTTTTATTTATAGCAAAAAAAATAAAAAATCCAGTAGTGATTAAATACCATCAAAAGAAAGCTCTATTTGTGTGAAGAAATGGACACAATTTTTTTATGGGTACAGTGTTGCATGACTGAGTAATTGTCATTCAAAGTGTGAGAGCGCTGAAAGCTGAAAATCGGTCTGGGCAGGAAGGGGGTGAAAGTGCACTGTAGGCAAGTGGTTAAATTAAAAAAAAAAAAAAAAAAGTAACCAAAGACAGATACCTATGGGGGAATAAACCCGGGAAACACTTAGCAAGAATAGTTAAAAAAAAAAGAAAGCAGCAACCTTTATAGGAAAAATGTAAAAAGTTTTTTTATAGTTAGGCTCCATGTACACGGGATGTTAGAAAAAACGTGCTGCAAAGCTAGTTCGGACGCCGGGAAAAAGCAGCTGTTAAACGTGCTTTCAGTAGCTTTTTCCATTTGCGTTATTGCACGTTTGGCCACGTTGCTTTTAGCAGCGTTTTTTTCTGCCTCCATTCAAAATCAATGGTTCCCTATGGGAGCCTATTGATTTGAATGGAAGTCGCACCGCAAGTCAGATCAGGATGATCCGACTTGCGGCGCGACTTGCGCTGTGAGAATCTTGAGGGGGAACTCCACGCCAAAAATGGGTCTGGTATGGAATTTGAGGGTAGCCCCACGCCGAAAAAACGGCGTGGGGTCCCCCCCAAAATCCATACCAGACCCTTATCCGAGCACGCAGCCCGGTAGGGCAGGAAGGGGGAGGGGACGAGCGAGCGGCCCCACCCCCCCGGACCATACCAGGCCACATGCCCTCAACATGGGGGGGTGTTGGTGCTTTGGGGCAGGGGGAGCTCTCCACCCCCCACCCCAAAGCACCTTGCCCCCATGTTGATGAGGACAAGGGGGCCCCCCAGATCCCAGACCCCCTCCCTATGTGAATGGGTATGGGGTACACTGTACCCCTACCCTTTCACCCCATAAAAGGCAGTGTATGTAAATAACGACAGGAGACATTTTGGAAAGTTTATTAAAAATCTTCATCCGGTCTTCTCTGCTCTGGTCTTCTGCTCTTTTGCTGTCCACTCTTCTGCACTTTTGCCCTCGGCTCTTCTCTTCTTCTTCCTCCGACGATGTCTCCGGTGATTATGCTGGTCTCCGGTCTCTGTGACACGAGGGGGCGGGGCCTCCCGGTGATGTCATCGGGGGCCACGCCCACAATGGCTATATAACAAGCTGCAGAGCCCGGAGACCGGCATAATCACCGGAGACATTGTCGGAGGACCGGAGGAAGAAGAGAAGAGAAGAGCCGAGGGCAAAAGAGCAGAAGATCGGACAGCAAAAGAGCAGAAGACCAGGAGAGGGAGAAGACCAGAGCAGAGAAGACCGGATGAAGATTTTTAATAAACTTTCCAAAACGTCTCCTGTCGTTATTTACATACACTGCCTTTTATGGGGTGAATGGGTAGGGGTACAGTGTACCCCATACCCATTCACATAGGGAGGGGGTCCGGGATCTGGGGTTCCCCTTGTTAAAGGGGGCTTCCAGATTCAGATGAGCCCCCTGCCCGCAGACCCCCGCAACCACCAGCCAGGGTTGTGGGGATGAGGCCCTTGTCCTCATCAACATGGGGGCAAGGTGCTTTGATGTGGGGGGTGCAGAGCTCCCCCTGCCCCAAAGCACCAACACCCCCCCCATGTTGAGGGCATGTGGCCTGGTATGGTCCAGGGGGGTTGGGCCGTTCGCTCGTCCCCTCCCCCTTCCTGCCCTACTGGGCTGCATGCTCGGATAAGGGTCTGGTATGGATTTTGGGGGGGACCCCACGCCGATTTTTCGGCATGGGGCTACCCTCAAATTCCATACCAGACCCGAAGGGCCTGGTTTGGAACCTGGGGGGGACCCCCACGCAGTTTTTTCCCATTTTTGGCTCGGAGTTCCCCCTCAAGATTCTCACAGCGCAAGTCACGCCGCAAGTCGGATCATCCTGATCCGACTTGTGGTGCGACTTCCATTCAAATCAATAGGCTCCCATAGGGAACCATTGATTTTGAATGGAAGAAAAAAACTTATAACGTGGCTGAACGTACGTTCATCAGGTTCGGTCACGTTCAGCCGCGTTTCTACGTTTGAAACGCCGGGAAACACAGGTTCGAAAGCAAATAATTGCGTTAGAAAAAATATCCCTGAACTCAACTGCCTGCAAATGACTGTAAACGACCCTGTGTACATGGACAGATAAGATGAAATGTAGATGGGTTCAGGGGCTTCTGAAAAAAACGCCCAACTGCTCCTAAACGGCCATTTACAACATCCCGTGTACATGGAGCCTTATTATAGTTCCTTATACTCAGTAAGGGTGACAGGGTAGATATTCATGACTACCTTAAGGAAGCAAATCTCTCCAAAATTTCAGCAGAAAAACTACAAGCCTTAGAGGAACCAATAACTGAAGAGGAAATTCAACTGGCATTAAAGAATACAGTAACAGGTAAGAGCCCAGGACCAGATGGGTTCACAACCTCTTATAAAAAATGTAATGAGCAATTAGTACCTAAACTATGTAAATATATGAACGGATTGGGAGGAGGAGAAATGAGAGATGAGGAAGGAAGCACCGCATGCACATCTCACTGTTGTACATAAAGAAGGGAAAGATGCCACCTAATGCTCAAGCTATAGACCTATAGCACTATTAAATACAGACACCAAATTACATGCAAAGGTCTTGGCTACGTGATTAAAAAAGCTGATGCCCGATTGCAGACCCATCCAGCTTGATCCCGAAGAGAAAAGGTAAAGATAATGGGATAAAAACTCTGCTTCTAATGCAAAATTCCGGAAGGGAACAGTCCCCAGCGCTACTCCTGTCGATAGACGCCGAAAAGGTATTCGACGGGGTAGACTGGAGATTTATGATGAGTACAATAGAAGCGATGGGAATGGCA
The DNA here is from genome assembly GCF_965119305.1 of Pelophylax lessonae. Taxonomy (NCBI): domain Eukaryota; kingdom Metazoa; phylum Chordata; class Amphibia; order Anura; family Ranidae; genus Pelophylax; species Pelophylax lessonae. The sequence goes on from NC_138770.1 coordinate 359,607,667, forward strand.
AATAAGATGACCCAGTGCATCAAAACCTTATATAAACAACCAATGGCTACCGTAAAAGTAAATGGGACCTTGTCTCCAGAGTTCGAAATGTACAATGGTACAAGACAAGGATGCCCGCTCTCCCCCCTCTTGTTTGTGCTGTCGTTGGAGCCATTACTAGCAACTATAAAAAACAATATGGATATAGAGATGGTGAAGATCGGAAAAGAGGAACATAAAGTCGTGGCTTACGCCGATGACATTCTGTTTTACATATCCAACCCCAGAATAACACTGCCAAACCTAATAAAAAAATAAAATAAAAAGATATGGTAAACTCTCAAACTTTAAGATTAACCCTGTAAAGTCTGAAATATGAATAAGAATGATTAACAAGCTATACAAAAAAAAAATCTATTTACCTGGGGGAAAACATATATAAATTTACTCGGGATAAAACTAACATCATCAATGAAGAATTTATACCATGTAAATTACATCCCACTACTCAATGAGATTAAAATGGAAATTCGAGACATTATAAAAAGGCCAATCTCCTGGGTAGGAAGAATAAATATGATTAAAATTGTGATTTTGCCGAATATTCTTCATAAATTTCAAATGTTACCTACGGTATATATGTTATTTTAAGATATTGGAAAAAAATAATATCAAGGTTTATATGGCAGAATAAGAAACTGAGAATATGGCTCTCAGTACTGACTAGGGATAAAACATGAGGGGGATTAGCTGCACCAGTTTTTAAAAGGGATTACAAAGCTACTGTACTGGCACGAATGGTTGTATAGAACGATAGATGTAAATACACACAAATTGACTAGGAATGTGTTTAGGAATTGGGACGCAACCTAACGGGGACAGCATTTTTCCTTTTCCCGGGAAATGAGACACAATTTGGGAAATGGATTAAAGATAAAAATGAACAGATAAAAGATATAGTGAAAAAAAGGGAAAATATGCCCATATCAGGAATTGACACACAAGAGAGATTTAATGATATTGAATGAATGGCGGTATTTGCAGTTAAGACATTTTGTGAGGTCACTGCCCCAACCTATTAGGTCAGAGGAGGATTATTTTCCTTTTGAAGGTCTATGTAATACTCAGAAGGTGACGAAACAGAATGTCTCCCGGATTTATAAAATTCTTATGGAGAGTGTGGAACCGGGAATACCGCCATTCATTCTAGGATGGGAAAAGGAATTGGGAACGACTGAAAGAGCAACAGTGGGATAAAATACTGAGAGCTGTATTCGATCTGGCCAGAGATATTATTACAATAGAAATTAACTTCAAATGTTTGGCCAGGTGGTATATAACCCCAGTTAAAGTTCAGAAATGTAACTCAGGGAACTCTATGCTATGCTGGAGGGGATGTAATTTAAAGGGCACCATGGTACATATATGGTGGGAATGTCCAAAAATAAGAGACTATTGGCAGGAGAATTGGCAATATATAGGGGAGATTGCAGAAACAGAGATTGCTGATGACCCGTGGCTCTGTCTATTCCACAAAACAAATAACCTGATGAAACAATATAAGAACACGATAGTACCACATTTGATAAATGCAGCAAAAGGGGCAATCCCGAAAAAAGGGTTGGACCCGAGGGCCCTATGCTCTGAGGGGACTGGTTTAATAGAATTGAGTACATGGAACATTTGTGTAGAAGCAGAGAGGATCAAATGAGGAGATTCTCTAATATCTGGAAAAGATGGGAAGAGTTTAAGAAAACTAGGAAATACACAGAGATTTGGGAAATATCACCCAGGAAAGTGAGACAGGAAGGGAAGGGGATTTAACAAAAGAGGAAAGGAGGAAGTAATGGGAATGAAAAGAGGTGGGAGGTGAGGGGGGGGGGTGAAGGGGAGGTGAGGGGATTGATGGTTTCTTTTTTGTATAAAGCTCTTTTTAAAAGAAATGTGACTTTTTTTTGCTTATGAAAACCCAAATAAAAAATAAAAAGAAAAAAAAGAAAATTAAAAGAATTATTAAACAACTTTATTTATTCATATATATTTTGGGTGTTTTTGTGTCAGTCTGCATCAAACGTCCAATTCTCCAAAAAGCTGTTTTCCAAAAACAGATGTTAAAATTCTAATTCCTAAGCCTGTCTATACACACCAAGGAAAATGCATTACCTTATGTCCTTCTTAGACAGACAAATCATCTACCACAGTTGTATAAAGTGGAACAAGAAAAGGAAGAATAAGGCGACAAAGGGCAGACATTGAGCAAAGTTTGTGCGTCACCAAATTGATGTCCCCTTTAATGCAACCTATCAGAAACAGTATTGAGGGTCACAAGGCAATGAAAAAAGATGTTTGCTCCTATTAAGTATGTGTGTTTGGAAGAATCTACTGCAGATTTACACTTTAGTACACAGTGCTAACTAAAGACCAAAAGGTCACTGTAATCAATCAAGGAACTCCTTTATCAGTCTCTAGTTAAACTGATGAACAGAATGGTAGCAGCAGGGTTGACTTTAAACTTTGACTCCTACAGTAAGATATGATCTTATGAAATGCTATATTGTAAAAAAAAAAAAAAAAAATTACCCCCTTCAAGTCACTCACAAACCACAATTTGATAAGAGCACTTCCAAACAGTAGCGGAAAAAGATTAAAAGCCCCCTTTCTGCCTGAAGTAAACCTCATTTGAGATAATAAAGTTATACTGGGCAATATAAATGTACCAATTAGTTGATGTCATTAACACTAATAACTTACTGAGACATTAGCATCAACTGGATGAGGAACAGCTGACATCTCATTAGTCTCTCCAGGGGGGTCTGAGATATTTGCTTTATTCACCAAAAGGAATGTGTCTCCCAGAAAGCAGTCGTTAACCTTGGGCAAGCATCGTCGATTGGCAAAGGGATCAGGGTGGCAGCACCATTCTTCAACCAAAGAGCTCCAGTTTTCAGTGGGCAAAGGAAGTACTCGGAGGAACTGCCTGGAATAGAATCAGGAAAATGCAGTCAACATTTAATCACACAGAATGAAACCATTATGAAGCTAGTCAATACAGCTCTAGACTAAGTATACTTAATTAAGGTAAAGCACCTGACTTTTTTTTGTTTGGGAAAATAAATCATACAATTCATTACCATTTGATTTTTCCATCAAACTTATTACATCTTTTTGCTCCAGACCTTTTGCTTCTCTAAAGGTATACGGTAATTTAATTGAGAATTCCTTTTTTTATTTCCCATACTCTTGATATACATAAAGCCATGTAAAAAAGTAAGCACATCTCCTGAATATTGTTGACATTTTCAAAATATTTGAACTAGAGGTGCACCGAAATTTCGGCCACCGATAATTTCGCCGAAAATGTGAGTATCCAATTTCGGCCGATAAGGGGTTAAGGATGCCGAAAATGTATGGCCGCTGATATTGGCCGGCCAGGTCCACTATCACTGCTATCCCCGGATTCAGGGGCGGTGTGCTGACAGTGTATCACTACATTCTGCAGTTACTCATTCCAGCACAGTGTGAGTCAGTGAGAGAGCAGAGCTGTCAAATCGGAGCTTTGATGTCGGGGATGGGCGGGCTGAAATGTGGAGCTCCTCCTCCCTCCCATCCACAGCCAGTCAGCATGCAGTAAAACACTCCTCCCCCACCCCTCTCCAGCCCGCCACATTTGACTGAGAGCACCAGCAGATAGCTGCACGGCAAGAAGAAGGTATGACTAGAATTAGAGCAATGTCACATTGGAATGCTGGTGGACTGCAGTGTGTTCCAGATAGCTGTGTATTCAGGCATCATGCAGGTTACCGATCAGCCTCCTCTCCCCTCACTCCTTATGGTTTTATCTCCCTGAGCTGTACATTGCCTGATAACACTGATAAGAAAGATGCTGCAGGAACACATGGCTGTTAACCATTTCAGCTTCCATTCAACTAGTTTGAGCTGTGTGTGTGTGCTGCATGGGTTTTTATTTTATTTTTGGAGGATTTACTGTTGGTTCAGGTTAGAACTAGTTTCACAAACCCATTACCTGTTTACTGAACTCCACTAATCTTGAGCAGTTAACTGTAAGACAATTTTTATTTTGGAAATTGGATGTGCTGCTGTCTTCTGTCACTTTTACTGACCTGATCTTGCAGAGCTGGTTTAAATAGAGTGGAGCTGCCCTGCGATACTATACTGATGATACTCTACCAATGGTATCTAGTATTATGCAGCATGAGGGGGTTAATATATTGCCACTGCTGGTCACTGATGCATTAGTGACTGACCAGTGGCAGTTAATTAACCCCTTTGTGCTGCATTAGTGCAACCAGTATCAGTGCAACCAGTATCAGTGCAACCAGTGTTAATTAACACTGATACTGGTTGCACTAATGCAGCACAAAGGGGTTAATTAACTGCCACTGGTCGGTCACTAATGCATCAGTGACCAGCAGTGGCAATAAATTAACCCCCTCATGCTGCATAATACAAATACCATTGGTAATTTAATTAACCACTTGCAAATCCGTCACAGTACATATACTACATACTAGCTACAGGTGTACGTCGCTGCCTGTTTTTGATGTATGCCCCCTGTTCTATCTATTTTAAAATCATTTGGGGGAAAAAAGTCATTTTCGGTTTTCGGCCAAGGGCATCCTGCATTTTCGGTTTCGGCCCAGAATTTTCATTTCGGTGCATCCCTAATTTGAACAATCACAATCTAATTTCACAAAAATACAGTTTTGCCACATGAAAAAGTAAGTACAGTTACCACATTGCTACATTTACCACTGCTCACAAATCCATGAAATTATAATCTAAGCCAGATTAAAGTGTCAATGTATAGAACCTCCTTAGTGAGGTGGAGACTATGATATTTAAACTTTAGATATCTGGGGTGTCATGTTCTTTTTTTTTTTTTTTTTCTTTGACATGTTTGGTGCCATCATGCCAAGATATAGAGATATCTGTAAGGCCATCAGAAAAAAAGATTTTGGATGGTAAAAAGGCTAGAATTGGATTAAAAAAAAGATTGCCATATTATTTTAAATCTTCGCACTAGGGCTGAACGATAGTCGATGTGATATCGACTATCGTGCTGTGGGCGTGGACGATTGTCACATCGCCGAAGATAACGATGTAAGGCATAGGCATTAGGCAGGGAGAAGTCAGGATGACTCACAGTCTTTGTAGTAGAACAGAGCCAACATCCGTCCCACACTTTCAGTCTGCCTGCCAGCAGCTAGCTTAGTTCTCCAGCTGATGGTAATATGATCCTAGAGTGAGGAGCTCAGCTCCTCCCTATAACCAATCAGTGGCTCCTAGCTCACTGACACTGAAGAACTGGATACAAACTTGTAAATTTGTATCAGTTCAGAGTGAAGAGTCAGTTCACTGAGTAGTTCAGTACACCGTGGACGGATGTCATGTCAGGCTTGTGATCTTCTACCTCCTGCCACCACTGAGTCCTGACTGTGCCTAATCCACACTGACTGTCACTGTCAATCCCTACAATAACATTAACCCTGGCTTGCCCTGGCTGTATGGTGCAATCTGCAATTACAATCAGAAGAAGGCTGCCCTGCTGCAATACTTCCATGATTTCCTCTCAATATCGCAATATATATCGTTGGAAAAAAAAATATCGCAATGTACTTTTTTTCCAATATCGTGCAGCCCTACTTCGCACTGTAAAAAAAATAATTGCAAGTGGCAAACGCCACTGCCCAACCCAGCAGTTTTAAAGCTGATCTAGGTTTTGCTACACTTTACATAGTTTGTTTGGGACGAGTTGGCCCAAACAAACTATGTCCCTTACTAACATGTGAGGCTGCTGGAAGTGCTATATAAACTGTATAGCTGAGGCTTCATACAGCACTGTGTTACTGGTGCGAGCCGAGACAGGAATCCTGTCTCATACTCAGAACACAATAGAGTTTGTCTGAGTGACGCTTAGCCATTCATCGAAAGCGATGTACTCTAGTAATGAATACTAAGCTTACTCTAATTAGATGCAAAACAAATGACAGCACCTAGGTGATAATTGCTTTTTACCTGATACTGCTGCTATCCTATTGAGAATGTCTCAATCACAAATATAGGCAAAAAAATGACAGCGCTGTATATAGGTGTATCCAAATAAATACTTTTACAATCCTTGCTTAAATCATAAATCCTACTGTGTGAAAGAAAAATTATTACTAAACTGATATTGTATCAAAGAAAAAAAGAAAAACATTTTTGCTTATCTGAATGTGTGAAAAAGTCTTCTGGTGCTTTCATAAATACCCACATATGAATGTGTTAAACGAATTCAACAATAACATAGGGCTGCAACTAACGATTATTTTGTCTGTCGACTATTCTAGCGATTATTTTTATTTTATTTTTTTTGCTTAATCGAGTGTACTTTTTTGATTAGCTAATAAATCCTTTGAATAACTTTACAAAAAATAATACGTACAACTTCTAATATAATATTTCAACTTTTGTTAAATTTTTTTCCAAAAAATACTTCAATGTGGTTGACGTTTTTACAGTATACAAAAATGAAGTGGCAAAAATAAAATGTAAAAAGGGAACAATTTCTGGCCCCCCATTATACAGGATTTATTAATCATATCCCACCAGACTAGTCTGCATTTTACAGTGTGGGAGAGGGGGTAACCTTCCATTCCTCAGGGGGGTGTTAGATGTTGGTAACCGCTCGACTTTTTCCTTTCTTTATGGGGGGGGGGGGGGAGAGAGAGAGAGAGATGGTAGCTGCTAGACTTTTCCATTATTCCATTATGGGGGTGATGATGGTAACTGCTGGACTTTTTATTTATGGGGGGGGGGGGGAGGGGGTGATGGTAGTAACTGCTGGACTTTTCCGTTATGGGGGGTGATGGTAACTGCTGGACTTTTCTGTTATTGGTGGGGGGGAGAGATGATGGTAACCGCTCAGCTTGTCCCTCATGTATAGAAAGCTGCAGGAACATGCAATCCCCACCGCGGCCAGGACACAGGAAGCCCCCCCCCCCCCATCCTGACACTGGTATAGAACAATGGACGAGGAGCCGGGCAGGACTGATAACGGACGGTGACCCGCGCACGCTCCTCCGGGAAGCCTCGTTTAGTATTTTAGCAGAAGCTGCTGATAGGATTTCCTCAGGCAGGCGGGCAATAGTTAAATGACTTGGCATACAATTGAGGAATGTGAAAACAATGTAAACTGATGCCTGCGTGATTACCTTATTATCTCCCGGTCTTTTCATGCCTCAGTGTCAGTCTCATGCACTCCGAGGAGAGGGGAGGAGGAGAACGGCCGGCACGAGCAGGGGGCGTGTTGACGTCACATGTGACGCGTAAACGCCTTTCACACATGTCAACGTATTTCTTTAGTCGACGCAAACGATTACGTTGACGAGTCGTTGCAGCACTAATATAACATAACATATCCTCTGTCAGAAAGGCAGGCTGATGATGTAACAACTTCTGACTTAGCCAATCAGAGGATCCATTGCTAGAATACATTGCTTTCTATGAATGGCTGAGCGTCACTCAGACACTATTGTGTTCTGGACATGAGACAGGAAAGTTTTGGCTCCCACCCGAAACACAGTGCTATGTACTCAGCTAGACACAGTTTATATAGCACTCTAGCGGCCTCACATGTTAGCGAGGGGCACAGTTCGTTTGGGCCAGTTTGGCCTAAGCGAACTCTAAAGTGTAACAAAAGCTGGAGTTCAGCTTTAAATATAGCTAAAGGCTTCCTTTTTTTGGGGGGGTTTTCATAGAAAACTGTTTTTTATTTTTTTGTGCATAAAAAACAGATTTTTGTTGTACCGTAAAAAATCCTCTCTCTCATGTTCATTGACGGACACTTCCATATGTTCTTTGACCCTTGGGTTATGCTGCTCTCCTTAGGAGTATGACACTAGGTGGAAAAGAATTGACTATATCTATAGGGCAGTCCCAGGGGGTATACTCCCACTTCCTGCTAAAGGACTTCAGTTTTGTAACAAGCAGTGTCAGAAGAATACCTAACTCAACAGAGGGGTGGTGTTGTGTCGGTCAATGAACATCAGAGAAAAGGATTTTACAGTAAGACAAAAATCCAGTTTTCTTTGTTCATTGATGGACACAGCTCCATATCTTCTTTGACCCTTGGGAAGTCCCAAAGCAGTGTCAACATGAGGGGTGAGAAAAAACACAGTAATAAACATATTTCCCAAAAGGGGTAAACTTAGCAAAACAGCAGCTCAACCAGGAACAACTGGAGCTCACCTAATAGGAAAAAAATACACCCTCAAGTGGCAGGAGCCTCTGCAACAGCAGCCTGCAAAACTTTGCAGCCGAACGCAGCATCTGCAGATGCTAGTACATCCATCTCGTAAAACTTTGTTGTGTGTACAGATGACCAGGTGGCCGCCTTGCAAACCTGGACCACAGACGCCTGATGACGGAAGGCCCAGGAGGCACTAAGCACCCTTGTAGTATGCGCCACAGAAAGGAGGAACCTGACCCTTGATAGAATAGGCCTGCACCACGGTCTGTCTGATCCACCTGGAAATAGTCGCAGCAGATGCAGCCTGCCCCTTACGAGAACCATCCGTAAGGACAAAGAAGAAATTCAAATTGCGAATCGACTCAGTCGCCGCCAAGTACACCCTGATGGCCCGAACCACATCCAGGGAATGCAAAGCAATTTCTTTTGGCTGTTTTGGCTTAGGACAAATTGAAGGCAACACAATGTCTTCATCTAAGTGGAACCCCAAGATGACCTTAGGAAGGAACAACTGACAGGGTTGTAGTACCACTTTGTCCCTGTGAACCACCAGGTAAGGTGACCGACAGGACAACAAAGCCAGCTCTGAGACCCTGCGTGCAAAAGTAATAGCTACAAAGAAAGCCACCTTCTGTGACAGAGTAAGCTGAGGAAGTTCACAAATATTTTCAAAAGGCGATTTTTGAAGAACCGACAGTACCAGATTAAGATCCCACGGAGACACTGGGGACCTTACCAGAGGAGCTAGATGGCAATCCCCCCACACGAAGGTGTGAACCAAGGAATTAGTGGGCAACGACCGCTGGGAAAAAAAAATTGCCAAAGCTAAAATCTGACCCTTGATGGTGCCCAGGGCCAAACGCTGATCTCCACCTATTTGTAGAAACACCAGCAGACCTGACACCGAAAAGGAACAGGGGGAAACCCCCCGAGACTCATACCAAGTAATGTACGCCTTCCAAACGCGATGATAAATCTTCCTAGAAGTAGATTTACTAGCTTCTACCAGAGTAGGAATTACTGAATCTGACAACCCTCTGTCCTTCAGTACCTTGTTTTCAATAGCCAAGCGGTTAAAGCCAGCGACCATAAAGAAGGATGGAAGATTGGTCCTTGAGATAAAAGAACTTCTCTGAGGGAGTCATCAAGGGAAATCGACTACCAGTCTTACCAGGCCAGTCTGGGGCCACCAGAATGACTGCAATCCCTTCTGCCTCAATTTTGCACAGAAGTCTCTGCAGATGTTGTAGCGGAGGAAAGGCATATATCAAACTATACTGGCCCCAAGGGGCCTAAGAACGTCGGCAGCATCGACCAGAGGATCCCGAGACCTTGCCACAAATCTTGGAACCTTCTGGTTGCGGCGAGAGGCTAACAGGTCCACATCGTGAGTTACCCGCCGGAGACACAATTGTTAAAACACCTCCGGGTGAAGGGACCATTTGACCGGACTCAAGGCCTGAAGACTGAGATAGCCCGCCTGCCAATTTTCCACCCCTGGAATGTGTACAGCCAAGAGGGCTGGAACAAAGTGTTCTGCCCACCTTAGAATGCCGGCCACATCTTTGGCGCCCCCTTGATGGTTGACATATGCCATCACAGCCATGGTGTTGTTCGATTGAATCCTTACCAGACACCCCTGCAGACGATCCGTCCACTAGGGACAGGCAAAGCCTGACCACCCAAATTTCCAGGATATTGATCGGCAGGCAGGACTCCTCCAGAGATCCAACTCCCTGGGCTGAATCCGTGCCAAAGACACCTCCCCACCAGGACAGGCTGGCGTTCGTGGAAACCACCGTCCAGTACAGGGGAAGAAAGGACTTTCCCTGCTGAAGCGCCGGGATGTGGCAACACCACAGCAAGGATCCCCTAGTACTCCAGCACAACAGGACCAGATTGTCCAGGAACCAAGGATTCTTGTCCCATTTGGCCAAGATCTCCTTTTGCAGAGGTCTGGTATGATACTGAGCAAACTGAACCGCCCTAAAGGTGGAGACCATCAAACACAGCACTTGTATTCAAGTCCTGAGAGATGACTGGCAGTTGGATAACAGGAGCCGAATCGCATGCTGCAACTTCAGCAGTTTTGCTTCTGGAACAAACACCTGAGCGGAGGCTGAATCCAGAGTCAGGCCCAGGTAGTCCAATTTGTTGGATGGAATCAGAGCTGATTTTCGAAAATTCAGCATTCAGCCGAACTCTTGCATAGTTGGCACTGTGAGGTCCAAATCATCCTGTAGGACAGACGGAGACTCTGCTTGCAGAAGGAGATCATCCAGGTACTCCAGTCCCGCAGCCCCCCTCTGCCTGAGCAAGGCTAACAATGGGCCAACACTTTTGTGAACACCAGATGAGCTGAGGCGAGACCAAAGGGTAACGCCACAAATTGATAGTGCTCCTCACCTACGGCTAAGCGAAGAAAACACTGATGCCCAACATATATTGGGATATGAATGTAAGCGTCCTTGATATCGATAGAGGCCAGAAAATCCCCTTGATGAAGGGATGCCACTACCATGCAAATAGACTCCATTCTGGATTTCTGAACCTGCACAAGGCGGTTCAGGGCCTTGAGGTCCAAGATTGGACGGACCTTGCCCTCCTTCCTGGGAACAGTAAATAGGTTTGAATAAAATCCCTGAAACCATTCCGACTCTGGAACTGGTACAATGACTCCTTGTGAGAGCAAATCCTGAACCGCCCCGAGAAGGCCCTGTAGCAGATCTGGGGACAGGAGCAGGTTGGAAGGAAAGAACCTTGCTGGAGGCAAGGACCGAAACCCATTCTTGTAACCGAAACGAATCAAATCGTGGAGCCATTTGTCTTGAATGAAGGAGGTCCACGGGTCTGGAAAGAAGTAAAGACGTACCCCCATCCCATGTACAGGTGAGGGCGCTCCTTCAGGCAGAGGACGACTTGTCTGCGGAGCCAGCTTTTGATTTACCAGCCCAAGGGTCTCTTGGAACCTCCCGAGAATGTACGGGAGGATTTAGAACTCTTGTCCTGCGACCCCCACTATCACAGTCCCACTATAAGTCGCTAATTGCTTCCACTACTAGTATAAAAAAAGCCAGTATATATCCCATAGTTTGTAGATGCTATAACTTTAATACACACCAAATAATATACACTTGTGATTTTTTTTTTCTACCAAAGACGTAGCAGAATAATTTTAGCTTAAAATCATTAAGCAATGTTGTTTTTTAAATGGATATGTTTTATAGCGGAAAGTAGAAAATATGTATATTTTTTTTAAAATGTTCAAGAAAAAAAACAGTGGTGATCAAATACCACCAAAAGAAAGCTAATTTCTGTAAAAAAAAGTATATAAATTTGATTTAGGTACAGTGTTGCATGATCGTGCAATTGTCAGTTAAATTAGCACAGTGCTGAATAGGAAAAAAATGGCCTGGTCAAAAAGTGAGTAAAATCTTCCCGAGGGCAAGTAGTTATATTACTTTATGTGTAGGCTTTAACTCCAGTTAACCATGCTCCTTTAACTGGCGTGTAATTGTGTGTCTGTATGGGGGGGCTGACAGGCTGTAGTGACCCAGCACTGCGATGGATGTTTTCTTGGCTGTGTGTGGGGAGCTGAGCAGTGGGAGCCTGCTATGCTGGGATTTGCAGTGCCATAGAGGGTCTCTCTTACCTTCCTCTCTCTCTCTCCACCCCAATGCCCCCTCTCTCTCTCCCTTCTTCCCCTTCTTTCTTTCTCTCTCCCTCCCTCCCCCTCCTCTCACCCCCTCTCTCTAACCCCTCACCTCAATACTCTGTGTTGTATGTTACGTAGCCCTAACCAAAGTGTTCATTCTCTCAGCTGTTACTAATTTTAACAAAGTTCTTCTTTAAGGTAGGCTCAGACAAACTTATATTCTTTGTGCAAAAAAGCAAATGTAATTAAACATTTAATTAAGAAAAAAAAATGATCCTCTACAGTAGGTATAGAAAAGATAGCTGGAAAAAGGATAATCCCCTTGTGTCATTATTTTGTTGAACCACCTTTTGCTTTAATTCCAGCCTTTATTCTGTTGGGATTTGTCTGTACTAACTTTGCACATTTAGACTTTGCAATATTTGCCCACTCTTCTTTGCAGGTTTGCTCAAGTTCAGTTACACCTTTTTTCATGTGGCCTCAGAATCTTCAAGGTACTTTGGCACAGCTTAGTCATGATTGCATGTGGCGTTTCTTGCACACAACACAAAGACCACTCTTTGTCTTAGATTACTGCAATTGCTTCTGAGTTGCTGTAGGCCTCTTGCTGGCCTCTCTGACCAGTTTCCTCCTGGCTCTTTCATTTAGTTTGTAGCGACATCCTTATCAAGGGAGGGTCTGTGTTGTACGAAATGCCTTTCACTTCTTAATAATAGACGTCACTGTGCTTCCTGGCATTTATAAAGCCTTTTTTTCCATCTCCTTATCTGGAGATCCCGGGGACAGTGTCTTGTCACCCATAGTTGACTGTTTGATTCAGTTGCATGACAAGGGACTGAAATGCTCCAGGAAAGCGCTTTTCATGCTGAGCTAATCATAATGACCCCATCTAATTACAGTTGAAAGTCGAATGGCTTTGTGTGCCATTTAGAAGGTGATTAGCTACACCTGATTGAGTTTACAAGGCATTTTTAGGAAGGGGGATCATTTTTCCAACTCCGTGATTCTGTTTTTGAATTTTTTTTCCTGACATGACGGTGTTATATCACCTGGATGTTAAAATATGGCTTGATAAAACAAAAATTGTGTCTGTCTTTATCCCAGGCTGCATTGAAACAAAATGTGATTATTTTAAAGAGAGTTGATTTTTTTCTATGCCAACTGTATTTCTGGACTTGTCTATATATATATATATATATATATATATATATATATATATATATATATACACACACACACACACAGTATCTCACAAAAGTGACTAAACCCCTCATATTTTTGTAAATATTTTATTATATCTTTTCGTGTGACAACACTGAAGAAATGACACTTTGCTACAATGTAAAGCAGTGAGTGTACAGCTTGTATAACAGTATACATTTGCTGTCCCATCAAAATAACAACACACAGCCATTAATGTCTAAACCGCTGGCAACAAAAGCGAGTATACCCCTAAGTGAAAATGTCCTAGTGTACTCCTAGGAAGAGCAGCATAACCCAGCTGTCAATGAAGATATGAAGCTGCGACCGTCAATGAATGAAAGAGAAAAGAATGAGAATAAAGATTGAAAAGTTAAAGGCTTACGGAGATACAATACAAGGGATGTTATAAAATGTTGTGTACCAGGGATTTGCGATGTATCGAGCAATATGCCGCTTGTTTTGCTTGTGCCCAAAAGATTTAGAGAGTTGAAATAATTATATTATTTTTGTAACTTGCAGGAATGAACAAATTTGTATGTATCAGTACATTTAGTGCTCTATGTCAGCACTTGTAGTCATTACTGCTAACATTCAGATAATTAGGAAATGTTTTGGAGTACAATGCCTCACCTTTTGCAGTGGTAATATATTTAGATTTCTGGTTGTTCTAGTCTAGGCCCAGTCATGGCACTGCAATCCCCCTTTATGTGTGTGTGTGAATATATATATTTGTAACGCTCACACATATCTATCTAGCAACACTTGTTCATAAATACCTAACTAGCAAAAAGTCTCATACACAGAAACACACACACATATAGAAACATATATACAGACATAGCTTGCAAAGTTCTGATTTAGTTGAGATGTTCACTAAATACTTGTGTTTTAGTTCCTGTTTATTTTTACGGTATTTTTTTTCCAATAATGTTATGCTAAAATAAACATAATTTTGTAAAAATAAAAATTTTGAATTCTATTATTTTCATAGGATATTGTAATTTAAAGGTCATTTTCATTTTCCAAGTTGTTAATGTCACTATTGCCATTACATTTAGTGTTATATGGGAGTTATGATTTACGAGTTACATTAGTAAAAAAAAATAAACATTATTAAGGGGGTTCGGGTGACACTGTGAGTTACCGCACCGGGTGACACCAACCCTAGTGAAGCCACTGCATGTGCCCCACTGTATGCATTTCATAAAAAATATGACGATTTCTACCTTATACCACAGCGCCTCCTTGTGCTCACAACTGTTTGCCTCTCTCCTCCCTGCTGATGTCAGTGGGAGTTCTCGACCCCTCCCGATGTAGCTGTCCAACTGGGGAGGAGAGGTGACCAGGCACGTGAACACCGAGAGGCACTGTTAAATTAGGTAGAAATCGTCTTATTTTTTATAAAAACACATACCCTGGGGCACATATCATTATTAAACAGAGGGAACTGTATGTCCTAAACAAGTTGGGGGCGTGACCGGAAGTGAACGGCGCCGGACGTCTTCTGCTGAGCTCTGGATCGGCCGATATTACATCTTTAAACATCGCCTCTGTGGTGGTCTCCACAAGTCCTAGGCAATATAACCCCTGGCAATGTTTTCTAAAGCCCCAAATCTACGCTCCATGTCGGGCAAGCGGTCCGGGAAGGGTTCGTCCTCCAAACCGTCCGGCTCCGGGTCCATTAAGAAGTTCCTGCACGCGGGAAGTTCAGGCTCCCATACACGAGGGAGCAGGGCCGCAGCCTCGGAGTCGGGTAAAGCCTCTTCCGCCCACTCCGCTTCGCCACGCGAGCATTCCCCGGCCTCCTCCTCCTTCTTCTCCGACATCGCGGACGAGTCGCATTCTCCTGCCGCCTCCGACATGTCTTCCCTGCTCCCCGGTTTGAAGCAGGAGATAGGCGGCATGTTCCGCAACCTGGAACGTTCGCTCAAGAAGGAGATCACAGCGGTCCGCTCGGACATGTCTCATTTACACGGAGCGCAGGCAGGACGCACAGAAGGGCTCCATCAAGGAACTTCAGGACAAAGTCACACAGCTAGCGATCGCTCACCGTGCAGCTTTGTACAAGATGGAGGACCTCGAGAACCGCAACCGGCGGAATAATATCCGCATTCGCGGGCTTCCGGAAGCTACAAGAGATGAGGACCTTGAGGCCTCGGTGAGGGGCATCTTTAACTCCGTATTGGGTAAACCTCCCACTGACCCGTTACGCTTTGACCGTACCCACAGAGCCCTCAGACCCCACAACTTGTCCACTGACTTACCCAGGGATGTAATATGCCGCCTTCATTACTATGAGGACAAAAATGCCATTATGTCCAAACTACGCGGCACACAGGTCTTAGATTTTGACTGGGCCTCTCTGAACCTCTTCCCGGACCTTTCTAAGGAAACCCTAGAACGCAGACGTGCTTTGAAGCCCCTGCTGGAGCAACTCAAAGCGGATGGAGCCACGTATCGGTGAGGATTCCCTGCCTGTCTCATCGCCACCAAAAACGGGCGCTCCGCCACCCTGCGTTTCCCCGAGGATCTTCCAGCTTTCCTCCAGGATATGGGTCTACCTCCCATGGAGTTGCCAGGCTGGCACGACTGCATTCCTGTTTTTTCCTTTAAGCCGGACACCTCCTGGCACAAGACGCCATCCAAAAAGATGCGCACTTCAGCTCCGTCATCTACCCGCAAATCAAGCTCCAATGCTCTGTATCCTCATCCTCCTGAGTAACTGTGGAACGGTATTATACAGGATGTCCTTGGTGCGATGTCTACCTTTTTTCAGCTCGCTCTCTATGTTTCCCTGAGGGCTTTTTTCCATTCACATGTTTACCGGCTTGTTTACATACCTGAGACCCTTTTTGTTTTTGCCTCTCTGATCCGGTACTATCCCCTTTGCCAGGGGGAGGTTTTTGTGACTTTCCTTTTATGTTCATTGTTCATGTAACCTCAGTTTGCCGGGATGCCGCCACCGGCTCCCTCCTAAGTGGTTCAACGGGATGTTCCTCCGCCTGCTTGTCATGTTCCCCTTCCTCCTCCAGGGTATGGGGGCACCGGGGGCCGAGTTTCTGTCGCGCGGGGGGCTTACCCTTGCGAGGCGCCCCGTCTCTCGTTCCCCCCCTCCCCTCTGGGACCACTGCAGTTCGCTGCGTGATTGTGTTGTATGTCCCATTGGACATTTGACTTGTGTCTTCTCTCTGTTCGTTCTTTTCTTTTTGCTCTTCCTTTCTGCTTCTTCTTTCCCTCCCCCACACCCGTCCCATCTACTCTCCTCCCTCTCCCTGGTAGACCCGAATATATGTTTACTATGTGTGGGGCGTTCCCTGGTACTCCATGGCGACCGTAAAAGTCTTATCGTATAATGTTCGGGGTTTGAATACAGCTTTTAAACGCCACCAACTGTATCGGGAGCTTCAGCGTGAATCATGCTCTGTCGCATTTTTACAGGAAACCTACCTCTCCCATTCCACGCATGTTAAACTATTCTCCCCGAATTATCCTACTTGGTTTTATAGTCTCTCCCCCTCGAACAAGACTAAAGGGGTCGCCATTGGGTTCCATAAGAATACTCCCTTTCAACTTGACAAGATGCTTACTGATAACGATGGCCGCTTCCTATTTGTGAAGGGGTCCATAGGTCACACCCGCTGTACGCTTGCCAACATCTATGCCCCTAATCAGGCTCAGTCTACCTTTTTACGCAAAACACTATTGGAGCTGGCGGAGTTTGCCGATGGCCTGCTTGTTGCCGCTGGCGACTTCAATATGCAATATGGTCCTGGACCCTATCCTTGACACCTCTAGAGGCAGATCTAACGTCCCCTTCAAACATATAGCCCGTCTTAAGAAAACTTTGCTCACCCTTCAACTCGTTGATGTATGGCGCATCTTACATCCCAAGGTCACTGACTTCTCTCATTTTTCTAGAGCCCACGGATGCTACTCTAGGATTGATAACATTTTCATAGATCACTTTCATTTGTCACTTTTGAGATCCGCGTCCATAGGCTGCTCTACCTTGTCAGATCACGCCCCGGTCTCGGCCACCCTGCTCCTTCCTTCTCTGCCCCCCCGCTCCTCTAATTGGAAGCTAAACGATTCTCTCCTTGCAAACCCCTCAGATGCAGCTTTTCTGTCGTCTGCCTTATCGCAATATTTCAGTGAAAACGTCAGAGATGATGCCCCTCCCTCTTTGATTTGGGAGGCGCATAAGGCCACCATGAGGGGAAAACTAATAGAGTTGGGGGCTCAGAGAAAGAGGGAGCAGGGTCAACTGATTGCGGAGCAGCTCGCACGGGTCGCTGACCTGGAAAAGTCTCACAAATTGTCCCTGCATATCTCCCATTTGCAGGCTTTGACAGAGGCTAGGGAGACTTTACGCTCATTACTCGACCAGGCCACTAATTGCTCACAAACGATATGAATGGGGTGACAAGCCAGGCAGGCTGCTTGCCAGGTCCCTTAAGGAGCAAAAAACGGCCGCCTTCATACAGAAAGTTAAGCCTTCAGATGGCCCTATGGTTCACTCCTCCCCTGCTATAGCGCAGGCTTTTAGGGATTTTTACAGTAAGCTCTATCATGTGGAAGGTGACCTTAGCCATCTCCCCCCCCCCCCTGAAAAGCAGAAGCGTATCTGGGCGTACCTCAAGCAGGCTAATCTCCCGAAATTATCTAAACGTTCTCTGAGAAAGTTGGAGGAGGACTTTTCGGTAGCGGAATTTCAACTAGCGTTGAAAACTACGCCGGTGGGCAAGGCCCCGGGCCCTGACGGATACACGGTGGCGTACTATAAAAAATTTGCGGATGTGCTGCTACCTCACCTGACCTCCTATTCCAACTCTATCTCCAAATCTGTAGGTTTTCGCCCAGAGTCGCTTGCTGCTCACATCTCTGTCCTACCCAAGCCCGGCAAGGACCCTACAGACTGCGGTAGTTACCGCCCCATTTCCCTTTTGAACGTAGACCTCAAGTTATACTCCAAAGTGTTAGCTAATAGACTCCTACCCCTCATCCCCTCCTGGATTTCCACAGATCAAACCGGATTCATCCCTGGGAGAGAGGCTCAGGACAATTCCCTTCGCGCCCTCTCCTTACTTCATTTTGTCCGCGGTCAATCCCAGCCCACCCTGTTTTTGTCTATGGATGCTGAAAAAGCGTTTGACCGGGTGGACTGGGATTATTTGTTGACAACTATGCGCTTTTTCGGCTTGGGCCCGCGGGCACTGCACCGTGTCACGGCCCTTTACGCTCAGCCGACTGCGCAGGTACGCGTTAATGGCCTCCTGAGTACCCCCTTTCCATTACATAATGGCACACGGCAGGGGTGCCCTTTGTCCCCCCTGCTCTTTGCCATTTCCCTCGAACCCTTCTTGTCCACTGTTAGACAGTCTGCTGATATCCACGGTGTCAAGGTCGGGCATACAACGCACAAATATGCCGCGTACGCGGATGATATCCTCTTTTTCATTCAACAACCCCGCATTTCACTGCCAATGCTACTGCGGGCCTTCGCCGACTTCCGCCAGCTCTCCAATTTTAAAATCAACATGTCTAAATCTGAAATTCTAAATATCAATCTCCCATGCACCTTAGTTGACTCCCTTTCCCCACATTTTCCTTTCCAGTGGTGCCCGTCTAAACTAAAATATCTTGGCATCTATTTAACTCCTAAATTGCACTCTCTATTTCAACATAACTATATCCCCTTGCTGAATGCAATTAAATCAGATCTGAGGAGATGGTCCTCCCTACACCATTCGTGGTTGGGGAGAACCAATATTGTAAAAATGAATATTTTACCCCGTATTCTTTTCTTTTTCCAAATGCTACCGCTGGGTGTGCCTGTTGGCCTCTTTAGTTTACTACAATCCCTGATTGCGAAATGTGTGGCAGGGTAGACGCCCCAGGATTGCTAGGGCAACACTATATCGCCCAAAGCGAACTGGGGGGCTTGCACTCCCTAGTATACGTGACTACTTCCGGGCGATTTCGCTCACCCGGGTGTCCAACTGGAAGTATTCATCTCAATCCAAATTGTGGGTTCAGCTGGAATATGACATGTGTGGTGTTGACCTGTCTGTAGCTCCCTGGATCCGCCCGTGCACTCTCTCCAACCACCTCCCCACTGACTTTAGCAACTTTGTCAGTTTGGGACAGCCTCCATAAGAAGTTCGCCTGGGCCCACAACTCCCCTCTCATGCCACTTTTAAATCATACCTACTTCATCCCTGGTTCTCTGGACACTGGTTTTAAACAATGGTCCCCGAAAATCCCACTATTGCTTCATCAGGTGGTACACTCCAATGCTCTGAAACCTTTACACCTAATTCTGCGCTCCAGATCTGCTACTAATATGGACCGTTGGAGACATAGACAACTGGGTACATTCATTGGTTCTTTGCCACGCCCCTTGCGGGACCTCACAGACCTTAACCATATTGAGGCCATCTTACACCCTTGGGACGCCCCTCTCCACTCTACATCGCAGTTCTACAAAGCTCTTCTATCACTGCAAAGTCCACCCTACCCGGACTTTATCCACCAGTGGGAACGGGACCTTGATTCTCAGATCTCGGATGCCAGAAAGGATAAAGGTACTCGCCTTAGCACATATTTCTTCTATTTCGACCAGGATGGCTGAGTCCAGCTATAAGCTGCTCTCCAGGTGGTATTACACTCCGCGGAAGTTGCATCGTATTTCTCCGGCCATCTCCCCAATATGTTGGAGGAGCTGCAGAGAAGCCGCCTCACATGCGCACATCTGGTGGCACTGTCCTGTGATTCAGCCATTCTGGTCAGAAATTCTACAGATTATCCATAAAAGATCCCTGCTGACCCGTGGGTGGTCTTGCTGCATGGCACTACCTTGCCTCTTTCCAAATATAAACGTTCAGTCATACCCCATATGCTTAACGCTGCGAAGGCTTTGATACCTGCCCACTGGGGCACTCCTATCATTCCCACAGTGCAGCATTGGTTACTAAAAGTAGATGCGACTTGTCAGCTGGAAGAACTCACTTTTATTGCCCGAGACAAACTGGACCGCTTCCAATCTA
Source organism: Pelophylax lessonae (assembly GCF_965119305.1). NCBI lineage: Eukaryota > Metazoa > Chordata > Amphibia > Anura > Ranidae > Pelophylax > Pelophylax lessonae. The sequence continues at coordinate 359,627,801 of NC_138770.1, forward strand.
TCTGGTACTCATGGTCCACCTTTAAAACCTCCCCGGTTTATATCTCTTTAATCACAAATGGCACCTCCAATACTGCCCCACCCGATTAACGATTAATGTGTATAGGCTTAAAAACTTTAGTAGCTCGTGGTTTACCTACCCTCTTCCTTCCCCTCCCTCCCTGCTCCCCCACCCTTCTTATCTCCTCCTTTTCTTCTTCTCTTTCTTCTGCTTTTCCTCCGACATGGTTTACGCCTCTCTGCTCATATTGTTTATGATCTGATTGCTCGTCTCGACTTAGAGCTGTGCAGGATATGATGTATGCACTCGTGTTCTGTAGTACTTGCTGGCACTGCATGGTATATGTTGGTCATTTGTACTTCTATTGGTATGACTTTGTAGTTTTTCCGCAATTTGCTGTGTTGGATTGTGTTGTTTATGTTCTGTTTAACCATTTTCAATAAAAACAAATTAAACAAAAAAAAAAATGTCCTAAACAAGTTAGCAAGTTCCTTTACAACCACTTAAAGAACACACGGAACAAAACGATCATAGGCTCTGCACCCATACACATAGTATATATCACCAAAATGCATACATCTACAAGAATTTGCACTATTTTTGCCTGCATGATAGATGTACCAGGAAAAAGCCTTAGTTTTCCAAAAAAACATTAGAGCAAGACTACAGTTTGCCATTGTTCATTTAGTTAAAAACCAGGCCTTTGGGAATAGTGTGCTGTGAACTTATGAATCAAATATAGCATTGTTTGGCCACAGTAACAGTAGACATGTTTGTCCCAGAGAAGAACCTCATGCCTATTGTGAAACACAGGGGTGGAAATTTTATAGATTTGGGTTGCTTTGCTGCTTTAGGGTCTGGACAACTACACATTCTACATCACATCAATGTTTGCTTTTATGAGAATGTGAGACCATCTGTCCAGCAGGTGAACCGTATCGCTCAACAAAACATGGATCAAAAGAAAACTAGCAAATCCAAGGAATAGCTCAAAAACAAGAAATGGAAGTTTATGGACTGGCTTAGGCAAAGTTCTGATTTAAATCCCATTGAAATGCTGTGGGGGATATTAACCACCTTTGGACAAGAAGGTTTTCCCCCTTAATGACCAGGCCACTTTTTGCAATTCGGCACTGCGTTATTTTAATTGACAATTGCATGGTCGTGCGATGCTATACCCAAATAAAATTGATGTACTTTTTTTCCCCACAAATAGAGCTTCCTTTTGGTGGTATTAGATCACCTGTGCGATTGTTATTTTTTGCATTTTCAAACGAAAAAAAAAGAGCAACAATTTTGAAAAAAAAAAAAAAAATATATATATATATATATATATATATATATATATATTTAACTTTCTGCTATATAACATTACCAATAAAAAGAAAATTCAATTTTTTTCATAATTTTAGGCCAATTTGTATTCTGTCACATATTTTTGGTAAAGAAACAATCCCAATAAGCGTATTTTGATTGGTTTGCACAAAAGTTATTGGTCTACCACCAAGGGGAAAGATTTATGTCATTTTTATTTTACTAGTAATGGCGGCGATCAGCGATTTTATAGCGGGAGTGCGACATTGCAGCGGACAGATCGGACACCTAACTGACATTTTTGACACTTTTGGGGGCACCAGTGACATTACTATAGTAATCAGTGCTACAAATATGCACTGTTACTGTACTAATGACACTGGCAGGTAAGGGGTTAACACTAGGGGCGATCAAAGGGTTAAATGTGTCCCTAGGGGATGCTTGCTAACTGTGTGGGGATGTACTTATGGAATAAACACAGGGACCTGTGTTTCTAAATAGGAGGAACACAGGAGCCCTGTGTTCATTGCTGACAGAACAGCTGTCTGCCATGTTTACAACGGCAGACCGCTGTTGTGTCTCCATGAGGAGAGATTGCGGGTGCCCAACGGCAATCGCGGCTACCGGACCCGCAGATCAGCTTCCCCTGCAGCGAATGGGCAGGCACACACGTGCCCCCCGCTCGCGCTTCCGCGAAGTGACATATAGTTATTTTGTTTCTCGGGACAGAGCCGCAGTATATGTACTGCTGGAGGTAGGCAAGTGGTTAAAAGGGGCAGTTTAAGTAAGGAAACCCACAAACATCATGCAACTGTGCAACTGAAGTGATTTTGCACGGAAGACTGGTAAATAAAAATCCCCTGATTCAATGCTAGTGACATGTGGGCCATTATGAAAATTTGGTTTAGTGGTGAATTGGCGCAAGAAGAAGTCTCAAAAAAGTCTGGTCCTGGGGACCCGGGGGAGGGGGGAAGGGAGACACCAGGGGTAGGGAGACCCCCAAACAGTTCAGGGGGTAGCTGTCCACTGTAGCGGCTGCCGGCGGAAGAGACAGAAGAGATCACGGCCTAAAGAAGGAGCGCATGCTCAGATAACGCGTCGCCCGTAGCATCCCGCATCACCGCCAGGAGTGACGTCAGGAACCCAGGACCCACGAGTGCCAGCGTTCCACCAGCTGACAGGGAGCCCGCGGACACCACCGAAGCCATCCCTGTACACACGGAGGAACCCCCCCTGCCGCTCTCACCGGGATCCACTGCCTCCACCACCAAGACCCGCTCCAGTGATGCTCCTGATGATCAACATTACTTGACTAACTGCATCTTATTCACTGACTAAATGTGAGTGTGATACTGCTGCACATACTACAATAAATGTCTTGCTGCACTTAGAAGGTGCTGCGCTGTCTTCCCCATTATGAAAATTTGCCTACAAGAAGTAATTTCTGCTAAAAGGGGCAACGCAAACTTCTGAGGTCAAAGGTGGACCTACTTTTTCCACAGCACACCATTACATCTATTACTATTCTTGTTTAAATAATTATTGAAAAGGGTAAATGCTTTATTGAATTATTATACCTTTATGTGTAGGCACATTTTTATTCTTTGTTATATACATATACAGTATAGTATGTCAATGCAATTGTGCCACATAAAGACAAGAAAGAGCAAGAACAAAATTTACAACAAAGGAATGTGCTAAGGCTCACTTGATTGAACCCCACTGGAAAGTAATATACTATTATGTACCACTATAGCTGTACCAAAGGATTAGACTAATATACCAAGGATGTACAGGATATATTAAGTAGGGCCAACAAGGATGTGGAGGAAGAGAGAGAGGGAGGGGGTTATGAGGAAACAAGAGAAAGGAGATAGGGGAAGGGAAGAAGGAGAAGGGCAGAGGATTAAGTAAAAAGTAGCGGTCCCAATCAGGACTTTTTTTCAGCCGCAACGTGGTGGAACTCCAGCAGACCAGTTGAGGAAGTTTCAGCACTACTCACTTCCTCTACTGGCTTGTGTGTGCTATCGCTCACTGGGCACCCAAAGCAGAGCATATGTTGGTGGGTGTCCCGGCAGCAGAACTGTGGCACTTTGGGAGGTGGCTTCTGTACCCACGTTCAGACATGTAGCACAGAGTCAAGTGCCCTGAAACTCTTCTTTGACTGTGTGGAGACTGAACTGTAACACACCTATCATAGTGTTGCTGGCTGCACCCGGGTGAAGCTTTTTTAAATGGGTGAGAGAGCTGTGGAGGAAAGGGGGGGGGTGCTGAGGGGAGAGGCAGCTGTGGGGATTTAGGGAGGTTGGAAGTGTAGTGAAAAGGTGGAATCTGGGGGGGAGAGGGGATTTGGGAATAGGTGAAAGCTGTGCAGAAAAAGGGGGTGGTTGTGCAGAGAAACAGCTGTGAGGAGGTTGGGGGTGTTGTGCAATTTTGTTTTTTCACATTGGGAGCCCTTCTATAGACAAATTTAGGTCTGTTTGGGAGAATCGGCCCCAACTTGGGGTCCTTCAAAAGGATCCCCCAATATCGTGCAATAACCTTCTCCATCTGTTTGAAATGGGAGTGAAACTGGGTTTTAAATTGGATATTGGCCCCAAGGTAGTCTCTGTTTTAGCAGCCCTAATCTGGCTAGTGGCACATGTTTAAAAGGATTGTTCAACTAAGTTGGGGTTGAAACCTCTTTCCAGAAATCTGTCTTTGAGGATCTGACCTTGGGAAAAATAATCCTGATCAAGTGTACAGTTCCTCCGAAGACGATTAAACTGTCCTTTAGGGATGTTGTTAAGCCACCTCGGGTGATGGCAATGAAAATAAGAGTTGCCTGAGGTGGGTTTGAAATGCGTCTTTGGAAGTACTTTGCCCATTGGTATGGCCTAGTTCAAGGTCAAGGAAAACCAAAGTAGATCACAAACATGAGTAAAGCACAGACAGACTGTATTGTACTGTATTGTCATTACAATATTAAACTAAAGGTACAACTGAGGAAGGGGAGATGACGATTACCTCATCCATTATCGCCCGTAAAGGACGATATGGGCAGCAAATGGATTGTTCCTCCAGATGTGAGACTCTTCCCACAAGCCAAAGATAAGGTTTGCGTAACGGAGCAAATGAGGCTCCCATCGCCGTGCCCCGTATCGGAAGGAAAAAATCACCTTGAAAAGAGAAATAATTGTGTTCCAAACACTAGCGGGTACCCTCCAAAAATTAACTGGGCCTGCACAGGATGCAGGTGACACTTTTTGGTGAGAAAGAAAATGAGGGTTGTGAGGCCAACTTCATGTGGGATGGAAGTATATAAAGATTGGACATCGAGGCACAGCCAAATGTAAGAGGGTTCCCAACGGTAATTACACAAAATGTCCAATAGCTGTAACGAGTCCTTGATGTATGAAGGCAAAGATTGAACCATGGGCTAGTGGAAACAATCGATGTATTGAGAGAACCCACTGGTGACACTCTCCATGGTAGCTACAATTGGCCTGCCGGAGAGATTGGTGGAATTTTTATGCACCTTGGGTAAATAATAAAAATAGGGATGCCTGAAACATTCTCTGTATAGAAACATGTATTCTCCTTTGTTAATTACTTTATCTAGCAGAGCAGAATCTAGTAAGGATTTAAGCTCCGCCTGAAAACCTGGCAGCGGATCACGTGGAAGCTTAACCACTTACCGGCCGCCCACTGTCGATATACGTCGGTACTTTGACGCTAAAATTCGGGGTTACGGCAGCAGATAGCTGCCCGTCGTTGCCTAGCAACCGGTTTACAGTCGATTTTTTTTTCAACGTTTTTATTTTTCTTTTTTAGTGTAGTTGTGAGGTCTGAGGTCTTTTTGACCCCAGATCTTACAATAAAGAGGACCTGTCATGCCTATTTCTATTACAAGGGATGTTTACATTCCTTGTAATAGGAAAAAATAATGATCAAATTTTATTTTTTTTAAAACGGTGTAAAAATAAAATAAATAGGACAAAAAACCAAAAGAATTTAAGCGCCCAGTCCCCGTTAGCTCGCGCGCAGAAGCGAAAGCATACAGAAGTCCCGCCCACATATGTAAACGGTGTTCAAACCACACATGTGAAGTATCGCTGCAATTGTTAGAGCGAAAGCAATCATTTGAGCCCTAGACCTCCTCTGTAACTCTAAGCTGGTAACCTTTAGAAATTTTAAAAGTGTCGCCTATTGGATTTTTAAGCACCAAAGTTTGTCGCCATTCCGCGAGCATGCGCAATTTTGAAGCATGACATGTTGGGTATCTATTTACTTGGCGTAACATTATCTTTCACATTATGGAAAAAAATTGGGCTAACTTTACTGTTTTCTTATTTTTTAACTCAAAAAGTGAATTTTTTTCCAAAAAAATTGCGTTTGGAAGACTGCTGCGCAAATACGGTGTGATAAAAAATTTTGCAATGATCTCCATTTCATTCTCTAGGGTCTCTGCTAAAAAAAATATATAATGTTTGGGGGTTCCAAGTAGTTTTCTAGCAAAAAAACAAACAAACTGATTTTAGCTTGTAAACAGCAAGTGTTAAAAATGGGCCTGGTCTTAAAGTGGTTAAGGTAAGTGGAATCATAGTAGAGCAAACGAAAGGCTTCCAGAAGGTAGGCTGATTTATCCTGAAGGACAATACCGCCTTTTTTATCAGCCTGTCTGATAATAAGTTGTCTTATAATAAGTTCATTATTCTCAGCAAGAATAAGAGCTTTTTTCTGAGGACCAGTGAGATTATGGGTATTAGCGCTGGGGGACTGTGCATCTGAATATAGTTTCAAGATGTCTGAAAAAGTGACATGATAAAAGGTATCTATGAAAGATCCTTTAACATGGGCAGGATAAAAGGTGGACAGTGGACAGAAATCAGTGTGTTCTATGGGGGCCTGCAAAAGAGCAAAGGAATAATGATTGGTCGAGCTAGAAACAGGAAAATCGGAGCATAACTCCTCTATGTGTAATGCAGACTCGTCATCCTCATTCAACAGATCAGGAGAAGGTTCAAGGCCAGAAGTAGAAGCACCAGCTGAAGGACCCACCTCGGGCAACTGCGCCATAACAACATCCCTAAATGACAGTTTATTAGTCTTCGTAGGAACTCTACACTTGATGAGAATTATTTTTCCCAAGGTCAGATCCTCAAAGACAGATTTTTGGGGTTTCAACCCCAGCTTAGTTGAACAATCCTTTAAAACGTGCCACTAGCCAGATTAGGGCAGCTACAACACAGACTACCTTGGGGGCCGATATCAAATTTATAACCCAGTTTCGCTCCCGTTTCAAACAGATGGAGAAGGTCATTGCACAACATTAGGGGATCCTTTTGAAGGACCCCAAGTTGGGGCCGGTTCTCCCAAATAGACCTAAATTTGTCTATAGAAGGGCTCCCAGTGTGAAAAACAAAATTGCCCCCAGCAAATTACCATCCAGCAATAAGTCCTCCTCCCATTCATTGGCTACCTTCTTCAATATAGTAGGGATGTTTCAATGTAGGAAATGAAAATGCAAGATGTGCAAATTTGTCGACCACCGCAAATAGAGTTTTACGGATAACAAAGGAAAAACGTATTCAATCAGTTCCTTCTTCTCCTGTTCCATGGATTTTGTTGTATACTGCCTCCCATGTCCCTGTGGTCTCCTTTATGTAGGCAGGACTATTCGTACAGTCCGGATACATTTTGGTGAACACAGGAGACTTATTGAGGAAGGTAGCAATGATTATACTGTTCCCTGCCATTTTAAATACACTCATGATGGCTCTGCCTATGGCCTTCGAGTTGGGGTTTTGGAACAAATTACCCCCTGTGACTCTGTGGTGGAGAGGTTTCATACCCTCTGACACAGAGAAACCTTTTGGATTTATCACCTCAATACTCTGTCACCAAGAGGCCTCAATAAGGGACTTGAGGTACGTATTATTTTATAGCAGGTGCTATAAGGCCTCTCTGTTCTTATACATTTTTCAGTTTTGGTATATTATCCGAGCTTCTGTTATGTACCTTTGCTACATGCCATTCGCTCTCTTTGAATTAGAATTTAATTGTTTTTTTTTTTTTACTATACAATTGTCTTATATACATCTTTATTACCAATAAATAAGCATTTTTAATCATTTATAGAAATATCTCTAGTATATAGTAATGGTAATATTGTGATGTAATACTTGATCCTTTAAAGAGGAAGTAAACCCTCCTCTACAACTTGTACCTATAGGTAAGCCTATATTAAGGCTTACCTATAGGTACTGTAAATATCTTCTAAACATGCACCGTTTAGGAGGTATTTACCTTACATGCAGCCAGTGACGTCACTGGCGCATGCGCTCTGAAGGAACGGACGCTGGTGCAGTTTCTTCAGAGCCCCGTGCCGTGACCGTCGGCTCCCGCGCACGTGCGCGGGAGTGACGTCACCGCGGCTCCGGCCAATCAGACGGCCGAATGCCGCGATCCCGGAAGACGGGCGACTGGTCATACAGGTAAGCGGGCGGCACGGCGGGGGCTCGTTCTAAGGTAAGTATTTCATAATGAGCTAGTATGCGATGCATACTAGCTCATTATGGGTTTGTCTTTCAGATTGCAAAAAAAAAAAGTTCCATGGGTTTACAACCTCTTTAAGCTATTTTATTTCATTTTCTTGTTTCACTCCCTGCTTCCAGTAGTAACATTGTATTCCCTGATACTGGCAGTCTGCAAGCCAAGGGTTAATGGCTCAGCTATGTCATCTGTGATTTTCTCTCCCCTCCCACTTTCTTCCCCCTCCTGCCCTTCTAGCTCTAAGCAGCAGCTCAGCTTTCTCCCTCCCCTTCCGGCTTTATAAGTCTATCACTTACTTTCACTGTCCATGCATTTGAAGAATAGGGAAAGTCCCTGGAAAGGCGTCATGCACACCCCCTGTGTCATCCTCGTGTGCAGCCTAGAACGCCACTGCCAATACCCATACTTGGAGCTGGCTGACTCCCTGTCATCCTAAGTATCTGTTTTGCTCAGTGATATCTACAGCCCCACACGGATTACAGCTGCTTGGTCCCAGGTGTTCCCTATCCATTCTGTTTAATGCTAACTTCTATGCAAGTGTGCTGCTTATTTTAATAAAGTGTTTTTAATTTGATACTGACCTCAGAGCCCAGCTATTCGTTTTTTTATCCAAAAAATACAAGCACCTATAATAAACCCGCAGAGGCCAGGGTGCAGGTAGACTATTGCTGGGGGCAATCCCCACTTTCATTGGTGGCTTTAAACACAGCATAGAATTTACAAGCCTTTTCTAGAAGTCCACTGAAGGAGGTTTGGTTTATGACCCATGTTACTGAAATGGCTCATAAACTATAAAGAGTTAACATCATGCTCTAACTTAACCGAAAAAATAAATATAATAAAGCCAAAACCAATTTTTCTTGTGGCTTCAATTAGGGCTGTGTACCTTCAGCAACTTTTAAGTACAGTTTAAGTACTACCATAAAGTGTTTAGTCTGTGAGGTTCATATTATTCACACTGTACCATTGATACAAACTGTAACATATATTTGTATCTGTCATGCATCGATCCAAATGTAATCTTTGCTGATTGAAGCCAGTTGTGCAGTTGTAGCGTGACCATTCTGTGGGGCGAAATATCTTCCAGCAAAATGGTAGAGGCACATGCCTAAACACAGCTGGTTTGAACACTTTAATACTGCAAGAGGTACTCAACCCTGGGCTAAGATAGGTTTAGGTTTGCCACTTTCACAAAAGCTACTAAGACAGTTCAGTCATAGTACAAAAAAAAAAAAAGAAAAACTTCATGAAGGTCACCTGGACAAGTCTAGTGTTCCAGAGCAATGATTTGCACCAGAAGATGGCACACTTGCATGTAGGTGGCAATAAAAAGCTGAAAGATCAGCAGCATTGAGATAAACAAAAGGATAAAGAAAAAAATATGTATTAAAAAAAAACAAAAAAACAAATACAGTTCGGTTTCCAATATATTTGGACACAGGCACACTTTTATTTATTTTTTTTCAAGTATTTACCAAAATATATTTAAGCTATAGTTATATAATGGATATGGGCTGAAAGTGCACACTCTCGGGTTTAATTTGAGGGAATGTACGTCCAAATCAGAGGAAGGGTTTAGGAATTACAGCTCTTAAGAATAGCCATCCCCCCTTTTCAAGGGACCAAAAGTAATTGCACAATTGAATCAAAAGCGGTTTCATGGCCAGGTGTGGGCTACTCCATTATTTCTTCATCAATTAAGCAGGTAAAAGGTCTTGAGTTGATTCTAAGTGTGGTATTTGCATTTGGAATCTACTGTTGTGAACCTACATCATGCGTTCAAAGGAGCTGTGCATGCAAGTGAAACAGGCCTTTGCAAGGCTTGAAAAATTAAACAAATCCATCAGAGAGATAGCAGCAACAATAGGAGTGACCAAATCAACAGTTTGGTGCAGGAAAGAAGAATGCACTGGTGAGCTCACCAACTTAAAAAGGCCTGGACGTCCATGGAAGACAACAGTGGTGGATGATCGCAGGATCCTCTCCATGCTGAAGAAAAACCCATTCACAACATCTGGACAAGTGAAGGACACTCTCCAGGAGGTAGGAGTATCATTTTCAAAGTTTACAATCAAGAGAAGAATTCACGAGAGCAAATACAGAGGGTTCACCACAAAGTGCAAAACATTCATAAGCCTAAATAGAAAAGCTAGATTAGAATTTGCCAAAAAAAAATGTAAAAAAGCCAGACCAGTTCTGGAAAAGCAATCTTTGGATGGATAAAACTAATATTAGCCTGAACCAGAATGACAGGAAGAAAAAAAGTGTGGAGAAGGCTTGGAACAGGTCATGATCCAAAGCACACAATGTCATCAGTAAAACATGGTGGAGGCAGTGTGATGGCATGGGCATGCATGGCTTCCAGTGGCACTGGGTCATTGGTGTTTACTGATGTGACAGAAGACAGAAGCAGCTGGATGAATTCTGCAGTGTTTAGAGATATATACTGTCAGCCCAGATCTCGCCCCAGCTCGCCAGCGGGGAAGCCGATGCAGCAGGCAGACGGCTCCGATTGCCACCTGACACCCGTGATCGTTCCCCCGTTGAGAGAGAAGAATGGTCAGCTGTTGTAAACACAGCTGACCATTCTTCTCCCTGCAATGATCATAGAGCCCATGTGATCCTGCTTTATAGGAGCACAGGTCTCTGTGATAATTTCACAAGCCACACCCCCAAGTACACATTTAACCCCATGATCACCCATGGTGTTAACCCCTTCCCTGCCAGTGTTATTACAGTAACAGTGCATATCTTTAGCACTGATTATTGTAATGTCACTGGTCCCTCCAAAAGTGTCAAAAATGTCAGTCAGGGGTCCGATCTGTTTGCCGCAATGTTGCAGTCCCGCAAAAAATCGCAGATCAACGCCATTACTAGTAAAACTTCTGCACAAATCAATTAAAATACGCTTATTGCAATTTTTTTTACCAAAAATATGTAGCAGAAAACAAATTGGCCTGAAATGTTAAAAAATTAAATTTTTTACATTTTTTTTTTTGGGAATGTTATATAGCAGAATGTGAAAAATATATATTTTTTTTCAGAATTGTTGCTATTTTTTTGTTTATAGCGCAAAAAATAAAAAAATCGCACAGGTGATCAAATACCACCAAAAGAAAGCTCTGTTTGTGGGAAAAAAAAGGCATCAATTTTATTTAGGTACAGCTTTGCACGACCGCGCAATTGTCCGTTAAAGTAACGCAGTGCCGAATCGCAAAATATGGCCTGGTCCTTAAGGGGGCAAATCCTTCCAGTCCAGAAGTGGTTAAAGATTAAGATACAAGATACAGACTACTCCCTCCATTTTCTTTTGTAAATTAAAAAAAAAATTAACATTTTATAGAAAAGTCTGTTACAGTGTCTACATATGTTTGGTAAAAACTTTTGTCATTTTTGTTGTTTTTTTTTTAACGCGTAATGGCGGCGATCTGCAATTTTTTTGCGGCACTGCGACATTGCGGCGGACAGATCGGACCCTTGACTGACATTTTTGACATTTCTACAGTAATAAGTGCTATACATATGCACTGTTACTGTAAAATGACACTGGTAGTGAAGGGGTTAACTTTTTTTTGAGAGAGAGAGGGGTGGTGTGTGTCCCTAGGGGCGTGATTCTAACTGTGATTGGCTGTGGCTTGAGCTGTAGAAACAGTGATCAACGGTCCTACATAGTAGAACCGTATGATCACTATTTCTACACAGGGGAGAATGACAGGCGGCTTGTATACATCAGCCGCCTGCCTTTATCCCTCTCCACCTGACGATCGCGGGGGAGCCCGTGACAGCGCGGGAGCGCGCCTCCGGCGGCGCGCGCTCGCTCCCCAGACCCTCACAGGCTAGTGATGTACCAGTACGTCACTTTGCCTGTGAGGGGCTGACCGCCGCAGTATATGTACTTGCGGCGGTCGGCAAGTGGTTAAGGTGTTTAGAATGCCCTGAGGCAGGGCGTGCTTATCGTCATATGACCGCTGCGAATGGCTGACAGGGATCACATGACCAGAAAGCTCCCGATCGCAAGCAGCGAACGGGAGCTTTCAGTTAGTCGCTGGTAACTGTGCAGAGAGCATGCTATTGGCACAGCGCTATTGGCTCAACTGCATGCAAATATGCGGCCGCTTAGCGTCAAGGTCCAGCCGCCGAGAGGCTGCATATTTGTGTGCGCTCGGAACCAAAGAGTTAAAATTTGATTTCAGAGCGAATAGACTTTCCTGAACAAAAATGACATACACAGCAAGAAATTTATTCAGTTCAGAAAAAAAAATCATCCTGTTCCTTCATATTTTCTCATCATTGCAGTTAAAAAATAAAAACAAATGTCAATTTTATACCATCAATTAGAAAATGCAACGAAAATTCTTAAAAAGAATATTTAAAAAAAAATAAAAAATCTACTGGTATATGACTAGCTTAAAGACATTTAAAATCCTTATTAGGAGTCAGAACTGAAATACTGCAAGTACTGCATCCTTATTTATGGTAAAGATTTCTCTACCTAGAAGTAAAGGTATCTTGCTTCTTGCAGAGTTGTCTCCTCAAACAAGTAAACTATGTTAACTGACAATTGCTTTCATGCAGTATCTGACAGTCCCTGTCTGAGCAATCTTTTGGTTTTGTTAGTTATCTGTCAGTGGAGACATTTGGACTATCAAGTGCGCTAAAGAAATGTTTTTTTTATGGAATGAGTATCACCTGTTCTTTTCTAAAAAGTGAGCATCACAAAACCTTGCTAGCTCTAGGTGGAGCTGAAACCAACAACTACAAAAAAGATCTCGTATATCACTTGTGTCATTTATGAAGGTGTTTTCCGATTCAGGCGTCCCCACTTTAACTGCTTAGATTTTAAGAAGGCAGAATCCTGGAGGTAGAGTAGCTAAGAGTTATGACTACCTATAAAAAATTCTAGCCATTTAATCAACAGCCCTACATTTTCAACTTGTAAGTACATTGGAATCCAAAAGAGACACTTGGTGACAGGGATTTACAGATTCAAGTCATAAATAACTGCAAAAAGAAAGTATGAAAGAATTGGATGATACAACATGCAGCTTACTCCACAAATTAAACTATAATTGCTTTATAATGCAAATGACATATATCTTTTTTTTTCAATGGATTACATTAGGAATAATACTGTGCTCAAATAATACAGTGGAAAAACTGTAATAAATCTCACTTGTTAGACATTGCTTACATTTTATTCCTTTTTGCATTCAGCCAGAAACTTAATCTTAGATGGAGTAAGTCTGCGGTTTGTCAGACTATATGAAACCATGTTAACAGAAGTAACAGAAACCATACAATAGTTTACAACTGTACAAAAGTTTCCAAGCTTACAAGCTTAAAGAGATATTAAACCCTCAGTTCTTTTAAGCTCTTTCAGCAGCTGAACTGCAGCACTTACTGAGTATGCAGCTTCTTTATCTTTGAGGATTTTTCTGGCGTTTTATTAGCACCTTTTTATGCGTGAATTTGGAACATTTTTATGTGTAACTTGCACATTTTTATACAGTATTTTTGAGCTTTGGCGTTTTTTAGTTAGCCAACAGAGAGAACTATCATCTGTTGCATCATTTGTTGCTAGGCATTTCGGCTTTTTTTTAAGCTTTTCCATTAGCTTTTATTTTTTATTATTATTATACATTTATTTATTTTTTGTTAGGGTAAGGGGTTTGAGTTAATGCCGGTTCACACTGGTGACTCGACTCGCAGCTAGTTCACACTGCAATATGCAAACTGCTGAGAGTGTCAATACAAAGTTAATGACACCCCCAGATTAGTTCGCATATCGCAGTGCGAACTGTCAATTTGGATAGGTGTGAACACTCATGCGATCCGATTTTGGTGCGAACCAACAAAAGGGTCCTCCGCGACTTTGGTTGCACATGCTCAGTTTGGTGTTTATTGCTAGAAAGTTTTTCTTTTTTTCTTGGGAGAGTACATGTGATCAGCAGAGGGCCAATTAGCACTGTCCAGACAGAGGTCAGGGGTGAATGAAAACTCCTTCTACAAGCGTTACTAGGAACTGATAGAAGCCACAAGAATGCTATATACTGCTGATAAGAAAAGGTATTTAGCAGTTTATATTTGCTAAAATAATTGCATTTCCATGTTCTGTGTACTGTGGGAGATCAGATATAGTGAATGCAGGTTCTGGGTTTAGTAACACTTTAAAGTTAGGTTAGGGTTAGGGTGTAAAAAAAATATAAAAATAATCATAAATAAATAATAAATACATTCAATAAATGAATACTAAGCAATAATAAATCAATATTTAACCCTAATCCTAACCCTGAAAAAATAAATAAATAATGAAACACCCTAACTCTAACACAACATAGATAAATAAATGATTAATATTATTATAATTTTTTTTGGGGGGGGGTGGGTGTTTATTATTATTATTATTAATAATAATAATACATTTAATTTTTTTAAGGTTAGGGGGGGTTAATTATTATTTATGTATTACAAATTATTTATGTATTCTATTCATTATTGATGATTTTTTGTTATTTGTGCATTTATTTTTCACATTTATTTATACATATATCATTACTATTTAATTTTTACATTTTTTATTTGAGCAGAAAATCACGCAAATACGCACACCAAAACACGCACAAAAACATACAAATGGCGCATTTCCATGGGAATGAAAACATGCCAAAAAAGCTCAAATCTGCCCAATACAAGCTGCAAAAAAAGCTCCAGAACTTGTTTGAGCTTCAGATGACTTGGAGTGGAGATGTCAACATCTCCATAGAGTTGATTTATTTCTCCTCCAGTGTTTTGGAGCTTTGAGCTTCAAAATACAAAACGCGTGTAAATGGGGCCTTAACCCTTGCCTATGTTACCTGAAGCTGCTGCTATGACCACTGCTCCAGGTTTCCTGTTTCAGGGTGTCTCCAGTCTCTTGCAGCAACCTACGGAGCCACCCTTGGAGTTGCATTCTCCTGTGTGCATCAGTAAAAACACAATCCCACAGCCTAGGATAGCACTCCCCCTCCCCCAACAGACTGTCCAGTGACTGTACGGTCCTTTGTTAACTCTTTTCTGTGAAGGCCAGATGTTCAGGGAAGCAGCATTGAAAGGGCAGGAGCCAGCAGCAAGTTTAAACTACAAGTGCTGGGGTATGAGTATTAACAGTTTGTTTACTGTTTTTTTTTTTTTTTATTGTGGCAAGCTAAATAATAAGTCCCATTTCACACTTATGCAATGCGGGAACCCTGCGAATCTACTGCGGGTTCCCGCATCGCATTCCCAGCACAGGCCGTTCACACTGCCATATGCGAAACGCTGGGGGTGTCAATTTAAAGGTTAACGACAACCCCAGATCAGTTCACATATCGCAGTGCGATCTGACATTTGGACATGAATCGGATCGCATAGGTGTGAACCACAATGTGATCTGATTCTGCTGCGGATCCAAAAAAGGGTCCTGTGTGTGTTTGTGCTAAATCAGATGCAAATTCAGCCATACTATCTGTATGGCTGAATTTGCATCGCACAGACATTGTATGTGATTTTCAGAGCAATGCGCTCCGAATCACATGCAATGTCTGCCATCGCAGATGTGTGAATCGAGCCTAAAGGTTTAATACTACTTTAACCACTTGGCCTCCGGGAAGATTTACCCCCCTCATGACCTGGCCATTTTTTGCTTTACGGCACGGTGTTACGTTAACTGAAAATTGCGCGGTCATGCGATGCTGCCCCAAATAAAATGTATGTCCTTTTTCCCCCCACAAACAAGGCTTTCTTTTGGTGATATTTGATCCTCGCTGCGTTTATAATTTTTTTGCGCTATAAACAAATACATTTATTTTTTTCACTTTCTGCTATAAAACACATCCAATAAAATGATTTCTAAAAATCGAATTTCTTCATAAATTTAGACCAATATGTATTCTGCTACATGTTTTTGTTTAAAAAAAAATCCCAATAAGCGTATATTGATTGATTTACGCAAGCATTATAGCGTCTACAAACTGGTATATACTTATGGATTTCTTTTATTCATTTATTTTATACTAGTAATGGTGGCGATCAGCGACTTAGCAGGACTACGATATTGCAGTGGACAATCAGACACTAACTGACACTTTGCATGAACCAGTGAAACAAATACAGTGATGAGTGCTAAAAATAAGCACTGCCACTGTACCAATGACACTGGCTGGGAAGGGGTTAAACATCTAGGGCGATAAAGGGTTATCTGTTTGCCTAGCCAGTGTTTATGTGTACTGTATGTGCTGGTTTAACTAGGGGAAGAGATGGATTCTAGTCTTCTTTGCAGGAACACAGAATCCATCCCTTCTTCTCTGTCAGTACGGTGATCTGTCTTGTTTACATAGGCAGATCCCTGTTCTGTGTTGTTTACCGATGATCGGTGGGTGCCAGAAGACATTGAGTGCCCGGCACCCGCAGATTAGCTTCTGCTGTGAACTGCAGTCCCCCTGCAGGAGGCAGTGCCGCAGAGCTGTCGCCCTATAGCAGTAAAACCGCTGTAGGGCGGTCATCAAGTGATTAACCCATAACCAAAAACGAGGTATAACTTTGCCAGCAGATTTCACAGGCTAACATGCACTAAAGCTTAAAAAAAAAAAAAAAAATTGAAGAACCTTTCCTTAATCTATATACAGCAGTCACATAACCCAGAACTTTTCCAGCCTGTCTGCAGGCTTCTAGTCCTCTGCTGCTAGTCACATGTTCAAAATAAAAAACAACTTTTGGAATACTGAGTAAAAATAATTAATATCGATAAAATGTTTTGTGTGTCACACCCCTCCAGCCTGTGTCTAAAGCCTAGTACACACGCAACGAATTTCCGCTGACCGGTCGTCCGTCTTTTGTCCAGAGTGGTGTCTGTTGGTTGGAATGTGCTCTAGACTGCACACGAATTTTGTCGTCCGACAGAATTCTACTTCAGAAGTGATGTCATGTGTTTGATTGCTTTCTTTGTGTTCTTTCATCTCTGAGCATGCCCAGTCTTGCTCATAAGATTTTTCCCTGTCGAAATCTGTACTGACTGCACGAAAATCGGACGTGTTTTGACGGTGGACAAAAATTTTATAGCCTGCACACCAGAATTTTGTCGGCCGAAAAGTCGGAGTCGGTTGTCGAGAGCACCATACTAACAAGCCGAAAATCGGTAGATCGGTCGTGGGACAAAAATTCCCGGCCCAATTTTGACTCGTGTGTACGGGCCTTTAGAATAAGGAGGCGAAGCCTCCATTATTCTACAGGATTATCCCACCCCCATTATGTTTAGCTGGTTAGTGAGCATGAAGTAGGAGAGAGGGAGTGGGCTGTCATTTACCACTGTGTATACATCCACATGTGTAACTTTATAGTCACATGGGCTCATCAGATATGATAGGGAGGAAATGCTCAGCATAGAAACCTAATGAAAAGGGAGCATGTACAGAGTTGCCACAACAGCTGCAAATTCCCTAGCTAAATTGGGGCATGGACAGAAGGTGGATAGAGAGAAGCAGGATCAATCAGGTTTTTTGCAGAATACAGAAAAATAACCTCATAGTAACTGAGTGAATATGAACAGTATGTAATACACCATTTATTCATAGTTTTTTTTTTTATGATGTGGAATTAGTGACACTTTAAATTAAGGTTGATTCTTTAATTTACTTTTGTCACAAGAACCTGTCAGAAAATTGTTAGCTGAATAGCACGAGCATCCATTCAGATGCAGGTACTAGTCAGGAACACTGACAGTGGTGCTGGCTGTCAGAATAAGGGGGATTCATCCATCTGTTAGCATGGATGAAAAAATCTGATTGGGCTGATTGAAAGAAATCCATACATGCATGGACTGTGTACGTATAGCATAAAATCTGTTCAAACATCTAAAAAAAAAAAAAAATCTTATTGACAGTGCATGATGGAAAGCAAGGTTAGCAAACTGTGATATGACTTCTATAGAAAAGGAATGTTTTTTTTTTCTTCAGAATTATAGAAAGAGCAAGAATGCCATAAACCATTAAAATGTACCGGTTACACCCAAAAAAGCAGTTAACAATTCTCCCGAGACTCCTTTTATCTTTTCAGGACTCTACCAATTACACTCCCCCTATCGTACTCAACCAAGCTGCAAGGGACCGTTAACAGATTTTTGTGGCAAAATAAAAGCTCTTGCCTTTAGCAAATTAACCAGACACAGTCGGGCTGGGGGATTGGGTCATGTGATCCTTAAGGATTATTACTTGGCCTTTATTTTGACCCAATTAAGGAGGTTTGTCCAATCTCAGAGCTCTACTTGGGCAACATTAAAATCTGAATTAGTGCCGGGTAAGAACCTACGTGTCTTATTACTATCACAACAATTTAAAAAGTGTATTTACCCTGACCTCCCACCCACAGTACTAGAAACTCTTAAAGCGTGGAACTACCCAAGTTCTTCCAATCATAGTGGACCTACAATTAATATTCCTATCCCACTGGAGGTATGTTCATTAGTGATCCCAAATATCAACCTTAAACCATGGCTAGACAAGGGAATTAGAAATATCTGCTGCTTATTAACAGCCGAAACTCTTAAACCCTTTACAATTCTTCAAGAAGGATTTGATCTCCCAAATAGAGAATAGTACACATAAATGCAAATCTCATCCCTGATGAGACAATACACTTAAGTGCACTGCTCAATTCCGACCAAAATAGCAGGTTTCTTACTAGCCTCTAAAACTGTTGAGAAAGGGATATTTTTGATATATGCTTGGGAGACAAAATACATGTTACTAAAACAAATTCAAATCTAGCTTGGGAACAAGATTCCGGTATGCAGTTTACTCTGAACAGTGGCAATATGCCACGTCGGCCACTTTTTCTTACTCTAAAAATGGGAATATGTGGGAATAGATGTATAAAATCACTTATCGTTGACACAGTTTCGTATAGCCTTATTCTATTCCCATACATTGAACCTGTGCTGGCGGGGATGTGGACAGGTGGGCACATTGTTCCACCTTTTGTGATCGTGTAGACATCTGGCCAAATACTGGCCAGCGGTTTTTCGCACCCTATCAGAAATTAGCGGGTTATCGATACAGATCGCCCCTGAGCTAGCATTACTGAACCTAGGTATAGAACACATTCCTTATCACATTCTACTAGCTGCAAGACTTACTCTGTTAAGGAACTGGATGGTCACAATGATCACCTCGTTTAGTGAAGTGCTTAGTCAGGTGCATCAGCAGTGTGTATACGAGAACATGTTTGTAATGGCATCTGGTGTGAACAACAAGGTTTCCGCTGCCTGGAAGAGTGGTATGGTAGCTATAGACATATGCATGAGTGAGCAGAGGAGGCACCCAGAGGGTACACAAGTTTAAGTATTCATATGATGTTACTGATATTTGACTGCGATTTTGACTACAGTTACTTCCCTGTCCTCAATTTAGGTTGAGCTCGGCTGTATTAACTTAGTTCATCTGTTATTGATGTTACCTTTCCAGATGCGGGCTGAGGCCCCTATGTGTGGTCATCTGGCTTTGTCAAGCTCCAGCCTAGGCTCTGACCTTGTTATACTGTTTTATATTGTTATCTACTGTTTCATAACTTTGTATCTTTTTCTTTGTGAAACACCCAATAAAAATATTAAAAATCAAAAAAGCAGTTAACTTCTAAGATGCACTCTTCTCTTATGTTGTAAAAAGGATGAGTTTTCTACATTTATGCACTCCCTACAATGTAATGTGTGTAGAAATATTAAACTATATATAAAGCAAGCTACTGTAGCTAGACAGGCTATAATAAGAGGCTCTGAAAAATGTAAACTTATTAAAGAGCAACTCCAAACAAGTGACATCATTTAGTGAGCTACTTCTGCTGTCCAGTAAAGGCAGCAATTGTACTTCAATCAGAAAGTTCACTCAGTTCATTCTACAGCGTATCTAAACCCAATAACAAGAACTGAATGTATTGCAATTTACATTTCCTTAGAAGTGGTGGTTAAATTTGTTTTCTTTTTTATACTTTTTTTTTCACCTGCTGATCCTACAAGAAACACCACTTCCTGTCCTAGGGGGACAACCGTACTGTATCTAGGAGGAGCAGCATAAAAAGAAGTATGTTAGGACTATATTAGAGCTGCATGATTATTCATAAAAAAAAAAACACGATCTTGATTCAACTCCCCTCGCGATCTTAATCCGGCATTTCCACGATTCAGTGCAGAGCCGTTCTCTGCTCACTGCTGACGAAAAAAAAAAAAAAAAACGAAGCCAGCAAAGTTTACCACAACATTGCTCAGTGCGGAGATAAAAAGAAACATTCTATCATTTGGTTATTTTAGATCAAAGGGATGAACTTTGGTCTGTAAATGAGGTCAGTTTAACCACTTAGAGACACAGCTTTTTTCTGACATCTGTTGCTTACAATTTAAAATCCATATTTTTTGCTAGAAAGTTACTTAGAACCTCCAAACATTATATGTATACTTTTAAGCAGAGACCCTAGAGAATAAAATGGCGATCGTTGCAATATTTTATGTCACACTGTAGTTGCGCAGCGGTCTTTCAAAGCAATTTTTTGGGAAAAAAAAATACACTTTAATGAATTAAAAAAAAAAAAAAAAAAAACGAAACAGTAAAGTTAGCCCAATTTTTTGTATAATGTGAAAGATGATGTTACGCCGAGAATCGTGATCTTTATTCTAAACAAAGAAAATGTGATTCTCATTTTATCCAGAAAGGTGCAGCTCTAAACTATATAATACTTCCCCCTCTTCATAAAATTGGGGGAGGTGTTTTGTAGTTAAAGATAGTGTCAAACGAAGCTTAGTGACAATTTTCCGACAAGGAAGAGAATATAGGACCAGGGTTCATACACATTTTTACCAATAAAATTCCATGACTTTTCCATGACTTCACGTAAATATTCATGATCTAAAGTTTCATGAAATCTCTATGTATACATGTTAAATAAGAAGAAAATCCATGTCACACCCAGCATATTTTTATTAAAATAAATGACAATCTTTGTAGTGTACATGGGGAAAAAGCTTCAGTTTAGGCAGTCATGATGGAGGTGCTCCCGGACTGGTATGGATGCCACAGTCAGATGCACAAAATGCAGCGCTTACTCTTTAGGCCCAAGCCACAGTCATGATGGAGGTGCAGGTGGAGTGGTATAGATGGCACAGATGCACAAATGTGGCACTTACTCTTGTCTATACTCAGGGGTCAAGTCCTGGGAAAAAAAAAGTGTGGGGCTGTGGACATGATACAGGAGGTGGTCAAAGGCTGCGGACATGATACAAGAGATGGTCAGAGACTGCGGACATGATACAAGAGATGGTCAGACACTGCGGACATGATACAAGAGATGGTCAGAGACTGCAGACATGATACAAGAGATGGTCAGAGACTGCGGACATGATACAAGAGATGGTCAGAGACTGCGGACATAATACAAGAGATGGTCAGAGACTGCAGACATGATACAAGAGATGGTCAGAGACTGCGGACATGATACAAGAGATGGTCAGAGACTGCGGACATGATACAAGACATGGTCAGAGACTGCGGACATGATACAAGACATGGTCAGAGACTGCGGACATGATACAAGACATGGTCAGAGACTGCGGACATGATACAAGACATGGTCAGAGACTGCGGACATGATACAAGAGATGGTCAGAGACTGCGGACATGATACAAGAGATGGTCAGAGACTTCGGACATGATACAAGAGATGGTCAGAGACTGCGGACATGATGCAAGAGATGGTCAAGTACTGCGGACATGATAGAAGATAGAAGAGCACTAGGGAGGCCGGAGAGCACAGGGGAAGCAGAGAGCACTGGAGGAGCTGAATGGCACGGAGGGAGGGGGGAAATGGAGAGAATTAAGGGGGGGTTTGGAAAGCATTGCAGGGGGGTTGGGAGGCGCAGGGGGGTGGAAGCAGGGAAAACCAGGGGGATGGAGAGCACAGGGGGAGGGGGGGGAACTGGAGAGCACTGTCTGGGGGGGAACTGAGGGGGCTAAAGAGCACTGTGGGGGCGTTAATAGCACCGGGGGGGGTTATTAGCACTGAAGGGAGGCTAAAGAGCACGGGGGGGCTAAAGAGCACTGAGGGGGGCCAGCAAAGGAAGTTGTATAGGAGGGGGATGGGGCAGCTGCATATAGATGAATTGAACTTTCCATATTCCTAGTGCAGCTTCTGAGAGGAGGAGTAACAAGTATTCAGCGACATGAGGCATGAGGAATAAATATGGAAAGTTCAATTCATCTCTATGCAGCTGCCCCATCCCATCCCATCCCCCTATTATCCAGCACACAAAACGAGACTCCTCAGGCACTGACCTTCTTCCTGCAGCTGCCTTCTAGGAAGTTCTTCACACTGAGATGCGGACACCGGCCTGACACCCATCAGTGCGGCGATGCGGGCGGCCCTTCAGACACCCCCCAGTGCGGCGATGCGGGCGGCCCTTCAGACACCCCCCAGTGCGGTGATGCGGGCGGCCCTTCAGACACCCCCCAGTGCGGCGATGCGGGCGGCCCTTCAGACACCCCCCAGTGCGGCGATGCGGGCGGCCCTTCAGACACCCCCCAGTGCAGCGATCCGAGTGGCCCGGCTGACATCCCCCAGTGCACGCGCCCCTGGGAGCGGGATAGTAAGTGCACTTCTCAGTTTCAGGTTTCAGCGGATCAATCCGCCGCAGAGTTCCCAGCCTGTCACGGTCTATTCATATTGAAGAGACCAGTGATCAGGCTTCAGCTGTGCAGTGCGCTGCTGCAGATTAATCCGCCTAAACCCGAAACAGAGAAAATAGTCCCACTTACTGTCCCCCGCTCCCACAGAATACAGTACAATACAATACATTTTCTAAATAAAATAGGTGCACAAAATTCCATGACTTTTCCAAAACTTAGTGGGTTTTACTCATTTTCCATAACTATTACAGTCCTGGAAAGTGTCATGTCAAAATCCCATGACTTTTCCAGGATTTTCATGACCGTACGAACCCTGTAGGACGCTACCAGCTCACAAGATTTCTAGCTAGATGAACAGCTATTTTTTATTTATTTTTTTTCACATGTCGAACAGATATAACAAAATGGTTTCTAGGGTATATTTAACAGACCATAAGGGAACAAATAAGGGAAATGTATTGTTACAGTTTGCATACACTTTAACTGCTTTCTGTGTAATTGGCTGCAGAACACCCTCCTCCACATTGTGTAACTTCACTCTTTTCTAGCATCATTAATCACATTTAAACTTTCCAACAATAGTTAAACAGTGATTTCCGAAGAATATTAAAGGCATTTCACCTGCATACCATGTACATTGATCATGTAATTTTATTGTGTCATTTGTTAGCCTGAACACACAGCCTATAGTGTTATACGTTTCTGTCTGTGTTCACAAATGAGGCATGCTGCATGGCACTGCACAGGTTAAAATGGTCCTAAAGCCTGGACATATTTTACATTGTTTCATTCCTGCATTATAGTAAAATAATGTCCCAGTGTTTGTATCACCCACTTACCCCCCTTTATACTTACCAGAGCCTGATCTCGATCCAGCACTGTGCCCCAGGTCCTCACTCTCCTCACTGAACATGGAGGCAGCAGTGGAAGCCATTGGCTCCTGTTGCTGTCAATCAAATCATGTAAGCAGAGAGTGAGGTTAAGCCATGCTGCGTGTGTCAATAAAGGCATACAGCCCAGCTTGGGATCAAAGTGGCTTCCTATGGCGGCACGCCGAGCAGAGGAGGAGCCAAAAGCACCGGCAAAAGCCCCTGAAGAGGAAGTTTGGGGCTGCTTTGTTCAAAACCAGAACAGAGCAGGTAAGTAAAACAGGTTTGTGATTTTAATACAAAAGAAACTTACCTTTACAAATGCTTTAATGCATGACCTCGGTCTGCAGTCTGAGAATTAACAAGATGATGTTTTTTTTATTGCATTAGCATTCCAACACTGGTGATGAGACACAGAGCAGGATGCAAGGCATGGATTGGACGATGTGTGACCCAGAACAGGAAGTTGTCTTGTCCGTTTGGTGATTAGGGACAGGCTAGCTGCAGCCACAAAATTGGAGCCGAGCTTTACAAGGGAAGGCAAACCATATATATATATATATATATATATATATATATATATACACACACACACACACACACGTCTCTCCGGGGACTCGCACTCCTGATTGACTTTGGGCAGCAGCGAGAGCCACTGGCTGTCTATCACAGCCAGTGAGCCAATCAGGAGGTTGGGGCCGAACAACAGCTCCATGTGTGAATGGACATACAGAGCCGCGGTTCAGGAGCGTGCCTGCTTGGGTGCCCTCAGTGCAAACTGCTTGCTGTGGGGGCACCCGGAAAAAGGGAGGGGCCAGGAGTGACGGCGTGGGGCCCGAGAAGAGAAGGATCCAGGCTGCTCTGTGCAAAACCATTGCACAGAGCAGGTAAGTATAACATGTATGCAATCTTCAGAAAAAAAGACTTTTGTATCACTTTAATATTTCAATTGTGACTTGAGTGTACTTTTAATAAAACACCTTCAATGTGAAAAATATTCATGTTCTAAAAAATACACATTTTATAAATATATTCTTGTCATCCTATTCCACTATTTCTATACCAATAATCAGGGCTTTTTTTTTTTTCTCACAGAAAAGGTCCAGGAACTCCCCCTTTCAAAGTCTCCCCTTGTCTATGCCCCGACTCACCTTCAAGCACCCTCCCTTGGTTCCACCACCTACCCTCCTCCCAGTACTATGCTTTTTTTAGAGAATACAGAACCAAGTGTCATTTGTGGTACTTAGTAATTTGCATGGATTTTGGTAACGATAACATGAAAAGCAGTAAAATAGATCCCCTGCAGCCAGCAACAACAGATCCCTCAGAAACAACAGACCTTTCCAGCAACAATATACCCACCTGCAAAAAAATAAATCCCCTGCAGTGACAACACATCCCCCAGCATCTAGCATCAACAGACCCTGCAGCACATCCCACCACCATACATTTAGTGGGAGAAGTGCTGGAACTGCATTCCCACTGAAAAAAAGCCCTTCCTATAACATATTGTTTAGATGGGTTTCCATTTTCTCAGTATTTTTTTTTTTTATTTTTTTTTCCGACTCTCCGAATATGTTGCCAATATGTTGCTTGCAGTGGAACATATCCAGTACAGTGTAAAACAAGTGCCTCTGAGAATATTGATGACTGCTGGCCCACTAACCTTACTGTGACTGCATAACAAAGCTCACAATGGCCTCAGAAGTCTATGACAAAGCTTGCTTGAAGCACCTGCAGATTTTTAGAGGTGTAAATTCAGCTTTAGCTTCACTTTGTTTTGGAGGTATTGCAGGTATGCGATATATTCACACACACACACACACACACACACTCTAAAAAAGCATTGCCCAAGCGCCACTGAAACGTTGTAGAAGGATCAAATACACATCAAAATACATGTTGAAGTGGTAGGCATTTTAACCACTTGCCGACAGTAATAAATGTAGATATACTGTGGCAAGGTGACACTGCTGCGCTAGTATGTGATCCAAAACTTCCGTGTCTGGGGCACACATACATGCCGCTGGCGACCCATTCCCACTGTGACTAGACACATCGGAAGATGATCTGCAGGTACCGTGAACTTGATGTCAACCTGCACCCGGTCGATCATTAGGCAGAGAGCCAGAACGGCGATCTGTCTATGTAAACAAGGCAGATCACCATTCTGACAGTACAGAAGGCATGGATCCTGTGTTCCTGTAAAGCAGGAACATGGATCAATGCCTTCCCCTAGTAAAAGCAGCTCCCACACAGTGCACAAACACTTAATGTGTAACTCCTTCCCAGCCAATGTCATTAGTACAGTGACAGTGCATATTTTTTAGCACTGATCACTGTATTAGTGTCACTGGTCCCCAAAAAGTGTCAGTGTGCCTACTGTTCGCTGCAATATCGCAGTCCCACTAGAAGTTGCTGATCGCCGCCATTACTAGTAAAAAAATAAAGAAATGTTTGCTTTTGGGTTTAATACAACTTTAATTCACCACTGTGTATTGCCTGTGGCTAGTCACTTCAGTAGGCTTTTCTGGGGGATTATTATCACCTTAATAATGAACTATGATAGTTATGAGTTAGTGATTTTCAGGTGTTCCGATATGGTGGTATGGCGTCGCATGTATGGGCAAACATATGCACAAAAAACACTTTTTTTTAACCTAATTCATTGAAACTATTTAGTTACGTTTTATTGTTGGCTAGCATTAAAATGTATTGCTCTTTTTATGTACACCTATATCCTTTTTTGCAAGTTTTAAATTGATTTTTAGAGGGTGCTATTGTGCCCTAAAAAACAAATCTGCCACGAATAAGAGACTTTATCGCATAGGAAACTTCCTTGACCATAGAGGGGTGCGCCTCCCTTCGTATTTTGTGCAGAATTGGGAGATGCTCCCAGCTGAAAGCTACCGTTTACAACAAATATATAATTTTCTTTGCTCTTTGCAGAAGAAAAGTCCTGATCTGGTAGTTCCTATACAATTTGAAAACAGATGTATACAAGAGACTCTCCAGCGTGGCTGCATCTCCATGTTGTACAAATCTTTTGTCTCCCCTTCTTTGAAACTCCCCTATCAAACTGCATGGGAGAGGGGCCTGGGCATGGCCCTTGAAGTGGAGGATTGGCAATCCTGGGACAACACGCCTACACAAGGGCATTATGTATGTTGCCCTGATCGAGGCAGGGTACAAAGGTTTTGCGAGATGGTATTTGGTACCAAAATACCCAGATGTACTCCATGTGTGGTGGACCTGCCCCAAGGCCCGGCGTTTCTGGATACGGGTCCGGGTTACGTTACTGGATACGGGTTAACCATAGCGACCGAGTGGATTAGGGGTAATCCACTCGGTCGCTATGGTTAACATTACAAAAGATCCTCGGATTGCGCTACTCAATGAACCTGTTGATAATATCCTGAGATCAACCCAGACTCTAATATACTACATGTTCTTGGCAGCAAATATAGCCATAGCAACCTTTTGGAAAAAGCCCCGTGATTGATTTAGCCCTCATGACGCGAAAGCTTACCTAGATCACAAAAAAAATAGTCAGTGTCCTGAGGGAGAAACAACCCCTATTTGAAAGGATATGGACCCCCTGGCTTTCTTATCTTCAGGTTTCAGACACCTGAGGCTAACACCGGTTTGATGGCTGGATGGTATTTTGGACGGATGGCCTCTCACTATTTTTTTTCTCTTGCCTTGTTTTTCTCATCTTCCTGTTGCTTTGTCTTTTTCCTGGCTTCTCTCACTTTATATCTTCATTTTTTTATTTTTACTTTTCTGGTATATTGTTGGCCCATGACAAACATGACAAACTACCTCAGGAGAATGTTCCTTTGATGTCTGGATAGAGACACAACTTTGCTGACTGATACTATAGAGGTTATACTTGGTCGATCACATTACTGTAGTTTGTCCCACCTACTTGTGAACTGTTTAGGTTTTTAGCAAAATCCTTAGCATCTTTTACCTACTATTGTCATCAAATGTATTTTGTATTCTTTTATTATATACTATTTATGTTGTCTGTTTATTTTTTTTTTACTACTGCGTGCTATCCAACAATGTCCTTTGTTGTTACTCTAAACTTGAATAAAAAAATTGACACAGAAATTGAAAAGGGGGAAAAAAAAAAAAAACGTGGAGGGAAAACAAAAAAAAAAGAATTAAAAAAGAACCTACCATAAATGGACAGGGCAACTGACTGTTGTTATTTACTTACATTTTCTACCTCTTAGAGCAGAAGATGTCCCCACTGAAGCACACAGGTGATGTCAGGAGTATAGCGAAAAAATCAAATGCATCATTAGGCCTATGAGATCCCTGCGTTTTCCTGCAGGTGACAACTGCACCATGCAGCCCCGCTGCTGGCAGCCTGTAAAACTCTTTAACCACTTCCGGACCGCCTGCCCCAGTTTTACGTCGATACTTTGACGTTAAATACCGGTGATATGGCAGCAGATAGCTGCCATAACCCTGTATTTTCTTACTGGGCGGGCAGTCCTCTTTCACATAAAAGTGGTCCTAATGGCAGTTTTGCAGCAGGATCACCTTTATGGGCGGCGGGAGAGGCCCCCCCCCCCGCCGCTTCCCGGTCATTTTCCCTGCTTACTGGAAAACTATCTGGTCCGTCCATGTCCCAGGCAAGAAGTTGAGTGAGGGCAAGATGGCCCCCACTTGACTCTATGGCCTTGGGGGACCGGAGCCAAATCATACGTCTCTTCCTCCCAATGACCTTGAAGGGTCTTTTTGAGCCCAGATCTCACATTAGAGAGGACCTGTCCTGCTTATGTCTATTACAACGGATGTTTACATTCCTTGTAACAGGAATAAAAGTGATCAAAGCTTTTTTTTTTTTTTAAAAAGGGACAGTGTAAAAATTAACCACTTTACCGCTGAGTACCTTAGTACTACTGCGGCAAAGTGGCTCGTTATCGTCCGACGACGTAGTACTACGTCGTCAGGCACTCCCCCTTCTGGGCGGCGCGCGTGCGCCGCCGGAGGCTCGCTCCCGCTGTTTTTAGTCACAGCGGGAGTCGGGCCAGGGGAGGAGCAGCGGCGATCGCCGCCGCTCTTCCCCGATCGTCGGGGATCTAGTGTGGAGATCCGCCCGCCTGTGTAAACACAAGCGGGCGGATCTCCCAAGTGACAGGCAGGGTCAGATTGCAGGGTTCAGCATAGCTGAACCCTGGATCTGTCCTTGTGTCACTCAGTCACCTCCCCCCCCGACACGTCAGTAAGCACCAGGCATACATTAACCCCTCCCTCTCCAATAAAATTAACCCCTTCCCTGCCAGTGTCATTTTTACAGTAACAGTGCATATATATATAGCACTGATTACTGTACTAATGTCACTGGTACCCCCAAAAGTGTCAAAAATGTCAGTCAAGGGTCCGATCTGTCCGCGGCAAAGTCGCAGTCCCGCAAAAAAAAAAATCGCAGATCGCCGCCATTACGCATTAAAAAAAACCACCAAAAATGACAGAAATCTTTCCCTTTGTTAGTAAACGCAATAACTTTTGCGCAAACCAATCAAAATACGCATATTGTGATTTTTTTTACCAAACATAGGTAGCATAAAACAAATTGGCCAAAAATTAAAAAAAAATTTGATTTTTTAATTTTTTTTGGGGGGAATATCATATATAAAAATGTTAAAAATATTGTTATTTTTTCAAAATAAAAGCTCTTTTTTTGTTTATAGCGCAAAAAGTAAAAATCGCATAGGTGATCAAATACCACCAAAAGAAAGCTCTGTTTGTGGGAAAAAAAGGACGTAAATTTCGTTTGGGTACGGCGTCGCACGACCGCGCAATTGTCAGTTAAAGTCGCACAGCGCCGAATCGCAAAAAGTGGCCCAGACGTAAGACAGCAAAATGCTCTAGTGGTAAAGTGGTTAAAAAGGTAAAAAAAAAAAAAAAAAAAATTGAAAGCACCCCATCCCTCCGAGTTTGCACACAGAAGTGAACGCATACGCAAGTCGCGCCCACATATGTAAAAGGTGTTCAAACCACACATGTGTGGCATTGCCGCAATCAGAGTGAGAGCAATAATTCTAGCCCTTGACCTCCTCTGTAACTCAACTGGTAACCTGTAGAAATTTTTAAAATGTTGCCTATGGAGATTTTTAAGTATCAAAGTTTGTTGCCATTCCATGAGTGTGCGCAATTTTGAAGCATGACATGTTAGGTATCTATTTACTCGGCGTAACATTATCTTTCACAATATAGAAAAAAAATTTAGCTAACCTTACTGTTTTCTTTTTTTTTTATTCAAAAAAGTGTTTTCCCCAAAAAATTTGCATTTGCAAGACCGCTGCGCAAATACGGCGCGACAGAGTATTGCAACAATCTCCATTTCATTCTCTAGGGTCTCTGCTAAAAAAATATATATATAATGTTTGGGGGTTCTATGTAATTTTCTAGCAAAAAATACTGATTTTAACTTGTATACAAGTGTCAGAATTAGGCCTGGTTCTTAAGTGATTAAGAGGCTCCTCCCTCCTGCTCCCAAGCAGCCGCGTTCCCAACCAGCGGCTCTGTGTGTCCATTCACACACGGAGCCTCATCTCGGCCCCGTCCCCTCAGTCTCCTGATTGGCTCACTGGTTGTTATCGACAGATGTGGTTGCCAAAAGCCAATCAGAAGAGCAAGTCCCCGAAGCTGCAAGGCTCTCCTGGACATCGCTGGATCGAGAGGGGGCTCAAGTAAGATTTAGGGGGGCTGCTGCACACGGAATGAAGTTAACCTTGGGCCTTTACAACCACTTTAACTGTCAGGGTTGTACTCTTTCCAGCACTAAGCTGAGGCAGAAGATAAGAAGTTACGAAGGCTTATAGTCTGCTATTGCCGTTGATATGAAGCTATCTGGTAACAAATAAAGTGATTGTAAAATTTTGTTTTTTCTTCTATTAAAAAAACAAATAAACATGGTATACTTACCTCCTCTGTGCAGTGGTTTTGCACAGGACAACCCAGATCCTCCTCTTCTCGGGTCCCTGGCTGGACCTCCTGGCTCCTTCACCCTGTTGAGTGCAGCTTGCTATGGGGGCATCAAAGCCGAGCTGCAGCTCCGTGTATCCATTGAGACACAGAGCTGCCATTCAGCCCCGCCCCCTCTCTCTCATGATTGGCTGAGTTTAATTGACAGCAGTGGGAGCCAATGGCGCCACTTCTGTGTCTTAGCCAATCAGGAAAGAGTGTCCTAGACTGCTAAGGCACTCGTGGACATCGCTGTATAGAGAGGGGGCTCAGGTAAGTATTAGAGGGGCTGCTGCACACATAAAGCTTTTATCCTAATGCATAAAATGCATTAAGATAAAAAACCTTCCTGACTTTACAACCTCTTTAAAGAGTAGAGAATCAAATTATTACAAAATGTCCACTCCCTACTGCTTCTCTTAAAAAAAAAAAAAAGTCTAAAAAAAAAAACTATATTTAAAATAAAAGATAAACTCTTATTTTAAATAAAAGATAGTATATTTTGAAAACTATGGTAAATCCAAGTGCTAAAGAGAGAATTACAACATATATTATAAAAAATGTAGAAATAAAGATTCTATACACATAACACAAATTATAAAATAAGGATTTTGCATAGGATGTAAGTAATTCTTCGCTCTCCAACTAAGAGGTCATCTTATTTGGCCATTTGAGTTCTGCCATAAAGCTTTGCTACCAACATGATACCTCATATATATATATATATATATATATATATATATATATATATATATATATATATATATATATATATATATATTTTAGCAGAGGCTCTAGAGAATAAAATGGTGATCGTTGCAATATTTTGTAACACGGTATTTGCGATTTTGCCACTAATTCGCACCAATTTTGCTACAATTTTACAGTGAATTCGCTGCGATTTTGCTCCCATTTTACCACGATTTTACTGTGCTTATGGTTTGCTTTTCATAGGTCATGTGACATCAAAAAAGTAACACAGGTGCATTAATGATGTGTCCTTGCTGCATTTTCAATGCACTTCAATGGGGAGGTGCAAAATGCAGGAAGCAGGATTTTTAACACCAAAACGGAAGCGCAATGGACCAGTGTAAAACATACATAGAATTTAAACAGATACATTTTTCTTGAACTTTTCCAGCGCTAAAGGTGCCAAACAGGGTGGGTCCACACTGGTGCAAACACAAACATCGCATATGATTTGCATCACATTTCTGTGCAGATCACATGCGATGTCTGTGCGATGCAAATTCAGCCATACAGTTTGTATGGCTGAATTCACATCACATTCGGACCAAAAAGGTACAGCACCCTTTTTATGGTCCGCACTGGAATCCGATCTCATGGGTGATCACACCCATGCGATCTGATTCCTGTACCATT
This sequence comes from Pelophylax lessonae, assembly GCF_965119305.1. Classification (NCBI taxonomy): domain Eukaryota; kingdom Metazoa; phylum Chordata; class Amphibia; order Anura; family Ranidae; genus Pelophylax; species Pelophylax lessonae. Next base: position 359,659,563 of record NC_138770.1, read on the forward strand.
TCAAGCCGATCTGGGGGGGGGGGGGGGGCTATTTTTAACTTTACATGGATGCCCGCAGCGCTTTGCAGATGTCAGTAAGAACCGTTTGCAACTAAGGTGCAATGCGATCTGCACAGGATTCACACGGTTTCCCAGTGTGAACCCAGTCAGAACAAATGCGGACAATAAATTCATATTCATTTACATTGATGATATTATTTAAAAAGTCAAATAATAGTTATTTAAATATTTTTCAAAAACTTTCATTTTCGGTTTAGGGCCAAGTGGATTCTGCATTTTCAGTTTCGGCACCGAAATTTCTATTCGGTGCCCCTTTTAGGGAGGGCAGCTGTGTCTGCCACAATTAAACCTGTCTGAACTGTGCAGGCAGATTTTCATTATCATTTGTAGCTAGATTGGAACACTGTCTGTCCTAACAAAGGGTTAAAGTTGTAGAGTCTGGGCTTCCATTGTATGAAGCCATGATACCGTATTCTGAGAAACATACAAAAAGGTAAAAGCATTGTGTTTACATTGATCTGCTACCAGCGCTTCTGTGTAGTGAGATTGCAAGCCCATGGGTTGATTGTTTGCTTATGGCAGGGGTCTCCAAACTATGGCCCTCCAGTTGTTCAGGAACTAAAATTCCCATCATGCCTAGTCATGTCTGTGAATGTCAGAGTTTTACAATGCCTCATGGCAGGGGTGTCAAACTCAATGTAATCGCAGGCCGCATCAGCATTATTATTGCCCTCAAAAGGGTTGGTTGTATCTTTAAGTCTAGATGTCCAGAGCATCCCCTGCTCTTATATAAGATGTCAAGAGCCTCCCCACCATCAGAAATTGAGTCCCCCACCCTCCCTTACATCACAGTGCATTCCCTTATCTTGTGCTGTTGCTGGGAAGAAGCTGTAGGCATTGCTGAAAAGCAAAACGTACTGGGTCTGGAGGAGGACCAGAAGAGGGCTGGAGCTCTCCTCCAGCTGCAAGAGAGGTGCAAGGGCCACATGAAATGGCCTTGAGGGCCGGATTTGGCCCGCGGGCCTTGTGTTTGACACCTGTGCCTTATGGGATGTGTAGTTCCACAACAGCTGGAGGGCCGTAGTTTGAAGATCCCTGGCTTATGGGCTTCGCTTTATTTACTTTGTCTATCAGAAGTCATCTGTAGCCTTAAAGGGTAACTCCACTTTCATGGGGGAAAAAATAGTAAACAAAATAAAAAACTATATAGCGTATACAATTGCAACACAAGTCATATTGTGATTGAATGTTATTAAAATTTACCTTTCCTTTTCAATCTGCAGCTGTTGTAATTTTCTGAAAATGCAATATGGCTACCTGGAGCTGTTCTGTACACAGAATGTGTACTGACCACACCCCAGAAACATAATTTCCTGCTTGTGTGATTGGCTCACCGATTTTCCCAGAAGTCTGCCTAAGATACAAGTCAGATTTCTGGCATTCCCTGCAACAAAAATGTAATTTTTGGTAAGATCCCCCCAATAGGAACACGTCTAAAGGGATGCAGGTCCAGCAGCATTCCTCATTAGAGCCCTGCAGCTGCCACAGCCGATAACTATGAAACCACTCCCATTTGACCCCCTTAGCACAGAGGAACAAAAAATGATTTCTTCAGAATAACAAAAGGTAGGAATCTGCAACAAAGGTTGTTACAATCCTTGCAATGTACAGAGATCACCCAAAGGGGAATGTTTTTTTCTCAACAAAAGTGGACTTACGCTTTAAGAGTTTTCGTGTTTGTCCCTTCAAATCATTTCAGACGAAAGCTGTGTACAATTGATCAGATTATTGTACGATTGCTTTGAAAGTGGTAATTTTTTGTATGATTTTCTGATCGTGTGTACTGGCCTTTACAGTTCCTGCCCTGGCCTTACATATTGAGGGTTGGGGATCAATACCAAGAGAAATTTGTAACTTTTCAAATGTTAATATTGGTGCATTTCTGTCTGCCAAATCAACAAGTCACAAGTTTTAGGAGTTGATGCACCAGCCATGCCAAATCCCTTTAAATGACATGCAATAATTTTTATTGATGTCGGATAGCCTGTGCCAAAGTAATCAAGCAATGTTATAAATGAAAACTCTTCTAAAATTCATATCATTTGCACAGTGACATGAATACTTTGAAGGCGGTAGACAGAGGAAGGAGAGGACAGATGAATGTGTATGGACGGCCTCACACCACTATAATGAAACAAATAAATGGACTGTCACATAACACTTATTTGTTGCATAAAATGATAAATAAGTGTGCATTTATAAATGTGTGTACTTTTCTATGTGCAGGAAATCTTTGTTAACCCTCTCCCCAATTGTCTCCAGGTTTGGCAGAACAGCATTCAAATAACTGAATTCTGTACTTAAGAAAAATACATACTGTAAACAGCTAAGGACCCCATCATGGGTAAGCATGAACAACTAGAATCATTTAGATCTGAATATTTTATTTCTTGCATAAGCATAATTGTGACTGGTGCAAAGGGAATTCTGGCTTCAACATTGTATCATTTAGCAACAACAAAAAGCCTAAACTAACAATTTGTAATTTTTGTGAAAATAAACAAATGAAGCCATAAGGAGAGACAAGATTAATTGCACACCAGGGACCATTTTGTGAATATCTTCATGCCATCCACTCTTTCTAACGCATCCTCACCAATACTGCCTGATTTTGTACATTTCATGGGTAAGTAACCAGACAATTACAGTTTAGAAGTGTAACCCATGCATATAAAGGTACTAGAGATGTTGCCAATTTGAGCTTCTCATCTACACAAAAGCAGGAAGACAAACATTGTAAAGGATCCACAGCTGTGAGATTTAGGTAGATAAACTGCACTTTGCAGAATGACAAAATGTCACCCTAATGCCAGCTCTTCCCCCCACGTTTCCCTCTGCACTCAAAACTAGATAAACAGAATGTCAAATCCTCTGAGTAGATGCCCTGCTGTAGTCTGTGCATAGGAGATCAGCCACTCTGCATTCATTCAGAAATGCAACACAATCTCTGAATGCTGCCCATGCCAAGTGTTCTCTGATTGGGCAGGGTGGAGAGACAGGACGGTGTCATCCCCGCTGACCTCCTGTTTTCAGAATGCAACAGGGCAACCACTGGTTGCAGGACTCAGAAGCAAGTGGACATCTTGGAAGTGGTGCTGCCTACTTCAGTGATTTCCAGCTTCCAGTAACACTGGACCAATGTAACTATTAGAGCTGCACGATTCTGGCCAAAATGAGAATCACGATTTTTTTGCTTGGAATAAAGATCACGATTCTCTCACGATTCTCTGTGTAACATCTTTTACATTATAAAAAGAATTGGGATAACTTTACGGTTTTGGTTTATTTTTTTATTCATTAAAGTGTATTAATTGCGTTTGAAAGACTGCTGCGCAAATACAGTGTGACATAAAAATTTACAACAATCACCATTTTATTCTGCAGGGTCTCTGCTAAAAAAAATATATATAAATGTTTGGGGGTTCTAACTACTTTTCTAGGAAAAATAAGCAACAAGTGTAGGAAAAAGGTTTAGTCTTTAAGAGGTTAAACTTCCTTCCTCCGGCAGAGGGAAAGAAAAGATACAATGTAATCATTTGTGTTTACAGTTCAGTGGGAGACTAATGCTGATAGGCTTTTGCGGGAGGCTTTTTCTTTTTTTTATTTGACAGCTGCTCCCTCACAGCTATGTAAAGAATCGAGCAAGTGTCATGTTAAGATCATCAGGGGGAGTGAATCGCGATCTCGATTCTGTTACGATTAATCGTGCAGCTCTAGTAACTATATATAAAAAATCCATACTTGGAGTTCATCTTAAATGCTCATTATTTTCCTAAGGAATAAGCTTGAAACAGCTGTAGCGCCCCCCCTCCCGAGGCCTGGCGGTGTCCCGCAGAGACAGGGAGGGCCTACATCCCTCCTCAGGGTGCAGGTCACTAGGCATGGTGGGTGGTGTACAAGATAGAAAGATGGGCGCCAGTCACTTTTATGCCTAAACAAAATGAAGTTAATTTCTCACAACAGGAACAAAATGGGAAAGAGGGGTAGGGCACAGGACACCCTTATTCAAAAAACAGCAGATTGGCAGACTCCTTGGACAAAAAATGTAGAATAGGCAGACAGCAGTACAGGAAAAAAGCCTTCAAACTGTGAACTGACCTGGGAGGCAACTCCTCCTTCCTGGGTCCAGTTTCCTATAGAAATCTGTACTTTTTAGAATAAGCTGTGGACTGACCTGGAAGGCAAAACCTTTCCTCTAGGTGCAGTTTCCTACGGCAACAGTATGTAACTCACGGAAGGTGCAGGAACTCAGTGGATGATTCCATCTTGATGCTTTTCCAGGCTCTCCAACACATGGCAGAGTCACCTCTGGTACTTGATCTCAGGTCTCCATCCTTTCTTTCATGCTTCCAGGCAGTGTGCAGGCTCTCCCTTACAGAGCCCCAAGCACATGGTTAGGTCTCAGGCTTCAGGCCTACCCAGCAGCAGCTGTTCCTCACACACCCAGTGGTAAGGACCAAGATCACCTGACTTCCTCCAAATAAATAGCTTCTCCCAGCATACTCAGCTACCAGTGATTGGCTTAGAGGAAAATACATATTTATAGCCTGACTCACTGTAATTCATCACGCTAATGCCAAAAGGTAACAGTGCCACCTACTGACAGAAGGGAGAAACACAGCCAAACCAGGATTAGGAGGGAAATACAATGACCACAAAGACTACAAATCAGCCAGGCTAGCTACCACCTAACACAACTAAATTTACTAGCAACCCTGCTTAGGGCAAGGGTGCTACACAGCTATACATGCTCAAGAATGTATTAGAGTGACAACACTTTCGCTTTTACCTTTTGAAATTCCTGAATTAATCATACTATACATAAATCTAAAGTGATTTTAACCACTTGCTGACCGCCTGCCCGCACAGTACTGCAGGCAAGCATCGGCTGTAGGCAAAGCAACGTACCTGTATGTCACTGCCTACTAATGCAGTTAGGGAGCGCAAGGATGAAGCACACAAAGGGTAAAAATTAGAACCAAAAAAAAATTGATGCTTTGAATATATTTCCAGCAGAGGTAGTGAGCCATTTAACAGTTAATGGCGACAAACATACAGTGAATATAAAAAGTCTACACACCCCTGTTAAAATGCCAGGTTTCTGTGATGTAAAAAAAATGAGGCAAAAATATATCATTTCAGGGCTTTTTCCAACTTTAATTTAACCTATAAACTGTACAACTCAGTTGAACAAAAAACTGAAATCTTTTAGGTGGAGGGAAGGAAAAATCAAAAACTAAAATAATATGGTTGCATGAGTGTGCACACCCTTAAACTAATACTTTGTTGAAGCACCTTTTGATTTTTTTTACAGCACTCTTTTTGGGTATGAGTCTATCAGCATGGCACATCTTGACTTGGCAATATTTTCCAACTCTTCTTTGCAAAAACACTCCAAATCTGTCAGATTGCAAGGGCATCTCCTATGTACAGCTCTCTTCTGATCACCCCACAGATTTTCAATTGGATTCAGGTCTGGGCTCTAGCTGGGCCATTCCAAAACTTTTTCTTCTGATGAAGCAATTCCTTTGTTGATTTGGATGTATGCTTTGGGTCATTGTCATGCTGAGAGATAAAGTTCCTCTTCATGCCCAGTTTTCCAGCAGAAGCCTGAGGATTTTGTGCCAATATTGACTGGTATTTGGAACTGTTCCTAATTCCCTTGACTAAGGCCCCTGTTCCAGCTGAAGAAAAATAGTCCCAAAGCATGATGCTGCCACCACCATGTTTCACTGTGGCCTCTTCTACATATACACCACACAATTCTCCTGCGCTTGAAGGTCGGCCCCAAGGAGGTTCTACTCTAAGCTTTCCGTCCGAGCAAATACGGATAACTGCAGCCTTGCTGCCCCACAAGACTGGGGATGTCTGAAAGACTAAAATTAAGAAATGGACAGAGGGCGCACCGGCCTAGTGCATTATCCTCAATGTAAAGCTTCAATATTTAAAAAAAAAGGTACTCACAAACAGATGCTTGATAAAGGCATATCACATCACAGTGGCTGTAGTGCCCACGGTATCAGATCATAGATGAAATGGCCACAAAAACTGGCTAACGCGTTTCGAGGTCCTGCCTCTTCTTGAGAGCCAACTAAACTGTGCCTTTGCTCTTCAACTTATACGATCAAACTAGGGATGCACCGAAATGAAATTCTTGGCCGAAGCCGAAGCCGAATAATAATGAAATGCTTGGCCGAAGGCCGAATACCGAACGCGGTGTTTCGCATTTTTTCCATTTATTTATTTTTTCAATTTTTTGTCCTCTCTCTTGTCCTCTCATGTCTCTCTCTCTCCCAAAATGTTACTGTAGGGAATGGGATTCAGTGCACACTGCAGCCTTGTACCATAGGGTTAATGTTAGTGACACTGTAGGGATTGGGAAGGATGCCGGGAATGGAAATCAGGAAGCATAGTGGTGGTAGTAGGAGGCTGGAGGTGGACTAGTAGTAGCCTGGAAAGGAGCACAGCCGCATACATACATTACTCACTCGTGCACTGCAGCCCGCCCCACACATTCAGTGAGTCTTACTCTCCTCCCTAGTTTTTTCAATGGCACATTCAGGAATCCAATCACGCCGTGAGTAGCGGCACAGCGGAACCAATCAGGTGTGCAGGCACGCGTGATTGGTTCGCTGTGCAGCTAATCACGGCGTGATTGGCTCTCTGAATGCGCCATTGAAAAAACTAGGGAGGAGAGTAAGACTCACTGAATGTGTGGGGCGGGCTGCAGTGCACGAGTGAGTAATGTATGTATGCTCACCGCTGAAGTGTCCCGGCTTCACGGAAGTCTGTGAGTCCTCCTGTCCTCCTCCGAGTCCCTTCCCCCTGCGGCGATATGAATATCACCTACGGCCACAGAACGATAGTCGATATCATATGGACTATCGTTCAGCCCTATTGTTCGGCACAAAATTATTCGGCCTTTTGACTTATTCGGCCAAACACCGAAAGTGCTATTTTTTCTATTTTCGGCCGAATAATATTCGGCCGCCGAATATTCGGTGCATCCCTAGATCAAACCATCAAGATGGGGGTGGTCAGGTCCTTGGCCCGCCCCTATGGGGTATATACTACTATGTACAATACTATGTTGCCAGACGACCCCCCCCCCCTCACCTCTATCTAATTAGCATATACACACCCAGTGATAGGCTAAAAGACATAAATATATATATATATATATATATATATATATATATATATATATATATATATATACACACACACACACACACACACACACACATCACTATATTAACAACCTTAGTATAAATTGTCTTCTCTCCCTGTCAGGCCCAGCACTATCTTTGAAAGTTTTGAAGGGTATGTCATCAGAACTCCTATGAACATCTGGGGGAACACACACCTCTGGTTCCTTAGTCTTTAACATTGTGAATGTCATATATTTTATACCAAGGTTCTTAATATATATATATATATATATATATATATATATATATATATATAATGTATTTTAGCCTATTTCTGGGTCTATATATGGTAATTAGAGGTGAGGGGGGTAGCCCGGCAGCATAGTAGTATACCCCCCATAGGGGCAGACCAAGGACCTGACCACCCCCGTCTTGATGGTTTGATGGTATAAGTTGACGAGCAAAGGCACACTTTAGTCTGCTCTGAAGAAGAGGCAGGACCTCGAAAAAAGTTAGCCAATTTTTGTGGACGTTACATCTATGATGTGATACCATGGGCATTACAGCCACTGTGATGTGATATTCCTTTATCAAGCGCCTGTTTGCGAGTACCTTTTTTTATATAATAAAGCTTTTTACATTGAGGATAAAGCACTAGGCCGGTGCGCCCTCTTTTTATTCCTTAATTTCATGCTTCACTGTGGGTATGGTCTTCTTTTGGTAATGTGCAGTGTTATATAGCTTTTGGAATTATGGCAAAAAAGTTTAACCTTGGTTTCATCAGACCATACCACATTTTCCCACATGCTTTCGGGAGACTTCAGATGTGTTTTTGCAAAATTTACCCGGGCTTGGCTGTTGTTCTTCAGAAGAAAAGGCTTCTGTCTTGCCACTCTACCCCATAGCCCAGACATATGAAGAATACAGGAGATTGTTGTCACATGTACCACAAAGCCAGTACTTGTCAGGCATACCCCATTTTTAAGTACACAATGGGACCAGAGCATGTATGTGAAATGAAAATGTACTTAAAGTGAAACAATACCCTTTTTCACTTCTCAATATATGTAAATACACTAGCTCTATGGGAAATCTTGGTCCGCTTTACATGGCACTGCTCCCGGTTTTTAACATTTAACATTGGCATCTATGGGGAATCTTGGTCAAATTGACATGGCACTGCTCCCGAACCATAAGTGACAGGGACACCAAACTCGGGGAGCACATTAAGGGAACTCAGGACTACGACATGATAGGTTACCAAGGCAAGCTGGTTGACCCCAAAATCAGATGTGGTTTAGTCCTGGATCCCCTTTCGGTGCTTCCCAAGTTTGGTGTCCCTGTCACTTATGGTTTGGCAGTGCCAAGATTTACCATAGACGCCAAAGTTATAAAACCGGGAGCAGTGCCATGTAAAGCTGATCAAGATTTCCCATAGACACCAATGTGTCCGTACTCGTGAGTGTGCATAAAGTGAGGGTACATAAAAGCGAGGGTATGTAAAAGCAAGGTATGCCTGTATTCCTGCAGCTCCTTTAATGTTGCTGTAGGCATCTTGGCAGCCTCCCTGAACAGTTTTCTTTTCGCCTTTTAATCAATTTTGGAGTAATGTCCAGTTCTTGGTAATGTCACTGTTGTGCCATATTTTCTCCACTTGATGACGACTGTCTTCCATGGTAGATCTAATGCCTTGGAAATTCTTTTGTACAATTCTCCTGACTGATACCTTCTAACAATGAAAACCCTCTGATGCTTTGGAAGCTCTCTGCGGACCATGGCTTTTGCTGTAGGATGTGACTAAGAAAATGTCAGGAAAGACCTACAAGAAAAGCTGAACTTTATATGGGGTTAATCAGAAGCACTTTCAATGATGGCAGGTGTGTACTGACTCCTATTGAACATGAGTTTGAATGCGATTTGCTTAATTCTGAACACAGCTACATCCCCAGTTATAAGAGGGTGTGTACAGTTATGCAACCACATTATTTTAGTTTTTTATTTTTACTTCCCCCCACATCACAAAAAGATTTCAGTTTGTTTTTTTATTGAGTTGTACGGTTTATAGGTCACATTAAAAAGGTGGAAAAAGTTCTGAATTTATGTTTGTCATCACAGAAACCTAACAGGGGTGTGTTGACTTCTATATCCACTTTAGATCTATACTCAGACAAAAAAGATTAAACAAACAAAAAAAAAAAAGACAGACTCCATGGACCACTCTGTCTTTTTTCTACCATCATTTTTTATGTTTCTATGTATTATCTGATAAACACCTTGAGCATTCATTGAGAAATGCTACTATATCCATCAAACCAGATGATGGTGCATTCTTTTATCAAAAACAGTGTCAAAAATCAAGTTTTATTTTGCCATCTTATTTTTATACAAAAAAACAAAAAACAAATTGGTATTATTATTCTGGTAGGTAAATTATCTATATCAGTGATTAATAACTTGTGGTCTGCCTGACTGTGTATGGCACAAAAAAATTCCTCTTCTTCCAATGTGGCTTAGAAGGCCAACATGTTGGACACCCCTGTCTTACAGTTTATTTGCATCAAGTGCTTTGCATAAGTACAGGATTAAAATTTGTACTGCCAGATAGAAACGTGCACAGCCATAGAAACAGAAACGATATGTATCAAATCAAGTCTTGATTATTGTTTATTCTGGCAACTTTTTATTTTTTTTTTTTTTTATATATGCACACATATAAAGAAAAACAGGTCAGAATGCACTAGACTCATTTGTTTTTAGCACAGCTCGTTTTCCTTTTGCTGCTGTACAAGTCTCTGCCCGACAATTATTCTTGTATTAACAGTACAATATCCTTATTTATTTCTATCCATATATTACCCAAGCAAAACATCTGTCAGTTCTCTACATTCCCTGGCTGAATCCTCTTTAATCAAAACAAACCCGAGTGTTACAAAGCAAGGCAGGCTCCCTCTGTAATGGCAATGAAGTGATGATTCAATTACTCCCACTATGGCCATAAATCAACATATCTGTAGAAGTTTTACAAACCGGATTACATTTAAATTATCTGTCCAAGCATCAGAACTGACAATGACAGAGGCGAGTGCAGGGTGTTCTCCTTTGGATTATACCAGATGCTGTACAGTCTCCTGGAAAGGACTATTTTTGCTTTCACTCAGCATTGACAGACATCATACTACGCCATCTGTTAGCACTGCTTATACAATAACTGCACTGCCGAGTCATTAAAAAGGCACGCATATACTCTTATGCAAAGGTAACTCTACTTTAGTAGAAACAAAACACAACAAATAAAAAAAAAAAAATTATTATATATTATATATATATATATATGCGCACACACAATATGGCATGTGTATGCTATATTATATATATATATATATATATATATATATATATACACACACACCGTAGATATAGCATACACATGCCATATTGGAATTTCATGTTATTAAAAATTATCTTTCTGTTTCAATCTGCAGCCACTGTAACTTTCTGTAAAATCCAATGCAATATGGCAACCTGGAGGCTCTCTGTACACTGTTGGTGTACGGAATGCCCACAGCAATGTAATTTCCTGCTTGTGTGCTTGATTCACAGATTTTCCCAGGAGTCTGTACTAAGATACAAGTCCGCTTTTAGTCACCCTCTGTAATAGAAATTTCAGCTTGGTGAGATACTCGCCAAGGGTTTTTTACTTATAAAAGGGATACAGATCCTGCAGATTTTCAAATTGGAATGCTAAGAGTGCACCGGGTGATTATAATAAACAAATCCCTCCCAATCAGAAGCAGACTGCAAATGACAGGGTGAAACAAAAGCCAATTATTCCGAGCAAGTAAATGTAAGAATCCACTACAAAGTTTTTTAAAATCCTTACAATGTACAATGATCACCCAGAGGGAATTTCTTTTCTCAACAAATGTGGAGTTACTCTTTAAAGCGGAGTTCCACCCTGAAAACATTTTTTTTAGATAAAAATACCCCCGGGACAGTCAGGGCTAGTGCATTTCAGCAACAACAGCCTCTGAACTGTCCCGTTTCACTTACCTTTTAGAAGAAATACTTACCTTGAAAATGTCTTGCCCAGCGCTGCTGGAGCATCCTCTTCGGTGACGTCAGAGTCCCAGAATACCCTGCTTGACCCTTCCAGTGCAGGCGCGTCATCCCTGCACAGCTTCTGGGCATGCCCAGAAGCTGTTCAGCAGGGAATGGTGCACCTGCACCAGAAGTGACGAGCAGGGCCAGTGCAGGCGCATTGACTCCTGGGATCAATGATGCTCATCTCCCAGAAGTCAATGCAAGGAGGAAGTGACGGAGCGGGCCGCGGCCGCAGAGGGAGGAAGAGGAAGGAAGGCAAGTATATTTTCATTAAAAACAAGGTACAGTAAGTGAATCAAAAACAAAAATGTAATTATCCAATTGTTTTTCTTTTTTTTTTAAAACAGTGAGGTTTATTGAAATCTTTGGTACAATACAAAAATAAACCGTGCATTGAAACTGCAATCAGGTTCATAACACATTGGGGTACAAAAATACAAATATACAAAATGATCATCACCGAGAAACAGAACAGACATAGTAAAAACAAAGCAGTAGTCAGTGGCTCTCCGTCGATCCAACACTCGAACAGAAAATATTGATTTACCAGGGGCGGTCAACATAAAGTAGTTACCCACTGCATTACCGAGCCGTATCAGGGCACTGCACCCATTTGTCCCAAATCTTGTTGAACTTCTGAGGGCACCCCCTATGTTTATATAAAAGTTTATGAAATGGGATGACACTATTAACCTCCCTAATCCACAAACCTAGAGTAGGAGGAGTAGGTCTCATCCACCTCCTGGCTATCAGTTTACGTACTATAAACAAAGTTTCCTGAAGAAATATGACAGTGGATTTGGGCATCTCTCCATCTGGGTAAACCCCCAGGAGACACTCCTTAGGGGAGAGTTGCAGAGGAGACCCCATCTTGTCATGGAGGAATGTGACTACTTGTTGCCATAGAGTCTGTAATTGGGGACAGCTCCACAAGAGATGAAAGAAGGAGGCGTCAGGGTCTCCACACATAGGACAAGAAGGGACCAAGTCAGGGTGATATTTGGACAGTCTAAGTGGGGTGAGATAAGCCTGGTGTATTATAAAGGTCTGAGTTAGGCGATCCGACAGTTTTGGCGACACTCTGCGGCACGTCTCCAGGGCATCCTCCCATTCCTCATCCTCCATGGCCCCCACACTGCGCTCCCAGCGGGTCTTAAGTGCAAAAGCCAAGGTGGTCGAGGAAGGTGTGTGAAGTTCAGAGTAGAACATGGAAATAAGGTGACTGGGTGCTGTACTTTTAACAATCTCAAGGGTGGTAACCGATTCTAGCTCAGGAGGGCCGTCAGGGAATTGAGATCTATAGGCATGGGAGAGCTGTAAGTATCTGTAGTGCATGGGGCCCTGGATCGCAAACTGATCCTGCAAGGCCTCGTAAGACCGCAGACCAGTGGTCGTGGAGATATGGCTAAGGAGAAGAATACCCCTCCCGCTCCATATCGACAGGTCAGGGATGGAAAGGAACTCGCGTAATGCGCTATTATGCCACAGAGGGGTGAATGTGTGAAATGGAGGGCACCGAAGCCTGGACGCTACCACCTCCCAGATCCGACAATAGTGGTATAGAAGAGATCTGGGGCACAAGGGCTCCGGCGAGCCCCTGACACCCCTAAGGATAACTAGGAGGGGGTCCCCGAGGGGATGAGCCCACCCAGGGCAGAGCAGGGTCAAAAAGCGTTCTCTGTCCGTTTTATCTATGTGAAAGAACTGGGACAACTGAGCTGCCAGATAGTACAGATTAAAATCCGGCAGGGCCAATCCCCCTAGGTTTGTAGGATTCTTGAGTTTGCGCCAGGAGATCTTGTGCCGGTCAGCACCCCAAACAAAGGTCTTGAGGAGTGATTCCATCTGCTTAAACAGCTTGAGTGGCAGGTAAATAGGAGAGTGCCATACAACATAAAGTATTTTGGGAAGGAGAATCATTTTAATTAAATTGACTCTACCCATCACTCCCAGAGGTAATTTGGACCATACTTGAATTTTAGCCTTAAGCAGAGGGAACAGGGGTTGAACGTTATCCGGGACATAATCTGCTGAGTTAGCTGTCACTTGAATCCCTAAGTATTTAATGCGGGATACACATTGTAGGGCCGGGCTTGCGGGGGCGATTGCCTGTGGGCTCTCGTCAAGCGGGAGAATTTGTGACTTATCCCAGTTTATCTGAAAACCGGAGAATCGTCCATACCGTTCAATTAAAGAAAGGGCCGTGAGTAGGGATTCCCGAGAGTCTTCCAAATATAACAAAGTGTCATCTGCATACATGCTGATCTTCTCCTCCAGCGGTCCCTTACGTAGGCCTCGAATCCCGGGATGCGCTCTAATGGCCATCGCCAGAGGTTCCGCGGCCAGGGCATACAGCAGGGGGGAGAGGGGGCACCCCTGTCGAGTGCCACGGGATAAAGGGAAGGAGGTCGACTGCCAGCCATTTGCCAGGACCCTAGCTACCGGGGCGCTATATAGAAGTTTGACCCACTTAATAAAATTAGGTCCAAAGCCGTACCGGTCTAGACAGGTCCACAGAAACGGCCACTCTACCGAGTCAAATGCTTTAGCCGTGTCCAATGAGACCACCACCCTGCCACCCATTCCGTCGTGCTGTGCCTGGAGATTCATGAATAACCGGCGAAGGTTAAATGAGGTGTTCCTCCCAGGCATGAACCCGGCCTGGTCCGAGTGTATGAGTGAAAGGATCACCTTGTTAAGGCGGAGGGATAAAATTTTCGCAAGGATTTTAGTGTCTACTGGGAGCAAAGAGATGGGACGGTAAGACTCTGGGGCGTGTACATCCTTGCCCGGCTTGGGAATGAGCACAATTAGCGCCTCCCGCATAGAAGGGGGTAGGGTTGCATCTTTGAATAGAGATTGAAACAAAGCCAATAATTTAGGAGAAAGGAGTTCCGAATATTGGGAGAAAAATTCAATCGGGAGGCCGTCTAGGCCGGGGGCCTTAGATCTAGGGAACTTGGACACGGCTGCTGCAATCTCTTCCACAGAGATGGGTGCCTCGAGGGTCGCCAACTGGTCGGGTGTCAAAGTGGGAAAGTCAATAGAGTCCAAAAAGTCATGCATGTCAGTGCAGTCAGCGGGAGCCCTAGAGGTGTAAAGAGTACTAAAAAATGAGCGGAAGCACTGTGTCACCGCAGCAGGATCAGCGATCTCATTACCCAGGTCATCCTTCAAAGTAATAACTACCGGGGGCCTATCCTCACAATGAACTAAGTATGCGAGGAGTTTCCCCGCCCGCTCACCATGTGCAAACAGATTCTGCTTCTGAAAAAACATCTTAGATTTCGCCCTCTCGTAGTCAAGTTGGGAAAGGACTTTAGAGGTCAATTTATACTGAGATTCATGTGCCGGAGTCGGGTCCCCCATAAAGGCCTGTTCAGCTTCAATTAGATTTGTCGTTGCCCTGGAGATCTCCTCGGCAGCCCGCGCTCTAACAGCCTTGATTTTGGAAATCAAAGTGGATCTGGCGAACAGTTTAAACGCCTCCCACACCGCAGCCGGGGAGGCAGTGCCCTCATTGTCAGAGAAGAATTGTGTCCAGGTCCCCTCAATGTCGTTCCCATCCGACACCAAGGGGAGCCAGGCGGGATTCAGGCGCCAGGCCGGGGGAGGTCTATTGCAGGGCAAGGACAACAGTATCCAATAAGGGCAGTGATCAGACAGAGTCCGTGGGGCGAAGCCTGCCGTCAATAACCTGGGGAGCAGGGTTCGAGACAGCAATATCAGATCAATGCGTGACATAGAGTGGTGTGCAGCCGAAAAACAGGAGTACGCGCGCTGCGTGGGGTATTTGCTGCGCCAAGAGTCGGCCAAACCAAAGCTCTCCAACAATCGGGAGAACCTGGTCGGGGACGACCCCGGCGGCACCTGGGAGGCGCCACCGGACCTATCCAGACCCGAGTCCATCACATTGTTAAAGTCACCCAGCCAGATCACCGGGGCCCCTGGGCTCTGTGCCATAAACGCCAGTCCCTCCATAATAATCACAGCAGAGTAAGGGGGGGGCACATAGAAAGCCATCAGTAGCATCAATTCCCCATAGACTGACGTTTTGAGAAAAACATATCTACCCATTGGGTCGACCTGAGATCCTAGGAGCTGGAAATGTACCGATTTGGCCACCAGTAGCGCCACACCCCTGGAGTGTGAGCTATAAGCAGAGTGCTGCACCCAACCAACCCAGGGCCGTTTGAGGGACTGTTGTACACGGCCCTCCAAATGTGTCTCCACCAGAACTATAATATCAGCCCGTACACGGCGTAGGACATTAAAGACAGCCGTTCGTTTAATCTTATCGCGCATACCCCTGACATTCCACGTCAACAATTTCAATGCGGCCATGGCAGGGGTAGTACAGAGCGCGGAGCGGAGGCTCCCAGGATCTCAGGCAGCAAGGCCACGGAACCAGCAAGTCCACGGTCACACACCAGCGGCGATAAACGGCAGCAAAAGAGCAAATAATTATTACTTGAGGTCAATGTACATAAAACAGAAACAGTATAGAGATTGTACCAAATATAAACCATAAACAATGGTAACACCCCAATCCCCCCTCCCTGCCCTGCACCAACCCCAACTTGTGCGGGCATGTTCCCAAACAAGTGCCTCAACCAGAACAGGCCCACATGCGACTGGGAAAGAGCAAGATCAGGAGGCCAGGGACCCCCAAGGTATGCAGCAAAAATACAGCAAAACACAAATAGAATAAACAAGGGGGCCCGGGGGCCCAGGTCCAGCAGAAGTCGCAGGGGGCAACAGGGGAGTTGGGCACAAACACACGCCTTAGCGGGTGTAGGGGGCGAAAACCAACAGGTGTATCGCTGGGTAGCAAAGCCTATGGGCAGGTGGAAGTCCATAGGAAGAGAACAAAGAAATCAGTTCCATCTGTGGAGCTAGGGCGCTCCGCCGGTCAAACACAGGAGCAATAGTGCAGGAAAATGAGGGGGGAGGGGGGGGGGGAAGGGGGATGCAAAGTCTTGAGTTCCACAGGATCTACAAAACCCCTCCTCCACCCTTGCAGCAGCCTAAGGTATAGGCCATCAGGGAGAAAGTATCATGAAGTCGCCAGGGCAAGGTGGTCAGGCTCTAGCTTCCAGTCCTTCTAGCCAGGAGATGGCGGCTTCCGGATCCTCAAAGAAGTGGGCTCGGTCCTCGCCCTCCACTCTAAGACGGGCCGGATACAACATGGAGTATTTGATATTCTTGATACGCAGTCTGCGTTTGACCTCCAAAAAGCTCTTGCGGCGCCTCTGGACCTCAGCAGAAAAGTCGGGGAAAATCGCTATTTTGTGATTTCCAAATGGAATGTTCCCCTTAACCCTGGCCAGGCGCAATATGGCATCTCGGTCCCGATAGTTCAGGAATTTAGCGATGAACGTGCGGGGGGGTGCACCCTGAGGGGGGGGGCGCCCTGAGAGGCGATGTGCACGTTCCACAACAAAAGTGGGTGAAAAGGATTCTCTGCCATAAGTCTGAGTGAGCAATTGTTCCAAATATGATGAGGGGTCAGCACCTTCAGAGCCCTCCGGGAGGCCAATGAACCGCAGGTTACAGCGGCGCAGCCTATTCTCCATGTCATCTTGTTTTTGGAGGATAAGGTGTACTTGTTGTGAGGAAAGGGGAGGTAATATGGCGCTGTCAGGCTAATAAATAGGAAAAAATAAATAAATATGTCTTAAAGTGCACTGGTGATAGGTGAATAAAAATCAAAATATATAAAACTTCATATGGTGAATCCTTAAAAAGTGTAAATAAGTTTGAAGAATTTGGTAGAAAAAATGTGTATCTATATAATAATAAATAGATAGGAAATTTAAAAAATAAAAGTGATAAATTATTAAAAATCAATGTGTAATCTTAAAAATATATGTATGACTAAATAAAAGAATTATAAAGTGGTGTTATAAATATCCTCCATATATACTTAAAGTGCTAATTAATCAAATATATATTGTGCTAGTGGGCCAAACAATAAATAGCTTTGTATAAATCTGTGCACATACAAATCATAAATAGTGTCCCAACAGTTTAAATAGCATAAATAAATAAAAAACTGTAAAACGAATATATAGGAAAATTGTCCATATAAATAACCAAATATTAAATGATGCTACAAATATAATTGAGTCCCAAGAAGGGTGATGAAGCAGGGATTTGACAGGAAAAATGGATTACAGGATTTCCAGACTGATGGGGGTGCTCAATACAGGAATCAGTGCTCCCCTCCTATTATTCCCGCACTCACCAGATGGTGGTACCCCCACAGGGGTAATCAGCGTTTGGGGTGACTCTCAGAGGTCCCTCTGAAGGTTGGCTAGCAATCCACTGTGTTGTGCTAGTTCTTGGGACTCAATTATATTTGTAGCATCATTTAATATTTGGTTATTTATATGGACAATTTTCCTATATATTCGTTTTACAGTTTTTTATTTATTTATGCTATTTAAACTGTTGGGACACTATTTATGATTTGTATGTGCACAGATTTATACAAAGCTATTTATTGTTTGGCCCACTAGCACAATATATATTTGATTAATTAGCACTTTAAGTATATATGGAGGATATTTATAACACCACTTTATAATTCTTTTATTTAGTCATACATATATTTTTAAGATTACACATTGATTTTTAATAATTTATCACTTTTATTTTTTAAATTTCCTATCTATTTATTATTATATAGATACACATTTTTTCTACCAAATTCTTCAAACTTATTTACACTTTTTAAGGATTCACCATATGAAGTTTTATATATTTTGATTTTTATTCACCTATCACCAGTGCACTTTAAGACATATTTATTTATTTTTTCCTATTTATTAGCCTGACAGCGCCATATTACCTCCCCTTTCCTCACATTTACCAAATATAGTTATCTATATTTTTGAGGTAGGCTGCAGTCATTTATTTACTTAATTTCCTCCAATAGCGCGGAAATTTTCCCCCTATAAGGTGTACTTGTTGCTGCAGCCTGTCTGAGGAGCTTTGCAATGGGGGGAGGGAGTCTTCCACCTCACTAATTCTGTGTTCAGCCTCACCAACTCTGTCCCTTAGCTTCTGCATATCCTGACGCATCAAAGATATATCTACCTTCACCTCCTCGATTTTAGTTGTCAGCATGGTCTGGCAAGTGGCAATCGCTTCCAAAACCTTGGATGTAGCAGGGCTCTCAGGCTCCTCCACCACGAGCGACGGGCCGGCGCCATCTTGGATCGGGGCCTCCTTCTCCAGCCTCCGGAATGCAGCCAGTTTTGCCGCAGCTTCAGAGCCTTTCTTCGGCGGAGACATGCGGAGGTCGGTGCCGCGGGTGTGCGGGAGGTGAAGGAAGGATTATCGTGCCCGAAGGGCTGCAGGATTAGCGGTGAAGGATATCGGTCCGGCGGAGCTCCTCTCACACACGTCCTCTCACATGCTGCGCCAGGCCACGCCCCCTATCCAATTGTTTTTCAAGTAAATTAAAGCAAGTGGACAGTGAAAAGTTAATTTTGAGGGTGGAACTCCGCTTTAAAGTAACACCATTACAAAAATCAATAGCATTCAAATAAATTTTTTTTTTTTACCTCTTGCAAACCACATAACACATATATGCAGCAGCAAGAAATTGGGTTTTAATGCCCAGCCACCACACAGGTGTGTCCATGGTAGCCTAAGGTTGTGTCCCGGTAGTGGGTTCACTGAGTGCTTCCAGCACACTGACTAAGTCATCTCCAACAGCTCTCAGTCATGGCTTCTGATTAGCAGCCAGCAGGAAGAGCTCCTTATGTGACCAATGTAAAATCCAAACACAGCAGTCACATGATAGAGAAGCCCTGCCATCTCCCAGCATTAAAGCGTTTGTTACCCCAACACTTCGTTTTCCTGATATGTGCCTGCTGTACCATGTACTTGTATGAGAAAGTATCCTGTTCTCTTTGTATTGTTTCCTTTGTGTGAAATCCCTGGTGTTCCTGCCAGTCCCTCTGCTTTCCTATTGAAAACGGACCACACTAAACAGGAGAGCACACCATGGTCAGTTATCTAGCTATGCTGGGAACTCTGTGTACTCTCCTCCAACGATCAGATTTGTCCTGACATGCCCCCGCTGCACAGCCATTCACTGGGAAGCTCGCTCAGTCTGCTTCTACTTTTCCTCCCCCCAGCTCTTATTCAACTGAGAACAGAAAGAAAAAAAGTGCTCATTTATAAGAAAGGGAAAAAAAAAGGTATTTATGTTTTTTTTTTTAATATCTATACAAACGTGTTTTGCCTTTCATACCTATTTTAAACTGAATAGGTTGTTTCACATGGTGATCATTTACAATCACTTTAAAGCCCAATTAAAGGGCCTAAAGAGGTTAACATTCAAATGTCTTTATTGTTACAAACCATGCTGTCTAGAAAGTGACAGTAGCTGGGACAAACCTGGCAGCCATATTTGCGCATTACACCTTCAGGCTCTGCTTTCTGCTCTGTACTGCTACATAATTATTTTGCTTTACTTCTTGTTCTAGAATAAAAATGTACTGGTCTGCCAACTTATTAAAAACAAAACACTTCTTGCCTGGCAAATGGTGCATCTCAAAATGTGTTCAGTGGGCCAGAAAATGCACCAAGCCACCTTGAGCAACTAACTTAAAATCTCTATATTTAATATAATATAAGAAATATGGAAAAGCAAACTTGTAAAAATGTCTTTAAAGTAAGCACTGCAATAATAACTTCAAAAAAATGTACTCTGTGAAAATACCCTATAAAACTTTAATTGACATTTTAAAACATTAAATAACTCTATAACCTATGAACAATTAGCTGGCATAGGTTGTGATAAAGAAGAATCATTTAAAAGGATATGAGAACCCCTGGAAGAAATATATACAACTTAACCACTTTAGGACCGGAAGGATTTGCCCCCTTAATGACCAGGCCATATTTTGTGATCTGGCATTGCGT
The DNA here is from genome assembly GCF_965119305.1 of Pelophylax lessonae. Lineage (NCBI taxonomy): Eukaryota > Metazoa > Chordata > Amphibia > Anura > Ranidae > Pelophylax > Pelophylax lessonae. Next base: position 359,679,815 of record NC_138770.1, read on the forward strand.
TACTTTACCGGGCAACTGCACGGTCGTGCGACGCTGTACCTAAATAAAATTGATGTCCTTTTTTTTCCCACAAATAGAGCTTTCTTTTGGTGGTATCTGATCACGTGCTATAAACAAAAGAGCGATAATTTTGAAAAAAAAAAAACAATATTTTTCATATTCTGATATATAACATTCCCAAAAAAAAAAAAATTAAGGCCAATTTGTTTTCCGCTACATATTTTTGGTAAAAAAAAAACAGCAATAAGCGTATTTTGATTGGTTTGTGCAAAAGTTATTGCGTCTACTATCTACGGGAAAGATTTATGTAATTTTTATTGTTTTTATTTTTACTAGTAATGGCGGCGATCTGCAATTTTTTGCGGGACTGCGACATTGCGGCGGACAGATCAGACCCCTAACTGACATTTTTGACACTTTTGGGGGTACCAGTGACATTACTACAGTAATCAGTGCTAAGAATATGCACTGTTACTGTAATAATGCCATTGGCAGGGAAGGGGTTAAC